>NC_062295.1:21111615-21779404 GCF_902655055.1 Lutra lutra | reverse complement strand
AAGGAACAACGCCGCCAACATCACAGTTGGCACTCGGGAGAGATCTTTCCCCAGTCGAGCCTCAGATGAGACCACAGCCATAGCCAAGTCCTTGACCGCACCCTTGCGAGAGGCCATGCCGAGGTCCCAGCTCAGCCGCACCCAAACATCTGGCCTCTAGAAACTGTGGGTCAACAGAATACGTGCTGATTAACACAGCTACGTTTGTGGTGATTTATTATATAGCAAAAGAAAGCTAACACATGATGAACACATGTTTGCTTGTCCATGCATCACTCTCTGGAAGGGTATGCACGCCTCCAAGGCCACTTGCTGGCTCTAACCTGGCCTTCCTTCCCCTCCTGGCAGGAGACGGGAGCAGTGGGGTCACAAGAGAAACATATTACATACAAACTTATTACATACATATTACATACTTATTACAAACATATTACATACAAACTTATTACAAACATAAGTCCTTTCCTACCATTTGAGTTTTTTTACTACATGTAAGTATTACTTTTATTTAAAAAAGCAAACAAACAAACTTCTGTGTTCCGTATTGATTCTGATGGCATGGGAGTACCCCAAATCCTCTGCCTGGGGCTCCTCTCTCCACTAGGTCCAACCCTTTCCAGCTCTGCTTCTGCGTGCAGGTTGGATGCATGCCTGGAGAAATGGTCTGGTGTAAAGTGAGCTGAGGGGAGGTACTGCACAGAGCCCCAACAGGTCGCAGAGCTTCCCAGTGGAGCTGAGGTTGGGAAGGGGGTTGAAGGAGGAAATGGGGGCAGGAAGAGGAGGACAGTCACTCACAGCCTTCTTCTCTTTCTAAATATGAGTAAGCAGGAAGTCACAGCTGGCCCTAGTTCTCCAAAGGAATTGTATACTCTGGAGAGGAGAAGGGGATTGGGAAATATTTTACTAAGAAACGGAAGAGAAATCGGAGCTTGCAAGAAACTCCTTGTGGCTTTTGTTTTGGCCAAGAGGCCCGGTGTTTGGGAGGCCACTCCTAAGAGAAAGATCCAAGGTAGGACAAACAGCATAGGCTCTGGAGTTCAAATCCCGGCCTCCAACCCCAGCTTTGCCATTTCCAGCAACACTGGGTGAGTCGGTCCATCTCTCCATGCCTCGGTTTCCTTGTCACTAAAGTAGAGAGACCAGTAGCCTCCCACCTGCAAGGCTTTCCAGTGGACAGAGATCTGGGTCGAGCCTAGCACATCTCAGGCACGCAGGAAATGGGAACCTTTATGACCATGAACATAGCATTCATGTCCCACCCCACACTCCTCGCGGGATATCACTGCATCCTTGTACCTCCACGCCTGTGCTCATGGGGTTCCCTCCATGCAGCCTACCTTTCCCTCCCTTCCCGATCTAGAAAGCTCTTGGACACCCTTCAACGCCCAGGGTAAAACTCCACTTCCTTTGTAGAACCTTGTTCAGAAATCATCCAGGACCCTGAGTAGCTTTATCCCTCCAATCCCACAGACAATTTCTAAGACGTCTCCTTCCAACTGATCCCATCCAAGGAATATACAGCATGGGGACCACAGCTACTAATATTCTATTCACTTCATAGGGGGACAGGTGGTAGGTAACTGGACACATGGTGGGGATCACTTTGCAATAGGCACAAACGTCAAATCACTCTGTTGTACCCCTGAAACGCATACACTATTGTATGTCAATTATACCATAAACAAACAAACAAACAAACAAACAAATAAATAAATAAATAGGATTGGTCCCATTGAGTCTGAGCCACAACTGGTGCCTGTAATGCGGCAGCAAGCAGGGCTGGACACGCACCCAGCGTCTACGCCAACAGGGTCGGGACAAGTAAGCTTCCAGGTCCCGCTCCCGAGTTAATCCTCATTAGTCGAGACCAATCGTGGCCATCCCACTCCCTAGCCTGTGATTGGTTAGCGAGGAGCATGTGACCAGTGCTGGCCAATGACCAGTGAGGGGAATTCTACAGGTCGGGTCTGTCCCTGGAGTTCGGAGGGATGGGTGAGGAGTGTCCCAATGGCCTCTGCCCCACAACGAGAGAAGCCGGACCCAGAATTCTGAGGCCCTGGGCAGCCTGGAGCATGTCTGTGACAACGGAGCCATGGCCTGGGTATGCTGGTTAATTCTCCCACCTTGGCCGGAGTTCGGGGCCAGGTCCTGAACCTGAGTGTGTCTCAGTCGCTCCTGTCCCCGTTTCTCCCTCCCGGAGTTCCCTCTGAGGAGCCAACCCTTCCTCATTCTCCAGCCATCTGGCTCAGGTGGGGCTGACCCCACCTGCAGGTCCAGGAGGGCACGTGGCTCGCCTCTGGCCAATCAGAGCACAGCACCCGCACCCTCATTCCTGCCCACAGCCTGGGCTGGGTTCGGAGATTTGCATGTGAGCCAAGCCAGGCAACCGAGCACCGGCCCCAGAACTTCTACTGGGACTCTCGGGCAACAGAAACTTTTCCCGTTGTGGCTCTAGCAGGTAGCGAGCATGGAGCATGGAGCTCTTGGTGGATGTACTGGCCACTGCAGGAGGCAAGAACCTGCCTAAAAATGAAGCCAGTGCAGACTAAGAGCGGGGCACCAAGGGCAGGACAGATTCCCGGAACCAGGAGCCGGCCACCATAAGCAAATAAGGAACATGTCTTTGGACCCCATAGGTCACACCCTTCTCTCCCCTCTTAATAAGCCTTACACTTCCCAGGACACGGGGAGGGGATTTAGCTCCAAAATGGAACCTGCTCCTCATCCCACGCTTTCTGGGCCTCTGCTGTGAGCACCCAGCTGCTCTGTTACCGCTCCCACCCGACACCCAGGCCCCATGCCAGGGGAGAAACCACACCTGAGAGCCGGGGAGATGTGAATCAACAACCCCTCCCCCTCCCTGGCTGAGGCAGAAAGACAGGAAGCAGCCACAGAGGCTGATGTGGGAGTTGAAGACGTGAGGAGCCCGCTCCCTGGCAGAAGCCAAGCCAGCCTAGGGTCCCCGGACACGGGGCGTGCCTCAGAGGGGGCCCTCCGAGAGTCTGACGTCATGACTTCTAGACCAAGGTGTGGGAGGGCAAGGCAGATGGGGCTTTCCGAGGCCTATGGCACTTGGGAGAAAAGGAGAACAATGTTTACAGCACACTGGGTGCCAGGCAGGAGAGCCTGTCCGTGTCATACACTCTGCACTCTCGGTAGCCCAGGGAGTAGGTACTCTTGTGGGACCCATATTACAGATGAGACAACTGAGGCACAAGGAGGTTACGCGGCATGGCCGGGATCACGCAGCTGGGGAGCGGAAGCAGGTATCCGAACCCAGCTCTGAGGGGTTCAGATGCTGCCCCTCCCCTGGGAATGTGTGAGGGGAATAGGAGGCCGGCAGGAAATGAGCTCTGTCCCCACCGGAAACTGAAACAGAAGGGAGCCAAGCTCCCCACCGCTGCATACAACTCCTACTGGTATTTCCTGGATAGTCTGCTGTACCTCAGCTCTCCCTTTTAAAAACCTGTCACGGGGCGCCTGGGTGGTTCAGTGGGTTAAGCCGCTGCCTTCGGCTCAGGTCATGATCTCAGGGTCCTGGGATCGAGCCCCGCATAGGGCTCTCTGCTCAGCAGGGAGCCTGCTTCCTCCTCTCTCTCTACCTGCCTCCCTGCCTGCTTGTGATCTCTCTCTGTCAAATAAATAAATAAAATCTTAAAAAAATAAAAAATAAAAACCTGTCACTACATTCATTTAAGAAGCAAGCTCACAATCACTGCGGTGATGGCAAAGCCCAAATTGGATGCCATTAGCATCCTATAAGGTCAATGCAGTGGGGACCGAGGGACAGCATGAAATGTTGGCTGAACTTGTCCAGTGGGGGTGGGAGGCTCTGAGCCTGGGGCCTCCTCTCTCCATGAAAAAGGACTGAACCCAGCACAGAGCCAGGATGGAAGTCGAGCTCTAGGTCCCCGATTTTGCAGTCAGGCCCCAGGGCCTGAGTCTCCACTTGCCCGAGTCCCAAGGACTGTGGAGAAGCTCCCTGGCGCACACACTCACGTCCGTGGGGTCGTTTTCATTGGAAATGTGGACCATGTAGGTGAGCTCGGAGTACAGGTGATTGTCGGTAGGGTATGGGTTTGTCCACATCAGCAGCCACATGTGGGAGACGCTGGGGTCAACCGTGAGGTTCCCGGGGGCCCTGGGCTTCACTGTGGAGAAGAGATGCCTGGTGAGGAGCTTATCCAGGTGTGGGGAGGGGGTTGACCCACGAGATTGTTAGTCAACTGTGGGGGCTCCCAGAGGGCACAGTCCATTAAGCATCTGACCCTTGATTGGGGCTCAGGTCATGGTCTCAGGGTCGGGGGACCGAGCCCCATGTTGGGCGGGGGGGGGGTGGTCCTTGCTCAGCAGGGAGTCTGCTTGTGATTCTCTCCCTCTCCCTCTGTTCTTCCTTTCTCTCCCAAATAAATAAATAAATAAATCTTTAGATTTTTAGCCAGCCACACCTCTGTAGCACAATTCTGGATTCCTACATGGATCGCATCTCAGCAGAGAACAACAACTGTAATACCAATTATAATGTTGCTAAAACTCTACTTGGCACTCGTGGTTATTAACCAGCTTTCTACAGTGAAATGCAAAATGTGTGAGCCCAACCGACCCTAAATTGGCCTTTTTCACCTTTGTCCTTCACACTTTTGGCCCATCTATGTACTATGTCCTTACTCACTGTTTTTATTTGGATTCGTGTGTTTTAAAACTTAGTCTCCTTTTCAGCAATCCTATCCAGGCAATCATAGGTATAAAATATGTATTAAAATCAATGCATGTGTGCAGAAATGATTTTAATTCATGGGTTTGCTCACTGGTCTCTTTAAACACTGACCGTGGGTGGCACAAATAGGCCCTTCAGGAACTGCAGAGCCCTGAACTCTGTAGATACTGGTGAAAATTCTCCTCTGTGGCTTAGTAGCTATGTGACCTTAGGCAGGTCACTTGCCTTCTCTGTATTGTATTCGGATGTAAAATGGGGATAACTCTCTTCTGGAAAATGAGGCTCAGAGAGGTAATGTGACTCGCCCAGGGTCACACAACAATAAATGGTGTTTTAAACTCCCATCACTATGCCACAGCAGAATCACGGTGAATTGCTGTGGGGACTGAGGCTGCCAGGATAACATCAGCCTTCAGTGGTCTGGACTGTCTGAAGCAGAAGCAGCGGACCAGGCGACAGAGGGTGGAAGGCCGGCTCAGCTCGGCAGCCAGCGTGCCTTCCATTAAGCAGAAGCCTCATCTCAAGACCCCAGTCTGGGCACTTAAAATCAGGAGGCTGGAATATAAAAGCTAAAGCGGACCTGATGTGCTAGGGAGCCCAGTCCCATTTCAGAGATGGGAGGACTGAGGCCTGGAAAGGAGGAAAAAACATCTCATTGTGTCTGTGAATACGCAGAAGACTGCTTGTACCTCACTCCCCCAACTGGAGCCTGGCCACCCCTGCCCCAGAGCCCAGATGGGGTTCGGGAACCCCCCCTAATCTGGGCCCTTCCCACCATGCCCCACTCACCATGTTTGCTGGGCTGGAAGGAGCCGCCCCACAGCTGCTGCTTCCCAGCCCACAGGTCCAGCTGATAGACGTCGGCCTGGACCACGTCATCTATGGACATGCAGCACACGCACACCGCACCTTCTCGGTTCTCGGGGACACACGTGCGGTTCCTGCAGACACAGAGGTGGCCTTAGGTCACTATGTTCAGGGTATTCCTGGAACATGACTCACGGGACACATGCTCTACCGGCTTCCCAACTACTCTGCCCCCAGTACCAGATTTGGGGACAGGGGTGTGGTGAGGACAACAGACAAGCGCTGCTCTCCTTGCTGGCCACAGCCACATGCCACACCCACTACGGACTCTTATATGGCTCTGGCCATGGCCATGGTCCTGGAACTTGGCTCCCCCTTGAAAGCCAGTGAAAGGGAAGAAACAAAGGCACTAAGGAATTCATAACAATGTGAGAGTGTGTGTGTGTGTGTGTGTCTGAGTGTACCTCTGGGTAGCACGGTTTATCCCAGTGGACAGTGCCCCATGTCTCACAGGCTAGGCTAGGGGTCAATGAATGTCTTCGGCAAAGCACCAGATAGCAAATATCTGGGACTTTGAGTGCCATAGTGTGTGTGTCCCAACTATTCAACTCTGCTGTAGTGCAAAAGCAGCCAGACAATGCAGAAACGAATGGGCATGGCCGCGTGCCAATAAAACTTTATTTACAAAGGCAGGTGGTGGGCCGGGTGTGGGCCTCAGGCCATAGTCTGCAGATCCCTGGTCTAGGCCATTGTACCACACTTTGAAGCACAGCCCATCCAGCTTGGTATACCTTGGAATGTCTCTGTCGGTGGACCCTACATTCTGGTGTGTGGCATATGCCAGGATGTCCTTTTAACTACGTGCCTTGGGCACACGATCACCTTCTGAGCCCTGCCTGGAAGAGCACTCCAGGTGCTGTGGATGGTTCCAGTGACCCACCTGGTACAATGTACCCTGGGTTCCATGGTCCACCGCACAACACAGTGAACTCTACCACTCACACTCTATCCCCAGCCCTCCAGGCCCAGCCTCCCCCAAATCCCAGCTCCACCCCAGGCTTACTCAGACCCTATAAAGTCCAACTGATAGGACAGGCGGAGCTCGGCACTGCAGTTGGTGGGACCGTCCATCTCCCACTGACAGACAGAGATGCTGACGTAGTCGGAGAAGCAGCTGGGCTCCTGCAGGACCTTAACACTCCCTGCGGGGACACAGGAATGCTCTGAGCAGCCAGAGTCACACAAGCAAGGGGTACATGCACCGGAGGACAAGTCGGAAACCAGCCCAGACAGGACTGAGGAGTCGAGCACAAAACAAGGAGACCACAGTCCCAGCTGTGTGCCAGTCTTCAGGGAGCTGGGGGCAGGGTGGGGTTCTGGAGCTTCCCAGCCAGCATGGGGGAAGATTCCTGAAGCTGAAGAATACCCCAGGAGGTGGGGTCTACCTTTACCTTCTGGAAACTCCACTACTTGCCCCTTTGAGGCCAAATCAAGGAAATTTCTAATCTAAGAAATTTCTAGTCTAGATTTCTAACAAGTATCTCAAACTTACCTTGTGTCCAAAACTCGCATCTGGTTCCGCCCCCTCCCCCCCACCCCCCTCAAATGTGTGCTCCCTACTCTGTTCTGTGCTGTCTTTTTCTATCACTCTTTACAACTGATTTATAATTAGGACCATTCATCATTAGCTGTCCCCTCCCACTACAGGGTGAGCTCCTCGAGGCCCGAATCTTTGTTTTGTTCACTGATTATCCTAGGAGCCTGGCATCTAAAGGGCCAGTAAACATTTGCTGAATGAGTGGCCCAATAAAGGAATGAATGGGAATTGGGGACTTACCAGAGCCTGCTACCCACACCAGGATCAGGCAGCTCACAGGGAATGTGAGCCCAGGGCAAAGCTGCCCCATTGGGAGATCCTAAGATACCTGCTGAGAGAAAGTGAGCTGGGTTAGTGCCAACAATGAGCCCTCAGTGTTCGCCTCAGCGTGCATGTGCACGCTCTCTCTGTAATCATGAAACACGACCCAGATGCACAAAACCCAGAATGAGAGCCAAAGAATGCCTTGTCCCAAGAGACATTTCTCCAGAAAAACCCCATGACCTGCTAAATTTAAGCAACCCCTGGGACTTTAGAAAGTTTGTAATGCACATTTGCTTATAAAGGCTCTGATAAGTCCTGCAGCAAAGAAATTTATTTTTCTTCATCTAACCCAACACTTAGCAATTTATTTCCCTACTCAACCTTCGTGTGTGTGTGTGTGTGTGTGTGTGTGTGTGTGTGTGTGTGTTAAAACCCCAAATAAAGGGACGCCTGGGTGGCTCAGTTGGTTAAGCAGCTGCCTTCGGCTCAGGTCATGATCCCAGCGTCCTGGGATCGAGTCCCACATCGGGCTCCCTGCTCAGCAGGGAGCCTGCTTCTCCCTCTGCCTCTGCCTGCCACTCTGTCTGCCTGCGCTCACTCTCTCTGACAAATAAATAAATAAAATCTTAAAAAAAACAAAACAAAAACCCAAATAAACCCCTAAAAGATTTATAATTCCTTTTTTTTTTTATTTTTATTTGACAGAGAGATCACAAGCAGGCAGAGAGGCAGGCAGAGAGAGAGGAGGAAGCAGGCTCCCCGAGAGAGCAGAGAGCCCGATGCGGGGCTCGATCCCAGGACTCCGAGATCATGACCTGAGCCGAAGGCAGCGGCTTAACCCACTGAGCCACCCAGGCGCCCCTATAATTCCTTTAAATACATTTTGGAGATGTTCACCTGTTTAGCCTTATAGAGCTGGTTAAATAAATGGTGGTATATCCACGTAATAAAAATGATGTTTGAGTGTGTGGAGTGTGTTAGACTTATGTCAATGGCCCCAATTCTCCACACCCCTCCTGGATCCACGTAACCTCTCAATGCCTCCACCACTACCACCCCTCTGGGCAGGGCGTTCGCCCCTGCCCTTGGATTATGGGCTCAATCATGTTACTAGCTTTGGGCAGCCAAATATTAGCAAGGGGATGCACTGTAGAAGTGTGCTTTTGTACGACCACTTCCTTGAGAACACAGCCATGCTAGCCTATGGGAGGATGGTGACATGGGACAATCCCATGTCACAGGCAGTCCCATCCTGTATTAGTCAACAGGCAGCCATTGCCAGTCATGTGAGTGAGCTCCCCAGAGCCATGTAACCGACCTGAGTCTGGCCACAGGTGCACAGCTGAGCCCAGTAAGCACAGCCAAGCCCAGTTAAGTTGGCCCTTTGGACCTGAGCTAAACAAGCATCTCTTGTTAAACGTTCCTGGGGTTTTGCCATTCTGCCTCGGGTCATCACCCCACTCCTCTGACTTATAACCCCGTAGATTCCCTTTGTGTTTGTGTTTTACATGAATGGAATTGTCCACTGCCCCTACTGTGTTAATGGCATCCTATAATACATGACTGGGGAATAAGAATCAGAAAGGACAGACACCCCCCCAAAAAAACCCCACAATGCAAACCCCCCCAAAATTACAAGACCTAGCAATAACCCTGTACACATTCATATCAGTGCTTCCAGATTTGTAGCTACACAAACAGGGAGATAAATACGAACTTTATTAATTTTACTTATAGCATCCTCTGCCTACTAAAACTTCATTTTTAGTATTTAATATATATTTTAAATATTTTTATTTATTTATTTGATAGACAGAGATCACAAGTAGGCAGGGAGGCAGGCAGAGAGAGGAGGAAGCAGGCTCCCCGCTGAGCAGAGAGCCCGATGTGGGGCTCGATCCCAGGACCCTGGGATCATGACCTGAGCCAAAGGCAGAGGCTTTAACTCACTGAGCCTCCCAGGCACCCCTAGTATTTAATATATTATTAAATATCATTCCATACCACTGTAGATCCAAAGCGTCAAATTCGTAGTATCCCCATGGTTGCCACTGGATTTTTAGCCTTTGTTTATTATTGTTATTGCTTTGTTGTTATACACAGTGTGGTAATTGTGCCCATCCTTGGAGAACCATCACCCCATGTTCCCCTGATCCTTGCCTTAAGCTTATTTTTTTCCTTTAAAAAAAAAAAGATTTATTTATGTATTTTAGCAGGGGGAGGGGCAGAGGGAGAGAGGCAGGCTCCCCGCTGAGCAGAGAGCCCCACACCAAGCTCGATCTCATGACCTGCTTGTGACCTGAGCGGAAATCAAGAGTTGGACACGCAACCAACTGAGCCACCCAGGTGCCCCTTTATCTTGTTCTTTCTTTCTTTCCCTTTTTTTTTTTAAAGTATGTTGTTGATCTTTTCTCATATTATAAAAGCCACATTTGATCACTGTAGAAAATTTAGAGAAGAGGGACAGAGCAAACAAGCAAAAAAAGAATGCCTGTAATTCCATCACCTGGGAAAACGCCATTGGCGACCTTTTTTCCATCTGTTTCTCATCTTTTCTGTGAGTGTCTAGTTCAACAGAATGGGCTGGTACAACATCTCCTGTTTCAGAGAGTGTGTATTTCTATGCCATGAAATACTGCTCAACATCCCTCCTGGCAAGGGCTGTGTAGTGGGCTTCCTGAAGTTTAAACACCTGCTCTGTCACTCCTTGTGAGCCTTGAGCAAACGGCCCTGTGCCTCAGTTTCCTACCCTGTAAAGAGGAGCTAATAACAGCTCCCATCTGACTGGGGTCTCGTGAACACTACATGAGCTGACACGGTCAGAGTCCCTGTAGTCACTGGTCACTTTTGTTAAGAAAAACCCTCAGACGTGAACTCCCATGGGGGACAGGGAGTGTACTTTTCCCCCCCAAAATGCTCCAAGCACTTAATGCCAGGGGCCCTCTAAAAAGCAAGGTACTGAGGTATGTTCCCAACAATGCTGAGAGCACCTGCCTTCCCCACCCCTGCGTGGGTCTCTATCGTGGCTTCCAGGTTCCTTCTGCTGCTTGGTAGCTGTATGCTGTTAAGGCAGTTACCCTATCTTTCACAGCGTCAGCTTCCTTATCTGCAAAGTGGAAACGATACCAAGCTCAATCTCAAGGTCGTATAGTGAAAAGGAAGTGAGGTGTGTACCTCAAGCCGTCTGCACCCAGTGTCTGGAGCACAACAGGGCCTTCATGCCCCTGTCGGAAGCTCTCCATTTGCAGGACCTCCCCGGCCAGCACTGCCTCCCTCCCTACCTGGCCCAACACCTGTGCACAGCGCTCCTGCCACCCACACATCTTCACTTCCGGCTGCCCTGGAACACACCGAACCTGTTCCCACCTCCAGACCTTTCCTCTTGTGGTCCTTCTTGGTCTCTCTACCTCTCTGGCATTTATTCATTTTATTCATTCGTTTGTCCTTAATGGATGAATTACCCCATAATACTGCGGTGTATCTTTCAGAAGAAAGGACGTTCATTCTCCTACATAGCCACGAGGCAACCATCAAAACCAGGCAATTAACACTGAGGCATTATGCCATCGGATCCCAGACCCTACCTATTTCCAGCTTGTTAATTGCCTCCGTAATGCTCTTTGTAAGTCAAGGACCCAGGTTATAATCATGTGTTACACCTGATCATCGCGCCATCCCAGCGCCCAGGTCTTGGCTTCGAGGACTGTTCCACACCGAATGGAGCAAGGGTTCCTTGAAGAAGCGGCTGACCAAAGGAGCAGGGAAAGTGCACGATAAGCCTGGAATCCTTGCCTCATAAAGTAAGGACGCACCCCAAGAATGGTGGGGATTTGTCAAAAAAGACACAGGACCCAGCTAACAGTATCTGGGACTCAAACAGGCACAACTGAAGCATTGCAACAAACATATAGTAATCGATTTTAACTCTTGGAGTCAAACAGGGCACAAGACTCTGTTCTGTTTTAGATCAACATGTGGGGGGGAAGGGGGCAGATCTATGTCTCCGTGGCAACCTTTAAGTATCTCCCCACAAAATCTGTATGGCTTATTAATTTAATGAGTCAAAATACTTACTAACTTTCCAACATTCCATATATTATACACAATACTTCATATAGAGATACAATTGTATCTAACTTTAGGTATAGAAACCTGGCAGGCACCACCTTCACCAATGGCCAGGAATGGAAACGAATCAAGGTCGGGAGCTTTCTGAAACTAACCCACCCACCCCCGCTGCCGCCCCCAAGAACACAGCCTTGTTTCTCGGTTGTTCCTGCCCCAAGAGCACAAATTGCAAGGAAGCATCAAACTTTTTTTTTAAGATTTTATTTATTTATTTGACAGAGAGATCACAAGTAGACAGAGAGAGAGAGAGAGAGGGAAGCAGGCCCCCCGCCAAGCAGAGAGCCCGATGCGGGACTCGATCCCAGGACCCTGAGATCATGACCTGAGCCGAAGGGAGCGGCTTAACCCACTGAGCCACCCAGGCGCCCAGGAAGCATCAAACTTAACCGAGACCTGAAAAGAACGGAGTCTAGAAAATAATTGGCGTATGCTCTTCGAAACATGCCTTGGGGTGGGGGGACGTGGGGGCAAAAGGCAAGGACAGTGTGGGAGGGCTGCTCGTTTTCAACTGTCTGTCATCCCGAGAGTCAGCCTTTGTCTGGTTTGCTGCTGGGTTCCTAGTGTCTGGCGCATAGCACTTGCTCAGTTAAATGCTTGTGGAATAATGCCATCTTGGATGTGATGTGGGGTCTCTAAGGGGCTCAGCATGGGACTGGAAACCCTCCCCAGGGGGAACCTGGAATCTGCTCAAAGCCCCAACTCGCTTCCCTTGAAGAGTCACAGGAAAGAGCAAGGAAGGAGGGGTGGGAATGTGGCGGTGGACCCATGACACTGGTGTCCTCTACAAGGTTCTAGGAACTCTTCCTCTGACAGGTTCACACATGCCCACAGCATCCTGTGGCAGAAAAGGCGAAATACAAAGTCCAGGTAACTTTTCCTCTGATAAGTTCACACATGCCCACAGCATCCTTCGGCAGAAATGGCAAAGGTGTCACTTGAGCTCTGATTTTGAATAAAGAGAAACAGAGAGGGCAAGAAAACATGGACAAAGTCACACAGCAGAAGAACTACTATGATAAAGTCAAGCCACCCTGGCAGGGGAGACTAAAACATGACATCTGTAGCAGTCAGGGTGGCTATCTTTGATCTGTTCCAGAGGGCACATCCAAATACAGGCACGTGTATGCCCATAACCGCGTGCGCGCGCACACGCTCACGCGCACCACACACGCACATGCCAGCTGGCTTCACGGACAAGCAGGGGCTGCATTCAGGGGAAATCACAGCCTGCGACGAGCAGTAACATAAGAGCCTCCCTGAATATCACAGGGATGGAGGACAGAGATGCGATAAATAAGAGATGTAAAGAGTAATTACCAAGTGCGTGGGTCAAGCATACAGCAGGAGAAAATAATTTCAAGTTTACACTCTCAATCATGGGATTCCTGACCCACTGGAGTTGGCAGGCAACTCCAGGCTTCACTGCCAACCCAAACAGTGATGCCCTGCACACACTCTCTCTCTGACAGGCTGCAGTTCCTTCTCCTCCACAGATGCTCATCTCCAGGTCACGGCTGAGCAGAACTGATGAGTGGAAACCATTTCCTTAGGTCCAGCCAAAGATTCATGTAAACAAAATCCCACCTGTCAAGTACTTACATTGTGCTTGGCACTTAGCTAAGCGCGTTAGGAGCATTACCTTATTGAATCTGCCCAAGAACCCTGCAAGATGGCCTGTTAACCCCACTTTCCATCTGGGAGAACTGAGGCCAGAGAGGTCAAGTAACTTGTCCATCAGGGCCCACGGCTGGCAAGAGGGGAGAACTAGTGTCAGAACCCAGGTCTGTTGGCTTCTGAGTCCAAAGTGCAGTCCAGTACATTAGTGTCTTCACCTTCTTCTAGAACTACAGAATGAACCCAACTAGATGAATGAAACAAGCCAGGAAGAGCTTGCCCTCCTGCTTGTCAGTTTCAAACATCAGCAGCCCGAGCACAGGACCAGGAACAGCAGGAAAGACCTAGGGCTTTTTAAGTCTACAAACTCCCCACAAGCAGCTTAAAAAAACAGACATAAAAGCTAGTGGAAGTCATATTAACAGAGATAGGAGCACCAGGACAAGGGAGGTGACTACCCAATACACCTGTGCATCCCTTTGGAAGAAACACTGCTGACCTGAATGAAACTTGGCTAGAGAATGATAAATGACACACAGGGCCGGAAAATCCCAGAAGGCCTAGAAAGGCTTAGCCTAAAGGCTCTGCCCCTATATCCTACATGCTCATCATTCACTGAACAAACATGATATTTACAGCATGCCAAGTTTCACCCATTAAATTTTGCATTTCATTTTAGGAGTTCATAGATCTCCCCACAGCCGAAGTAAGGACTCCAGGTCAAAGACCCCTCTTCTAGGCAATGAGCAGTTTTTAAGGGTTTGAACAGTGACAAGATTTTCCAAAAACCCAGTCTGGGGCTGAGAGAAGGATCGAGTGGGGCAGGGGGGTAAGTTAGGAGTTACTGCAGACGTGACTCACTTTGTTTTCTCCCCCCCCCCCCGGGGGGGGGCAGAGTCATTTTAAAATCAGGCCATGAGGGGCGCCTAGGTGGCTCAGTGGGTTGGGGCCTCTGCCTTCCGCTTGGGTCATGATCCCAGGGTCCTAGGATCGAGCCCCACATCGGGCTCTCGCTTAGAGGGGAGCCTGCTTCCTCCTCTCTCTCTCTCTCTGCCTGCCTCTCTGCCTACTTGTGGTCTCTGTCAAATAAATAAATAAAATCTTAAAAAAAAAATAAAATATAATATAATCAGGCCATGAACTCCCTGCTCGTTCCCTTCACTGACCTCTGGGTCCTGAAGGTTGTCTTCACCCAGGGGCCCGGAGAGATGCCTATAGTTAACGGCCCCGCCAAGAGGAGCATCTCCCACTCGGAATAAAACCCAAGCCCCAGAGCGCAAACGGCCAATCCAAAGGGCGCACCCTGTGTGATTCCATTTATGTTAACATTCTTGAAATGACAAAATTATAGAAATGGAGAACAGATTCACGGTTGGCGGGTAGGAAGGGAGGTCCGTGTGGCTATAAAAGGCAACACAAGGGATCCCGGTATCACTGTGGCTGGGCTGGAGACACAGACCTCAGCACGTGACAAAACTGCCCGGAACTACGCACATGCGCACAAACGCACACATGCGCAGATGCGTCCGAGTAAACAGGTGCCTCCTGAACGATATCAGGGGATGTCAATATCCTGGTCGTGGTGCTGTATTACCTGTTTCCTAAGTGGGTGTTCTTGAGGGAGCCTGACTCTATGCTTTCTTACGACTGCAGGTGAGTCACAAATATCTTAAAAAGTGTAAGAAAATGCAAAACCCAAACCAAGCAAAACCACCAAAAACCCCTGAGCCCCGTGATCGTCTGGCCCCTGCTACACGTTCCACCATTTCCCCTGTACCGCCTCCCGGTCCCCCACGAGTCTTCCGTCCCGCTGGCTTCTGAGCACCTGGACATGCTCCGAGCCTTTACACCCAGAAACCCCACCTAATGAGAGGTCCCCCGTTACCTCTTATCACAGCACCCTGTTTATTCCTGTCATATACTTATCACCATCTCTAATCGTATCGCGGAGGTTACACGTGTGAATGTTTGTTTTATTTCAGGATGTAGATAGCAAAGATTGAAAGATCCTACTGTAAAAATGTTTTCAACTTCCCCAGGTCAAAATACACCATTAAAAAAAAAAAAAAAAAAAAGCAAGCAAAGACCAGGAAAAGATAGCAATCTACACGGCAGAGGGTTAAGGGCCTTCATATATAAAGAAGTTTAGAAATCAATAAGACAAAGGCCCCTTTACGAAAAAGAGGTAAAGAGGGCGACTGGGTGGCTCAGTGGGTTAAGCCTCTGTCTTCTGCCCAGGTCATGATCTCAGGGTCCTGGGATGGAGCCCACATCAGGTTCTCTGCTCGGGGGGAGCTTGCTTCCCCCTCTCTCTCTTCCTGCCTCTCTGTCTACTTGTGATCCCTCTCTCTGTGTCAAATAAATAAATAAAATCTTTTAAAAAAGAAAAAGAAAAAAGAAAAAGAGGTTAAGGACCTAAGCGATTCACCCAAAACATTTCATCTCGGTAAAATAGGAAACCCTCTCATTCTGCTTATTAGTTCATGACATTGGCAGTGTCAAAGATCACCTGTAGCATTTAAATTTCTCTATATACGTACTGTTTGTCTCCCCACCATAAGAATACAAGCCCCAAGCCCCAAGAGGGCAGAGCTTTATGGCCGTTGTTTTGTCCCCAGGACCCAAACAGTGCCTGACACATATGTAGTGTGTGCTTAGTAAACATCTACTAAATGTTATTGCTTGAAAGTCAAGAGTAACAAATTCTAGAATATATATTTAAACACCGAGTACCAGGCTTTTGCTTATGGTAATGGCTATGCACATAGCTCTATGAGGTGGGGGCGTTAAACCTCCCCCCTCTTTTACAGATGAAGAGACTGAGGCACAGAGAAGTTACAAGCTGCCTGAACCCAGGCAGCCTCGCGCCAGTACCCATGTGCCTGACTGCTAATTTTGCTGCCTTTTGAAATGCAGCCCCTGCCACCCTGGGATGTGGTGCTGTTGGCCTCAATTGACGGTTAGAGACGCAAGCGACAAAGCCAAGGTCGGGGAGGGAGGAAGCAGCCCTTGGTGAGAATCTGAGCCTGCAACACATGGGAAAACCCTCCAGCTGGCAGTGAGGTACTCTTAACTTACTCTTTATTTGGGAGGACGTGAGTGGCAAGTCTTGAAATGTCAGAGGCCAGCAGCAGTTGGGAAGTGACCTGGCGGCTCTTCCTGAGCCCGATGGGGTGCAGGGCCTCCTGCTCTCCACTCCTCTTCCCTCTCTTGACCGCAAACCGGCTTGAAGGCAGGCTGGATGGGCAGACAGGATGCAGCCAGTCCCATGACAAGCGAACATGAAGAGGAAGCCAGTGACAGTGGGGGCTCCGGGTGGCCTCAATGGTGAGCCCTGGAGCTCCAGACTGTAGTCGGCCAGGAGCTTCCTCTGTCCTCTGGGACAGCTGGGCTGCCCTGGCAGGGGGCCAGAGACACACTCCTCCCCAGAGCAGCAGCCTTCCCAGAACTGCTGCCCTGCTGGGGTTCCCAGAACCGGCAGCTGCGTCAGTGGCCCCACCCAGCTGGTGATGCAGGCCCGGCCAGGGTCCCAAAAAGGCCTGGCCTCTGCCTCCTTGGCTCCCAGCCCAGCGGGTGGACAGGACAGGTGGTGGTAGGCTGGTCCTACTCCCACTGCAGGTGAGAACCCAACAGGGTCCAGCAGGCTCCCTGTGGACCTACTGTGCGCGCCAGCTCCTCGCCCACTCGCACGCACCCACGGGTGTTCCTGCTATATTTTCTGAGCGCCTACTATGTGCCAGTAACCACCGAAGCGGAAAGCCATTCATTCATTCACTCATTCACCCATTCGTTTCTTCCTCCTTCCCTTTGACAAATACTTGGAAAGAGAAGTTACTGGAGGTTTCTGAGCAGAGATAGGACCCTATGAGACTTTTCAACCCATCCCTCTGGTTGTGTGTCTGAAAGACCTATGGGGTCAAGGGCAGAAGCAAGCACTGGTGAGGAGCCTACTGCACTGGTCCAGGCAGCAGGTTCGGGGAAGGATTAGCAGGAACGGGCCGACTTCTAGATCAGCTGAAGGCAGAGTCATCAGGATTCGCCAACAGAATGGACTTTGGGAAGAGAATGGATCAGGGTTGAGTGTGACCGTCGTTTGTTCCTGAGCTAACAGAAGGCTGGGGCTGCCCTGGATCAGGGTGCCATGGAGTGGGAGTGGGGGGGCGTGTGAGAAAGAGGCCTGCTGGGGGGCAGCAGAGCCGGGGGTGTGGGAAGCAGCATCAGGAAAGGTAAGGGCTGTTCGGGGAAGATCCACATGGGTCCTCGAGGGTCAGGTGTCCCTAGAGGGATGATTGAGAACTCCCCAGGGAGGGCAGGGGTGGGTGCGTGGAGAGGGAACAGAATAGCCTGCTGTAGGCTCATGAGGACAGGCAACATCTCATCCAGAGCTCCCCACCCACCCCCCTCAATAAACGACCGTGCGTCTTCTATTCTATTTTTATTTCTACACTTACACAGTGCCCCCTTAGTGCCAGGCACTGTTCGAGATGCTTTAAGTCCTCCCTGTGAGGAGGGGACTACAATGTTTGTAGGGAAAGGTCAGGGGAAGGGATGCATGAGGAATGAGGGCATAGTCAGGGAGGAAGGGGAGCACAGGCCCTTGGCTACATCGACAAAGAGAAAGGAGAGGTCACAGGGCCAGAGGACAATACTGTCAAGTAGGCATAGCATGTGATTCAGACTCCATCCATCCCCAGGGCAGGCCGTTAAGCAGGAGAGGAGCTGTGCATCCGCTGGAAAGTCCACTCTAGCTTGTGTGTGGAGAAGGGCTGGGGGTTCGAGCCCCATGGGGCAGGGGCTGCTGGAGGAGAGGGGCAGACTCAGCCCTGCGTGGGAAGTAGAGGTTAACTTGCTCATGGGTGGTGGTGATCGGGGGAGGGGACTGGGAGGCGGAAGTGGCCTGAGGCTGGGCAGTAGGTGGCAATGGGTGGCGCCTGGAAGATCACATGCCCAGCCACACTGTGGACGTGGCAAGTCCGAGCAGGTGGTGGGCACCGGAGGGCATCCAGGGGGCAGTATGTTCTACTGGCCTGGAGCTCAGAAGGAAGGCTCAGGCTGGAGACAGGCCTGAGAGTCATCAGCTGTGTCTGAAGCCCAGGGGGTGGTGCAGAGAGAGACAGAGCCTTGTCTGAGAAGGCCAGGAGGGGGCTGGAGACCATGGGACCTGGCTGGAGGGGATACTGTCTTGGGGACACTCAGGTTGGCTATACCTACATTGAGTCCAGGCTGCCAATGGGAAGCCTGCAGAGGTGGCGAGCCCCACAGAGAAGCCTGGAAGCCATGCCCATCCTCAGAAGGTCCCCAGAGGCCCCAAGGAGGAGGCGGAGCCCGAGGGACCTGCGAATCCAGACACGCGGTCTGGAGTAGCAGCTGACCACCCACCCCCTGTCACTGGCAAGCCCATTTCTCTGCTCAGCACTCAGCCCTCGTGGCCTATCACATACACACGTGTCCTGTGCATGTCCAAAGCCCCCCCCCGGGACGCCAGTGCCCACAAGGCCGGAGGCTGTGTCCACCCTGTTCGTTGCTGCGGCCCTAGAACCTAGGACATGCTCAGCACACCCGACGGGGGGAAGGGGGGATCCAAGGGTATTTGCTGAATGCAGCCGTCCCTGATGAAGACGTGGACACAGACCCCCAAGCAGGAATCCATTATCCACCTCTCACAGCCGGATAAACACTGACCAATTCTGGCTCAGAATCTCCTTAGATTCCTTTATGCAGGCCCTGAACTTGGCCACCGGGGAAACTGACCTTGGAGAGCTGGTAATTGGGGCATTACCATGATTATGGCCCTGGCCCCGGGACACTGATTAGATTTTGGCTGTCTTAGTGACAGTCATGGCTCCCAGCGGGCCTGCTTCCTGAGGTCTGTTGAAGGCACCGTGAACGCCCCTGCGTGTCCCCAGTTCCTCCAGCCATTAGAGACCATACCCTGGGCCCTTCCGCCTGTGACTTCCACCCCCACCTCCCAGAATGCCCAGCCTTAGTCTCAGTCACACCAGACTCTGCTCTGCACTTGAACTTCACCGACGGGCTTAACCCTGACATCAACCTGAAGACTATGGCAGGTGCAGTTTTATACCCACCGCAGACGCAGGAAGCATTTGGGCTAGAAGTGGCTTCTGGCCCTGTTTGCCCAGCCCTCACCCCTGAACTTGTCTCAACAACGACCAGGACTTTGCCCCCTGGGTGAACCCAGAGCTGGGCCAATCAGGTCCACACAAAGAAGAGCTCTCTGTTCACTTTCTGTCTGCAGACGGGCACTGCAGGGGAGGAGTCTCTCCCTGAGCTCTTGCCATTGTCCACCCCCCCCCCCCATTATTCCTGGCACAGTCAGGGACACATGGACGTGTGGAGCCACTCAGGCAGGGACCCCAGTGCCTCGGAGACCCAGAAGCCTAACTCTGGGCCTGAGTGGCCAGGCCTCGCCCTGATTGTCTGACAGGCCTTGGCAAGCTGGGGTTCTTCTCAGGGCCTCTGTCTCGTCATCTATGAAGTGAGGCAGAACCACTTGCCTCGCCGGTGCTGCAAGGAGACAAGGAGACCAGGGTGGAAGAGGTCCTGAGACAGCAGGGATGGAGCAGGGAACAAAAGCTCATCTCCAAGCATAACATAAAGGCTCTGAGACCCTGAGTCCCCGACATTGGCCATATCAGGTCTCACGGGGGCATATGGAAGAGGAAGCTGGGCGCCAAAGGGCAGATTGACTCCATTGACAAGAAGTTCCAAAGGAGACAAACTGATCTGGGGGTCATAAGTATGGAACTGTCCCTGGTTTGGGGGGGCAGAAGGGGAGCTTCTGGGGGGCTGGCCAAGCTCTGTTTCTAGGCGGCCTTCTGCACATTTTTGTACACCAAGGGAAAAGGCGCAATGCTGTGTACCTATCTGCACAGAGGGAGGAAAAGGGAAGAAGGAGGGGAGAGGCCATGCCCTCTGGGCTCGGGGCGGCCAGCACCTCCCCCCACCCCCCCAGACCCAGCAGTCCTGTCCAGATAGCAATTCCAGCCCCCCTCGGTCTTTTCTGGGGCCACCGACTCTCCACTCACCTGCCTCTGCTCTCACGGCTCACAGCCATATCCCCCACCCAGAGTCGACCCAAGGATCTAAGGGAGCTCAGACACATGACGGACAGACCCATATGACATGACACATGACAGCGCGGTGGGCCCAGGGCCAGTCCTGAAGGGCAACTGTCACTCCAACAAAGCTGCTTTTTGTCACCTCCGCGAAGGCCTGGGCATTGCTAGGTCTCTTGACATCTCGAAAAGAAGCTTGAAATCCAGATTTCCATGCCCCTTTTCCTAAGTTTTTAAAATCTGGAAAGCAGTTCCAGTTTCAAAACCCACACCGCAGATCTGTCGTCCCTCTTTGGCTTCCAACCACCAGCTGACGTCCTCCAGGGTCGGGGGCGAGGGTGTCCCAGGACGCCTCCACCAAGACGCACAAGCAGTCACAGGTGGAGACCCCATAGCTGCCTTTTCAAAGGTCCCCTGCCCTCTGTCCCTATTAGCTCTTGTGCATTAGGGGATGTGGTTGTCAGGGTGATGAGAATGGAGTGGAGCTGGAGAACCACACCCCCCTCCCCAAATCGCCTGTTCTTTGTGGCCCAGCGGCATCAAGCATCACGGGGGCAAGGGAGGAGAGTCAAAATTCTGCAAGCCCCACGCCTTCCTCCTGCGTAGGGGAGGAGGCACGCCTGCCAATGCTGCGCTCTCCCAGCCCGGCTCCACCAGTCCCCAAATGTGCCACAGACTCCCCCCTCGATGCCCACCTCCTGTGCCACCCCCACGGACCCGAATGCTCAAACCCTGCTCTTCGATCAGCCCTTCCCCTGGCTGTCCCTCTGTCCCAGCATCCCTGCCAGTCTCAGCAGTACTGAACTGTGCCTTCTTTCCTATCCTTTTCTGGACTGGAAGCTCCTCCAGGCCAGAGACAGTGTCTTACTCATCATCTGTGGGAACAAAGGAGGCAGCCAGCCAGGGGCAGCCGCCGTGAAATTGATCTTCACCCTCAGGAGGTCCCTGCCCTCCAGGTCCTCCTCCGTCCTCACTGCCTGGAACGTCAGCCCATGTTCACACCCAGTGACTAACCCACGCACAGGGATATTGGCAGCACTTTTCATATCCAAGACCGTCGCTATTTTCACAGGAACTGGAGAGAGAGGCAAAGTGAGTCATAGCCCCATTTTATGGATGAAGAAAGTAAGACCCAAACAGGCCAAAGGACTTGCCGCAGATTACAGAGCAAGTGGGTTGCCAAGCCGAGACTGAGATGCACGTTGTTTTTTGTTGTTAATTTATGTGGCTCCAAGACTAAGGTCAAAGAAAAGTCACTAAAATGCATAAAAAGAGAACAGGTGTAGGAATATTAATACCGAATAAAGTGGAATTCAAGGCAACAAAGTATAAAAGAGAGAAAGGTGGGTGTTTTATGATAAGAGCAACAATTCACCAAGAAGGTATAAAAATCATGAACCCTCCTTCTACTCATATATTCTTTTTCTATGCACCAAACAATATGGGTTTGAAAGTAAAGAAAAAACAAAAACAGACACAAAAACAGAAAATATGAATGATGTAATGATCAAGCTTGAGCTCATAGATTTCTAAAACTTTACACCCACCAGAAAATATACATCCTTTCAAATACATGAAGAACATACAGAAAAACTGACCAGAGGAATCTTACAAGGACCTCAACAAATTCTCCGACACTGATCTCACACAAGTCATAAATACTGACCACTATGCCATAAACTTAGACTCCAACAATACAAAGATAACTTTAAAAAAAGCCATGAGCCTTCAAAAAAAAAGTTTGAAGTGCGTAACATTTGCAATCAAAAGGGAAATTGTAAATTATCTTAGCAATGAACGACATTGTGTAAGAAAGACCTGTGGAATGAAGCCAATGGAGTACTCAGAGGAAAAAACATAGCCACCTAGCCTGAAGCAGATTTACTAGAAAACAAGAAAGCCTGAAAACAAGTGTTAGCCTCAGATAAGGAGTTTCAGAATGGAAGAAATTTTGATGGACAGCAATGTAGAAGAGGAGGTTTTAGCTGGAAAGCCCAGTGTGAACTCCAAGGGGGATGTGACCACTCAGAAGCATGAGTGCAGGTTATATCAACAGAGGTATGGGCTCCAAATCCAAAGAGGTGATAGTCTCCCTCCCCCTGTGGCTGGGCAGGCTTTGGTGGGAGGCAAAGGGTTTGACTTTGAGCAACTGGATCATGTCTGAAGCCAGGCTGAATTCTTTACAATTCCCTGAGTCAGGAAGAATGACTGAAAGAACTAGGACTCTGAATTTCGAGTAAGAGAAAAACTGGGCTCAGATTGGAGGGCGCTGGTTACTACTTCCAAAGGGTAGAACCAGAGCCAGAACGTAAACACTACTAGAAAGTTAATTTGGCTAAATCTCAGGAAAGATTTTTCTCCCAGTTAGAGCTGTCCAGCTGTGAAAATGTGGCTTCTGGAAGGCCTACACTCCATCTCCAGATGCAAGATTGTTAAGAGGCTGTGGCTCCATGGGCTTGGAGGGCTACCTGTCCACAGATCTGGTGTCTCTCCTCTCCACAGAAGTTCCGTTTCCTCTTTTGAAAAGGCAGAACACTCTCTTGGCACAAGAAAACCTCGGGGCCACCCCAGTTCTCCAAAATGGCTGCTGGTGACTCTGCTCCCTCACTTCTGACCAAGAAAGGTAGTTTCTTTTAGACGCTACTCCTTGGGCTGGATGGCTCAGAAGAGCAGTTAAATGCACAGGCTCCCAGGTCAGCAGCCTCAGGGTTGAACCCAGACTCTGTCCCTTTGGCGTTGTGTCACCCAGATCAGCCCCCACCCTGAGCCTCAGTTTCCTCCTCAGGGAAATGGGGAGGCACCTGCTTGCCTACCCACCTTCACCTAGCTCAGTGCCTGATGTGGAGAGGGGCCTCTACTCATCCCCTTCCACACACCACCCCCCACCCCGTGCTTTGGTGTGTCCTCACTGTTTGGGGCCAGGAAGGTTCTCGTTGGTAAAATGATAAGTACAATGATTAGTTCATTGGAAACACCATCCTGATCTGGATCCGACCACGTGATGTGTTGAAACACCGTGGTGAAGACCGAGGATGCTGGAGCTGCTGGCTTCACAGCTGTGCTCTGCCACCTGTGTGGCCCTGGCCAAGTCACTCAACGACTCTGTGCCGGTTGCTTCATCTGTAAAGTTTGGATGAGAGCAGCTCCTACTCTGCCAGCTCCTTTCACAAGGTGAATGAGGTACCTGCAGGTGTCTGGTTTTCTGTTTTACCTCCTCGACCTGTGTTCCTTCCCCTCTCAGTCTTGCTCAATTCCTTCCAACCACAGCAGTTTTTTGGGGGGTCAGACATACCAAGCTTGGTCCCATCTCGGGCCCTTTGCACCTGCTGTCCCCTCTGCAGGAAGCACCCTCTTATTTCCCTAGATGTCCACATGTCTTTTTTTTTTTTTTTTTTTACCTCAGGTCTTAGCTCAAAAGTCACCTCCCTCCCTAGAATGTCAGCTCCACGAGGGCTCTTGCTTCCGTGTCACTGTTGTGTCCCCTGTCCCTAACATGTTTGCTGAGGGAGTGTAAGCCTGGTGCTAACACTCAAGGCATGTGTGTACCCGTTACTTTTTGGTGTGCGGTCCGTCCCTTTATAAACCCGCTGCTCAGAAGGACAGTCCTTCCCTTTTAGGAAATGTTCCACCAAACCCAGGGGCCCAAGCTCTCTTCGCCTCACGGGGACTCACTTCCTCCCTCTCTCCCTGTGGCGGTGAGGGGGGACTCAGATGCCAGCCCAGCTGGTGATCCTCTCCAGTGAGTTGGCGCCCAGGCCTGTTTGAGCGAAGCCCGGGAATCTCTAAAGCAAACTTGAGGCCCCTAGGGTGAGAATGAGTCAGTCGGAGCCAAACCTGAACTCTCAGAGGCCTGGTCACTTGTTGGGAAGGGAAAGACATGCATGTTTAGACAGATCTGTGCACCCAGAGCCAGGGACAAGCAGCAAGCCGGGAAGTGGGGTTGCTGGGCTGGACAAGACCTTCCCTGGGGTTCCCTCCACCTGGCCTGTTCTTCCCCCGGCCTCTGCCCCCGGCAACTTCCTCAATGTCGCTCCTCACAGAGGCTGCCCTGGAGTCTGCACTCGCCCTGCTTTACTTTTCCTCCCAGTCCTGACGGTATATTCCCTGTTCTCCTCTGTGAAGTCCAGGCTGACCAGGCATGTCTCAGAATTCATGGTAACTCAGATTACAGAAAGGTCACCTGGTATAAAATCCCACCCGATCTAACCACCCTGCCTCCCCACCAGGGTTCCAGCACTCCCCAGATCGCTCACATTCATTCCTCTGCAGTGAGACACACAAGCATTCGTATCAGGGAAGCATAAACACACACATTAAAGTGCCTCTTGATTAGTTCACCTCAGGTCTCGCTTCCCATGGGGTCATGGAAGAACTTTCAGTTTCCAGAGCCTGCAGACTTCAGCATTAGAAATAAGGGGTGGGGCGGGTAGAGCTGTCTATATCAGTTTGCTTGTGTTTTGCCTGTCTTCTTAACTGGAACTGAAATTCCAAGACAGCAGAGACTTTGTCCACTGCTCTATCGGGAGCTCCCGGAAATATTGATAAATATTCAAAGAAATAAATGAGCAAGCTAGGGGTGGGTATGGAGAAGTGACTGTCCTAAGAAGAAGAGAAACAGTAATCACTGAGCTGTGGACAAGGTGTCTATGGAAACTATCTCATGAACACCCCTCCAATACCCATTTTAGTGACAGGCAAACTGAGGCTTAGAGAGGTTTAGCACCTTGCTCAAGATCCCATAGATAGGAAACAGCAAGGTCTAAATTTGAACCCAGCACCCCCAGCCCCAGCCCAGGCTGCAAGCCTGTACTCTCCTCTCTGCCTTGGGCTCTGAGAAGCAGTGACTTCCTGGAAGTCACACATCAGGGACACAACCTGTTTGGTGCGGGACATCCTGGCTACCGCAAGACCCTTCAGTCTCCGCTGGGCTTCTGGTCCACACTCCTGCAAGGGCAAGTTCATACGACATGCAGGCAAGCCACTGGCCTCTCTTCTAGCCTAGCCAAGGGAATTCAGGTCAGAAATGACCACGGGAAATGCTCAGAAAGCTGTCCCCCGGGGCTAAAGTGAGCAAACTGGCACAGTGGGAAGGAACGCAGGCTGGGAAGAAAAGCAGATTCAAATCCCTCCCTGTCACTTCCAAATATACGGCCTCGGCCAAGGCCACTGCACGCATCCCTGGCAAAATGGGTAGATTAAATCCCATCCAGTGAGGTTCATTTATTTACTTAACAAACACATCATGCTCATTCTGTGCCAGGCACTGTCTGGATACTTGACCGTTATCCTTACATTTAATCATCACTACAGTAGTAAAAAGTCATCACTACCCTTTCATAAATGGGAAGACCGAGGTCCTGAGAAATTAGTCAACTGTAAACCCAACATCTGAACCTGGGCAATCTGGCTCCGGAGCCCTGGCTCTTAACCTCCACACTGTGCTTCCTAATGGGCAAAAAGAGTCATGAACATTTGTTGTGATGTACTATGCGAGGGAAATCACGTCAAGTATCTTAAAAAACATGTCCTCAACCTTCACGAAAGTCCAACTTGAAAAATGAGAAGTACCTAGTGTGGGGGGGTTCTGCCCCTGCCCCGCTCCCAGGTACCATCAAAGACAGCTGAGGGCAGTGGGTCACTTGAACCCAAGCTCTCTCCTCCATCCTGTGGGGTAGAGGGGTGGGGATTTGGGGCGGGGGGGGGGGGGGTCCAGGACAGGCTCTCTCCTCTTCTGATGGTGCATTTCAGCTTCATTTCTAAATCAGAGCAGCAGGAAACGGACTGCCTTAGGGGACCACATCCCTACCCCAGCTTGACCTTTCTGCACCCCCAGGAATCGTGCTGTAGAAGGCACATCAATTAAGTGAGTCACTGCCCAGAATCTAGAAGTCCTCAGGTCATCCCAGACCTGCTGGTAACTGGGTACGTGGTAACCAGGGTGACTGACTCACCAGCCCGCTTCCCTCTTTGCTCCTTTCCCATGGCCTCCCTTCCAGATTTGGCTCTGGAGGTCCTGGGTGGGGCCTGGAAATCTGCACTGTGGTTGTCTGGGGCTCAGGCAAAGGTGAAGTGCACCAGGCCATACTTCTCAGCATGGCATTCAAGGCCTTCCACGATGTGGCCACACCCACCTTCCCATCCATGTGTGGCTTCTCCCCCCTCCCCAGCACCACTGGAGCCATGCCCAGCAGGAGCCCAGTAGGTGCTAATAAATGAGCGGATGGCTAGGACAGGTTGCCTCCCATGCCACACACCTCAGCATCCTCACCTGTAGCCACAGGGCAGATGAACGGCACTCAAGGGGACTCTGCAGGACCCTGAATGTCCCCTGACTGTGGGGGAGAGAGGTATACACCCTCAGTCTCCCCATTGGACTTTAGGATTTTAGTAAAGGCACTGATCCCAGCAAATGCCCACATTTCTAAAAGAGGCCACTCTTAGGGAGGAACCTCACAGAGGGCTGGGGAAAACAGAGGAGACGCTAGGCCTCCAGGAGGATCAGTGCTGGCCGGAGTCATCGACAAATCCCAGCAGCAGGGACTCGGAATTTGCCAGGTCGTCAGTCTTGCCTGATCTAAGAAATCTAGATTGTGCGTGTGTGTGTGTGTGTGTGTGCTTTAAAATCCAGACTCCCAGGTTTACTGAATCTGAATCTCACCGAAGGCAGCCTGGGAATCTGCCTTTTAATAAAATCCCGGGGATAATTTGTTTATGGGATAGTTTGACAAGTACCATGGACAGGTGGAAGACAGCAGGCTCTGGCACCCGAACACCGGGGGCCGAACCCTGCTGCACACTTTGCAGTCAGGAGTCACCTCGGGCAAACGATTTAAACTGCCCCGGGGGCCTCAGCGTCCTCATCTGAAAAACGGACTGATTCACACACCGTACCAACCAAAACGGTTGTTCTGCGATTTAACTCAGAATATTTCCAAAGATCCAGACAGAACCTGTACAAAATTAGTCCAGTATTTGATCTCTATTATAACTGGGTCCATCCAATATTCAAATAAGGAGAGAAAGGGTCGACAGGACGCGATTTCCCCAGACGCCTCGACCTGGTCACCAAGTTCAGTTTTCGGAACTCCCCCGCCCCCACCCGATCCTCACCCACTTCCTGCGCTCGGGGTTAGGGGGTGATCTCCGCGACCAGAGGGCTGCGTGGCCCAAGTCCCGCCTGACCCCACGCTCACGACGTCCCCAAGTCCCCGAAGGGGCCGTCTCCGCTGGCGTCTCCGGGTCAGCACGAATCTGAGGGGGCGCGCCGGGGGTCCTCGGCTCCGCGCGCCCGCTGCCCCCGGGCGACCCGGGTCGATCCGGGCGCCGCTCGAGACGCGGGGAGGGGCGGGCTCCGGGAGGCCCCCCGATGCGGTCGGGGCGGCCCCGGGGGTCCCCGCCGCCCCAGGCCGCGCCGGCGGTCGCGCCCCTCCCTGGGCCGATCGCCCGCTTCCGCCCCGCGCGCGGGCCCCGCGTCCTACCTGCGCGCCCCGGGTCCATTCGCCGCGCCGGCGCCCAAGCTGGAAGTGGGGGACCCCCGGATCACCGGTCCTCCCGGCGCCGCGCGGGGCTTTCCTGAGCTCGCCAGCCCGCCCGCCCCGGTTTCCTGCGTCCCGCCTTCCTGCGCCCCGCCCCTCACCACCCCGCCCCGCCGCAGGCCCCGCCCCGCGCCGCCCAGTGGCCCGCCCCCGCGCCCTGCTGCTCCCGGCCTCTAGCCCCGCGCCCCGCGCCCTCTGTGGCCGGCCTCGGACCTCGCAGCGGGCAGCCCCGGCACCCGGGCCCGGCACCCCCTGGGCGCACAGCCGCCCCCGCGGAGAACTCCGCGGTGCTTACCCCTGAATCGCGGACCAAAGTCCCAGCTCCTGCGGGCGGCCCCCCAGCCGCGCTTTGCGGAGGGCTGGGTGCCTCTGGGGCTGGGAGCAGGCAGGGCTGGGGTGGGGATTGGCCAGCTCTCTTCCTTTACCCCTTCCTGACAGCCCGGTTTCTGGCTTCTGCGAAGTGCCCGTGGGTGTTTTTCCCTCCAGTGTTTACTGAGCGCCTCCCCTATGCCAGGCGCCACAAGAATTTAGATAGCAAAGCAAGCCTTCTATCAGTAGCTTGTACAATCTGGTAAACTCTGCTCCGAGGCTCTGCACGTGGTAACTCATTCGATCCTCACGACTGCCTTATGAAGGAGCTGTATTACTACCGCTCATTTTACAGATGGGGAAACTGAGGCACAGAGGGGCAACTTGCTGAGAATCACTCAGCAGGTGTGGGATTTGAGTCTAGGCAACACAGACCACTAACCACTGGACACCAAAAGAGCCCATGGGGAACCAGACGGTGGGAAAGAACACTGAGGAGTAAAGTATTTCAGGTAAGAAGAGGTCCCAAGAGAAAAGTTAAACGAAGAGGGAGGTATAAGGCCAGTGGAGCTGGTGTTTGAGAGGTGTCCCTGATGAGATGTTTGAACTGAACCTGAAGAGAATATGGGGGGAAACTAGGGACCGAAAACAGAATGTGCAAAGGCCCTGGGATGGCATGTTGGAGGAATTGTCTGGAGGCTAGCTTGACTGGAGAACCTTGAGGAGGGGAGAGTGGGAGGTGGTGGGGTAAGAGATGTGCAGAATCAGGCTGTGTATTGCTGGGAACCCAGAGGATAATTTGATCACATCTCAGCCTCAAAGATCTCCTGGCCTTAGAGTAGAAACAAACTTCTCAGAGCCATGGACAACCCAATGGGGTTGCTGTGGTTGGAGGGGGGCAGTGAGCCAGGGAAGCAGGGAGTAAGGGTTGGCTTCCTGGAGGAGGAGACACGGTACTTCCATTCTTTCATTATTCTTCATGCATTCGTTCTTTCTCGGCCCTGCTGCCTAACCCTGTGACAAGTGCTGAAGACACAGATATGAAGATAGGAAATAAGCATGATCCTTGCTCTCTGAGACCTCATAACTCGAGTATGTGACAATAGACAGTCAACAGTCTCCGGGAGTCAAGGATGGCTTCCTGGAGGAGGTGGCCTCTGATGGTCCCTCCATAGGTCAGTGTGGGAGAGAGAGGAAGAAAAGGGAAAGGCATTCATTCAGGCAGAGAGGGTGAGGTGAGCCTGGAGGCAAGAAAAACTACAATTATTCAGCATCTACGTACTGATGTCTTGATGAGCCAGACCCTGAGCTGGCGGCTGGGGAGAGTAAGAAATACAGACCCATCTTCCGCTTTCCCAGCCCTGGGGGTCTGGGTAGGGCCCGGACAAGTGAGAAACGCAAGCAGTTGGGTATAATGAACCCTGGAGGGGGGCAGTCCAGGCAGACAAGCGGAGAGCCCTCAGCAAGGACATGCAGCTTGGCCAGACAAGCCGTGAATTCCAACAGGTCCGATGGGGATTCTGCATTTCACATGGATTCCACAAAGAGCAATGGGGGCAGCTGTAGACATCGCCTTCATGTACGCAGGTTTGATTCTGCCTAGAAAAGCTTGCACGCACCTTCACGCCCATCCTTACAACCACTCGCTCACATTCCCCAAACACATTCACAGTCATAGACTCACACCTACACACACACACACACACACCTGCAGCCCTTCATACTCACCCACGCACACTCACTCACCCGTATGTTGACTTACACTCATCCACACTCTCCACGTGCTCGCACTGAGGCACACTCACACCACTGCACGCATTCACACCCACACGCAGGGACTCAAATTCATACACAACTGACCCTTGAACACCATGGGTGGGGGAGGGTCAGGGGCGCTGACCCCTGGGCAATGGAAAATCCACATGTAACTTTTGACTCCCCAAATACCTAACTAATAGCCTTCTGTTGACAGGAAGCTTTACTGACAACAGAAACAGTTGATTAAATATCTTGCATATTATATACTGTATTTTTAATTATTATTATTATTTTTAAAGATTTTATTTATTTATTTGACAGACAGAGATCACAAGTAGGCAGAGAGGCAGGCAGAGAGGGAGGGGGAAGCAGGCTCCCTGCTGAGCAGAGAGCCCGATGCAGAGCTGTATCCCAGGACCCTGGGATCATGACCTGAGCTGAAGGCAGAGGCTTAACCCACTGAGCCACTCAGGTGCCCTGATTTTTTTTTTTTAAGATTTTTATTTATTTGACAGAGAGAGCAAGAGAGCACAAGCAGGCAGAGCAGCAGAGGGAAAGAGAGAAGCAGGCTCCCCACTGAGCAAGGAGCCCGATGTGGGGCTCAATCCCTGGATCCTGGGACCATGACCTGAGCCACAGGCAGTCACTTAACCAACTGAGCCACCCAGGCTCCCCTATATACTGTATTTTTAGAATAAAGTAAGCCAGAGATGCCTCGGTGGCTCAGTCAGTGAAGAGTCTGGCTCTTGATTTCGGCTCAGGTCATGATCTCAGGGATGGGAGATCAAGGCCTGCATTGGGCTCCACACTGGGCACGGAGTCTGCTTGAGATTCTCTCTCTCTCTTGCCTCTCCCCCGACCTCCTCACTTGCACATACTCTCTCTGTCTCAAAATAAATGAGAGCGAAAGGGAGCACACAAAATGCAAAATGACTTGTATCCACCAATAGAGCAATGTGGACCCTGGAAGCCGCAGATCTGTTTACTGTCCCTACAGTTTTCCCATTTTCAGAATGTTATACAGGTGGACGCAGCCCACGTATAGTCTCTTAAGGCTGGTTTCTTTCACTTAGTGATGTGACATTAGGATTCCTCCGTGTCTTTTTGTGGTTGAGAGCTCTTTTTTTTTTTTTTTTTTCTTTTTTTAGTGCTGAATTCCGTCATCTGACTATACCGCCGTTTATGGGTTCACCTGTTACAGGACTCCTCGATTGCTTTCAGTCTGGGGCAATTAGGTATAAAGCTGCTGTGAGCACTTTTGTGCAAGTTTTGCATGGGGATGTTTCCAACTCCTTTGAGTAACTACTGAGGAACGCAGTTGCCTGGTCGCATGGTCAGAGAACGCTTCCTTTTGTAAGAAACTTTCAAACGCTCTTCCAAAGTCTATACCCTTGCCCACCAGCAACCAGTGATAGTTCTGCTCGTGTGTGTTCTTACCGGCACTTGGTGTTGTTGGTATTTTTAGCTGCCTGGTAGATGTGTGATGATACATATCATTGTTATTTTAATTTGCAATTCCCCAAAGGACATACTATGTCGAGCATCTTTGTATAGGTTTCTTTGCCCCTCTTAGGTTGCTGATTTTAGAGTTTTCTTCATTTCTAATATCTGCATTCAATGCTATTGATTTTTCTCTGAGCACTTCCTTTGCCACACCTCACAAATTTTGGTAAGTTATGTTTTTATTTTGTTTGTTTAAAAATACTTTTTAAATTTCCCCTATGATTTCTTCTCTAGTCTATGTGCTATTTAGAAGTGTGCTTTTTATTCTCCAGATATTTTGGGATTTTCCAGCTCTCGATTTTCTTAAGAGGGGGAGGGACAGGGCAAGCGCGTGAGCGTATGCGCGCATGCGAGAGAGAGAGAGAGAGAGAGAGAGAGAGAATCCTAAGCAGGCTCTATGCCCAGCATGGAGCCCAACAAGGTACTCAATCTCACAACTTTGGGATCATGACCTAAGCCCAGATTCAGAGTCAGACACTTAACCAACTGAACCACCCAGGTGCCCCGATCTCTTCCTATTTTTGATTTCTAGTTTATTTGTATTGTAGACTAAGAGTATACTTTATAAGATTTCTAATTTTTTTAAATTTGTTGAAGTTCGTTTTATGGTCCAGAATGTAGTCTGTCTTGGTGAATGTTCCACATGAAGTTTTCTGTGAATGTCAGTTAGATCCCGTTGATTGATACTGCTGTTTGTTTTAGCCGTATGCTTGTGGATTTTTGCTTCCTGGATCCGTCAGCTACTGAGGAGGTATTGAAGTCTCCAACATCCAATATTATTAGTATTACCCAAAATATTATTACCCAGACAATAGTGAATTTGTCCATTCCTCCTTGCAGATTTATCAGTTTTTGCCTTATGTATTTTGACACTCAGTTGTTAGAAGTGTAACATTAAGGATTGTTCCGTGTCTTGGAGAGCAGTCTCTTGTATCATTATATAATATCCTCTTTTTTTTTTTAAGATTTTACTTACTTATTTGACAGACAGAGATCACAAGTAGGCAGAGAGGCAGGCAGAGAGAGGGAAGAGGAAGCAGCCTCCCCTCGGAGCAGAGAGCCTGATGCAGGGCTCGATCCCAGGACTCCGGGATCATGACCTTAGCTGAAGGCGGAGGCTTTAACCCACTGAGCTACCCAGGTGCCCCATAATATCCTCTTTTTTTCTTTTTCTTTTTAAATAATATCTTCTTGTATCTCTGCTGATATTCCTTGTTCTGAAGTCTGCTTTGTCTGAGGTGAATATGGCGACAGCTTTCTTCTGATGAATGTTAGCATGGTATATCTTTCTTTATCCTATTGGTTTCCATCTAAGTGCATGTATACATTTGAAATGGGTTTCTTGTAGACAGCATGCAGTTGGGTCTTCTTTTTTAATCCACTCTGATGGTCTCTGTATTTTAGTTGATGTATTCAGACCATTCACATTTGAAGGGATTGTCAATTGGGCTGCTAGTGACCATATTAGTAACTGTTTCATAGTCACTGCACGTTTTTTTTTTTTCTTAAAAAACATTCTCTTTTTTGCATTCTCTGGTCTTCACTGAACATCTTATATGATTAAATTTTCTCTCCTCCCTTACCCTATCAGTTATATCTTCCTTTTTTCTTTTAAATTTCTTTTAAGACAAGGATGTCATACATCCTGCTTTTTAAAAAGATTTAATTTATTTATTTATGTATTTATTTATCAGAGAGAGAGCACACAAGCAGGCAGAGTGGCAGGCAGAGGCAGAGAGAGAAATAGGCTCCCTGCTGAGCAAGGAGCCCGATGCGGGACTCGATCCCAGGACCATGGGGTCATGACCTGAGCCAAAGGCAGCAGCTTAACTGACTGAGCCACCCAGGCATCCCTATATCTTCTTTTTTTTTTTTTTTTTTTTTTTTTTTTTTTTTATGTGACAGAGAGAGAGATCACAAGTAGGCAGAGAGGCAGGCAGAGAGAGAGGGGAAAGCAGGCTCCCGGCTGAGCAGAGAGCCCGATGTGGGGCTCAATCCCAGGACCCTGAGATCATGACCTGAGCCGAAGGCAGTGGCTTAACCCACTGAGCCACCCAGGCGCCCCCCTACATCTTCTTTTTAAAAAGTTTATTGGTTGTCGTAACATTTGCAGTAAATATTTACAACTTAATCTAAATTCACTTTCAAACAATATTATATTGTGTTACAAGCAGTGCAGGTAACTTAAAACAAAGTTTTCTCAACTCTTTCCTCCCATCCCCTATAACATTGATGCCATTCATTTCACTTATCCACGTGCTATCATCACCCGGTACTATTATTACTCTGAATAGTTATCTATTAGGTCAGTTAAGATTCTTTTACAGTTTAATTTTTAATTTTTCTTAGTTCATTTCTTCTCTGACACTCTTCTTTATGTAGATCTGAGGTTCTGAAAATATTTTCTTTCTCTTCCAAGAACTTCTTTGAACATTTTTTGGAAGGTACATCTATTGGCAACAAATTTCCTTGATTTTTGTTTGTTTGAGAAAGTCTTTACTTCTCCTTCACTTTTGAGGGGTAATTTCACTGGATGCTGAATTCCAGGTTGGTGGTTTTTTTCTCCAATATACTTAAATTTTTCGTTCTGCTCTCTTCTTGCTTGCGTGGTTTTGACAGGAAGTCTGTTTCTTCATAGATAAGGATTTTTCCCCCTTACTTGCTCCTTTGAAGATTTTTTTCTTTGCATTTGCTTTTCTGCAGTTTGAATATGATACAACTGGATACAGATGCTTTGATATTTACCTTGCTTGGCTGCATTCTTTTTTTTCTCTACATATCAGTTCTGGACATTTCTACTGTCATACCCTCAAGCTTACCGGCTATTTCCCAGTCAAGTGATGGGGCCACCAAGAGTGTTAGTATATCTGTTATAGTGTGTTTTATTCCCACCATTCCTTTCTGATTCTTTCTTAGCGTGTCAGTTTCTCTTCTTACATGTTATCTACTTTTTTCCGTTAGGTCCTTTAACATAATAATCTGTAGTTACTTTTAATTCCTTTCCTGTCTGATTAAGTCTCAAAGCTGCATCACTTCTGAATCTGGTTCCTATGGTTGCTTTATCTTTTCAGACTATGTTTTTTCTTGCCTTCTAGCATATCTTGTAAATGTTTGCTGAAAGCCAGGCACGATATGTTGCATAATAGGAACGGAGATAATTGGGCTGCCAGTGTGAGGCTTTATGTTAATCTCTCTGGGAGCTGGGCTGTGTTCGATATTGCAGTAGCTGTAGATGCCAGAGGCTCTGGTTATCTCTGCTTTCCTCTTTTTTTTTTTTTTTAACCCTCTGTGGTCTTTGGGTTTTCCTAAGAATTCCTTCTTCAATAAAATGTCTTTTATTTATTTATTGTCTTTTATTCATTTTATATACTTTTTGTCCTTCAGTTCTCCCAGTTTTGGTGAACTGTTATTAGAAGGGAGCCCTGTTGATGTGGCAGGAGGTGTTTGGAGAGGAGAACCTTCTAGAATAATATAAGTAAATCCCATTTTTCTAGTGGGCCTGAGTTCCTGGTCTGTGACCTTCAGAAGCACTTCTTAGGCTTTTTTTTTTTTTCTTGCCTTGCTAGAGACAGGAAGGCTAGATGGAGTTGGAGTCGACCTAATTTTCCTTCACTCCTTGCTCAGATAAAGTAGCCTCCCTCTGAGGGCAGGCCTTTGTTATGGAGAATGGTCTCTGCCCATTTCAGAAGGGTTATGTTCCTCTGGCTCCCTATCCCCAAATATGAGGGGATTTTTTTTTCCCTCTGATATTAACTGGGAGAATGTGGTAGGCTCCTTGAGGTAAAATCTATGAAAGTATGGGATCCCCCTAAGCCTGGGCCCCCAGTTTTCATCTCCTGAGCTAGTTCACACTCAACCTCCTGCAATTTATAAAAAGTATCATCTAAGTGTTCCTACCAATTATTAGCTGTAGTGGTTTCTGCATCCAGGAAGCTGATCTTAGCTGTGTAATTCTGTGTTCACCTTGTCTTCCCAGACTTCTGGGTGGCACCACTGCCCTGTGACCTCCATTTCCTGAAGGGTCTGGGAGAAGTCCTTAGTCTTGACTTTTTTCAGCTTTTCTCTTGTGCAGATGGCAGTGATGCCTTCCAAGTTCTTTCCGCATCAGAGCTGAAACTCCAAGTTCTGTCTCTCAAGTTTTAAACCTAATTGTCTTAGTTTGTTTTCCCCAGAAGCAGACTGTGAGATTGGGATTCTAAGGCAAGCCGCTTACCTGGTCAGTGGTCTCAGGAAAACCAAGGAGGTATGGGAATCACCGATTCCCATCACTGAGAAGACAGTCTCTGTGGTCAGCTAAGGCTCAAGTCTGCTGCAGAACTCAGGGAGACAGTGTAGGACATGTACTGGAAATTCATCTCACTAAGGGGGAGAGAGCTGGGGTATTGATACTCCTCTCAGCCATGGGCTCACAGATGCTGGGGGTGGAAGTGGGATAGGGACCAGGAAGGGGAGCAGAACAGGCTTCTACAACCAGGATACAAGCCCTCAGGCAAAGAGCTGTTTGGGCTCAAGGTTGGGAGTCGGGAGATGGCAAAGCTGATGGGAACCCGGGGTTGGAAGTTATGACAACAGGGGTGCCCTGCCTCTAAATTGAGGAATGGCTTCCCTTCCTGAGCAAAACCCACTCTGATTCTTCTAAAAGCAGCATGATATAAGTTTTAGGATCTTTAGAGAAAAAAGTGGTTTTTGTCAGCTGTCCTCATAATTCTCCCTCCAACACAATGCTTTATGGTCTGTTTTATTTTTAGGTCTCTGTCACTGGTAGGTAGATGTGGCATTAAAACATGTCCAATTATTTATCCCCCCACCAGAAGAAAAGGTCTAATTCCCTTCTCCTACACTATGACCTGGCCTCAGTGGGTCTCTTCTAAGGAATAAGATCTGGTAGAAATGATGCAGTGACTTCTAAGTTAGGTTTAACACAGAGAAACAACGTCACTTGGTATTCTCCCTCCCTCCTTCCCTCCCTCCTTTCCTCCTTCCTTTCCACTCCCTCTTCTCTCCCTCATCCCTTTTTCTCTCCCCACCCCTTTCTCTCAGCTCACACCTTGGGTTCCCTGAGCTGACATGTGGGAAAGTCCAGCTGTGCTGGAGAGAGCATATGGAGAGTCCACATAGAGAGAGAAAGAGAAGCCCAAGGAGCCCCAGTTGTTTGGAGCTTTCCAGCCCAGGGCCAGATGTGAGTGAGTGAGTCATTAGATGGTCAACTCCAGAGTCCTCCCAGCTGACACCAAGGGGAACAGAGATGAGCTAAGCTTGCTGAACTCCAACAAAATTACAAAATCATGCAGAAAATAAATGTTGCTGTTGTTTTAACCTGTCGCCAAGTAAACCAGAGACAAGCTGTCTCCACTGAGCCCTGCCAAATTACAGATTCTTAGACAAGATAAATGCCACTAAGTTTGGAGACAGCTTGTTACGTGGCCATAGTACCTTGAATTGCTGTAGAACCACGATACTCACCTCCCACCTTCTTCCTTGCCAACAGAATCCCGACTTTATCTGGGGGCAGCAAGGTACCTGGCCTGAGGCAGTGAATCATGATTTGTTTTGGCCAGTCATGGTGCTCCTACTCCAGCTTTCTCAGCCTCCTTTGTCCTGGGGGTGGCTGAGGGACCCAGTTCTGCCAATGAAACACAAATGGAAATGGAAGGGAAATTAGATCAACTCTGTGCAGCGGGGGGGTGGGGGGAGCCTCTCAGAAAATGTTAGCATTCCTGATAGCAGTGGTCTTCCTGCTGTGACCACAGAACATCTTGCCACCATGAGAGAAGGCCAAGACAACTGCATTGTGGGAGCCCTGTTATCTGTGAATGGGGCTCCAGCAGCAGCCAGTATCTGGAATTCTTATACGGTGAGAAATATTTCCCTGACATCTGCGAGAAATACTTCCCTGACATCTTTGAGCAGCTGAATCATACCAGCAGTGGCCAGCCTCCAGACCCCATGTAATAGGAGAGACTCCAACATCTGTTTATGTTTTTGTTGCTTGGTTTTATTGGGGGGGGTTGGTTTTGTTTTGTTGTAGTTTAACAGAACAGACCCAGTGGGATTATTTTAAAGTTAGAGCCATCTGAGACCTCCAAGCTGGTGTGGCTCCATTGGTTTTGGCAGGTGAAGACAGAGGGATGGCCCACAACTCTGAGCTAAGCACTGTGAACAAAGCCAGGAGACTGTGTCAAAGAGGCTGAGAGCTGATCCTTTCTGCTACCACCCTTGGGGCAGAATGACATCCAATCATACCCCAGGTAAGGCAGTCTCCATAAAGAGGAGACAGTTTAGAGAAAGAATGATGATGATGGTGATGATGACGATGGTGATGGTGATGTTGGTGATGATGATGGTGATGATGGTGATGGTGATGATGGTGATGGTGGTGATGTTGGTGATGATGATGGTGATGATGGTGATGGTGATGATGGTATGATGAAGATGATGGCGATGATGATAATGAAGATGACGGTGGTGATGGTGATACTGATGGGTGCGGGGAGGATGTTGATGACAATGAGGTGGCAGCAATGATGTCAATGATAACGGTGGGGATGATGGTGCTGGTGCTAATGACAGGATGGTGCTGAGAACTAATACCTGTATAATAGTGTGGCACAGTGTCCCAGACCCCATTATGGGATAATATGCTAATTACAGAAATTCTAGGAGTTAGGTGCTGTTATTAGGTCCTTTTCACAGATCAGAAAATTGGTACAGAGAGGGTAAGTAACTTGCTCAGATCCCATAACTGGTGAGTCCTGAGCCAGCAAGCACTTTCTCAGGAAAGAGAAACTTCTGCCAGGAACCTGATAGACATTACATGCACACTTTGCAATGGGTGCAATTTACTATCTGGGAGGAGCGTACAGGAGGGTTAGTGTTTCTGGCTGAAGAACGATAGACTCCTGCTTACTTACCTCCCTGATGTCCCAGGGGAAAGGGAAAAGGTCCTGAATTACCCTGATCTCAGGCTGTCTTCCTCCAGGCCACCAATGACTCAGCTGTTGGAGTTCGCAATGTTGAATCTCTCTCTCATTCTTGGTTAAGAATCACTCTGTAGCTCCTTATTGCTTATGGGTTAAACCAGAATTTCTCAATCTTGGCACTACTGACATTTTGAGCTGGATAACCCCTTGCCATTGGAGGCTGCCCTGTGCCCTCTCCAACGTTTAGCAACATCCTTGGCCTCTACTCACTGGATTCCAGAAACATCCTCCCAGTCGTGACAATCATAATATCCCCGAATGTTGCCAAAGGCCCCCTTGTTGGGGGAGGGAAAGTAAAATGACCCCCACTTTAGGACCATTGGGTTAAAGGAAACAGGCTTCTGACCTAGAGAACGTGATTTTGACCACAGGTCTCGGAAAACCTTACTGCCAGATGGTGGGCTCCCCAAAGGGTGGGGTCCCCAGCTTATGCCTATTTCTCTTCCCCCGAGGTTGATCCGTAGCTCACAGCAATGATGACTCAAGAAATAGTGGTCAAATCAGACGTAACCAGACTGTGGTCAGGAAGAAAACCAGGCAAACAAAAAGCATGGAAAGTACCAATGGGAGGGGGTCTCTGAAAGAGGTCCTGAGGGTGTCTCTGTTAGAGGGGAGAGCTGCAGTTGAAGGCAGAGGAGCATGCTGACAGAGGTGGAAGGGGAGACGAGCTTCTGAGTCACAAAGGGCAGTGTGAGCAAGGGTTGGAGGCCTAATGGTACACCCTGGGGAGCCGGGCTGGGGTAAGCAATGCAGCTTGGGCCCTGTTATCAAAGGTCTTGTACACCAGCCTCGGGTGATACGGAGCATCAGTGAATTCCACGCTGGGGCATGAGAGGCCCAGCCTTGGCTTTTAGAATAACCTCTGTTGGGTGCCTGGGTGGCTCGGTCGGTTAACCCTTTGCCTTCGGCTCAGGTCATGATCCCAGAGTCCTGGAATTGAGTCCTGCATCGGGGGGGGGGGGTCCCCGCTCAGCGGGGCATCTGGTTCTCCCCCTGCATGTACTCTCTCTCTCCCTCTCTCTTGCTCTCGCTCTCACAAAAACAAAAAGTCTTTAGAATAACCTCTCTTTGACAGCTGTGTGGATGGTGAACCTCAGGGAGCTATGGCTGTCCCAATAATCCAAGTGAGACCTAGGGCCCAAAAGAGGGGATAGGAAGAGGCAGCGTTCTCCTCTTTCATTGCGGATAAACGCTAACCTTTCCAAGAGCGTAAAGGCAAATATAAAATGTCCAGCCCCTAATAAGCGATCCATTGTATGACTTCCTTCCCCACCAGCTCCACACCACTGTCTCCACAGTTCCTGGGCTGGCTATGCCCTTCCTTGTTTCCTCAGGCTGGGAAAGCACCCTCTTGCTTAAAGGCCTGATGTGTCTCCTTGGTGCAGAGTTCTTGAGCTGCAGATGAAGGGCATGTTATGATTTCGTTGTTTTCTCTATGAGGTGGCGAGCAGGTGGAGGCAATGACTTTGTCTTGTCCCTTTATTCCTTGAACTGATATTGGATGGGCCAATATATCAATAGAACTGATACTATGGGCCAGGCACTGTGCTCGGTCCTGGAGTAGAGCTGTGTGCAGCCGTCTTGTACCCCAAGGAGCCACGGAGGGCCCGGGAAGGAATGAACGCATGGATGCATGAACTGTGGGCTGGCTGAGGGGGGCTGAGACCGGGAGAGACTCAGCGAGTAAACCATGATGGCCTGGAAGGAAGCAGCCGGGGAGGGGCTGAAGCCCCAGACAGTGAAGGAACGTGGAAACGGGTGTTTGGCACAATGGGGTTCCACACTGGGTGCTTTCCTGTGGGGTTTTCTGTGTTTCCCAGACCTGTCAGGAGGCATGGCTCTGTTTCTTCAGCTAGTTGGCCAAAAACATAGAAACTGTGGATATGTTTGTAGTAGATGTGAACAGCTTGTCTCCCACACACACTTGTCCTCTTTGAGGTGACAGCCTGCTTTGCCTCTGGGGATCTACCCGTCCTCAAATGTCCATCCACGTACATGCACGGGGCTCCACCCCCAGCCTAGGGTGGGAGCGTGTGGTCCAGACCGACGTCATTCAGTGTACCAGGGGCAATCATGTGACCTGAGTGCCTTCAGCTAGTGTCCAATCAGGGTGAACTTCAAGGTTTTGGTGGGCTGCTGGGACAAGAGCACTGATACCCTTTTGCCCTGGTTGTGAGTGTGGAAGGTGTGGATTGCACCTTCATTGCTGTTGGGTTCCATCTTATAAATACCAGGAGAGGTCCTTTCTCTAAATGAAAACCCACAGAAGGTGCTCATGGGGTGGAGAAACAGAGAGTGAAATTAGGTCCTAATGTCACTTTCTGAGCTCCTGGATCCAGCCATCTCTGAAGCCAGCAAAATCTTACCTCACCTACATTTTGGTTATTTTCTTGAGCCAGTCTGTTGGATTTTTGATCTTAACTCTTCTAGTGCTCGACTGGGTGCTCAGCCTGTGGCAAGGAAATCTTGGTACTCCAGTGGAAGGAAGAAGAATGTACCATGGCAAAGCTGTCAACGGGGAGCACCCTGCTCTGGCCCTCTGGGTGTTTTGCAAGAATAAGGTAGTAGAGCACCAGATCCTTTAAACAAGGGACAAGCCAATGTGCGCACTGCATTCCTAGAGTACATTTCCTAAAAGCGGTGGCCTCCTTGTTCCTGACATTCTTCTTGGGTCTTCTCACAGACTCTGGCACAATCAATGCTTCTTGTCCTTGGTGATATCCTCCTCTGGTCCTTTAGCATCATCCGTGTCTTTAACTCAACTTACCCCTGGTTGGTTCTTGTATCTTCTCCTTGTCTCAGGACACTTGGAAATACTTCTGGAAATGTCATTCCTCCAGACTGGACTCAGCCCTGTAGCTCTCATTTCTTAGAACTCTACCATATGCCCCGTGCCATGTAATCAGTTGTCTCAGTCTTCAAACTACCCTGTATATTCCCATTTTAGAGATGAAGAAATTGAGGCCCCGAGAGTTTAAGTAACTTGCCCAAGGTCACACAGCTCGCAAGTGGGGAAAGCGGTCCACACCTTATAACTCCTCTACTCCACAGCCTGTGCCTTTAACCACTCTGCCATATTTCCTCTGGGATTCTATCCAGATGCTGTACCTACCGGCTTCCTTGCCTCAAGGGCAGGACCCAGACCAAAATGAGCTAACGTCCTAACCTGTTTTTCCCACTCTAGTAGATGGTATTGATCCCCCACCCATATCTCCTAGCACTTACCAGTCCAGCTTCTGGCTGCAAGCACCAGCGACACGGCTCAGAGGGTTAGCGCTCACAGGGTGGGTCTCAGCCAACAGCAATTGGAATTGGCTGGGAACTTGCTTAGTTTCCCTGCTTCTCAGGGCATGTGGCAGGGACAACTTAAAGGCATGCTCTGCGGTCTCCATCTCTCTGGATGGAGCTCTGGTCCCCCAGCGTTAACCTCCTCATCAACGTTCCTGCCCTTGGTCCCTTCCCCCAGCCCTCACTGTGCCACTCTCTCCTGGTGCTTTCTGGATCCCTTCACATGTAAATTGTGCTCCAGTCCTTGTCTGAGGGATTTCTGGGGCCACCTAACCCAAGTCAGCTGCCTCTTGTAACATCTTTGATGTTCCTCCAATCAGCCACCCTCTCTGGATCCCAGTCCATATCAGTTAGGTAGAATGGACTCTACCTGGCTCAGAAGTGGGCAGGTGACTCAGAAGTGGCCAGTCAGAGCACTGTGTTCCCTTAGCCTTAGTGATTTGGTAAGAGATGGGCATGTGACTCACTGGAGCCAGTGAGATGCTGAGATTCTTCCGGGGCTGCAGAAATAGAGAGCCACCTGTCCTTTCCACAGGTGTCTCGCCTGTACTGCTTGGAAGATGTGAGGGCTGGAGCTCTGGCAGCCATCTTGCTTGAAAACAGTTTTACTACCTCTGAATAGGAAGACAGAATGTGTGTCGTAGGAAATTGCAACCATGGCTTCTCTTTAACCCTCCCTGTATCCACACTCTTTGCCTTATAACTTATCGGTGCCTCTAACTTGGATTCTGAGTTCTCCTGCATGAATTGACAGGGATATCATCAGATGTGACGGGAGGCAGAAGCTTGACATTGGTTTCCATCATTGGACTCACTGGCATTTCCACCATTGCCGTGAGGACACCACCCACAGGGTCAGAGATAATGTGGAGCAGAGTTGCTCAAATGCCAAGCCAAGGTCAGTCTAGAGCATCCACACTATGCCCAGATATGAAAGAGCCCGGCCGAGATCAGCACAGATATCTGGCCAACCATCGCAACGGAGCAATAAATGCTTCTGTTGCAGGGCTCTGAGGGCTTTGGGGAGATTTGCTACAGCAGTAGGTAATAGATGCAATTAGAAAGTTGGGGTCATACAGAAAAGCTTTAAAAAATTAAGTGACAATCACCTGAAATCTCATCACTAGCCCCTGCTGACATTTCGGTGAACATTTCTCTGCATGCATGGGCACACACACCATACACACCTCCACGGGCATCCCCAGTCATAGAGTTAATATAACTTGGGCAAGATGGGAGAGGGTTGGGGCAGAGACCACAAAGATAAGGATTTGACGTCACCCTAGAAAGGGCAGTTGTTGCCTCAGTACATCTGGGAGGAAGTAACAATGATGAAAGGATTAGCCTTGGGAGTGCAGAGAGAGGAAGACCAAAAGGCTAAGGCCTCAGGGCGGTTGAAGAAGGTTATAAAAACACGATGGTTAAGGAATCAGAGATGGACAGCACAATAAAATAAGCAGGAATGGGAAGATCCTTGGGAAAGAATCAGGCTGGTTTATTTAAAATTCTTTCACTCCTAACCCTGAGGTTCGTTCATTCATTCATTCATTCAATGAACATTTATGGATACCTGTTATGTGTCATCACATCCTAGGAGCTAAGGACCGCAAAGACGTGGCCCCTGAACCCCAGGGAGTTTGTGGTCAGCTGAAGAACAGAGGTTATTAGGGTACAATGTGATACCAGTTCTGAGAGGAAACCATGCAAACAGAGAAAATGTTCTAGAGAAGGGCGAACCATGTAGGCATCTGGTGGATGAATAGGAATTCTCCACTTTGAGGGTGAGTGGGATGAGGTGGGGAAAGTGGGGAGAGTGACCCAAGGGAAGGAACAGAATTTACAAAGGTATGAAGGTGAGACCAATCACTAGGTACTTGACATAAGATCAGGGAAGGTGAGGGGGCAGGGAGAGTAACAAAGACAAGTAGAAGAGAAACAAGGTTCTGATCCAGGAGAATAGTAGCTTTAAAATTTTGGGGGGGGCGCCTGGGTGGCTCAGTGAGTTAAGCCACTGCCTTCAGCTCAGGTCATGATCTCAGGGTCCTGGGATCGAGTCCCGCATCGGGCTCTCTGCTCAGCAGGGAGCCTGCTTCCCTCTCTCTCTCTCTCTGCCTGCCTCTCCGTCTACTTGTGATCTCTCTCTGTCAAATAAATAAATAAAATCTTAAAAAAAATTTTTTTTATTATAAGCCACAGTAAGAAATGCATTTCCCATTTTGGCCCCACACAATCATACACACACACATATAGACACACACACATGTGAAGCAAAGGTCAACAAAACAATATTTCACCCTGCAACATGGCATTCATTCTGATATTTGTTTTAAAATGTTGGTCAGGGATGAAATAAGCTGATCACAAGACAATTCCCATCATATGATTTTATTCCTATAAAATTCTATAAGAGGCAAAACTAATCCAGAGTGGTATAAATGACATCACTGGCTGCCTGGGGTGCGGACCGGGTGGGGCAGGATAAATTGCAAAGAAGTGAAAGAGAACTTTTGCATGAGATGGAAATTTTCTATATCTTGATAGGGGTGGTGGTTACATGGGCACATGCATTTGTCAAAAACAAATACATAAAAATAAATGTATGTGAGGGAACTTTCTCGGGTGGTGTTGATGTTCTAGATCTTGATAAAGGATTTGCATTGCACAGGTGAATGCATTTGTCAAAACTCATCAAATGGTACACTTAAGATTTGTGCTCTTTGTTGCATGTAAATTTTACATCAGAAAGAAAAAAGATCGTGGACAACAATTGAACTGTAGCTGATGAGACACAGGCTGAAGGGTTAGGAGGAAATATTGTGGTGTCTGCAACTCACCACTTCGCCATGGTTAGAGCAATGGAAAGTTTGACAGATGTGTGATAAAGAAAATATAATAAGTGTGCTAAGGCATGTCAAGATACCTCAATGGAGAAAGACCAGTCTTGTTCATACACAATGCTGGAGTAACTGGGTATCTACCTACAAAAGAATGAAGCTGGATCCCTACCTCACGTCATATACAAAAACGAATTCAAAATGGATCAGGGACATAAATACAAGAGCTAAACTATACAATTCTTAGGAGAAGGCATAGATATCAATCTTCCTGACCTTGGACTAGGCAATGGTTTCTTAGCAATGACACACACACACATAAAAAACTATAGTCAACAAAAGAAAAAAATAAGGCAAGCTGACATCCTCAAATTGAAAAGCTTTTGTGGTTTAGAGGATTCCATCAAGAAAGCAGAAAGATGATCCACAGAATCAAAGAACGTTTTTGCCAATCATACACCTGATGAGAGACTTGTCTCTAGGCTATGTAAGCTACAATTACACCTCAGTAATAACAGTCCAGATGACCCGATTTTAAAATGGTAAAGGATCTGAACACACCATTCTCCAAAAAAGATATACCCGTGGCCAACAAGCACATGAAAAAATACTCAACATCATCGGGGAGATGCAAATCAAAACCACCGTGTTTTGTAGCTACCCCGAAAGGAATTATCAAACAGATGGACAGTTGTAAGTGTTGATGACGATGTAAAGAAATTGTATGCAGCTGGTGGGGATGTAGAGAAATTGTATGCAGCTGGTGTAGCCACTTTGGAAAACAGGCTGGCAGTTTGCAATTCAGCAATTTCACTCCTGGGCATATAACCCAAGAGAAATTAAAACATGTGTCCAGGGATGCCTGGGTGGCTCAGTTGGTTAGGCGGCTGCCTTTGGCTCAGGTCATGATCCCAACATCCTGGGATCGAGTCCCATATCAGGCTCCTTTCTCCGTGGGGAGCCCGCTTCTCCCTCTTTCTCTGCCTGCCACTCTGCCTGCCTTTACTCTCTCTAGCTCTCTGACAAATAAATAAATAAAATCTTTTTAAAAAATCATAAAAATGTGTACACAAATGTTCACAGAAGCCTTATGTGTAATAGCCAGAAGGTGGAAATGACCCAGATGTTCATCAGCTGTCACTGGATAAGTAAAATGTGGCATATCCATACAAGAGAGGATTATTTGGAAATAAAAAGGAATGGTGTGTTGGTACCCTCCACAACAGCTTGGATGAATCTGGAAAACATGATGCTAAATGAAAGCAGCCAGTTGCAGAGGCTCACAAGTTGCGTGTTCTATTTACACAAAATGTCCACAGTAGGCAAGTCCGTAGAGACAGAAAGCAGACTAGGGTGGCCCAGGGATGGAGGTGGGAAGCACAGGGTAGGACGTTGAGGGTTGCAGGGTTTCTCTGGGAGGATGAAAGCCTCTAAAATTGATTGTGGCAAAAAGTGCACCAATCTGTGAGTACACTAAAGCAATTGTACATTTTTAATGAGTGCATTGTGTGATTTATTTTCATTTTTTAAGACTGATGTATTTATATGAGAGAGCATTTATACGAGAGCATGGAGGGAGGGGCAGAGGGAGAGGGAGAGAGATAATCTCAAGTAGACTCTCCGCTGAGTGCAGAGCCCCATGCAGGCGGGGCTCAGTCTCACGGTCCCAAGATCACGACCAGAGCCAGAACCGAGAAATGGACACTTACCTGACTGAGACACCCAGTTCCCCTGAGCACAGTATGATTTATGGTTTGCATCTCAATAAATCTATTTAAAAATGTTTATGTAGATATAAATGAAAAATTTGATAAATTGTACTTCACCCAAATTAAACACTTCTGCTCGTCAAAAGACACTACCAAGACACTTAAAAAGATAAGTCACAGAATGTGAGAAAATATTTATAAATTATATATCTAATAAAGGACGTGTATCCATAATATATAAAGAACTCTCAAAACTCAATTTAAAAAGACTCAACTTTTTTAAATGGGAAAAAGACTTGAACAGGCATCTCCCCAATAAATATAGACGTGTGGCAAGTGAGCACATGAAAAGATGTTCACCATCACTCGTCATCTGGGAATTACAAATTAAAACCTCCTCACACATTAGAATGGCTCAAATTTTTTCAGTGCATTGACAACACCAAGCGATTGGGAGAGGCCAAACAGCGGGAACTCTCATGCGTTGCTGGTGGAAATGCAACATGATATGGTCATTTGGAAAATAGCTTGACAGTTTCTTACAAAGTAAAACATATTTTACCATACGACCTGCTGTCCTACTCCTGGGTATTTACTCTAGAGAAATGAAACACACGTCTAGGAAAACCTGTCTGCAAATGTTGCTGCACAGTGACTCTATTTGTAATTGTCCAAAAAATAGAGACACCCCAAATGGACCCCAGCTGGTGGTAAACGGATAAACAAAGCTTGGTGCATCATGTGGTTTCTTGGCAGTAAAAAGGAACTATCCTCAGATACACACAACAATATGGAAAAATCTCCAGTGTGCTATGTGTTTTGAAAGAAGTCAGACTCAAGATACTACATGCTGTATGGCTCTCTTTCTATATTATGACAAGCTCTAGGGAGAGAAAATAGACCAGTGGTTGCCGGGGCCAGGGGTGGGAAGAAGGGTCACTGGAAACAGGCAGGAGAGAATTTTTTGGATTAAAGGCACCATTTTGTATCGTGACTGGGGTGGTGGCTTCTTGACTGTGTTTGTCCAAATTCATAGACGTGTGTTCTAAAATAGGTGATTCTCACTGTATATAAATTACACCTTAATCTTAAAAATATATATTAAGTATATTAAACTCATAATTATTGGATAGTATATATAATAATTATAATAATTAATTAAATTATTATTAATTAATTAACTTATTAATTAAAATTAATACACTAATAAGAAATAATATATTAATATGGATGGTGGGAATATGGGTACTCATCATACAATTTTTTACAACCCTTTGGTGTGTTTGAACATGTTCCTAACCAGATGCCTGGCAAAAAACATCGAAAAGATGTTAGGGGGTTGATAAAAATAAATAAATATAGGCATGACCAAAACAAGCTAACAATTGATTAAATTTTATAAAAAGTGACTCATCTCACCCTTCAAGGTTTAAATAATAATAAATATAATACTTAAAGCATTACAGGTCCACAGCATTGATTTTAAAAACCATTGATGGACCCTGACCTTTAGTTCAGAGAACACTGCTTTAAGTTAAGGCCCTTGAACTTGAAACTGAGAGAGCCTTGGGGAGATTGAGGTCCCCAGATGTGGACTGAGCTGAGCTGACTCCCCACTCTAGGACCAGTAGTAGTTAGAGGTCCTGGGGAGTCACTGTGGTTCGTGCCCTGCTCAGAGGGAAATGGCTGTCTGGTGTCTCCAGGGAAGTGGGACCAGGGAAAGAATCCTGTGTCCTGCATCAGGGGGCCAACATCGTGTGACAGCAGAGGGCAGTTGGCATTCTGAAAGTCATCACCTGTATGCATGAAAATCAAAACCTTCCTCAACCATCTGGACTGTATCAGACCTTGGATTTTCACGTGACTCTGGATGGAGGAGGGTTCTCAGGTTACGACAGAGAGTAACTTTCTCACCAGCCTGTCATTGGGCACACAGGGTCAGGCTTAATTTAATTTATTTTAATTAATTAATTATTAATTAATTAATTTTATTTATTAGTAAAACCATACTTCCTGCATTTAAGACAATTGCAGTCAGGGAAAGATGTATCCCTATTATATTTGATGTATTTGATGTATGTATTGCAGTTACGTTTAATTTCAACTTCTGTAAAGGGGTTCACGAATAAGAAAACAGTCTGCTACTTGAAAATGCAAGTTTGGAAACCTCTCATTCAGACTCACTTTAAGAGTTTCACCTACCTGTGGTCTTGAAGCTAAGATGATACCCCCATGTCTTCTTTACTGACCCCTTTTCCTGATCTCTGTGCCTGTTTACCCAATGCTCAGAATCCTGACAGTTTTGAGAGGGAGCAAGTCTTTCATACTTCTTTGCCTTTGCACAGACCCTTTCCCTCTCTTGTCCCCTTGGTGAACTCCTATTCATCCTTCAAGACCCTGCTTAAGCTGCCCCTCATCTCTGGAGACTTACATGGATCCTTTCTCTTTATGACAGTGGCTGTGATTCCTTTTTCTGCATTTCTACCCATCTGTGCACGCAGCTGTCACATCAGGCTGGCTTCCTCTCTGGATGTACAAAACCATAGGAATTTGTTGTTCCCAATAAAACTAAGCCTGATGCCAAGCCCTCATGCTCAGAGTATAATAAATGACTTTCAGTGGTTGCTGAAGTCTCTCCCTGCTTCCAGGGTGACATGATGGTGGAAGCATCATACATAGGACAAATGCTTACATAAAGTCCTCTGGGTTCTGATCCGCAAAACGCACCATTGAGTGGCTATTGTCTGATTCTGCCTGCCCCCAGAAGGAGGTTGGGTGTCCTCACTGCTCCTTCCCTGCTTGGGCACCCCCTCCTCACATCATGCAGTCCCACTGGGGTCCTGTCACCTCCCACCACAAGGCAGAACGACATTGTCACATTGTCGCACAACCCCCAAATGCCTCTGCCTCCTTCCCCGGGGTTTGGCTCCCTGCTTCTGCCCAACTACTGCACCTCTCTCCCCCCCACCCGCCCCCATACACACACACCAACACTTCTGTTCCCTTCCTTTCTGGGAGATTTCATTAGAAACAAAGTGTGGTCTGGTTTGTCTAGGGAAGGGGGGGAGGGATGCTGATGCCAGACAGTTTCTTGCTAACTCACGCCCTGTTACACATGGATTAGCACTTACCTCACTACATTACAGTGATTTATTTCCCTGCCTGGACCTTCTGCTGAACTGTGAGTCTTTGGAGATCAAGTACTATCTCATTGACCTTGCTCTCCAAAGAGAAGTGACCTTGCTCTCCAAAGCCAAGTGTAGGCTTTCCGATTGTGACAATGGCAAGTTTTCTAACCTCTCTGAGCCTCAGTTTTCCTGCCTATAAAATGGGGGCAGCAATAACACAATATCATGGTAGTGTGGTTGGGGTGAACCCAAGTAATGTATGTTGATCCCTGAAAACAGTGCCTGACATGTATCAATGACTCAATTGATTTTACCTGTTATAATGCTTTTTATTCTCATTATTCTTAATTGCAGTGGTTGTTTGGTTGCCTACCTAACAGTCATTCCCAGCTCTTTTCTCCCACTACAGAAGCCGAAAATGTAAAGTACTCATCCCCTAGCCTTGCTTACCAGCTGGGCATGAGTATGTGACCCAATCTTGGGCAACAGAACTAGAATGGGAGTGTGCCAGAGGCTTCTGGAAAAGAGCTCCCCCTCTGATAAAGACAGGAAAATGGAAAGAGATGTTGGACATTGACATGGAGAGAGGCGATGCATGGAGCTGTGGCAGCCATTGTGTGACAGGAGGGCAGAGCTCACTAGAAAAGTCAGTATGTGGAAGATGTCAAAGTGGAAAGATGGAAGAGTCAGGGATCTTTATGACATTGTTGAGTTGCTGCCCCAACCATGGAACCTCCTGCCTTAGAACACTGTCAGATTCTATCTGAAATGTCTTTATTATGAAAGCCACTTTTTGTTGGTATGAGCCACTGAAACTCTTCCATTGCATATATTATTACAGAAATTTATGCTGCGTGACTGTTGAAAGAAAGCGGCAACACCAGGGTGGAAATCCTGGACTTCTGGAAGCTTGGGTAAATGGGGTTTTGATGAGCACCTCCTACTGTCCAGCCCCCACGCCCACTCGGGTTCACATTAGCACGAGAGCTGGCTGCCAACTGAGGTCATAGATGGATAATGCTTCTTGGCCCACTCATGTTTGTGTTGGCCTCATGGGTATACCGTTCTGCAGTGTGTTCATAGGAAAACCAGTGAGGGGGAGTAGAATCACTCACAAGTGAATAATCCAAATTCCTCTGGCTTTGTGTTTGCTCAGTCTTATCATATAGTCTTGTTCATTTAATCTGGGGCATCCCGTAATCTCAATTAGAACATTGGGTCCACCCAAAAGCTGTGGGCTGGCAAAGCAGCACTCCCCTGCTAACCTTTCTCAGTGGTCTTTCTAACTTAGTTGTAGTACGTTATTCATTCTGTTGTATCAAAGTCTCTGTCTCTCTGTTGCTGAGAAGAGGAGGGGCAGGGGTTACGCTTCTCTTGTTTCTAGTTAATTCTGTGGCTAGACAAAATTTCGTGGGAAAGAAGAATGCACAGCCTATTTTTACCACAACGACTACCGGTCCCATGGTCATGCAGGATGTTGCAAGGATAACTGGCGTGCACCTTGTTCAGGCTCATTTACATCTCAGGTGGGGTGGTCCTACGGTGTGTCAAAGACAAACTAAAAAGAGAGAGGTGGTGGATAAGACATTTGAAGGGCATGGCTGGTCTTTTAAGGATAGGTACCTGAGAAATACCATTTCTCTGCTTTCTCGAGCTCCTGTGTTCTCATAGGGGCTCACATTTCTCTACATAGGGGAGGAAAATCTTTTCCCTTCTTGGCCTCCAGGGTCTTCAACCAGGCCTAATAATTAAACTGAAATAAGACAGATGAACAGGAGAAAGACAACCTTAACTTCATACGCATAGGGGCTCATAAAAATCTGAGACTCCTAGAAGCGACCAGAGCGGGCAGCTTTTTATACTTTTTAGACAAAGACACGATACATTTGTGAAGAATTAAGGACACAGAGCACTTTGGGTTCGGAGGTCAGCAAATTAATGAAGAAGGTGTTTCTACAACCTTCTCGACCCTGAGTTCCCCATCTCTGGTGATAAGGGGGCCTCTCCCTTCCAGGTGCAGGGAGGGTGCTCTCCACATAGGTGGGCAGACAAGGGAAGGACAGAGGGACAGGGAAGTGTCCTTCTGGCACTGGTGTTTCTTAAATAACTTCAATTCAAAATAATAGGCCAAAGTGGCATCTTTTGGGGCAGTCTGCCCCAAACCCCATCACAAGTGTATGACCATATCTCGTCTGCACACCACCCATACTGTCTGGGGGCGGCAATGAGGTTTCATGAAACACAAAGCCCATCTTTCTCAGGCTCTCCTTCCGTATTCCTCCTCCTCTGCATCCACTCAGTCTTCTCCCAGTGCTCAAGCCCTATCTTCTAAGTCTCTAAACACCTCCCCCGTTGTCTTTCTCATGCTCCTCTAGATGGAAGCGTTCACCACAAACTTTCTTGTTCCTCTGCCCTTCTCTTTCTTGTTCAGCCCATTTCTAACTGTACTTTCCCCTCATCGGATGCGTGCCCAGTATCAAAGCTTCAGCAATGCGGAAGTATACGATGTCAATGAACATTTTCCCTGGAAACACCCTCTCTTCTGCCCATCCCTTTCCCCAGAAGGAGCCTCTGTGAGTACTTGGATGTACATTCTTCTGGACCTTGCAGAAGCAGAGACATAATTTCGTAGCATGGTTTTGACTACAGTAGTCCTCCCCTTATCTGAGGGGGGAAGGGTGTGTCCTAAAATACCCATTGGTTGCCTGAAACTCCAGTATCAAACCTTACACATACCACGTTTTTTCCAATACATACATGCCTGTGATAAAGTTTGGTTTATAAATTAGGTACAGTAAAAGGTTAATAGCATAAGTGCTAATAAAATAGAATAATTGTAATGATGTACTGTAATAAAAGATAGGTTATTGGGGTCTCTCTCTCTCTCAAAATATCTCATCCTATACTTATTATCCTATCCTTCTTGTGAGGATGTGAGATGATAACATCTCTACATGAAGAGACAAAGTGAGGGGAATGACTAGGCACAGTGACGCAGCACGAGGTGACTGTTGACCTTCTGATGATACCAGAAAGATTGTCTGCCTCTGGACCGAGTTTGATCAAGTCCCATGTCCTAGTGCTTCATAGCCCATGCCTTGTGGGCATTTGCCTCGAGCTAACTCTCAGATCCCTCAAACTCCAAATGCTTAAGACCAAATTCATCTTTCTCCAACTTTGCTTCTTCTCTGTGTTCTTGGCCTGGGTCAATGGCCTCACCATTCAGTTAAGCAAGATGGAAACCACATTCTCATCTTGACTTCCCTCTTTCTGTCTCTGTCTCTCTTTCTCCTTCCCCTTCTCTCTCATGAAAGTTAAGCACGAGCCGCCATAATCGGTCCACTCCACCGGTGTATCCATGTTCACATCCTGCCTATTTTCCTCTTCCTGTTGCCTCTACCCCGGCCTTAACTCCCTCTCGCATGACCTAAAGTGATACCCTTCCCTGCTTTCCATTGCTGGTGGCTACCTCCGTATATCCTCCTCCCCCCAGTACCATTGTACCCCTTCTCCTTCCCACTTCATTCAACCTGCAATGGCCCACATCTGGAGAATAAATCAACAGCAATCCCTTTCCCCCCCCTGAAGAGATTCTCACTTTCCCAGACTCGTTTGCACCAAGGGGTGGCAGTGTGATCCCATCCTGGCCAATAAGACAAAAAGGGCAAATCTGGAAAGAGGCTCAGCATGAAGAGAAAGACCTCTGTGCCCCTCCCCAGCTGTCATCATTTTCATTTATGTTTTAGAAGTTCAAGCTCTCTGGGTTGGCATAAACTCTTTAGACTCTATGACCCAGCCGCCAACTTCTCTTTCTGCCAACAGTACTCACTTCCCACTGCATACCTCATGCTGGAGCTTGGGGTGGGATGCCCAAGCCCAGGGACATCTTCCTTGGCAGCTGGTATCCAGACATGGCCCCAAGGCCACCCAGTCTCCCAGCAGTCACGATCTGGTGCATCCCCTTCCCTGAATCTACACTGGTCCCATGAAATAGCTTAACTCCTAGATCCTAGAAGATGATCTGGTGTTCTGCCAATCTACACCAAGATGACCCAGCAGGTTCCACCTTTGTGCCTTCAGTTTCCCTAAGAAGCAACCCACCTATCCTGAGACCATCACGCTTTGAGGCAGTGTCAGCTAACCACAGGGGAGGTCATGTGGAGGAGAGCAGAGAATTGCAGCCAACACAGAAGACCACGGCCTCAAAGTCATGATGGAAGTTGAACCATTCCAAGCAGTCCCCACCCACTTGTGTCCAAATGGAGCAAAGACAAGGCCAGGGCCGTTGTGCTGAAAATGTAACTGACAGCCATGTTTCCTGATCATGCTCAACTCATTTTCTCTTTCTTGCGGATGACTGCCACTCTCCTGTGTCCACACTCCACTTCTATTGCCCTCGGCCTGGGTTATCTTTCCTCTGCATCCAACACATCCCTTCCAAGATTCATCTTGAATGCCACCTCTCCCGTTAAACCGCCATTACACCGAGCCCGCATAGTTGGGTAGGCTGACCCGGCTTCATTCATCTCCCTTTTGCCATAACAGCTCACCATTTTGTTGGGACGCGTGACCCCTCCTTTTTGGTGGAAGCGACGATCAGCTTGTCCCCTTCCCTGTGTCCTGGGTGGAACATAAAACACAGCTGGAACCAGTGAGCGGCTCCCACCTTCCAGGGCAGATCCTGAGATGGGAGATAGAAAGATCTGCAAATGGCGTGCCGGCCGGACCACATTTCCTTCTGGCCAGGCCTCCCCAGGTGCTCAGACCCCTGTTCAGCTCAAGAGGGGAAGCTTCAGCTTTTCCTTGGAGTGGGCACCTCCCTGTACCACAGACACTGAGCTCACTGGTTATTCCATTTGTCCCCATAAGTTTCCCAGCTCCCTGCCATGAGGCAGGCCATGTGACTCATTCTGACTGATGGCAATAGATAGAAATGACACATGTCACTTTCAGGCTGAGGCAGTAAAAAGCCCCCAAGCCAGCCTCCAGGCTCTAGACACCCCTGCCCAGTCCCTGAGGCTTCATGTTTGGGTGATGTGACTACAAAGTTGGGGGCCTCTGTTAGTCTGAGTCCCCGAGCAAGTGTAGAGCAGAGCCTCTGTGGACCCACATGGGATGTGTGGCATGCCTTCCAAGTAACACGTGGGGGATGCTTCTTATAGCACCTTGACCTTGACTATCCTGAATAATAAACATATGCCCAATATCCTTCCAATAAACTTTTTTTTTTTTTTTTTTGCTTAAGTTATCCAGAGTCTGTCTCTGACACCCAAACTAGCTTAATTGGTAAATTCTAAGACAACTTAGCAGTTTCTACACTTAACTAATGGGTACCTATCTTATTTTTTTTTTAATCAGCTATTTTTTAAATCAAACTGACTATGGGAACAAAGACTCATCTTCGCATCCTAGCACCCTGCGCTATGCCTTCTAAGGCTCTGGATCATTCCTTAGGAGGAAGGCAAAAAATTAAATGAAAATGAAAAATGTGATGAGTCAAGTAGGTGCTTTCTTTTTAACCTTGGTTTCCAAAACCATTTACAAGTGAGGTTTTCTGTTGGGTTTTTTTTTCCCCCGAGCAAAGAAGGGGCTTTTATTATAGTACTTGGACAGGACCCATGGACAGAAAGAGCTGCACTGGGATTGTGAGGAGTAAGTGATTATATACTTTTTAGTTAGTGGGGATACAAGTGAGTTTTAATTAAGAGATTTGAAAATATGATGATGCTTCTATTTTATGATAATAGTGCTGTATGTATATATCATGTATCTCTACATATCATATATATCATACTGCATATTATATCCTATATATCATATAAATCTCTATATATCATTTTATATATCTCTGTATATCAGAGATCATATATATTTCTCATATTATCACCGGTTGTCATACATCAAGAAAACTTATTACTAAATGCCAAAGACTAAAAATACTTTTGAGACATCAGAAAGACAACAATATTCATGGAGCCCTTAATTCATGACCAGTTCCTGATGTACGGTTGTTGGTTTTGTGTCCCTATCCCACCGACCTCCAATACTGATGTCTAACCTCATATTGTAGACAAGGGAAGAAGCAGCGATCTGGAAGTATTTGTTGTTCCTAAAGGGATTCATAATTTTCAAATCAGAAAAAAAAAAAAATAGGGCACCGGGGTGGCTCAGTGGGTTAAGCATCTGACTCATGATCTCAGCTCGGGTCTTGATCTCAGTGTGGTGGGTGCAAGCCCTTCATCGAGCTCTACGCTGGGCATGGGAGCCCACTAAAAAAATAAAAATCGTTCCAGGAAGCTGCTGAGCCAATGGAGAACTGCTGAAAAGACGGAATTCTCTGCTTTTGTCCATTTTAAAAGAAATGCATGTGCAAAAAAAAAAAAAAAAAGAAAGAAAGAAAAAAAGATTTACAACCTGCTCCCAATAAGAGAAAGAGAGAGAGAGAGAAATGTTTTCATTGTAGTAAGCTTTAAGAGGATGGCAGGTGGGGGTCGCCTGGGTGGCTCAGTGGGTTAAAGCCTCTGCCTTTGGCTCAGGTCATGATCCCAGGGTCCTGGGATCTCAGTGTCCTGGGATAGAGCCCTAATTGGGCTCTCTGCTCAGTGGGGAGCCTGTTTCCTCCCTCTCTCTCTGCCTGCCTCTACTTGTGATCTCTATCTGTCAAATAAATAAATAAAATCTTAAAAAAAGAAAAAAAGAGGATGGCAGGTGGGAGAGGTGAATAAATTTAAGTGTGTTCGAAATCAATGCTTCTCACACTTTCTTGTCATTCACCTGCAGGTCTTGTTGAAATGCAGACTCTGCTCCAGTAGGTCGGTGGAGGTGGGGGGAGGTGGGGGGGGTGCATGCTGTGTGGGGAGGCACCTCAGCGTCATCTTCCCAGAGGTCTCTCAAGCCCCTGGGTGGGATGCGATGCTGCTAGTTCACCAACCACCCTTGGAAGAGCAAGCAAGGGATACCCCATTGTGATGCGAACGGGTCACCGAAGTTTCTAGAACTCTTAAAAGGCCTATGTGGGAGGCCACCCGATTTGGGGTTTTGAGTAGCTTGCCTTGAATTCAACTTTTTTTTTTAAGATTTTATTTATTTATTTGACAGAGAGAGATCACAAGTAGAGAGAGAGGCAGGTGGAGAGAGAGGAGGGAGCAGGCTCCCCGCTGAGCAGAGAGCCCGATGCGGGACTCGATCCCAGGACCCTGAGATCATGACCTGAGCCGAAGGCAGCGGCTCAACCCACTGAGCCACCCAGGCGCCCTTGAATTCAACTTTTGATTCCCTTTCTTGGTCAGTCAGTTGGGAGATCACGATGACCTTGCATCTTGTCTGGAAACCTCCCTTGGTAGCTTTGCTATGGTTTTTGAGAACAAAGCAGGGTCCGGAGAAGGAAAAGTAAGTGTAACAAATTCTCCATACTAAAACGTGAGCACTTTACTGATATTTAGCCTTATTTATTTATTTATTTATGTATTTATGGCCACTTTTTAAAAATTTGATTTTATTTTTTCAAGATTATTGTTCCAAGATTCATTGTTTATGCACCACACCCAGTGTTCCATGCAATACGTGCCCTCCATAATACCCACCACCAGGCTTTCCCAACCCCCTTCCCCAAAACCCTCAGAGTCCACAGTCTCTCATGGTTCATCTCCCCCTCTAATTTCCCCCAACTCACTTCTCCTATCCTTCACCCAATGTCCTCCCTGTTATTCCTTATGCTCCACAAGTAAGTGAAACCATATGATAATTGACTCTCTCTGCTTGACTTATTTCACTCAGCATAATCTCTTCCAGTCCCGTCCATGTTCATACAGAAGTTGGGTGTTCATCCTTTCTGATGGAGGCATAATACTCCATTGCATATATGGACCACATCTTCCTTATCCATTCGTCTGTTGAAGGGCATCTTGGCTCTTTCCACAGTTTGGCGACTGTGGCCATTGCTGCTGTGAACATTGGGGTACCGATGGCCCTTCTTTTCACTACATCTGTATCTTTGGGGTAAATACCCGGTAGTGCAATTGCAGGGTCATAGGGAAGCTCTATTTTTAGTTTCTTAAGGAATCGCCACACTGTTTTCCAGTGTGGCTGTACCAACTTGCATTCCCACCAACAGTGTAATTGGGTTCCCCTTTCTCCACATCTTCTCCAACACACGTTGTTTACTTTCTTATTAATTTTGGCCGTTCTAACTGGTGTAAGGTGGTATCTCAATGTGAGTTCAGTTTGAATCTCCTTGATATATAATGATGAACATTTTTTCATGTGTCTGTTAGCCATTTATATGTCTTCTTTGGAGAAGTGTCTGTTCATGTCTTCTACCTGTTTTTTTTTTGACGTGATTATCTGTGTTCTGGGTGTTGAGTTTCAGGAGTTCTTTATAGATCTTCGAGATCAGCCCTTTGTCTGTAGTGTCATTTGTGAATATCTTCTTCCATTCCGTGTGTTGCCTCTTTGTTTTGTTGACTGTTTCCTTTGCTGTGCAGAAGATTTTGATCTTGGTGAAGTCCCAAAAGTTCATTTTATCTTTTGTTTCCTTTGCCTTTGGAGACATATCTTGAAAGAAGTTGTTGTGGCCAATGTCGAAGAGGTTACTGCCTATGTTCTCCTCTAGGATTTTGATAGATTCCTGCCTCATGTTGAGGTCTTTTATCCATTTCGAGTTTATCTTTGTGTATGGTGTAAGAGAATGGTCAAGTTTCATTCTTCTACACATAGCTGTCCAATTTTCCCAGCACCGTTTATTGAAGAGACTGCTTTTTTTCCACCGGATATTTTTTCCTGCTTTGTTGAAAATAATTTGACCATAGAGTTGAGGGTCCATCTCTGGGCTCTCTACTCTGTTCCACTGGTCTATGTGTCTGTTTTTGTGCCAGTACTGTGCTGTCTTGGTGATCACAGCTTTGTAGTAAAGCTTGAAGTCAGGCAACATGATGCCTCCAGCTTTGTTTCTCTTTTTCAATATTTCCTTAGCAATTCGGGGTCATTTCTGGTTCCATACAAATTTTAGGATTGTTTGTTCTAGCACTTTGAAAAATGCCAGTGGAATTTTGATCAGGATGGCATTGAAAGTATAGATTGCTCTGGGCAGCACAGACATTTTAACAATGTTTATTCTTCTGATCCATGAGCATGGAATATTTTTCCATGTTTTTGTGTCTTCTTCAATTTCTTTCATGAGTGTTTTGTAGTTCCTGGAGTATGGATCCCTTACCTCCTTGGTTAGGTTTGTTCCCAGGTATCTTATGATTCTTGGTGCTATAGTAAATGGAATCGATTCCCCTTCTGTATTTTCATTGTTAGTGTATGAGAAAGCAACTAATTTCTGCGCATTGATTTTGTATCCTACCACTTTACTGAATTGCTGTATGAGTTCTAGTAGTTTGGGGGTGGAGTCCTTTGGGTTTTCCATATAAAGTATCATGTCATCTGTGAAGAGGGAGAGTTTGACTTCTTCTTTGCCAATCTGAATAATTTTATTTCTCTTTGTTGTGTGATTGCTGTTGCTAGGACTTCTAATACTATGTTGAACAAGAGTGGTGAGAGTAGGCATCCTTGTCGTGTTCCTGATCTCAGCAGGAGGGCTGTCAGCTTTTCCCCACTGAAGATGATATTCGCTGTGGGTTTTTCATAGATGGATTTTATGAAGTTGAGGAATGTTCCCTCTATACCTACACTCTGAAGAGTTTTAATCAGGAAAGGATGCTGCATTTTGTCAAATGCTTTTTCTGCATCAATTGAGAGGACCATGTGGTTCTTCTCTCTTCTCTTATTGATTTGTTCTATCTCATTGATTGATTTGAGAATGTTGAAGCACCCTTGCATCCCATGGATAAATCCCACCTGGTCATGATGGATAATCTTTTTAATGTACTTTTGGATCCTATTAGCTAGGATCTTGTTGAGAATCTTGGCATCTATATCCATCAGGGATATTGGTCTGAAATTCTCCTTTTTGGTGGGGTCTTTGCCCGGTTTGGGATCAAGGCAATGCTGGCTTCATAGAAAGAGTCTGGAAGTTTTCCTTCTGTTTCTGTTTTTTGAAACAGCTTCAGGAGAATAGTTATTATTTCTTCTTTGAGTGTTTGGTAGAATTCCTCAGGGAATCTGTCAGGTCCTGGACTGTGGTTTTGGGGGAGGTTTTTAATCACTGCTTCAATCTCATTACTAGATATCGGTCTATTCAGGTTTTCAGTTTCTTCCTGTTTTAGTCTTGGAAGTTTATAGATTTCCAGGAATGCATCCATTTCTTCTAGGTTGCTTAACTTATCAGCATAAAACTGTTGATAATAATTTCTGATGATTATTTCTATTTCCATAGTATTAGTCGTGATCTCTCTCCTTTCATTCATAATTTTATTAATTCGGGTCCTCTCTTAGTTTTGCCAGTGGTTTATTGATCTTATTGATTCCTTAAAGAACCAGCTTCTAGTTTCGTTGATGCGTTGAACTGTAGCTCTAGTTTCTAACTCATTGATCTCTGTTCTAATCTTAATTATTTCCCTTCTTGTGCATGGGGTTGACTTAATTTAGTGTTGATTTTCCAGTTCTTTAAGGTGTAAAGGGAGTTGGTATATTCAGGATTTTTCATTTTTTTTGAGTGAGGCTTGGGTGGCTATGTATGTCTGCCTTAGGATGGCCTTTGTGTATCCCATAGGTTTTTGACCGAAGTGTCTTTATTCTCATTGGTTTCCATGAATTGTTTAAGTTCTCCTTTGATTTCCTGGTTGATCTAAACATTCATGAGCAGTATGGTCTTTAGCTTACAAGTGTTTGAATTCCTTCCAAACTTTTTCTTAATGGTTGAGCTCCAGTTTCACAGCATTGTGGTCTGAGAATATGCAGGGAATAATCTCAGTCTTTTGGTATCAGTTGAGCCCTGATTTGTGACCCAGTATGTGGTCTGTTCTGGAGAAGGTTCCATGTGCGCTCAAGAAGAATGAGTATTCTGTTGTTTTGGGGTGGGATGTTCTGTATATATATATCTACGAGGTCCATCTGGTCCAATGTGTCATTCAAAGCTCTTGTTTGTTTGTTGATTTTCTGCTTAGATGATCTGAGAGTTGTGTGTTAAGATCCCTTACAATTAATGTATTCATATCAACATGACTCTTTACTTTGTGTAACAGTTGGCTTGTGTAGTTGCCTGCTCCTGTGTTGGGGGCATAAATATGTACAATTGTTAGACCTTCATGGTGGATATACCCTTTAAGAATGATGTAGTGTCCTTTTGTATCTCTGACTACAGTCTTTAGCTTAAAATCGAATTTGACTGATATGAGAATTGCTACCCCAGGTTTCTTTTGAGGCCTGTTGGCATGAAAGATGCTTCTCCATTCCTTCATTTTTGGTCTGTGTGTATCTTTAGGTTCCAAATGTGTCTCTTGTAGGCAGCATATGGATGGGTCCCGTCGTTTTATCCAGTCTGCAACCCTGCGCCATTTTAAGGGAGCATTTAGACCTTTCATATTGAGAATGATTATTGAAAGATAAGTTTTTATTGACATCATATTGCCTGTGAAGTTCCTGTTTCTATAGATTGTCTCTGTAAATTTCTGTTCTATGTCACTCTTGGGTTCTTTCTTTTATAGAACCTTCCTTAATATTTCTTGTAGTGTTGGCTTGGTGGTCACATACTCTTTTAAACCTTGTATGGCCACTTTTCTTTTCTTTCCTTTTTTTTAAGATTTTATTTGTTTATATGACAGAGAGAGACATAGCAAGAGAGGGAATACAAGCAGAGGGAGTGGGAGAGGGAGAAGCAGGCTTCCCGCTGAGCAGGGAACCCAATGGGGGCTCAATCCCAGGACCTTGGGATCATGACCCGAGCTGAAGGCAGATGCTTAACAACTGAGCCACCCAGGTGCCCCCACTTTTCTAATAAGACTGGACATTTGTTTGCTCAGGCTAAGGGGCATCAAAAGAAGGAGATTATAAAAAGAAAGTAGGGCTGCTGATGGCTTGACAGAGGGAAGGAGGTGGAAAAGCACGAGCTTATTATTATTTTTATAACAATTTCATTTATTTACTTGAGAGTGAGAGCAGAGGGAGGAGCAGAGGGAGAAGGACAAGGAGACTCCCTGCTGAGCAGGGTCCCGATGTGGGACTCAATCCCAAGACCCTGAGATCATGACCTGAGCAAAAGACAGATGCCTAACGGACTGAGCCACCCAGGCACCCAAGCACAATCTTTTCATTTTTACAATTAACAACGTACATTAGTCGGGGTGCTTTGTGTAAAGACATAAAACATAGTCATTGTCTTCCAAGATGTCCCTGTACTCATCACAAAAGTCAGTGTTTGCTCATGGTGGCAGATAAGTGTGTATGTTAGAACGGTAAGTACAGAAATTAGAAAGTTTTTAAAATGCTCATGTTGAAGGGATAATCTAGTTATATGGAACATTCACTCACATAACACAATTTTCAGATGCTGGATATCTATGGCTTTAATGATCTACTAAGTGTATATAGTATCCATTTTATTATAAATTTATTATAAATCTTTATGATATTATAAATCTTTATGATCACATACTCCGTTTATTTTTTAAAAGATTTTATTTATTTATTTGACAGACAGAGATCACAACTAGGCAGAGAGGCAGGCAGAGAGAGAGGAAGGGAAGCAGGCTCCCTGCTGAGCAGAGAGCCCAATGCGGGGCTCGATTCCAGGACCCCGAGATCACGACCCGAGCTGAAGGCAGAGACTTAACCCACTGAGCCACCCAGGAGCCCCTCCATTTATTTTGAAAAATAGTATTTCCTAGGATTATGAAATTTAAAAAGTGCTTTTCGCGAAAAGTTGAAAAGTATAAGAAAGTGACAAGAAAAAGAAATTTACCTATGTCCCCCCCAATCAGGGATAGTCACTGATAATATTTTGGTACATGTATTCTTCTAGCTTTCTCTCTCTCTGAAAATATTCTGCATTATGTCTTTTTTTTCCCCCCCCTGACCTCAACTGTGTTTTGAAAACGTGATTTTTAGGCTACATAATAATCTGCATCGTTTTTATTTATTCTGGACATTCCTCTCTTTAGCTTTTTGGAGACATTCAAGTTGTTGCCTTCCTTCCCTGATAAAATTAAGGCTCTGATGCTTTTTTTTTTTTTTTTTTTGTCCATTAACTTTTGTGTGTGTGTCTGATTATTTTCTCAGATTGATTCCCAGAAGGGGAATTACAAGGTCAAAGAACATGATATGTAGACACTGTGGATGAGCACAGCCAAATTGCCCTTTAGAAAGATTGAACAGTCTACACCATGTCTGGGCATATTTCTCAATCCCGTGGCTGAGTCTTCCTGGACTTTAAACAGGAATCGTTTTAAAAATTGACCTTTGGGGCCTGTCACCAGCCCTCTAAGATGAAGGATGAGTAGAGGGGAATCACTTTCCCTTTCTGCCTCTCTGGCTCATACCCATTACCTCCCCCTGGATCCAACCTAAAATGTAATGAATCCAAAAAATACGTTGAGCGTATAGATGGGAAAGAGGACGATTCTGGAAAAGTGGAAAGGCTCTGAATGGGCTCCGGTGAAACCTGATCTTGCCTCTCCCCCTTTCCACCGATGGCCAGGTTCTTCTAGAAAAAACAAAAATACACTCTTCATTCATTTTCATATGTTCGCTCTTCCTATCAGAAATTGTTTTTAAATACAGAATAGTGAAAGTGAACAAAGTGACAGCCATCCACGTTCCCAGCACTCAGCATTAACCACTGTTGGCATTTAGGCGTATTTGTCTATACTGGAAAATTAGACAAACACTATATGAATATATAATTTTGTTATTTTATTTTAAAATTCAGATATTACAGATAAGCCTCAAGACTTCTTTATCCTCATCCCACCCCCCTCTTCCCTTTCCTAGAGGTCTCCTGGTGTCAGTTTTGTGACAGTGTTTCCAATCCTTAATAGGAAGATATTTTTATATGCATAGATTTGGCTCCTAGAAATATAGAATATTGCCATTTTGCATTTGGTCAGTTTCACACACAGAGTAACTGGAAGATGAATCATCGTTGCCTCTTGTTTTTTCCCCCACTTCACTCTATGCTTTTAAGACTCATCTGTATAGATACTTGGGAGTGAATTCATCCCTCTTAATGCTACATGATCATCCATCCCACATGAACATTCTGCTTTTCCATTTCCTTGTTTTTTTAATTTTTAAAGATTTTATTTATTTATTTGACAGACAGAGATCACAAGTAGGCAGAGAGGCAGGCAGAGAGAGAGGGAGAAGCAGGCTCCCTGCTGAGCAGAGAGCCCGATGTGGGGCTTGATCCCAGGATCGTGACCCAAGCTGAAGGCAGAGGCTTTAACCCACTGAGCCACACAGGTGCCCCTCCATTTCCTTGTTAATGGATAGTTAGGATGTTCTCATTGTTTCTTCTACTGGCAAACCTCTCAAGAGCGAAGGGAGATGTTTTCCAGTTAAAGCCCTAGAAGTTGAGTTGCGAGATGAGCTTTTTCCATTCCCATGACACCAAATTGCTCTCCAGAGCAGCTGTAATATTTACAACTTCATCGGATATATGTGGGGATGCAGTGGCTTTTTTTATGGAGGACAATTGGTATCTTTTGGTTGTTGTATGTAAGGTTGGGGCACGCCTGGGTGGCTCAGTGGGTTAAAGCCTCTGCCTTCGGCTCAGGCCCTGGGATCGAGCCCCACATCGGGCTCTCTGCTCAGCAGGGAGCCTGCTTCTCCCTCTCTCTCTGCCTGTCTCTCTGCCTACTTATGATCTCTCTCTGTAAAATAAATAAATAAAATCTTTTAAAAAAATAGTAAGTTTGGGCATCTTTCCACACTTTCTTTTAGCCATTTGAATTTCCTCTTCTGGAAGAGACAGTCTATTAACTTTTTTTTTTTTTTTTAATTGGAGTCTTGTTGACACACAATGTTGTATTAGTTTCAGGTGTGATTTGACATCTCTGTTATGTTGTGCTCGCAAATGTGGCTACCATTGGTCACTGTGCTGCATTACTTCTGTTCCCTATGCTGTGCCTTTCATTCCTGTGACTTACTCATTCCATACTGGAAACCTATCTCTCCCACTTCCCTTCACGCATTTTGCCCCTCCCCCTTCCTTCCAGCAACCAGGAGTTTGTTCTCTGTATTTATAGGTCTGATTCTGCTTTTTGTTTGTTCGTTTATTCAATTATTTTGTTTTTTTAGATTCCACATATGAGTGAGATCGTATGTTATCTTTCTCAGGCACACTTATTTTGCTTAGCATAATAGCCTCTAGGTCTATCCATGTTGTTGCATATGGCAAGATTTCATTCTTTTTTGGGACTGCATAATATTCATATTCATATATACATACACATCACGGCTTCTTTATCCATTTGTCTATTAATGAATGTTTAGATTGCTTCCATATCTTGGCTATTGCCAATAATGTTGCAATAAACATAGGGATGCATATATCTTTTTGAATTAGTGCTTCTGTTTTCTTTGGGTTAATACCCACTAATGGAATGATTGGATCATATGCTATTTCTGTTTTTAAATTTTTGAGGAATCCTCACACTGTTTTCCACAGTGGCTGCACCAGCTTACATTCTCACCAACAGTGCACAAAGGTTCCTTTTTCTCCACATCTTCGCCAACACTTGTTATCTCTTGTTTTTTGTTTTTTGTTTTTTTTAAATTTTAGCCATTCTGGCGGGTGTAAGGTGATATCTAGTGGTTTTGATTTGCATTTCCCTGTATCCAAAATATATGACGAACTTCTACAACTCAACACCAAACAAAACAAATAATCCAAAATCCAATTAAAAATGGGCACAGGACCTGAATAGACATTTTTCTAAAGGAGACATGCAGATGGCCAACAGATGCATGAAAAGATGCTCAACATCACTCACCATAAGAGAATGTCTTTTGAGACACTAAGAGACCCAATTTTTTGCACCCATGCTTATAATATACATGGACCTGACATTTTCTTTAATTCTGCTGTCTTGTTTTGGTATCAAGATTAGATTAGCCTCATAGAATGTTTGGATAGACTTCTCTGTCTTGTTCGAATTCTGGTGCAGTTTGCACAATATAGTTTGTTTGTTTGTTTGCATTTGTGTATCACTCTAGTAAAACTCTCTCAGCCTGGGTATTTAAGGAGTTGGAACAGACCCACTGCCTTTTCAATTTCATTGACAATTCTTGGTCTATCTCTCTTCTAGGACCAACTTTTGTAATTTGTAATTTTGTCAAGGATTGCCCCTTTAATCTAGATTTTCAGATGTATTGGCGTCAAGTTATTCATAGGATACTCCTATGCTTTCTCAAATTTTTACACTCTCTTTAGCCATTTATAATTTTGCTTCAATAAATCTTACAAGAAATCTGTCTGTTGTATTTAGTCTTCAATAGAACACTAGTTTCTGGTTTCCATAATCAACTCAATTTTCTTTCTTGTTCTACTCATATCTGCCTTTTTCTTTGTTATTTCCTTCTTTCTGTTTTCTCTGGGTTATTTAGTTTTGTATCTATCTCTTACATTGAACACTTACACTTTTTTCTTGTTTTGTATTAAGTACACTTAAGGCTATAAATCCTCCCACTAATTATTGTTTTAGTTGGATCCCACCTGTTTCATTATATTAGGGTTTTTTTTGGTCATTCATTTCTAAATATTTTGTAATTTCCATATTGGTTTTCTTTTTAACATGTATTTTTCAGTTTCCAAATGTATGTTCTTTTTCTCTTAAAAATGTTATAAAATCTTTCAACATACACACAGATATAACAAGTAATATAATGAACACCTGGCTTATGTTTAGTTTTATTTTTTCATAAATACTAGTAGTACATGATAAAAAAAAATAGATTATCCTGTCTTCAGGACCCTCTCCTCAGAAGCATTTTCAGTTACTAATTTAAGAACTACAAGTGGTTTGGGTTTCCTTCTGGTTGTGTTTTTGTTGATTCTTCATTTTACTTCATTGTGGTTCATGAATGTGGTCTATAGATTCTTTGGAATTTATTGAGACTTCCTTTGTGGCCAGTACACAGTCAATTTCTGTAAATGTTCCCAGTATGTTTGAAAAGAACAGATGTGCTGATATTCTTTTTCTAAACTACAAACCTGATCTCCTCACTTCCTCCCCGATAGCTTCTGTGGTCTTCAGAATAAAAAGACCAACCCCCTTAGCCTATGATTTGCCCCCAAGCTTCCTCTCCAGCCAGGGTGTCAGCCACCTGCCTTATGTACAGTGAATTTATGTCCATGGAGCTCCTGTACCTTTCACGGTCAACTTCCAGAAGAATATTTGAGCTGGCAGAGTTGTCCTGAAGCAGACAGCCCCATGTCTGGCACATCGAAGGTCCTCAAAGGTCCTAATGCTCACTGAGCCAGCTAGAGAGTGGGCTGTCTTCTGAAGATGGAGACTTGCTGAGACAGGACAGTCATCTGGTAAGCCACCTCACTGGGACCTCTGGTTGCTGTCCCCTTCCATGCTAACTTCTCAGCATACTCCCTTCCTCCCTGTCCATGGGGTGGCGGATGACTTCAAAGACCTTCCCACCAACACCCTCCAGTTGCTTTGGCTTCTAGAGTCAGTTGCATTTGTTAAGCCAAGACCCACCCCAAGATGAGTCCACACAGTTTCTGCTCTGGGGCCCCTGGTATGGGGATGGGAGTTTCCCCAGGGATCAGGAAGGACTATCCTCTCTACACATTTATGGTTTCAACCCTAGCTGGAAGCTCACTTTTGCGTTCCCTTTGGCATCTGTTCCAAACCCTTGATTGTCCTAAAATCCCTGAGCATCTCCCAGTTCCTTTGCTTACCAGAATGAGAGTTTGCCACTTTATGGAGAAAACAGAAAACACCTCATGTTTGTTTGTTTTTTTAAGGTTTGGTGAACCTTTATCCATCCATTGTTTCCTCCTTTCCTCCTGTTTCAGAGATGTCTCTCTTCCTTTCTAGGGTAAGAGTAATCCTGTCTCCATATGCCCTTGACCCCATTCCCTCCTCTCTCCCTTGTTTTTCTTCTATTGGCTATTCCCTCTGCTCCTGTCTTCCGGTCTCCCCTTCCCAAACCACCCATCCTAGAAGCAGTCAGTAACTCTCTCCACTCCCTCAGCTTCCAGGCACTCACTTCTCTTGGAGGCCAATCTCGCTTCCTCCTGTCTCTCTGGGTCTGTCAGTGTGTCCTCCTTGACCTCCTCCTGTCTCTCTGGGTCTCACTGTCGGGTGTGTCCTCCTTGACCTCTCCAGAGCACTGACAATTGAGACCACATCCCACTGTAACTTAATAGTCTCTCTGGCCCATTCACTTCTGATACAATTTGGTCTTGAATTCCTTTCTTTATACCTCTTTTCTTGGCCTTTTGATCCTGAAATGTCAGTGTCCCCAGTGTCGTCCACTCACGGGCCCCCGTTTTTATTTCTCTACACCCCACAAAAGCACATTTGTCATCACAGAGGGACATAGTCTCTACCAAGCTTTAAACAAGGACAACCACAGGGGATGCTGGCCTATTGTGGCCAGACTGTCCCATTTTTCAAGAGCTGTCAGATACCCTAGGGTTTTATGTGAAATGCCCAGCTCTAAATATTGATAATGAATTCAAAATTGTGCAAAAGTATGCAGGACAAACAAAACATAGATGGTCTCCTTAGAGCTGTTCTTCTCTTTGACTGCCCCCAAGGCATTTTATAAAGTACTTTATTAGTAAAGATAACTCACACTTACTGAGGCCTTACTATATGCCAGATACTCTAAGAGCTTTGCATGTCTTAACTCATTTAATCTCACGGTGATCCTGTCAACAATGTGCTATGATTATACCTGCTTTATGGGTGAGCAAACTGAGGGGGAGAGCTTCAGTATTTTGTCCTGGGTGTCAGACATACTGAGTTTAAGAACCAGCATTCAGGTCCAGATGGTCCAGCTCCCAGCTCAAGCCCTCACCCACCACACGCTATTGCTTTCTTCGCTCAGCAGATGGGGTAACTGAGGTCCAGAGAGGTTGAGAAACTATCCAAGATCACAGGAGTGTAACCGGGCAAGTAGGGATTTGAAGCCATCATCACAGAGGCATAGATATTTGCACTTCCTGCTTTATTAGAATTAGCTACCTGTTCCCTGCTAGACTGCATCCCCAGCTCCCAGATCAGGCACAGAGATGCAAGTGTTTGTCAAATGGGTGCCCTCCAACAGTCCATTCCTTCTATTAAGAACTTCGTTCGCTTCTCCTAACAATCCCTAAGTAACACAGTAGCTGACTTCCAGCACTTCCAGTGCGCATTCTCTTAAACCTCACGAACACGCTGTTCCTTGGGGACCGCGATCCTCCCCATGTAACAGAAGAAGAAACGGAGGCTCAGAGTAGCTCAGAGACTCGCCCAGGATCTGGCAACTAGCAAGTGGCAGAGACAGGATTCTAGCTCAAGCTATATGGCAGCAAGAGTCCTCACTGCTGACCCCGAGGCCACAGAGTCGGTTGTACAGGTGGGGAAACTGAGGCCCGGGACAGGGCACTGGGTTGTGTCCGCGGAACCGCGGCTACTGGGGGGAGGGTCCCGCTGCATGCCTGCCCTCCCTCCAGTAAGGTCGCAGGGTGCCACTGCGGGGCTGGAGGTGGAGGGTCACAGGCGGCAGCCCCGCCGCTGGGTAAGGTGTGGAAAGCGGCGGGAGAAGTGCGTTAATTCCCCGCCTACCCCAATGGCTCCTTGGCACCATGGCAACGGCACGGACTGGACGGCAGGAAGTGCGTCACCCGGTGGGCGGGACAAATAGGCGACGTCCACCAATGGGAGCGCTGAGCCCGCGTTCGCTCCGCCCTGAAGGAGGAGCCGCGCCCGCCTTTTCTGTCTTGGCCGCCCGCACTGGGGGCTGCACTCGGCTACCGCGGTGGGTGATCGGGCCGTGGGGCCGCGAGGCTGTCGGGGATGGAAGAGGGCCGTGCGGAGAGGCGACGGAGGACGGAAGGTGGGCGTCAGGCCCCGGGTTCGGCCCGTGCCTGTGCCGGAGTGTGGCGCTGGGGGCCCGGGGACTTGGGGCTCCTCATTTCCTGATGAGGATTCAGGCCCAGAGAGGGACAGGAAGGCCAGTAGGCTGCAACCTAGTGTCCCCGACACACAGACGTTGTGAAATCGTGGTATCAGGTGCAAATATCGATGTCATCCTGATATTAGGTGACAAAAGCAAAATTCTGCCTGAACCGAATAGGGAAAATACGGCCTTCGCGGACCACCTCACGGTTTCTCGCCGCCCTCTGTGCTTTGTGCTCTCGGTTGTGTTACAGAAACCCCAACTTTGTTCAAGCCCACAGCCCCGTATTTTAAAGCCCCGAGGTGAGGCGTGCTCAGACGCCCCAGTTTTGGGGATTTTTGAGAGGAATATGATGCATAGATTCGATGGTATGTCATAACCTTCCTTGGGGTCTGGGGCAGCTTCTTGTAATCAAATTCACCGCTATTTTCACCGCTAAATAGCCTCACTTTAGGTCAGGTCAGGTTTTCACACTTAAAAGATGGGGTTTTAAGACCTTTTTTAGATTTGAGAATTGTAGGTAAGGGATCCCTGCAGCTGAGCGATCATGACTTAATTGTGGCCTCCCTTGTCTCGCTTACCTTGCTGGGGATGCTACAGTTCCTGAACTTTGCTTTTGTTTTGCGCCCCTCACCCCCACTCCCATCCATCACTAATTCTGTGCATCCCCTTGTGCCTTCCCGCTCTGTTTCCTCATCTGTAAAATGGAGTCAGTAATGCTTCCGTCCTCAGGTTCCAGCGAGGATGGAGCGAGACCGCAGAGAAGCACTCGCCCCATGCCTCGCTGGCGGCTCAGATGGTGACGGTTGAGATCTGTTTATTGCACAGACGTTTCTATTTTTTAAGTATTTGGGTAGGCAGTTAGCCACGATTAATCTCTGCTGCCCGGTCCCTCTTCAGACAACTGCCTTCTGTGTAAAAACACGCCTATCTGTATCTATTTTCCTCTTCTTTCCCCTAAATTGTAGCCTTCTATGACGTTCTGTAGTTGGTCCTTCTTACTAACATTTATTTTGGCTAACGTAGCACATTTACACCATTTCTTCGTTTTATAATCAAGATAGGTAACATTTCTATAAAAATGTTTGCAATTTAAGTTCGAAGGATAAAAATCAAAGGAACACCCATATACGCATCATCAAGTTAAGAAATAGAACATTATCGTACCCTGAAAGCCCCCGCTGAATTCTTTCTTCCCCTCACCAAAGATGACTCAGTGCCCTGAGTATCGTGTTACTCATTCCCTTGTTTTTCTTTGCGGTTTTTACTACGTGTCTGTAATGACTGCTACATACGGTTTTGCTAGGTTGTGAATTTTATATAGGATCGTCATATATATATTTGCCTTTGTTTTTGCATCACATGACGTATATGACATGCGTCCAAGGTGATGTGAGTAGCTCTACATCCCCCTCATTGCTTCCTTGCAATTAATTTCGAATTCCACGGTTTAATTATAAACGCTTTCCGTAGGCATTCCTCAACTGATGGTCGTGGACACTCTTGCCAGATTTTTACTGCCACATGGTGTGTTTATAAACCTATTTCCTGGAGCAGATGTAGAAAAGTTTCTCTAAATTGTATACAGAATAGTGGATTTCTGGGGATGCCCACATTTGCGAGTAAGACTGACCAGTCTGGGTGGTTTGTACGCGTTTACACTCCACCAGCTGTGGGTGAGTTTTAGCCCAGGCCGTTCTTCAGAACTTTTTGCCTATCTGGTGATGAGTAAACATTGGTCACTGGGATTTGAATATTCATTTGCCTGATGACATCAAGACGGAGCCGTTTTAATATATTTATGAACCATTGTGCATCCTCTTTGAAAATTTCTGTGGCTGATTTTTCTCTTGACATTTGTCTTCCCCTTACTGATTTGTAGGAACTCATTACCTCTTCTGAGTATGAATCTTCTGTGGCTTCAGTTTCAGATGCTGTCTAGTTTGTAGCTTGTCTTCTCTCTCTCCCACTCTGAAGTATTTTGGGTGAACAGAAGTTCTTAATGTTAACAAAGTCACGTGTATCAGTATATTCCTTTATGGTTTGTGCTTTTTGTATCATTATTATTTTTATTATTCTATCTTTTTTTTTTAAGATTTTATTTATTTATTTGACAGAGAGAAATCACAAGTAAGCAGAGAGGCAGGCAGAGAGAGAGGAGGAAGCAGGCTCCCTGCTGAGCAGAAAGCCCGATGTGGGGCTCGAACCCAGGACCTGGGATCATGACGTGAGCCGAAGGCAGCGGCTTAACCCACTGAGCCACCCAGGCGCCCCTTTATTATTCTATCTTTTAAAGCTATCCTTCCCTGCCTTTGGCTCATAAAGAATGTTCTGTATTGTCACCCAACGTTTTATAGTGTTTTCTTTCTTACGACCTTACTGCTCAAAAAGATTTTTGTGCCTAGTGTGAGGTGAAGGTCGAGTTCTCTGTTTTTTTCCTGTAGGGTGATCTGTTGTTCTGGCATCTTTTATTGAAAAGCTTGCTTTGAGCTGGAGTTCCGTTTCTCCAACCTGTTGAATAACCATACCTGTGTGCATTTCTGTGTCTGGGTACTCTCTGTGCTGTCCCCCTGCTCTTATTTGGTCCATGTCTGTAGTATTATCGTACGTTATTCATTACTCTAGCTTTAAAATAAGTCGCTACCTGGTAGGACAAGTCCTCCTGTCTTTATCTTCTCCCCGAATGGCTTTGCTGTTTTGCCTTTACGTGTCCATGCAAATGTTGGAATCGTCTTGTCAAATTACAGCCAGATGCACCCAGCCTATGGGGATTTTGATCCGAATTGCATGGGTTCAGTTGCATTGGATCAATTTGGGTTTGAAAGTGATCGCTTTCAATAGGCCACCCTTAAGTATTATGTTCACCATAGGTTTTTGTAGATAGCATTTAGTAAATAAAGGAAGTTTCCTTCAATTCAAAGTATTTAGTATGAGTAACTGTTAAATTTAATCATAGTTTCTGAATCTGTTAAGATGATTATAGGCTTTTATTCTGTATTCTGTTAATGTGGTAATCACACTGATTTTTTTTCCAGCTTTATTGAGATATTATTGACATAAGACATTCAATTGATTCTCAGATCTTAAGCCATTGAGGGGATAACCCCAACTGGTCACCATGAAGTCGTCTTTCTGTGTTGCTAGATCCGATTAATGTTTTGCTTTGGACCCCCGGAGCTGTGTTTCTGAAAGATACTGGCCTTTTTATTTTCCTTTCATTTGAAGCCTCGGTCGGGTTTTTTTTTTGTTTTTTTTTTTAATTTAATTTTTTTTAAGATTTTTTATTTCTTTATTTAACAGAGAGAGAGAGAGAGAGAGAGATCACAAGTAGGCAGAGAGGCAGGCACAGAGAGAGGAGGAAGCAGGCTCCCTGCTGAGCAGAGAGCCCTATGTGGGGCTCGATCCCAGGACCCTGAGATCATGACCTGAGCCGAAGGCAGAGGCTTAACCCACTGAGCCATCGAGGCGCCCCAGGTTTTAATGCCCAACTGATGTCAGTCTTATCAGATGATTTGGGGAGGGTTTGCTTTTCTGTAGGTCCTGGGATAGTTTTGTGACATTGACATTTGAAATCACTTGCTTCCAGAATGTTTGGCGGGGCTTCTTGCTAAAACCATCTGGATCTGAAGTTTTCTTCGTGGGAAGATGGACTTCCCACAGAAGGTCTTCAGTGGTTATAAAACTTGTTAGTTTTCTGGGGCACCTGGGCACTACGTGGACTCCTCCTCCCAAACCAGAAGACTCGTGAAAAGGACTCCAGCGAAGAAAGGGATTGAGGATGGGGCAAGGAGAAGATGAGCCCAACTTAGGTTGAATCACTGCTGAGCTGTTCTTGAAGATAGCTAGCAGGCAGTCGGAGAAGCTGGCCCTGAGCTTGTGTGCCTTCCCACCCCTGAGGTCCAGTTGATGTGCTGTTTAAAAAGAACAGTGAGCAGCAGCTAACCTTTGTGTGTGTGTCCTAGGTGCAAGCTCCTTGGCAACCTCCAGCATAGTCATATCTCATTTAAATGGCATCTTCTGTCTTAAAGATAGTTTTTTGTTAGCCCCATCTTGTAGCTGAAAAGACTGAGGCCAAGAGAGATGAAGCTTGTTAGTTAGAAGTGTTTTCGTGCTGTATCTGCCGAAGGGAACAGTGATTTTCTTGTCAGATGGCGGCGTCGCCTGAAGTGAATGTCAAACCCTCAGAATTCCAGGCCCCTTGGCAGTCTGAACCTCCAGAAACAGGGCCCCGGGAATCTCTGTTTTTCATGCACAGGTTCTCTGATTCTCGAGATTGAGCAGGTCTGGCAAACAGGCGTCTCAACACCACCTGCCGATCGCTCAGCCCATGCTCTTTGCCTCCGCACAGTGCCACCTCTCCGTGGCAAGAGCGGGCTCTTTGATCAGGACTTGTGCAATGCTTTTTATCAGCCCTGATCTTTGTGGTTTGTGGAAAGATAATGTGTTAGTAGAGAGCAAGAGATTGAAAAAGCACCCCACGGTGACAGTTGTTTCATTAGTGGTTTGAGAGAGGAGAAGGAAACTAGTTCTGGTTCAGCACTTACTAGCAGTTCTTTAGGCAGCGAACGCTGTTCTGAGTTGAGCGTGAGAAAATGGGGCCCCAGTGGACTTTAGCCAAGGCCTTCAATCTGCTAAGTGGCTGGACTGAGTTTCAGACCCAGAATGGTCTAGAAGTAAATAGAGCTAACGCTTACGTGTGTTTAGTGTGTTACCCAGCTGTTACTGTGTAATCGGTGGAGTACGTCCGTGGAGGCCGTTGCTGTCCTTAGTCTCATAGATCAGAGACCAAAGCACACGGAGGTCCGGTTGCCCGGTTTCACCCATTTCACGTGGTAGCACAGGCTGGGTGCTGACGTCCTGGCTGGCTCCAGAAGCCACGCTTCTCCCCATCTGCTGGTGCTAGTCGGCTTGCCCCTGACCCGTGTCCTTTTCCTTTTGGGCCATTCAGCAGGATGCACTTGAGCTCGAGAACTATAACAAGTATTTTTTTTTTTTTTTAAGATTTTATTTATTTATTTGACAGAGAGAAATCACAAGTAGGCAGAGAGGCAGGCAGAGAGAGGAGGAGGAAGCAGGCTCCCTGCCGAGCAGAGAGCCCGATACGGGGCTCGATCCCAGGACCCTGGGATCATGACCTGAGCCGAAGGCAGAGGCTTTAACCCACTGAGCCACCCAGGCGCCCCTATAACAAGTATTTAGTCGTGAATGTCAGTTAGTACACAACGCAGAACTTGGCTCTCGGAGCGCTCTGAGGTGACTGGGTTTCATCTGCTTCTTTTCTCAGCTCCTTCGCACACGCAGGGTGGTCCTGGGAGGGCCGGTGTCATGACCGACGTCCACCGGCGGTTCCTGCAGTTGCTGATGACTCACGGCGCGCTGGAGGAGTGGGACGTTCGGCGGCTGCAGAAGCACTGCTATCGGGTCCATGACCGTGAGTACCGTCTCCCGGGTCATGAGATGCCCCAGAGCCATGCGCTCAGGGACGAGGCGGCCAAGTGGTACGCCCCACTTACACAGTCTCACGCCAGCCCGGTTGTGTTTCTCATCTCATCTTCAACCCTTTCCTTTTTATTTTTTTACGTAAATCTGACAGCCTAGGGGATGAGAATTTGGACTTTGAACCCGAACAGTTGGCACTTATGCCAAGGCGCCAGCATCTTCTCCAGCCTGAGTGTCTTCATCTCTCTAGTGAGGACAGTTCATCATCCTCGACACCGTAGTGGGGGTTCAGGGGATTGAGAGACAAGGTGCATACAAAGTGCCAGGGCCCGCGGAAGCTGCTCATTTGGCTGTCGGTGGTAAGAGGGCCGATTTGCACAGTGGGTCAGAGCGTAGCCTGGGACTCAGCCAGACCCGGAGACCGTGCCGCCCTGCCCTGGCCAGCTGTGGGCGTTTGAGCGCCTTCTCAGTGGGCTGCTGAGACAGGAGGTACGATAGGACACACGAAGCATTGAGAGACCGGGCCTGGCTGAGTTGCCAGTAACGGGAGGTCATAGCAGAAACAACAGGATCAGTGCTGGCGGGTCAGGGAAATCAGTTTTGGTAGCTTGGGCTTAGTCGAATATCAGTATGGGTAGATCCCTGTTGAGTGACAAAGTGGGTAAATTCTGCTTACTGTATGATGTTAAGCTTTTTGTAAAACTTCACGATGTTTTTTTACAGACCTTACTTAAGAGAGAGAGCATGGGACGGGCCAGAGGAGGGGAGAGGGACAGGGAGAAGCAGGCTCCCTGCTGAGCAGGAAGCTCGATCCTAGGACCCTGGGATCATGGCCTGAGCCTAAGGCCACCCAGGTGCAGCCCAGCTTTAACGATATTTATTGTTCGTGAATACATACAACTGCATGTAAAAAACGTAAGAGTGGGCCAGAAGGATATGGAACACACTTGTGAAGCGCTTGGCTTTGGGGAGAAATCAGAGCACACTGTCATCCTTACCGTATGTTGTTCTTTTATTCAAGAAAAGACTTGAAGCAAACGAGGCATTCGTAGTGTGGTCTGATAATCGCCGCTGCCTGTGAGCGGTAATACAGGTGTTCATTTATGCTGTGCTTTTGTTTTTCTGTGCTTTCAATTTTCAAAAGAAGAGGGGAAAGCACACAGAGGTGAGCCAGCCAGCAGGGGTGAGGAGAGGTGTGTGTGGGGCACCAGGTTATAGGTGGAGGCCCTTGAGAAGAGGGGCTGCGTGTGGAGAAGCCCCATTGGTGGCCTGGCGCTTTCCTACAGTAAGGAAACCTGCTGAACCTTGTTTAATCCCGGGTATCCAAACTCTGTGGACCTACCCCTGACATACTTCGGGAAACCCCTGACAGGAACACGCGATGTGTGGGAACAGATGGCACCAAAAGATGTGTGGGTTTACAGATCAGAAAGAGCCCACAGTATGTGCAGCAGAGTAATGGGGTTTCTTTCATACTTAATACTGGGGACAGCGCGGATGTCTGGAAGGGCTTGAAATAGGAACGGGACATAATTAGTGCTGTGCCTGGAAACCGTCCTCCTGGTGAAAACATATCTGCTCTACTTGCGTGCATTGGCTTGGATAGAGGTCTTTGGTAAGGGCCTCCTTTATGGGAAAGGAGTCTTACACCTGCCAGGCTAGCTGCCCTTGCTCCTTGAAGAGCACAATAGCGCTTTCATCCTCCCCCTCAGAATGCTCCAGTGAAGGGCATCAGAATGTTTTTCTTAGTCTATGATCTACATGGCCGCTCAGTCCTCCTCCCCTTCAGTTTCTCATGTAAGTCCTAAATGTGGGCTTTCATGCTAATGGGGAAGTTTCGTAGCTTACTGCAAAGAGCCACATGGTGCCTTAGTATTAAGAATGAAAGTGTTTTTGCCTTTGCTTGACCTTTAAAGTTATTATGACCTAATTTAGGAAAGTCCTGTAGAATATATCTAGGAATTAATTTATTCTTCGCACTTTATGTGCCGTATCTGTGCATCAAGATATCAAGGTACGGTTATGGCTAGGGTAATCAGGGTAGAGCGGGAGTTTGTTTTCCCCTACCCTTCATGTAAAACTAAAAAGGCTTTTTCTCAAGCATTATTGTTATTTTAGAGATTTTAAAATGAGAAGTGATGGAAAGACGTGATCTCAAATTAAATAAATACTTATAAGACCTAACATCATTAATCTGTCTTTGGAAGAGATGCCCAGGAAAGTCCCCTTTTACCAACTGGAAATGTATTCAGCTTCTAAGAGAATTATGAAACAGAGGAGTTATTGAGTCTGTCGTTATTCTGATTGCAGTTTCCCAGGGCCTTTTGTCCAGCTTCTCGAATGTGCTTTCTGTTCTGGGCTCTGGTTCCAGCTCTTCTTACCGTCATGAAGCTGGAAGCAAATTCCCCAGGTCTCTGGGCTAGTGGGAGTTTAGGTTTTGTTGTGACATGCTGGTGTAAGGCCTCGGGCCTGGGCTCTCTGAGTGGCACTGAGGGCCTGTGTGCTCTTGGAGGGCACCTGAGGTGGTGAGCCTGTGAGCGTGCCTGGGGTCCTCATCTTGCCATGGCCTCATGGGGGCCATGCTCCTGTGCTGGGGACTGGGGACACTGAGACAAAGCTTTTGCTTTGCCTTGGGTTTCACGAATCCTGCAGGCACAGAATCCTGTGATTCTCATCTAAGCCTCTCTTGATGGAAGTAGGTACAGGAAGCCGAGGGGGGCTGGTTAAGAAGACTTGCATTTGAGGATTTCCACTTTTGACCAAGGTCGAGTAACAGGGACCAATTGGCCTTCCTGTCTGAAACAACTAAAAATAGATGACACAGTGGGCATGAGTCAGGGAAGGGCAGTGAATCCTTGAGAGACAGGCAGTGAAGCTTCCCCGCACCGCCCCCCCGCCCCCCCCCGAGTGTTGCCTTTTCCCGTACCTCCTCTGCGGGTCTCTGCGCGCTCACTGGATGACCAGTAACAGCTCAGTTCGGACTGTTTACCTGGAGTTGGCGTCAGATCCCACAGTTAAAGGCATTCAGCCCCAGCAGGCTGCCCCCACTTTGGAGGCCTGTCTCAGGTCCGGGCCTCCAGTACTTCCGACCCAACTGGCTATAAATTAAGTCTTCTGGCCTGCCCCTGAGTTTCAGTAATTTGCTAGGATGGCTCACAGAACTCAGGAAACCCTTGACTCACATTGCTGGCCTATATAAAGGATACAGCTCAGGAATAGCCCGAGGGGAGAGGTGCATAGGGCAGGGGATGGGGGGCAGGGGGAGCACCTTTCTGGGTGCTGCATCCTCCCAGTATCTTGATGTGTTCACCATTCCAGTGGATCTCTGGATGCCATCCTTTGGGGGTTTGGGGAGGCTTTCATTACACATGCATGATTGACTAAATCATTGGCCATTGGTGATTAACTCTGTATGTAGACCCTCTGCCCTTCCCAGAGTTGGGGATGGGGCTGAAAGTTCTAAGCTTCTAGTCAAGGCTCCGTCTTTCTGGAAACCAGCCTTCCCCATCCTGAAGTTCTTTAAGGACCTGTCAAGAGTTGCCTCATTAGAACAAAACACTTCTGTCACCCTTGTCACTCAGGAAATTCCAAGGTTTTTAGGGGCTCTGTGCCAGGAATCAGGGATGACAACCAAGTATCTTTTTTTTTCTTTTTCCAAATATGTTTTTTTTTAAAAGATTTTATTTATTTATTTGACAGACAGATATCACAAGTAGGCAGAGAGGCAGGCAGAGAGAGAGAGGAAGGGAAGCAGGCTCCCCACTGAGCAGATGTGGGGCTTGATCCCAGGCCCCGGGATCATGACCCGAGCCGAAGGCAGAGGCTTTAACCCACTGAGTCACCCAGGCGCCCCCCAAATATGTTTTTTCTACCACAGGCAAAAACAGAATGAGCACTACAGTTGCCTCAGGTCACTGCCCTGAGAGTTTTCAGGCTATGGCACAGGGGAAACCCAGGCAGAGCTAAACAGGCTGTCTGAGCCGAGGGGATGGGGGATGAGAGCTCAGAGAGACAAAGGCGTTTGCAGGTCAGAGCAGGAGAAGAGGTGCACAGAGAGCTGGAGTCGGCCACCTCCCCCTGGCTCCCTGGCAGGGATCCAGCTAAGAGCAGATATACAGGGAGCAGTCCAAGGCCAGGCAAAGATGAAGTTCAAAGGATTAAGAGAGAATCGGTGCCTGGTGTTCACAGTTACAGGTACAGTGGCTTCGCTGGGCAGTTCTACCAAGCGTCGAAGGGAGAAGGGCTGCCGGTTCCACCCACTCCTAGAAAATTGAAAAGAGGGAACACTTCCCAACTCATTCTTTGAGGCTTGCATCGTCCTGATACCAAAACCAGACAAAGACATTGCAAGGAGAGACATCTAAAGACTAAGATCCTTCGTGAATGCAGAAGGATCCCTGTACACAATTTGAGCAAATCTAATCCAGCCGTACATGGAAAGAATAATGTGATATGACCAAAGTGGGGTTTAGCCCAGGAATGCAGGGTTGGTTTAATAGTTGAAAATCAGTCTGTGTAGTTTACCACATTAGCAAACTAAGAAAGAAAAATCATATGGTCATCTCAGTAGTGCAAAAGAAGCATTTGACAAAATCTGTTATCTACTCTGGCATGGTGCACCAGAAGTTTCACACAGGAAACTGGAGATCTGAAGGGTTGAGGGAAGATGCAGATTTCTAGGACGTCATGCCTTAGAGCAGGAGAGAGGACTCAATGAGTATCTGCCCAGAGTTAGAAAAATTTAATGTCTATCCTCAGTAAAATCCCTCAGCAAGGGAACGAAGGAAGGCAGATTTTTTTTTAACCCAATAGAGAGTCGGTGTGAAACCTACAGCTAACCAACTTCACTGTGAAGACTGAATACTTTACCCTAATATCAGGAGCAAGACAAGAATGTCCATTCTGATTATTTGTTCTTGCCAGTGCACTTAGGCAAGAAAAAAAAAATTAAAGGCATTCAGTTTGGAAAGGAAAAATTAGAACTATTGAAAGACATGATCATCCATGTAGAAAATCTGATGGATCTTTGAAAAAGCTACTAGAACTAATATGTGGGTTTAGAGAAGTGGCAGGATACAGGATCAATCTCCAGAAGTCCACTGTATTTCTGTATGCTCACAGTGAGTCATCAAAAGTTGGTTTTAAAAAGCACTGTTCAGGGGCACCTGGTGGCTCAGTGGGTTAAAGCCTCTGCCTTCGACTCGGGTCATGGTTCCAGGGTCCTGGAATCGAGCCCCGCATCGGGCTCTCTGTTCAGCGGGGAGCCTGCTTCCCCCTCTCTCTCTGCCTGCCTCTCTGCCTGCTTGTGATCTCTGTCTGTCAAATAAATAAATTAAATCTTTAAAAAAAAATAAAAAGCACTGTTCATAATAGCATCAAAAATATGAAATACTTAGAAATAAATGTGATGAGACTTTGTAAGCCCTGTACACTGAAATGTACAAAATATTGCTGAGAGAGGTCAAAGAAGATCTAAATCAATGGAGAGATGTACCATGTTCTTGGGCTGGAAAATTCAATATAGTTAAGATATCTATTCTCAAATGGATCCAAAGATTCAACTGAATCCCCATCCAATCCCAGCAGGGCTTTTTGTCGAAATTGACAAACTGATTCTGAAATTCACGTGGAAGGGCAAAGGACCTAGAAAAACCAAAACTATTTCGAAAATGACAATCAAACTTGGAGGATTAACACTGAGTAATTAAAGTAAATTAAGAGCAACCTGATCTTAAGACATATGATGTAGCTACCCTATCCAGATAGTGTGGTATTGGCATAAAGATAAACTCCTAGATGAATGGAATAGAACAGAGAGTCTAGAAATAAACCCATACATAGATGGACAGCTAAGTTTTGACAGAAATGTAAAGGCAGTACAAAAGAGATAATCTTTTCAAAAAATGATGCTGGAATAATTGGATACACTTTATTTTATTTTATTTTCTTATTTTTTTAATTTTTTATTTGACATTTTATTTATTTGTCAGAGAGAGCATAAGCGAGTATAAGCAAGGGGAGTGACAAGCAGAAGGAGAAGCAGGCTCCTTGCTGAACAAGGAGCCCCTGCGGGACTGGATCCCAGGACCCTGAGATTATGCCCTGAGCTGAAGGCAGACACTTTACCAACTGAGCCACCCAGGCATCCCCCCCTTTTTTTTTTTTTAAGATTTTATTTTTAAGCAATCCCTATACCCAACTAGGGGCTTCAACTCACAACCCTGAGATCAAGAGTTGTGTGCTCTACCAACCAGAAGTGCCCCGGACACCTCATATTTTAAAAAATGAACCTCAAACCGTGCTTTGCACCATATAAAAAAATTAACTCGAAATGAATCATAGACTTAAGTGTAAAACCCAAAGCTATAACACTTCTAAAAGAAAATGTAGGAGAAAACCTTTGTGACCTTAGGTTAGGCAAAGATTTCTTTGATATAACACAAAGATGTGATCCGTAAAAGTTGATAAATTGGACGTCAGAATGAAAAACTTCCCTCCCTCCCTCCTCCCCCCTCTTTCTTTTCTTTTTCTTTCTTATTTTCTTTTTCTTTTTCTCTTTTCCTTTTTCTTTTTCTTTTCCTGTCTTCCTTTGCATTAACATATAATGTATTATTTGCCGCAGGGGAACAGGTCTGTGAATTATCAGGCTTACACATTTCACAGCATTCACCATAGCACATACCCTCCCCAGTGTCCATAACCCAGCCCCCCAACCTCTCCCCCTACCCCCCAGCAACCCTCAGTTTATTCCTGAGATTAAGAATCTCGTATGGTTTGTCTCCCTCCTGATCCCATGTTGTTTCATTTTTTCCCTCCCTACCCCCCACGACCCCCGGCCTTGCCTCTCAGATTCCGCCTATCAGAGAGATCATATAATAATTGTCTTTCTCTGATTGATTTATTTCGCTCAGCCCTCTAGTTCCATCCATCCATGTTGTTGCAAATGGCAAGATTTCATTTCTTTTGATGGCTGCATGGTATTCCATTGTATATATAGACCACATCTTCTTTATCCATTCATCTGTTGATGGACATCTAGGTTCTTTCCATTGTTTGGCTATTGTGGACATTGCTGCTATAAACATTTGGGTGCACGTGCCGCTTCGGATCACTACATTTGTATCTTCGGGGTAAATACCCAGTAGTGCGATTGCTGGGTCATAGGGTAGCTCTATTTTCAACTTTTTGAGGAACCTCCATACTGTTTTCCAGAGTGGCTGCACCAGCTTGCATTCCCACCAATGGTGTAAGAGGGTTCTCCTTTCTCTGCATCCTTGCCAACACCTGTCATTTCCTGACTTGTTAATTTTAGCCATTCTGACTGGCATGAGGTGGTATCTCACTGTGGTTTTGATTGGTATTTCCCTGATGCCGAGTGATGTTGATCACTTTTTTATGTGTCTGTTGGCCATCTGGATGTCTTCTTTGCAGAAATGTCTGTTCATGTCTTCTGCCCATTTCTTGATTGGATTATTTGTTCTTTGGCTGTTCAGTTTAATAAGTTCTTTATAGATTTTGGATGCTAGCCCTTTATCTGATATGTCATTTGCGAATATCTTCTCCCGTTCTGTCAGATGTCTTTTGGTTTTGTTGACTGTTTCTTTGCTGTGCAAAAGCTTTTGATCTTGATGAAATCCCAATAGTTCATTTTTGCCCTTGCCTCCCTTGCCTATGGTGATGTTTCTAGGAAGAAGTTGCTGCGGCTGAGGTTGAAGAGTTTGCTGCCTGTGTTCTCCTCAAGGATTTGGATGGATTCCTGTCTCACATTGAGGTCTTTCATCCATTTTGAGTCTATTTTTGTGTGTGGTGTAAGGAAATGGTCCAGTTTCATTTTTCTGCATGTGGCTGTCAATTTTCCCAACACCATTTGTTGAAGAGACTGTCTTTTTTCCACTGGACATTCTTTTCCTGCTTTATTGAAGATTAGTTGGCCATAGAGTTGAGGGTCCATTTCTGGGCTCTCTATCTGTTCCATTAATCTGTGTGTCTGTTTTTGTGCTAGTACCATACTGTCTTGATGATGACAGCTTTGTAATAGAGTTTGAAGTCTGCGATTGTGTTGCCACCAACTTTGGTTTTCTTTTTCAATATTCCTCTGGCTATTCGGGGTCTTTTCTGGTTCCATATAAATTTTAGGATTATTTGTTCCATTTCTTTGAAAAAGACTGATGGTATTTTTTTTTAAATTTTTTTTAAGACTGATGGTATTTTGATAGGGATCACATTAAATGTGTAGATTGCTCTAAGTAGTGTAGATATTTTCACAATATTTGTTCTTCCAATCCATGAGCATAGAACGTTTTTCCATTTCTTTGTGTCTTCCTCAGTTTCTTTTATGAGTATTTCATAGTTTTCTGAGTACAGATTCTTTGCCTCTTTGGTTAGGTTTATTCCTAGGTATCTTATAGTTTTGGGTGCAATTGTAAATGAGATTGAAACCTTAATTTCTCTTTCTTCTGTCTTGTTGTTGGTGTATAGAAATGCAACTGATTTCTGTGCATTGATTTTATATCCTGACACTTTAATGAATTCCTGAATGAGTTCTAGCAGTTTTGGGGTGGGGTCTTTTGGGTTTTCCACATAAAGTATCATGTCATCTGCAAAGAGTGAGAGTTTGACTTCTTCTTTGCCTATTCAGATGCCTTTTATTTCTCTTTGCTGTTCGATTGCTGAGGCTAGGACTTCTAGTACTATGTTGAATAGCAGTGGTGATAGTGGACATCCCCGCCATATTCCTGACTTTAGGGGAAAAGTCCTCAGTTTTTTCCCATTGAGAATGATACTCGCTGTGGGTTTTTCATAGATGGCTTTGATGATATTGAGCTATGCACCCTCTATCCCTTTGCTGTGAAGAGTTTTGAGCAAGAAAGGATGCTGTACTTTGTCAAATGCTTTTTCAGCATCTATTGAGAGTATCATATGGTTCTTGTTCTTTCTTTTATTAATGTATTGTATCCCATTGATTGATTTGTGGATGTTGAACTAACCTTGCAGCCCAAGAATAAATCCCACTTGGTCGTGGTGAATAATCCTTTTAATGTACTATTGGATCCTGTTGGCTAGTGAGAATTTTTGCATCTGTGTTCATCAAACATATTGGTCTGTAATTCTCCTTTTTGATGGGGTCTTTGTCTGGTTTGGGCATCAAGCTAATGCTGGCCTCATAAAATGAGTTTGGAAGTTTTCCTTCTGTTTCTATTTTTTGGAACAGTTTTAGGAGAATAGGTATGAATTCTTCTTTAAATGTTTGGTAGAATTCCCCTGGGAAGCCATCTTACCCTGGGCAGCCATCTTACCCTGGGCTCTTTATTGTTGGGAGAGTTTTGATGACTGCTTCAATATCCTTACTGGTTATGGGTATGTTCAGGTTTTCTATTTCTTCCTGGTTCAATTTTCGTAGTTTATATGTCTCTAGGAATGTATCCATTTCTTCCAGATTGTCAAATTTGCTGCCGTATAGTTGCTCACAATATGTTCTTATCATTGTTTGTATTTCTTTGGTTTTGGCTGTGATCTCTCCTCTTTCATTCATGATTTTATTAATTTGGGTCCTTTCTCTTTTCTTTTTGATAAGTCCGGCCAGGGGTTTATAAATCTCATTAATTCTTTCAAAGAACCAGGTCCTAGTTTTGTTGTTGTTGTTTTTTTTTTTGTTTCTATTTCATTGATTTCTGTTTTGATTTTTATTCTTTCTCTTCTCCTGCTGGGTTTAGGCTTTCTTTGCTGTTTTTACTCCAGCTCCTTTAGGTGTAGGGTTAGGTTGTGTACTTGAGACCTTGTTTCTTGAGAAAGGCTTGTATGGCTATATACTTTCCTCTGAGGACTGCCTTAGCTGTGTCCCAAAGATTTTGAACAGTTGTCGTTTCATTTCCATTTGTTTCCATGAATTTTTAAAATTTGTTAATTTCCTGGTTGACCCATTCATCCTTTAGTAGGATGCTCTTTAGCCTCCATCTATTTGAGTTCTTTCCAATTTTCCTCTTGTAACTGAGTTCTAGTTTCAGAGCCCTGTGGTCTGAAATTATGCAGGGAATGATCCCAATCTTTTGGTACCAGTTGAGACCTGATTTGTGACCCAGGATGTGATCTATTCTGGAGAATATTCCATGTGCTCTAGAGAAGAAAATGTATTCTGTTGTTTTGGGATGGAATGTTCTAAATATATCTTTGATGTCCATCTGGTCCAGTGTGTCATTTAAAGCCTTTATACCTTTGTTGATCTTTTGCTTTGATGGTCTGTCCATTTCAGTAAGGGGGAATGTTAAAGTTCCCTACTATTATTGTATTATTGTTGATGTGTTTCTTTGATTTTGTTACTAATTGGTTTATGTAGTTGGCTGCTCCCATGTTAGGGGCATAGATACTTAAAATCGTTAGATCTTCTTATTGGATAGACCCTTTAAGTATGATATAGTGTCCTTCCTCATCTCTTATTATAGTCTTTGGCTTACAATCTAATTTATCTGATAAAAAGATTGCCACCCCAGCTTTCTTTTGATGTCCATTAGCATGGTAAATTGTTTTCCACCCCCTCACTTTAAATCTGGAGGTGTCTTTGGGTCTAAAATGAGTTTCTGGTAGGCAGCATATTGATGGGTCTTGTTTTTTTATCCATTCTGATACCCTGTGTCTTTTGATTGGGCATTTAGCCCATTTGCATTTAAGGTAACGACTGAAAGATATGAATTTAGTGCCATTGTATTGCCTGTAAGGGGACTGTTGCTGTATATTATCTCTGTTACTTTCTGGTCTGTTACTTTTAGGCTCTCTCCTTGCCTAGAGGACCCCTTTCAGTATTCCCTGTAGGGCTGGTTTGGTGTTTGCAAATTCTTTTAATTTTTGTCCTGGAGACGTTTTATCTCTGCTTCTATTTTCAATGACAGCCTAGCTGGATATAATATTCTTGGCTGCATATTTTTCTCATTTAGTGCTCTGAATATATCATGCCAGTCCTTTCTGGCCTGCCAGGTCTCTGTGGATAAGTCTGCTGCCAATCTAATATTTTTATTCTCTTATGTTACAGACCTTTTGTCCCGTGCTGCTTTCAGGATTTTCTCTTTGTCACTGAGGCTTGTAAGTCTAACTATTAGATGATGAGGTGTGAACCTATTTTTATTGATTTTGGTGCTGGATTTTTATGCTTGTTCCCTTCACCAAATTAGGGAAATTGTCCGCTATAATTCACTCCAACATACCTTCTGCCTCTCTCTCTCTCTCTTCTTCTTCTGGGATCCCAATTATCCCACTATTGTCTTGTCTGATGGTATTACTTATTCTCAGATTCTCCACTTCTGGTCCAGTAGTTGTTTGTCTCTCTTTGGCTCAGCTTCTTTAGTCTCCATCATTTGGTCTTCTATATCACTAATTTTCTCTTCTGCCTCATTTATCCTAGCAGTAAGAGCCTCCATTTTTTTATTACACCCCATTAATAGCTTTTTTTATTTCAACTTGGTTAGATTTTTGTTCTTTTATTTCTCCAGAAAGGGATTCAATTCTCTATCTTCCATGCCTTTTTTCAAGCCCAGCTAGCACCTTGATAATTGTAATTTTGAACTCTAGTTCTGACATATTACTAATTTTTGTATTGATTAGGTCCCTAGCCTTCAGTACTGACTCTTGTTCTTTTTTTTTGTGGTGAGTTTTTCCGCCTTGTCATTTTATCTAGATAAGAATAGATGAGATGAATGAGAGAATGAAATACTAAAAGGGTAGCAACAACCCTAGAAAAATATACACCAAATCAGAAGAGACCTGAATCCAGAGGGAGAAGGAAGGGGGGAAAAAAAGGAAAAAAATATATATATTAAACTGGTGAATAGAATAGAGTCACACACTTGATTTGGGGTGTATTTTGGTCTGTTAGAAAAAACTACCTCCCAAAATTTTAAAGAAAGAAAAACATATATATACACAAAAGTAAAGGTAAACATGATGAAAGGATGGAATATGACTGTAAAGATGAAAATTTTAAAAGATTCTAAAAAAGGAATTGATAAGAAGTTGCTTAAGAAAAGAAAAAAAGAAGAGGAGTGACTGTGATCAGGCTGGAGACTAAAACAAAGCCATATGCTAGATTTAGGGTATATTTTGATCTATCAAAAGAAATTGTATCCCAAAATTCAAAAAACTTCTCTTTGAAATACACTGTTTATGGGGATAAAAAGACAAACAAGATCCTGGGAGAAAATATTGCAAATCATATATCCAATAAAGTGCTTGTATCCGAAATATATAGAGAACTCCCCAATTCAACAGTTAGAAAACATACAGCCAGGAAAAAATGGGCAAAAGACTTGAACAGACACTTCACCAAAAAAGATTCATAGAAGGCCAATAAGTACAGGAAAAGTACTCAGCTTCATTAGGGAAATGCAAACTAAAACCACAGTGAGGTACACTGGGTACACTGGGTACATGGGACATTCCAGGTACATGTACAGGTACATGGAACATTCCATCCCAAAACAACAGAATACATTTTCTTTTCTAGGGCACATGGAACATTCTCCATTTTTACATGGCTAAATTGAAAAGATTGCATTATGAGTGTCAAGAAAATGGAGGAACTGGCACTCCATCTGTCAGAATCTAAAATGGTGTAGTCATTTTGAAAAAACATGGTCTCTTTCATGACATGGCCATTTCTGTTTCAAGTAGCTGTTTTTAGACTCAAGAGAAATGAAGATACATGTCCGCACAAAGGCTTACACCTAAATGTTCAGAGTAACTTTGCTTGTAATGGCCGCTAACGGGAAACACCTAGCTGCCTATCAGCAGGCAAACTGATAAACAGGCTGCAGGACCATCCGGCTGATGGAATACTACTCAGCGGTGAAAAGGAATGAGCCAGTGCTACATGCTCCTGTATCAGTGAATCTCAGGGTGATTATATGCTGAATGGAAGAAGCGAAGCAACGGAGATTACGTGTTGGAGGAATCCAGTAACATACACTCCTAGACAGCGTGTACTTGGGTGGAGTGATAGGTAGGGAAGGGTTGTGGGGGATGAGCGAGAGATTACAGAGCGGTGTGAGGGAACTTCCCGGGGTGGCAATGGATAGTGTTTGTGGCCTTGGCTATGGTGATGGTTTCAGGGTTGTATACATATGTCAGAACCGATGAACTCGTGCTGTTTAAATGGGCACAGTTCATTGTATGTCAGTTACAGCTCACCAAAGCTGTTTTTTTAGAAAATCTGAATTTAGAGCCACTTTGCTGCTTCGGAGCTGTATAACCTTGGTCAGGTTCACTAAAACTCAGAGCTTCCGTTTTCCTAGTTGCAAAGCAGGGCTGGAGATACCTGGCACCCGGGGTTGTTTGTGAAGATTACAAACATAACGTGTGGAATGTGCTTAAAGCCTGTATGTGCCCAAGATGGTGACATGTAGGGGTAATCAGGTTCACACAGTAGATCTCATTCTCTAGGTCCGGTGGGGCCCTGCGTCATCTGTGTGGGCCTCTGAGAGAATAGATATAGCATCCAGGAAAATACATTCTTTCTGTCCTGTATCCAGAGTTTATCCGGGGGTGCATCTTCCTTGAAGTCTGACTCACAAGAGAGCTGGGAAGTAGTTTTGTGGTAGTCAAGCCATGGAAAGTTTCTTTGGTCAGTGGAAGCCTGAATTCTGAAGCCTTCACATGTGGCCCAAAGTCCTTTTGTCATGCGATGGTGTTGCCCAGCATGGGGTTTGAGGGTGCCCCAAACAGGAGCCTGACTCTTGGTTGGCCCCTCTCTTTCATTTCTCGTGTGTGCTACTGAGCAGAAGCACAAGATCGCCACAGCCCACTAGCTGCACGGCAACAATTCTGAGTTCCTGGCTTTGTTAAAATGTTTTGGGGTCTGGTCCTTTGTTTTTCGGTTGAACAGTTTGGGTTTTCAGGGAATCACCAGGTCCAGCCTCCTGACACCCCAGCTGCTTCTCACGTCGGCTCTGGCCCCACCACTGCCAAATGTGCCTTCCAGGTCAGCGGCACATTCGCCGAGGGCTTTCCTTGCCTGAAGCTCCTCGGGGGGCTTTTTAAACTTATTTTTTATTTTGAAATAATTCCAAACTCACAGAAAAGCTGTAAGAATAGAGATCACTTGAGAGTTAACAATTTGAAATTCCATCACCACTAAATTCTTTAGGGAATGTGTCCTTCTAGCAAAGCCATTCTCCTAAACTATCAACTGTCATGGGATAACCATTCAAATCAGGACATTGACACTGACATATCCCTACCCTCTCATCCACAGAACCCACTGGAGTTTTCCAGTTGTCTCAATACTACCTCTTACAGCCAAAGATCCGCTACTGGGCCAAATGGCACATTTAGTTACGTATTGGTTGCCTTCCATTGGGAATTCCATTGGGAATCATTCCTCAGCCTTTTCCTTGACTTGTATGATCTTGACATTTTTGAAGACTACAGGTTAGTTTACTGAGTAGGACAGAGCTGATAGAAATTTGATGTGAGCCACATTGGTCATTAGACTTTTCGGGGTGGGGGGGCCATGTTAAAAGAGGTAGAAGGAAACAGGTTTAATTAATATCCCAAATACTATCATTTCAACCTATAACAAATATGAAATAGGACTCGTGAGATCTTTTCCATTTTCTAATATCTTGTCTCCGACATCCAGGCTGGATTTGCACTTGGGGTGTATCCGAATTTGGACATGGCATGTTGTGAATGCCACACTGCCGCAGGCCTGGCACCTGCTGCTGTTGTGACGGCAGAGCTGTTCAGTTCAGGCTGGTCTGCTCCTTCCTCCCGATTCCGTCATGGCACAGTTCAGACTGGTCTGCTCCTTCCTCCCGACTCCGTTATGGTTGTGCCTTTTACTTTTGCAGCAGTGACACAGAAGCGGTGTCCTCTCAGCCTCCTAGCTGGGGTCTGACGATGTTGGTGAAGCTGCTGTCTGCGCCGTGAGGTTACTCCTTCCTGTGTGATTAAGAGGTGTTTGGCAGGGCGATTCTTTAAGACAAAGTCGGTCTCTCGTACCTGCTGGCTTCGCATCCAGTGGGGTTTCTCCCTGATGTCATTTATTTTGTAACGGCTGCCAGCTTGCCCTGGGCTCCTCTTCCAGATGCCCAGCGCTCACGTTGTGTAATTCACGGTGCTTATTGTTACGTGTTCCTTTTAGCGGGTTCTTCTGATGTCTTGGTCCCGAAGACAAACTGGGTAAAATAGCTCAAATTTTAGCTTAAAAAAAAAAAATGAAGATCGGACATGATTTCAGGGAACAGAATAAATAAGACAGTGTTCAAGCAAAAAAAAAAAAAAACAAACCCAAACCCACGGTTAACCGAAATGCATGTACCAAAAATAGATTGGTGAGCACAGTAGGAGAGGAACACTGGGGTTTGACGAGTATTTTCCGTGTTTGTCAGACCTACCTGCCTTCCCGTGGCTGTGTTTGTCCTGTCGGGGTGCAGGTCTCCATCTGCCCTGCCATCTGGGGCCCCGTTAGGATCCCTGCATATCATTAGGTGACACGTGTTACCGGTGAGTCACTGCGCTGTGGTTGACACTTGGGTGTAGCGAGTGTTCCATCCCATGTGTGGTCATGTTTGTAAGTGGCTTCTCTTTCCAGGGAGGACTCTGTGGTCATTCCAAGCTGGGTCCCAAGCAGTTTCCCCAGTTTTTAATGATTTCATTGCACATCTCTCCCCTCTGACTGGGAGGTACGGTTAATAAGCTTGCCACTGTCCAAGCCTGCTTGCCTTCCCACTTAATCAGCAGGGATTAGGGATGCGCCCATAACTGAAAAGTGGCAGGAAATTTGCATGAAAAGTCACCTCTACAGGGTAACTGGGTGAGTGTTTGGACATACAGAACTCCACAACAGACGGCTGTTTTGTGCTTCGACAGGACTCTCTGGGCTCAGCATGCCCCGTAACCATGAGGAAGCAAATGCTACTTTCACGTCTCTGGCTCCTGCAGGACTCGATGGGTCCAAATCCCAGCTCGCTCCAACTGTGGCGTAGCCCCCAGTGTGGGCCGGAGCCGGTGGCTGGTGCAGATTTCCGGAGCCAGGGCCTCTGTTGTTTCCCTTGCACTTCTAGGTGTGGACATCTTCGGTTTTGGATTGCATTTTGCACTGGCTCCCAAGCACGAGGGAGGTTTTGTGTGGCCGGTGGAGGACCGGGGAGGACAGAGATTCCAGGCCGGGACTTGGGAGAAGTTCTCTTAGTTTCTGAGTCCCAGCTTTCTGTCTTCAGAAGGAAATCTTACCTACCTCATGGAAAAGCCGTGAGGGTTAAACAGGGAAGCTTCTGTTACGTGCCTGGTACAGAGTGCTTCCTGGTGCGTGTTCAGTACGTGCTCCTCACTGCCCCTTCCCTCCTGTGTGACCCTTCCGTGTCATCTGACCCCACATCCTGGGGAGGAGATGTGGGGGTAGTGACTATCAGAAGATTTCGTAGTGCTGATACATAGTGTAATGTAGACCATGCGGCTGAATTTCTGGTGCTGGCATTTTCTCCTCAAATCCAGAAAGTGTGGTCCCTACAGCCTAATGGAAGGGAGTCCCAAGTGTGGATGTTGAGCTGGGGAGGGGCCTTGTGTGCAGGCAGGAGGCCCAGGTGATGGGAGTGTAGAGCGCAGGGGCGCATGTGGGATCACGAAGGAGTGTGGCTAAGGGTGACGGAGCCCCCCATAGCTGTGTGGAGACAGGGGGCCAGGACCCGGCCCTGTTCTGGCTGTGTATGGGGGGCAGGGGTAGAGCACTATGGCAGGCTTCCCAGGAGACCACGGGAAGCCGGCCCACATTCCAGGGATGAGGCGAATTGGAGAAGGTGGCCAGAGTCTCCCCTCCTGGCACTGCAGACCTGCGCACACCATTCTGCCAGCTTGTCTGTGCCTCCCGGGAACAGGGCACTGTGCTGAGTCTGACACGTGCACCTAAGCAAAGAGCACCCAGATGGGGCTAGGCGGGCTGCTGGTTGAGAGCTTGCTGTAGTGAGGGACGCGGGCCCCTCACTTGTGCATTGGCAGAGACGCAGTGGCAGGTGGAGGAGGGTGTGAGGACAGCTGGTACTGCTTACCGAGAAGCAAGACGCCCCGCAGTTGGTTGGGGGTGCCGATTCGGCTTCCTCTGCCTGGTGCTAAGTTGGAAGCAGGAACCCCAAATGAGGGAAGCCGCCAGTTACAAAGTACGTGCTGGCCTCTTGTACCAGTTACCACAGGGGCTATCGTCGGGCCTCCGGAACTGGTGGCTAACAGGAGTGGTCTGACTTTCTAGAAGTCTGGCTGCCGGGGCTGCTGACTGTAGATGAGGGGCTGCTTCTCTGGGCTGGCGGCTGCAGATGGTGGATCTGAGTCCTGTTCTTACGTGTGATCTGTGTCTGGCCTCTAGACCTCTTTTTCTTGCACTTTGCTTTATTGTGCTTTCTAGATATTGCCTTTTTTTTTTTTTTTCCCCAAACAAATCACAAGTTTGTGGCAACCCTGCACCAAGGAAGTCTGTCAGTGCCTTGTGCCTTTTTTCCCAGCAGCATACTTCGTGTCTCTGTGTCACCTTCTGGTCAGTCTGGGCCATATGTCCAGCGTTCTCAGGATCATACTTGTTACGGTGATAAGGGATCCATGCTTACAACTCACCAGATGACGGTTAGCACGTTTTAGCAATCGTGTATTTTTAAGTGAAGGTAGGTACATTGTTTTTTCAAAGTGCCGTTGCATATTGGATAGGCAGTGTAGTGTAAGCATAACTTTATATGCACAGGGAAGCCAAAAAGTTCACTTGGCCAGCTTTACCGTGATGCTGCTTGATGGGGGTGGTTTGGAACGAAGACCATGCCATCTCTGACATGTGCTGTGTTCAGTCCCTCAGAAGAATGAGTGTGACACAGTCCCAGCCTCTGAGTTACTCACAGCTTAGCCCACAGCCTCTTACCTGCTGGGTCAGGGAACACAGTGGCCCCATCAGTCTTCATGTCTCTTTATGGCAGGGTCCCAGCCCACATTAGAATTTGGAAACTGGGACGGTCAGTGGTACGTACTTAGTTGATGGGCACCGTTTGTTTCCCTCTGGTGTTTTAAAAATTAACAGCCACATTAAAAAACAAACCAAATGGGAGATTTCTCATAAAAATCCAAAGATTGGGCATGTGGCTGTAGCAGAGGAGTCCTCCTGCTCTCGGTGGGACACGTGACATCCGCGTCACCCACTGCATCCGCTCTTATGCCCATTTGGGCTTGTCCCCATCTGGGCTTCTGCCTGGCCTGTGTGGGCCTCCGATTCTGTCCAGACCGGCCAGCTTGGGTCAGCTGCAGCCCGGGGAGGGGGAAGCTCGCCCGTCAGGGATAGACCAGAGCCACTTTGCGTCTAGCAGATGGGCCGTCAGCCCCCACAGACCCCCTTCATCTACTCCCGGAGGATCCCTTGGGGGGATGTAGGGGGTGTGGGAGTGGGGGCTGCCTCTCGTCTCCACGGTAGATGGCCCACCTGTGTTCAAAGGCTGAGATGAAGTGAAATGCACATTAATAGCATCAACAGTCGAGTTCTGCTGAAAGCCTTAGTTTTCTGTGATGACTCACATTGTAATTCGGGATGCCGCCTGTCCCGGCCCCTTTGTGACAGAGGGAGCACTGATCCACAGAGCCCTGGCAAGGGGCCGGGCCAATGGGTGGTGGGTTTACTGCACACACAGGGACGGTCGTCACACAACCCGTCACCAGCCCGGTAGTGTTGTCATAGGTCTTAGGACCCTTGGTGCCTGTGGCCGGGATGCCAGAACTGTGCCAAGCACAGTAAAAGAAGTTCTGTGTACCGCCATTCGAAGGAAGGCCTAAAGAGCAGACGTTCTAACTAAAGTTAGATTAAAAAGCAAAACAACAACAAAAAACTCTGTGTACTTGGAAATGGCTCTCTAAGCAACAGATTCAGGAAGAGTCCGTTATTCAAAGCCTGCTCCCCCCAACCTCCCCCTACACCGTTAGCGGGCTGAGCTCATCTACCTTGTCATGGGGCACTGCCATGTTTCTCTTCTTGGAGTCAGAAACTTGAGGGTCAAGGCGTCAGGTGACATTGTTGATGACGATTGAGATCTTTTTTTTTTTTTTACCCTTAAATGGGAAAAGTCCAACAGAAACGTAGGATAATACAATGAAGCCCATCGCCCAGCTAAAATGGCAACTCATGACTAATCTTGTTTTATCTGCACATCTGCTACCTACTTAAATGCATATTATTTTGAAGTAATTCTCAAGACATTATTGCGTATCTAAGCAAAAACTTTTTTCTTTGAATGAACACTCAAATCCTTTGTCACCGCATCAAAAGCTAAAGGCCAGACACACTGCAGTTCCAGTCTGTACTTCGTAGCTGGCTGGCCCTGGGATCTTGGGTCAGCCCCGCAGCTCTGTGACTCACCGTGTCCTCTGTGGAAGCTCCCAGAACTGCTGTGTCCCAGCTCGCCTCCGCGGCTGCTCACGAGGCCCTGATGAGATCACGAGGGGGTGGAAGCGGGGTACATGGTGAACTGATGCACAGATACAGAGGACTGCACATCAAGCGTATTTGTCACATGAAAGGCCGCTCCCTCCCTCCCTGCTCTTCCGGGGCCGTTCACTGACCAGACTTCGGAAGCGGCATTGTTGTCCATTCCCGTCTTTCTCCCGCGTGGCTGAGTGTGTAGAGAGCCCTTTCCCAGGCATTTGATTAGAAGGTCACAGGCTGAGATGTGACCACTTGCACAGCCTCTCTGGCCCCGTGTCCTTGTCCGCCAGCCTTTCCCAGTCCAGGCCCCCGCCCACCCCTCGGCCCGGTGTGCCCCAGCTCCCAGGTCCGATCCAGGGCCTGGCCCGCTCCCTCCCCAGTGCCACGCGGGTGGGCCACCATGCTGCCCCAGCAGGTGAGGGGCCTGTCAGAGGGCGAGTTGGCCCACAAGTGGTTTGGTCCCTTGGGGTCTTATTTTTTGCTCTTATTTCCTCTGCCTAGAAATAGCATTTTCTATCTATAGTTGGCTGGTTTGGAACAAAACTATTTGTTGCTCAGAAGTTAAGGCAGCAAATTTCCTGAACGCCCGCCGCCCCAGTGTGTGGGGAGCCCCTGTTTCTGGTAGCCTGCTGGAAAGCAGGGACCCTGATTAGCAAGAAGAGGGCTGTCGGTTGAGCCAAAATTGACTTTTAATAGAAAAGGAGAGAATATATACAGCAGTGGCCATATAAAGCAGTCTCTCAGAATGAAGCAGCCGCTTGTCCGCGGAACAGTGTCCCCTTTGCTGGGCTGCTTCCCCAGCCCGGGGAGTGCCCTGAGTCCCCTTTCTTTAATTGTCCATTCGAAAGGGCATTTCCTGCTAAAGAAAAAGCCGTTCTGTCCTCTCCTGGGCCTTGGCCTTTCAGCCCCCACAGGCAGGGCATGTGTTCTCAGGAACGGTTGCTCTGCTCTGGGGAGGCCCTGTGGCTTCGTGCACCGGGCTCGGGATGTGGGGTTGGGCAGGCCTGGGTGCCCTTGCTAAGTGATGGGGACTCTCCCCGAGCCTCTCTCATATCAAGGTGATATCCGTGACTCGCAGTCGCCGGTACTGATGATGTGAGGCGAGCGAGCGAACAGTGCCCCACACACACTCCTGTGAATCCCAGCCGCTGGCTTGCAGGCTGGCTGTTTGTAGCTCGTCTGCAATGACTTTGCCCCAGCCTCCAAGGAAGGCCCAGGGACACCCGGCTCCCAAGAAGAGACGATCCAGGGGGCTCCGAAGAGCTGTAGACCTGTGCTTGGCTTAGACATGGGGCTGCGTGCCCTGGGGTGGGGGCCTCCTGCTCTCGGAGAGGAGACAGTGCCGGTGGGCCCAGGGCCTTGCTTGTCACACAGCTTCTTGGAGCAGGTTCTCCCGTCGTGCTGACCGCAGGTCTGATCAGACGCAGGCACCCCACCTCTGATCCAGCTCAAACTGCACAAAATCCGGCAACTTTGATACTAAGCTGAAGCCTCTTTTTTCTCGGTGGGTTTGGGGTGCTGAAGGGAGGAGTGATGTTATTAATTCTCTTAAGTCATCAACATGGTGGGACTAAGACTGGAAGTAATTGCCTCCAAAGTGTGTGGTTCAGCCTTTTATCTCACGCACTTCATCATGACCCTAGCCTTACAGGATACTGGGGCCTGAGGGATCCTCTGATCCTCCTTCGGCCCAGGGTGTTCGTACAGATCTGCAGACGAGAGCTTCTCCACTGCGGCTTCAAGAGCAGGGCAGGGCGTGGGGGCGCGGCCGTGCACACAGCTCCTCAGAAGACTGGAGGTCTGGAATCCCCCATCTGCTGTGCCCGTGACACTTGATGGGCCTGTTGGGAAGCTTGGTACCAACCAAACAACCCCAGTTCTGGCTGCCTTTAAAAGAACCATGTCGGAAGGGCACTGGGGACAGGGACACATAGGACTGGTTGACAGCCAGGGGCCAGGCTGGGGAATGTGCAGGACCCAGAGGGCACCAGGACGTGGGACAACCTTCTGGCCAAAGCCATCTTCCCACCTTCCCACTTCTTGGTGGCTAAGCTGGAACCACCTTGAGCTCTCCTGTTGTCCCTTCTAGATTGAGAGTGTCTATCCGATAGGCTGGGGCCACTCCTCCTGACCTCAGATTGGGGCCTTCAGCTCCCTGCCTTCCAGTTCTCTGGATATGGGTATCTGGAATTATTTTCTCCCCAAATCATACTTTTGAAGAAAGAAAATTAAAAAAAAAAAAAAAAAAAAAAAGCTAAGATCTGGTTAGAGATGGAAATGGCTATCAGCAAAGGTTACCAGGTGACTCCATGAGTGGGGCAGCCTGATTTGGTGACTGGAACAGCCAGGTGATTGAGGAAGGCACTGCTTGGGAGCTGCAGGAGGCCAGGGCACGGGAACCTCCCCTCGGCTGGTCTGGTCCATGACTGGGAGGGGGCGTGTCCAGGACGCTGGGGGAGTGGGAGACTGGGGGGTTGGAGTGAAGGGTCGTGCTAGAGAGACGGTCAGAGGGATGTGTTTTAGACTCACAAAGTTGGAAGTGAGGCAGTCGGTGGCCTTCAGGGATGAGAAAAGGGTGAGACTCACCGGGGGTCCCCCAGAAAGGTAGGGTGGGCCTGGGATGGCACTACGGTGCATGCTGATGACCTCAAAACTCAAGTTGGGTAGAGGGTGTTCCTGAACACAAGAGAAGTATATTCTTTTTTTTTTTTTTCTTTTTAAGATTTTGACAGAGATCACAAGTAGGCAGAGAGGCAGGCACAGAGAGAGGAAGGAAGCAGGCTCCCCACTGAGCAGAGAGCCCGATGCGGGGCTTGATCCCAGGACCCTGGGATCATGACCTGAGCTGAAGGCAGAGGCTTTAACCCACTGAGCCACCCAGGCGCCCCAGGAGAAGTATATTCTCTTACTTAAGGAGGAGATAGTGTGGCAGAGGGTATGAGAAGCACGCACAGTGTCAGCGGTAGGCAGGGGTGCAGACATGCCCTTGACATAGGAGGCTGTGTGGTCAGAGAGAACGTGAGTTCTTGAGAAGGTGGCTGGCTCCTGCAAGGACAGCAGTAGGAAGTGGGTTTTTTTGTTTTGGGGTATTTTTGTTTTTGGCCTTTTAGGTGGTTTTTGTTCAGTGAAAACAGGCATGTTTCTGAAAAATGAGAGTGGACAGCACGCTGGAGGGGTGGGAGGGGGAGGGCATGGAGTGGCTGTTAGCTCATCTCCATGCAGACGAGGTCGCTGGAAAGTCTGTCCTACGGGAGGGTTTGTGATCTGCCCACAGGGTACCTTTTTCTGAACGATACCCAAGAGTGGCCTTTTCAGTGGAAAATGTGCATTATCACTTTCAGAGGGAGGTGGGACTTGCCATTGTGTCATATTGGGTGGACGGAGCAGCTCCTGCCCACGAGGAGCCCTGTCACCCCCGAGGCTGTGCACCGGCTTCGCAGGCTGGGCGCTGCTGCAGCAAGGGCTTCGCACCTGCTGAGAAGCTTCCTGGCCATCCTGCACTGGCCCAGGCCCCCCGGCCGCGCACGGCCCTCGGTGTGGAAGGGGAAGGACGGCAAAGGCCCGGTGTACGGGGGGCTGCGAGAGCGTTTCATGGAAAGAAGTGTGATTTGAGTCGTCCTCCGGAACGAGTGGGCAGGAACGTGGGTGAGGAGGAGGGAGGCCTTTCGGAAAGGAAGGGCTCGAGGGGAGGCAGGAAGTAGTACCACCTGGGCCCGCCTCTGCTCCCAGGCGCTCGGCAGCTGGGGCCACATTCCAGCGTCATACTGTCTTTGCGGTTTGTCCCACGTCTCTGTACCGCCTCATCACTGCTGACTTTTTAACTGAAAGGGCTTTTTTTTTTTTTTTAAACTTTAAACAAGTTTACTTAAAAAGGAAGATTTGATCCCTGCCGTGATTTGCATGTTGGTGTGATTGTCCTGGTCTTGTCATTAGCTTTTCTGGGCCCCCTCTGCCTGTATCACGACTCTCCCTTGGATGGTCCACGTGGTTGTGACCTTCACTGCCACCAGTGTGACTGGTCCTTTTCTTTTCAACTTCAACAGGCCTTGGGTATACAAGGAAGTATCTCTGTGAGGAGTCAAGCACAGATAAAGTGTCCTGGGCTGACACCTTCATCTGTGTCTCCCTCCTAGCAATGGCCTTAGCCATCAGCTTGGTGGCTGTTCTTCCAGGCCTTTCCTGCAGTACTTCATGAGTTTTCTCGTTTTTTTTTTTTTTTTAAGATTTTATTTATTTATTTGACAGAGAGAAATCACAAGTAAGCAGAGAGGCAGGCAGAGAGAGAGGAGGAAGCAGGCTCCCTGCTGAGCAGAAAGCCCGATGTGGGGCTCGAACCCAGGACCTGGGATCATGACCTGAGCCGAAGGCAGCGGCTTAACCCACTGAGCCACCCAGGCGCCCCAGTTTTCTCGTTATTTTTAACATAAGTGGTATCATACTGTTTGTATGCTGGCTGCTTCTCATAAATCTGTTGAAATTATCTTAATAAGTTAATAAAACTATTAGGAAATACTTTTTATTTATTCCCAGGCTGGGCGCTGCTGCAGCAAGGGCTTCGCACCTGCTGAGAAGCTTCCTGGCCATCCTGCACTGGCCCAGGCCCCCCTGGGGCACCGGGGTGGCTCAGGGTTAAATCCTCTGCCTTTGGCTCAGGTTGTGGTCCCAGGGTCCTAGGATCGAGCCCTGCATCCGGCTCTCTGCTCAACAGGGAGCCTGCTTCCTCCTCTCTCTCTGCCTGCTTCTCTACTTGTGATCTCGATCTGTCAAATAAGTAAATAAAATCTTTAAAAAAATACTTTTTATTTTAAAAAAGTATCACAGTACACAAGAGGGTAATTCCAAGACACAAAGTTGACCGTGTCCTTTCTCTGCTTCCGACTCTGCAAGGCTCCGCAATGCGACCTTCCCCTGGGCTGCAGGGCCCTGTGCGTGGGGCTCCTGCCTCCCGCTGCAGCCTCAGTGGCCCCTGGCTCTCTCCTGTCCTCAGCTCCCCTGCAGCCCAGGGATGGTGAACGCTGCCGGGGTTCTGTATGTGACCCCCGTGTATGGACTGGCAGCCTCAGGACAGTGGAGGGGGCTTCCCTGTGCAGCCCCGGGAAGCGTGGAGGCAGGACAGCATATATATCTGAGCCCAGGCTCTGGCCATGCTACTGGGCTCCCCTCTGCTCACTATGCCCCGGGGGTGCAGTGTGGGTGCGCCAGCCCCCTGGGCACCTGGGCCTAGCTGCCCATCTGGAGGATACTGGTGCCTGCCTCAGAGGGCTGCTGGCAGGACGGACTAATGGCTGGAAAGTGCCCGTGCAGGGCCTCTCCCAGGGGTGTGCCCCATGTGTGCTGGTGCTCTTACCCTGGTCTGGTCATCTTTGGTCTTCACCACTGCCACCCCACTCCTGACCGGGAGCCGGCACGCAGGTTGGCACGGGAGTGTTCAGTACATGTCTGGATGGCGGATAAAAAGGGAAGAAGGTAGAGAGAGAGAGAGAGAGACCCAGCGCGGGTGAGGCTGCGCAGGGCCAGGCTCCTTGTGGGGAAGTGTGCGGAGAGGGGCATAGTGGGTGGCAGGGGCAGCAGTGGGGGCTTCCAGCAAGGACAGGAAGAGCTGGGCAGGGTCAGACATCATTTCGCGGGCCTTCCTGCTCACAGCACCCTCCATGTCTGAGTACTCGAGGAAGGAAGAAGCCACATGATTGGCACTGACCCAAGGGGGCTGGGCCTTCACTTGTTCCTGGCTTTCCTGTTATGGGCTCACGTGGATGGAATGACTACAACAGTCACACTTTCTGGATACCCAATGCCCCATCCCGCTTCTCTCCAGGCACTGCCGCCGTGGAGGAGCTGGAGGACTTTATCAACAACATTAACAGCGTCTTGGAGTCCCTGTATATTGAGATCAAGAAGGGAGCCACCGAAGACGACGGGAGACCCGTTTACGCACTGGTGAGTGCACGCCGGCGCCCTCTTGTGGCGTCTGTGCAGAACTGCGGTGGGTGGAGGTGGCAGTGCCCGGTTCCAGCAGCTCTGCCGCGGGAGAGACACAGACACACTCCACTCAGCCCGGCTGCCCCGCCTACCGGGTCACTGGCGCTGCTGTCAGTGTCCTGTGACGTGATCAGGGCCAGGGGCTGGCACCTCAGTGCTCACTTCACTGCCCCACACGGAGCCCCTGCCCAAGACGGGTTTTGTTGACAGCTAAATGCAAGAAGTACCCTCAAATGCGTGCAATGCTAGCATCAAAGGGAGGAAAGTGGTTTTTCATTTGGAATAAAATGTGGACGCTGTGAGAAGAAAGAATGTGTGGGGCGCTGGGACTGAGAGCCATCTGGGCCTCCTGGCCGGGGAGCGAGGGGAGAAACAGGTGGGTGGAGCAGACAAGGCCCCCAGGATGGGCCAGGGCACTGCCATAGGCCCATCTAAGGAGACCAGGCTCCCACAGCCAGGCCCACGTGAGAGGGGCGCGGCCAGGCGCTCACACTCGTCCAGGCCAGAAGGGCTGTGGTGTCAAGTAACTACAGATACACTGGATTAGATCGGTAAATCAGAGCTGTTCACTGCTGGACTTGTCAGTGCCTTTTGCACGTGACTCTCCATTCAGTGTGCAGACAAGTTCCCCAAATGTATCTGGGTTTGGAAAATAGTACACAACCTTAGGAGTTCTAAGAACCTCTGAGAAGCAGACGTGCTGACTGAGCTAGAGATAGAGGTCTATCACATAGGGACTGGTCACAGATCCAGCTATGGCCGGCAGCCCCTGGACACCAGTGCTCAGGTACCAGTGAGGGGCCCAGCCTGACCACCATGCTGACCTCTTTTGTAGGTGAATCTGGCAACGACTTCTGTTTCCAAAATGGCCTCAGATTTTGCAGAGAATGAGCTGGATCTGTTCAGAAAGGCCGTAAGTACAGTGGTTCCTGTATAATGGCTGGGCTTCTTCTGGGGAACTTGCTGTCTTCCATCATCAGAAATGGAAACCGTGATCTTGGAGGGTCACCACTGCTGTCCCAGGTGGCTCTGTACGGGGGGGTCACAGAGCAGCTCACTGATGCCTGGTGATGATGGGAGGGCGCCACGGAAGGAAGAGCCTCTCTAGGTTTGAACCGGATTGGCTTTACACGAGGCCTCTGGGTGTGCAATGCGGGCCACCAAGTATTACTGCCTGGTAACAGGAAAGCAGCAGCAGCGAGCTTGCTAGAAAGGCTGAATCCCAGTCCCCCCGCCCCAGACTGTTGAATCTCGGTCTGTATCTTAACAAGGTGCCTGACGGGCCTTTTCCACGGTCTCATTTGAGAGGCGCTGCTGTCTCCCCGGCATCAGTGCGTTGGCTCAGCCTTCCTGTCACTCACCCGGCTGAGCACTGGCCACCACAGTGGTTCTCAGCCCTGGGGGCACCTTCTAAGGACCAGGACATAAAGACAGGTGAGACAGTCTGGCCTCATCCAGATCTGGCCAATCCCGGTCTCTGGTGACTAGTCTTAGAACCATTCCTTTCTGAGCCGCCTCTGGGGACCGTCAGCTCCGAGTGCCTGCTTCCTGCCTCTCCCTGGCTTTGCTGTCCTGTCCTGTCTGCCTCCAGCTGGTCCCCCACCCCCGATGCCTTTCCCACAGGGGTGGTGCTGCCTCCATTCATTCCCCAGCTTCTCTCCCTTTAGGAAGGTGAGGGGCGAGAGAAGATTCTTGATTTGGGCACATTAAGGTCATTCATTTGGCGTGATGTCACAGGCTGAGCACCGAGTCAGAAGGACTGGCTGTGGTTATGGCTGTTGGCGCCCTATGCGACCAGCTTCCTGAAAGAGAGTTCTGGGGGTCCAGTTCTGCCTGCGGTCGGGAGCGTTTTGCTGCCCCCTCCATGCCAGGATCGGGGTTCTTGCTCAAACATTGCTTTTGCCGATTTGATGGATAAACGTGGTACTTGCTGCTTTCTTCCAGTTGGAACTGATTATTGACTCAGAAACGGGCTTTGCGTCTTCCACAAATATTTTGAACCTGGTTGACCAACTTAAAGGCAAGAAGATGAGGAAGAAGGAGGCGGAGCAGGTGCTGCAGAAGTTCGTACAGAACAAATGGCTGATCGAGGTAGCGTGTCCACTGGTGCCCCAGCTCGGCTCACTGTTCAGATGACAAATTTCCCTCCCAAACCACATTGGATCTGGTGGTTGTCCATTGAGCTGGGCCGTGTCAGGTGCCTCACCTGCTTTCACGCTCACCAGGACCCTATGGGAAGGGCTCAGAGCCTCCTGCTCGTTCCCATGAGGGGCCCACAGTGCCGCAGCTGGAAGTGCAGAGCAGGGACCGCACCCGGGCTTGGGGCCCTGGGCGGCAGATGTGGGGCGGAGGGCATGGCTCTGGCGTCAGATCTGAGCCTGGTTCCTGGCCCGGGAAGCGGGAGCCCCTCTTCTGTGAGCGGGGAGGAGTCCTGTCCCCAGCCCGGCAGGAATGGGACGGCCGATGTCCAGCACCTGGTGCCGGGCTCCCAGAGGATCGCTGTCCTTGTGGTTCTTACCGTCAGTGTTACATGATTCAGGGCCTCTCGCTTAGACGCTGGCCGGAAGGAGCCAGGAGGACATGGGGGCAGGTGCTGGAGAGGAGCTGGTGATGGCCGGGAAGGGACCAGATGGTGCTGACATCCCCGTTTCTAGACCCCGTGGCTGCCACTGCTGACTGGAGCAGAGCAGATGTTTCCGGGCTTTCCCACAGAAGGCAGTGCTGTTGCCAGGAACCCCGAGGCCGGCTGGCCTCGTGCTGACCTGACCTCAGCCGTGGCCCTAGTGCCTATGTCTGCGCCCGGCATGCTCAGGGCAGCCCTCCACTTCCTCATGCCGTGGTCAGAGCCGCAGCTGGGGGCCGCTGCTCGTGGTGCGGTGCTGCACCACATCCCTTCCAGGGAGAGTCTGCCTCTGGTCCCCAGAGCTGTGGCCTGAGTCCTTGCTCGGGGCCCACTGCAGCCTCGGGTCTGCCCCCTGCCCTGTGATGACCGAGAGCCCCCTGGCTCTGGTGCTGAGCCGGACACACCGCAGCTGCATGGCGTGGGTGATGTCCCCGGTCTGGCGGGGGCAGAGCCCCATCCAGGCCCGGGCTTGGGTCACAGCAGCTCCCAATACCTGCTGTGTCCTGGGCTCTCTTCCTCTGTGGGGCAGGCCCGGCAGGAGGGAATGTTCTTGGGCAGTGCGGGTGCTAACCCACTGAGCTACGACTCCTCATGCCTTACCGCCCTGTGGACGCTCCAGCCATGTGGCTGGGACCAGGGCTGGGCCTGGAGGGGATGTTCCAGGGGGACGGGACTTACTTCAAAATTTCTCCCAAACAGACAAGATGTACTTGCTCCTCATGGGGAGGTGAGGAAATCTTGGATTTTCGGGAGGAAACACACCGTAGTCACCTGCTGGTCCGCCCTGGAGCCATGCGCTCCATGCAGCCAAGCACCCTGCTTTGGCCCTGCGACTTGTCGTGCACATCCAGGGCACAGACAGGATTGTGTCCCGGTGGCGGGGTCTGGGGAGGCGCCCAGGGGCATGGAGACTTGGAGCATGGGCCTCTGCTGACGGCCACACCTCCAGGCCTCAGGGGCCGCTGCGTCGAGGGGCCTGGGAGATCATGGGAGGTTGGGTCTTTGGGGTTAGGGCACCTGGCCTGCCCTCCCTGTGACAGGGTCCCCACAGGATCAAGCAGGGTCATGAGCGATGAGGACCAGGCACACAGTCCACGTTTAGTAAATGTGGCTCAGGCCTGACCGGGAATGTGAGCTTGTTCGGTGGGGCCTCGGGCATTCCGTGGCCTCGGAGCTGGGTCGACTGTGCCTTCCCTGGGGGTTTCATCACCTGGCTGCCGAGCGTGGAACCCCACACTAGGCCCGAGGACACGAGCAGCACCGGGCCTGGTGCTCCGCCTGGGGCCCATGGTCTGGGAGGAGCCAGAGACTGGGCAGGCAGCTCGCTGAGGTCCAGCTACAGAGCGGAGGAAACGCAGGACAGCTCTTCCCCAACTGAGGCAATGACCCTGGAGCTGAAGGTGGTACAGGGATACAGTAGGGCTGCCTGGGGGAGGAGAGGAAGGGGTGAGCACTCGGGTAGGGGCTGTGCCTGGGGGCAGGCCTGTAGGGGGGCTGTGGCCAGGCTCGCTCAGGGGGCTGCTGGCGTCTTCCCCACCCCTGGTTCACGCTTGTGCGGCATAAGTGAGGTGCCGAGGTAGGGGCACAGGGAGCCTCACCTTGGCTTCCATTTCGGTCTCGGCCTAGGTGTTCCCGGCTTGCGGCTGTGCCGAGGGGCTGGCGTGGGCACCTGTTTGTTGGCTGGGGCTGGTGGAAACAGGCCGCGTGAAGGGCACGAAACCCTGAGCAGCTCCCTGGGCCGTGCGCCTGCCGGGCGGGCAAGGGGCTGGCGAGCAGGGGGCTGAGCCGTTGCCATGCCTCGTTCTGTCCTGCAGAAGGAAGGAGAGTTCACGCTGCACAGCCGGGCCATCCTGGAGATGGAGCAGTACATCCGGGAGACGTATCCTGACGCCGTGAAGATCTGCAACATCTGCCACAGCCTCCTCATCCAGGTACCCTACTGGCGGGCTCGGCGGGGCCGGCTCGGGGGTGACCAGAGGGCCTCCCCTGGGCTTCGTCTGGGACCAGCATGCGCGTGCCTACCTGCCCTCCCCCCCGGTCCCTCAGCTCTAGGCCAGGGCTCTCAGAGGCCACGTGTAGCCCGTGTCATCCTGGCGCTGGCGTGGGAACGTCTGGCCGTGGGGACCGCTGCTATTCTGCTCTGCGCGGCCGGCCTGCCTGGCGGGGCTTCCCTGCGGGCAGCCAGCGCCAGACGCCTGGGGTTCTTCCCCGACTCCTACCTCTCCTGCGCCGTCAGCGGCGCTCTGACGAGCCTCTCTGCACAGCTATCCTGGAATTGATGCCTTGGGCTGGCTTCCCGGACGTGCAGTTTCTGGCACGGTGGACATGTTTTCTTAAAGCCTTTGCTCCACATTTCCAAATGGCCTTCTGGAAGGCTGAAGCCATGTGCTCGGCTCTGCACGCTCTGAGGGCCCATGTGCACTGGGAGCCCAAGTTCCTGGGGTGGCCTGGCCCGCCATTCACCAAGTTCTGCCCATTAGAGTTTTAAGATTTTTATTTGCGAGAGAAAGAGCATGGTGGCGGGGAGTGGGTAGGGGCAGAGGGAGAGGGAGAACCAGGCTTCCCACTGAGCAGAGAGCCTGATGCAGGGCTCCATCCCAGGATGCCTCATGACCTGAGCCACAGGCAGCCATTTAACCTACCAAGCCACCCGGGCGCCCCGCTGTTAGAGTCTGGAGTGTTCTCCATCTACATTCGTTTCTCAGAATGAATGTACACACAAGCACGGGCACAAGCCCCTGTGCTGAGGGCTATGGGGTTCTCCTTGTCCATCTCAGGCCTGGAGGACAAAACCCTGGAGCCTGCTGGACCTTCTCCTCACCCCTGTGGAAGGGCTGTGAGCTCAGAGGGGTGCACGAGGCTCCATGGCTATCCCCTTGCTGGTTTCAGGGTCAAAGCTGCGAGACGTGTGGGATCAGAATGCATTTACCTTGTGTGGCGAAGTATTTCCAGTCCAATTCCGAGCCACGCTGCCCCCACTGTAATGACTACTGGCCCCATGAGATACCAGGTTCGTGTCCCTGTGGTGCTGGGGGGGCTGCACCCTGATCTCCGGGAGGGGCTGGTGGCAGGACCGAGGGGACACCTGGGAATGAATGGGGAGCGCTCAGGCAAGGGCTCCGCACATGCAGGTCTGTGTGAGCAGGACCCGACACCCCAAGCTGAAGGGTCTCGTGCAGTGTGCGGAGGCCTTCCCGCTTGCACACTTCCCAGGGCTCTCAGAACCCAGGCGAGCTCCCAGGGACGGGAGCGTCTGGTCTAAACAAGGCCCCCCACCCTGGCAGCCATCCCTGGATGGGAGGTGACCCCCGCCTTCCTGGTGGCAACGTGGTGGGGGGTGGGGATCTGCAGGGAGGGGTGAGGACAGAGCCCTCAGCAAGAGGCACGTAGCAACGGCCATGAGCTGCTGCTCACAGTACCTTCTGGTCTTTTCTGTGCCCAGAAGTCTTCGACCCCGAGAAGGAGCGGGAGGCTGGGACGTCCAGGGCCACCAAGAGGTCCTTGCGGTCCCGGCAGCACTAGCTGGCGCGGTGGGGGACCGCGGGTAAGCCTGGTTTGGGAGAGGAGCGGCAGTGTCGAACCCCCCTGCTTTACGTTCACGTGTGAGCAGGTTTGGAATAAAAGTCACTGAGGAGTCCTTGCTGCAGCCTCGGTCTGTGGTCGCGCGGCCCCAGGAGGCTTCCTGTGATGGCTGGTCCTCTCCTGGGCTTCCGGGTAACGGAGAACCCGTTGGCTTGGGTCCCAGCTGGGCAAGCTGGCAGAGCTCCTCCCGCACGACCCCGGCCCGGCGGCTCTGCCTCAGGCCCCGGCTTGGGTCACCCGTCCCAGCAATACCGGCCCTCTCCAGCCTCTCACAGTCCAGACCCTCTGGCCCAAGATGCAGCTTGCCTGATGGCTGGGGGCTGCTCTCCTCACAGGGTTCCTCCACCCTGCCTGGCGATGGGCAGCCCCACCGTCAGCCGTCCTTCGGCCTAGATGCCTCCACCCCGGCTCCCCTGCATCGAGCCAGCCACCAAACCCTGTCCAAGCGCCCTGCCTCCTCCGCCAGCTCTGCTCCTGGCTGCAGCCGGCCTGCCGGATCCGGGCTTTTCCACCGCGGCGATCTGCCCCCCAACTCCGTCAGCGTGGTGCACCTGCCTCAGACCAAAGACTCCGGGGCCAGTGCTGAGGCCCATCTTGCCGATCCCCCCGTTTCTCCCCCCATGGTGTTTCCTGCCGTTCCGAAAGTGCCCTCTGTTCCTGGCCGCTGAGGCCTTGCACATGTTGTGCCCTCAGCCCAAACACTTTCCCTGGTTTCCCGCCATTGGCCTGCTCCCCGGCCGCTCTCTGGATCTTGTCACAGCTTCCAGACCTCGGTCCCCGTTTCCCCACACGTCTCTGCTCAGTGCACCTGCCACACTCCTGACGCCCATCTCTGTCTCTTCCACCCAGATCAGTCAGCCCAACCCAGTCTGGCTAAAACAAGGGGTCCTGCGGGAGAGGCTTGAGCCGGCGGGTCCGGGTGAGGTCACCAGGCCTCCACACCACTGCCTCTGCTCTATTTTCACGGAGCGGGCCTTGTGCTCACAGTCTCCCGGGAGATCCAGCCACTTTCTTCCCGCTGACCCTCCTTCCGGGCCTCACACACCAACGCCCAGTGTCGGGAGGCAGAGGGCGTGGCGCGTCTCTGTAACCTGGCTCGCCTGCCGCAGCACACGGCGCCCTCTGGCTACTTACGGAGGTGAGGATGCCACAGTCCAGCTGGCGCTGGCACATCGGGGCTTGCCCCGGGGCCACAGAGTTATCTCCTGAAGAGAACCAGATGCTCTTATCAGGCAAACGGGGAATGGACTGTGCACCACATGGGCAGGGGGCCTCCACCCGTGGTCCGTTCCACAAGCCCAGGCACAGGGGGTGTCTAGCATCTAGAACATGAAATGGTGTCGGTTGGGGGGAGGCTGGCCCTCCTGGCCTCGGGTGGGTCTCATCGCGCGGCTCCCAGGCTGTGAGGATGCTTCCAGCTGGAGCTCCCAGCGCAGCCCACCCAGAGAGGCCCATGGGTGCCCCCCGACTGCGTGGGGAGGTCAGTAGTGTCGGGCAGGCAACGGAAAGCATCCCCACTGGCTTAACCAGAGAAGGGCTTTCTCAGGAGGGTACGAGGAAGCCTGCAGAGGTGACAGGAAGGCAGGAAAGTCGGTGGAAAAAGGATGAACCTTGGAGCTGGGGGTTTGGGAGGGCCCCGAGGGTTCCTACAGCTCACTTCCTGCCTGACCAGCCGGGTCTGGCCATCGAGGAGGGGCAGGGTCATACCATGCAGGTCCAGGGGAGTCCTTAGCTGTGACTCCAGAAGCTCTTAGCACCTGGCCCCTGGGGACATGGGCCTGCCAGCGTCTCCATCTCCCTGTGTTGATCGCAACGTGAACTTCCCGAGGACTCCTTGACAGCACCTGACAGAACCTCAATTCAGAACGCAATTCTGAAGACCGTGTCTGGTGCTCGAGGCTTTTGGGATCGGGCCACTGCCCGCCTCCCTGCCAGGCTGTCATCCCTGCTCTGCTCCCTGCTGACACTCCTGACTTGGTCCTTCTGGGAACTGATGGGACAAGTGACACTCACGGCTGTTCCACTTTCCAGGCTCATCCTTCTGTCCCTCCTCACAGCAGCTCGCAGACCCATCTCCCTGGCTCCACACCCTCGTCCCTCCCCCTGCTGGTGCAGTCTCGGGCTCCCTGTGCTCCCCCAGCGCCAGAGCCTTCCTGCCCCAGGACTGCTGCACCTGCTGCTCCACCTCAACCCTCGTGGCTGGTTCTGGCCTCCTGGTTACTCCGGCAGATGTTGTCTGTGCTAAATCCTGTCCCCGGTCCCCCCAATTCTGGTCCCTTCACAGCCCTCGCCATGATCTGTACCTTACGGCAATGTCCCTCCTCTCCGGATACCAGGGCAGGGCTGCGTCCGGCTGGAGGCCACACGTGCCTGCATCAGACTGGGCCCCAAGCAGGCCTCTGCAGCTGGGGCGGGTGGGGGACGGTGGCCCCGTGCTCGCCCCACCTTGGCTCAGCGAATGGCCGGAGATAACTCGTTTTCCAAGCGGACTCAAGTCCACACTCCTCCGAGCTGAAGCCAGCCCTCTGGCTCGCCGTGGTTGCTGGTGGCCTTGCAGCCCGGCACAGAGGGCACGTGAAGATCTCGGCTGTTGCCATCTTCTCACCTGACAAGGGACATTTGCTGGAGGCAGCCAGGCCTCCATGTCATGTGTTAATGACCATGTCCTCTTGTCCCCCCAGTGGATGAGAATGGCGGCGTAGCGCATGAGTGGGGCCACCAGGCGGGAGAGATGGATCGTGGAGGCTGGAGCCACACAGCCACCCTTAGGTTGGGAGGGGGGGTGCTGTGAGTGATGCAGGCAGACCCCCTGAGTTATGGCCCACTCCCCTTCGACAGCCAGCGTGCCAGACGCAGGGGCTCCTATCATATGCCCTGCTACCTTTAGGGGTGTTAATATGTGGTATAAATTCTTCATCTGAAAAATTAGACAAAGAACTATTAATAACGCCTGAGAAGGGAACAAGCAGTCTCTGCAGAGAGCCCGCCGTTTTGCTTCCCAAAGAGCTGGGCTTTGCCACTGTCCCCAGTGCCCCTGCCGCGCCCTGACCTCACTCCGCATCTGCTCCACGGTCTCCCCGCAGGTGTTGGACTCCCCCTCATCTGCCAACAGCCCACCTACTGCATGCACGGACGGTCCCCCTGCTCCAAACCGTGGAGCCCCAGCCCTGTGTGATGAAGTTCAGAGGCCCTGGCTGCCTGCGGAGGACGCGGGTGGCTAGACTTCCAGCCGCCCGCTGATGCCTCCCTGCCCTGCTCTTGGTTACCCAGGGGGGCACGTGCCAGCCAGGCCCTGATCGCACCTCACCGGTTCCCCGCCTGCCAGAATCTTCCCTGGGACCTTGGAGACTGTGGGCACTGGCGCTGCAGGGACGTGGAGCTAACCTGCAGGGGCACCCGCTCCCCTGGGCGAAGGCTTTGTCTGCGAGGGGGGAATGAATGAGACTGATGGGCAGGAGGGGGGTCCTGGGGGCCACGGAGGGTGGTTTCATGACGTGAGGACTGGCTGCCGGGAGGGGGCGCAGTTGAAAACGCAGCCTAGGAGATGGCCACGGCTGTGGGTCAGGCCGTGCACACACAGGGACAGCAGAAACCTCCCCAGACTCTCCGCCGCCACAGCCAGCAGGGCTGGGCTGAGCCTCTGCCTGCCCGGCGCCAGAGTCTGTGGGCTGGGGCTGTCCTGTCAGGCCAAACAGGACAAACAAGTCGGTGGCAATCACAGTAATTATTAAGCTCAGACAGCAGCTAATGCTCACAGACCCGCCCGGGCTCTGTCCGAGCACCGTCTCTCGAACTTTCCGTGGCAGGTGCTCGAGCTGCCCTGTTTTCCACACGGAGACACGCACACAGTGAAGTGTCCCAACTCTTCCACAGCAGGGAAGCTGGGGGACGGGGTCTCAGTCCAGGCAGCTGACCTCAGAGCCCACCCTCTACAGCTGTGCACACAGCCAGCCCGTGGCCCCAGCACCTCAGCCGCATGATGCCCAGGGTCTCCGGGTGGAGTGTTGGCCTGGAATGTCCTTCTGGGGTCTCACCCACCGGCCTCTGCTGCACGCTGGCCTGGAGCCTGCGCCTTGCCACGCCCTCACCCTGTGTCTGTCCAGTGCCCAGACGGGTCTCCAGTGAAGGCTTCGGCACAGGCCAAGTCTGGCTTGTCTCTAGATGCCGGGAGCCAGCGCCGGACCAGGGGTAGAACGGGGAATGTGTCTCAGATCCTCGGACCCTGGCTACGACCACCAGAAGCTGACCGAGAAGCTCAAGTCCAGAGCCCGCACGTAATGCCAGTACTGAACCGGGATAAACAGGACCTCTCCGGGAGACAGGACGCAGGACAGGAACGGGGCCTCGGCAAACCTGGGAAACCTTTCCAGGTCGGGATTCTCCACGTCAACCTGAAGAAAACCCAACCTGTCACCTGCCTGGTCTCCGAGGACGGGGTAGGTGGGGGGCGGGGAGGACCTGCAGCGACACACACGGGGCCTCCGAGCACCCACCTGGCTCGTGTTATGAAGAAGGTGCGTCTCGTGCGGGTATAAAGCCTCTGACTCCTGTGGGGAATACAGCCGGATGTACTTCCTGCCAATCACCTGGGGAGACAGTCACTGGTCACTCTGCTGCTGCCCGAGTGTCACGGCTGCCCCCCCCCGCCCCACTGACCGCAGGTTCCTGAACACACCAGCCTCCTACACCTCTCTGTGCCTTTTGATGTGCTGTTCCCTGCACCCAGACTGCCCCATCCCTGTCCCCGTTCCAGGCCAAGCATAGGTTTAGCCTCGAAATATATTACGGATCAATAACCAGGGAGGCTAGCCGAGCAGCCCAAGGTCACCAAGCTGATAGGTGACAGGGCTGGCGTTCACGCCAAACAGTGGATCTGGGGCCCCGGCTCTCAGCCATTCTAGTGCCTTTGGGCTAGAAAAATGTTCTCATCTGTTAAACCTCTCTGCCTACAAAAAAAGGTGGTTTTACAACAGGTGCCCCTTCCCTTGCAGTAAACACACACACACCCACTCCGTCTGGGTCTCAGGACACCACCCAGCTTATCTGAGGAGAGGTGCTGGCAGGAGAAACCAGCCTGGTTCTGATGGATGGCGGGCGGGGCGGGGGTGGTGGGTGGGGAGTGCAGAGGACAGGCACTGTGAGGGCACTTGCTCTGTCCCGATAGGGCTCCCCGGCCCTGCTCTGCCCGATCCCAGGGGCTGTTGGTCCCAGAACCACACCTGGAAGCAGCCCCCGCCAGAAGGAGGGCCCCACAGGGAGCCTGGTACCATCTCTCTGTTTTCACTTTTGTCTACACCTGTCTCTGGTGTTTAAACATGGATAACGGGGCCAGGCCACGCAGGGCTGGGCGGGGGGAGGCCGACACTCTAGAGCGACTCCCACCTGGACCAGGAAGTTCTGCTGAGGGTCCTGATGAAGGGGGGACACCGTTCCCCGGGGACCAAACCAGGCATTAATGGTGATCTCGTCCTCCTCCCCGTCGCCCAGGCAGCAGTAGTCGGGGATACTGATGTCCCGCTTCAGCTCCGGGATCTGTGGGGGTCAGAGCACATGTGGGGGCCGAGCCCTGGCCAGGGACGCACCAGCCCCAAAGTCAATGGACCATCTCACAGGACACACACTGCCCTTTCACGTGACGCGTCTGCCTGTTACTTTGGGGAAACTGAAAAACCAACTGAAAAAATAAATACACGAGGGCACCTGCGTGGCTCAGCAGGTTGAGCATCTGACTCTTGATTTCGGCTCAGGCTGTGATCTCATGAGATCGGGCCCCATGCTGGGCTCTGTGCCTGTCCCTCTCCCTCCGCTCCTCCCCCTAAGCGAGCTCATTCTCTCTCTCTCAAATAAATACAATTTTTTAAAAGAAAGAAAAATAAATATATAATCCTTAGGAAAGACTTGTATATAATTTTATTTCCAGATTTGTCTCCCTGTCATGTGCGTTTTACCTTCGTTTCCTTTTTGAAAACCTGATAAAACTGTTCTGCACCTAAAAATACACCAGCTCGCAACGTTCTGCCAAGTGGCACGTTTTTGAAAAATCAAATGAAGGAAAAACCAGAAAGAAAGTGGGGTTGGGTATTTATCAAATCTCTGGAAAGGGAGATTTTTCCAAAATGGACTAAGGAGAAAGCGGTCACCCCGTGTGCATTTTGAACACGTTCACGAATACAAAGGCCAATAAAGGGAGAAACTCCCGCACTGCAGTACGTGAGGGTTACTGTGGAGAGCTCGCACGAGATAACAAGGAAAAATAAGGATCCCAGTATGTAAGCTACACAAGTAATCAAAGAGCAAAACCCAGACACTACATAGAAGTTGTTCGATACAAGGCAGACTGCTGTTCCCGACCCGCCGACAAGAGGGGCTTTCAGTCAGTGTGTAATCCCCTCTGGAGACTTCTTCTAGTCCTGCATCCCCCCACCCAGCAGAGGGGACCCCAGCACCCCCGATCCGCGCTGGTGAGGGGTCCAGACACCCTGAGGGGGCCGTGGGATGGCTCCACTGGGTGCAGCTCCGGCTGGGCCCTCAAGGCTGGCCTGGGAGCGGTTTCCTCACTGTCAGACGCCGGTTCTCTCCCCCGGGTGCCAGGCCCCCATGACCCCATGCAGCCCCAGACCTCGAAGACTGCCTACTGTGGGAGCGGGTGGCTCGGAGGCTCGGGGAAAACCCACAGAAACCAAAGTCTGGTCCCTACTGGGTGGCAAGGGGGCAGGGGGGACCCCTCTGCTACCTTCCTCAGGGATTTTGCGAGGGCGTCTCCCTGAGGGGGCAGCTGCAGGCAGACTTTCGCCGATCTTTCGGTCATAGCTGCCCCAAGTTCAGGGCGCTGGCCCAGAAGCCACTGATCGATCCTTAGGAATGGCTGGAGTGTTTTCCCTGCAGGGACCTCAGGCTGCTCTGTCTCAAACAGCCTGGGCAGAAAGAGAGGAATGCGTCTGTGTCCACTGCTCTGGGCTAACGTACAAGTTCCCAATCTGGTGTCCCCTGTTGGACGGGGTGGGGGGGGGTGGTGGCAGGAGACCCCAAAGGCCTCTGGGAACGTGCTGCTTCTCCATCACTACCAGGCTCTGTCACACATGGCTGCTTCCTGCTGGGAGGACGCTGACCCTGTGGAATGCTCAGAAGCTGATTGGTCCCTGATGACATCATCAGGATTTCTGGACCGTGACTGGTTGGTCAAATGGTGTAATCAGAGCCACTGGCCACGGATTCAGAGACTCCCCCCAAGAGAAGGAATGCTCCCACTATGTGGCCGATAATTAGAGGAAGGCCTATTGTGGTGACCACACTCTTCCACAACATGGGGTCCCTGGGAGAAGAGTCAGTAAAGAGGTTTTTGGGCAAGAGGTTTTGGGTGGGAGCCACTGAGCGTTGTGGAGGCAGAGAAGGCCCCAGAAAGCAGTGCAGGACCTGCCAAGTGGCACTCTGGGCAACAGAGGGAAGACACACCTCTGGGAACCCAAGAGAAAGACCCAGGTCCTCCAGAAGACAAAATGTCTTCAAGGTCTTGGTTCATCTTAAAAGCAATCAGGCACTTTGCCTTCTGCTTCTAAAACTGCTTCCCCCTGTTCTAGTCAAATGGAAAAGGGAGGAGAGTTTACCTGGGGCTTCACAGGGCCCCCGGCAGGTGTGACTGTGGTTGGGGGGACAGGCTGGTCACTTGGGATGGCACAGTCAGGGCCTGCTGGCTCAGACTGCCCTTTCCTTGGGAGAGGGCAGGAGGCAGGATCCTAATTCGGGAGGCCTGGGGAAGAGCTCAGTGCACCCTGCCCCCACCCGCTCCGGCCCCTTTAATTTCGGGTGCGCAAGCTCCCGGAGGCTGGCACGGCCCCAACCAGACGTGGGTCCCCTGTCAGGACAGGCAAGGAGAGCAGCCCCAGTCAAGGGGCCAACACAGCACACTCACGCCCCAGCTCCCCCTTGGCTGTGGTTTGGGCCGACTGACCTAGATCTTCCCCCTTCGGGGCATAACCCTGTCGTCACCCAGGCCAAGTGCTGCCCTGCTGGGCCCCACCACGGCGGCTCTGGCCCGACTGACACATCACCCTTGGCTCCACTGACTGGACACTCGGGTCTCAAATCTAGAGTTTTCCTAGATTGCTCCTGCTCGCCCAGCCTCGCCCAGCCACCTGCGTGCAGGAGCCCACCCGGCTCCCATCCCGACCTATCCGCCTCCCCGGGCGTCAGCTCTCCCTGGGCTATGGCAGCAGCCTCCAGGGCGGCTCCCGCTTCCCCACCCGCCCACCTTCCACTCCCCTCCCCGCCGGGGCCTCCCGTCCAGTCCTGAGAAACACTCCAGTCCTCCCACGCTGCCCCGTGCGTGAAGATGACCGTCCTTCCTCTTCCAGCCCGCCTGCTCCTTCCCTCCCGCCGGGCGCTCGGCTCCAGCCCCCGCTCAAGGGGCAAGTCCGTTCCTGCTGCTCCCCCTCCCCGGCTGGCAGGCCCCCCTCGTCTCGAGACAAGATAAGAGTTAAGGACAGGCATAAAAATATGGCGCTTACAGTGGACAACTAGCTTATCCCCAGAACGTGTACAGAGAACTCGTAACACTCAAAAGGCAAGCAACCAATAAATAAATAAAATCTTAAAAAAAAAAAAAAGGCAAGCAACCCAGTACAAAATGGGCAAAAGGTCTGCCCCGTGGCTGGAGGCTGCTGGTCTTGGAGGTCACCACTGAAGTCTCACCTCCTGGAGACCCATCGGCTCTCAACAGTCCTCCTTCCCGCCCAGCCTCTTCCACAAGGCGGCCCTGTTCTCCCGGGGGTGCTCGTCACCAGCCGCCGTACTTGGATTTCAGGTCCACTGGGAAGACACGTGACTGTTACCCAGTCCCCCCGCAGGGCCAGACCCAGGGCAGGGTACAGAGGGGCTCACGAGGAAGCCCAGCCTGGAGGGGGTATAGCCTTCTGGCCCCCGCTCCCAGGACAGAGTGAAGTGATTGCAGGCCCGGGCAGGGGGGTGGACGGAAGGAAAGAGTCCGATGGCCTCCCCAGGATAAGCCATCAGATAATTCCAGCCTAACCAGACGGCTCTGAACATGCGAAGGCGATCGGGTTCTCCTTTACTTTGGTGCATCTACGTTTAAACATAAAGTCTATGTTTTCTGGCAATGGTGAGTGTACGTACTGCAAACTGCAGAGAAGAGAAGGAAAGAACCACACGCCGTGGGACCACCCCCAAGTGCTGTTCACCTTCTGAGGCACTTTTTTCTGTCTCCACAGGAGTGGGGCTCCCTCTGTCCACGGCACACCCTCGCTTTCTCACTGCCAGGCAGCCCCTGGGGTCCCACCACCGCGTCGTGAGTGCCCCTCCTCACTGGGCGCCAGGGTGGGGGCTGGGACCGAGCCTGCATTTCCATCCCTCCCAGGACGCTGAGGGACGCCGGTGGGACCACCACCGTGGGATGCTCCCTTCTTCAGGCGGACCATGAGGGAGGAGCTGGCACGGGACTTCTGCCTCCAGGCTCCCTCCCTCACAGCCACCCGGCTCTCCTGACGGATCTCCCCACAATACCTCCTCTTCCTCGGACCCTCCTGCTCCGAAACCTCTTAGGGCTCCCCACTGCCTTGCAGATAAATCTGAGTTCTTGGTCTGGCCTTCAAGGCTCGCCCATGTGGAGGCCCAGCCTCCCTCTTCGCCTTCTAGCTCTGCTCTTCTGAACGCACCCTCCCAGGCCGGCAGACGCACCCAGCACATGAGGCCCGCTCCAGACTGCGCTCCCGAGCCTCGCTGCACAGGGGGCCTCTCCCTGCAACGTCCTCCAGCCTGGGTGTACCCTACTCCTCCTCCACCCCAGCCCGAGACCCCCTCCGCTTACAGCCTTTGGCCAGTCTGTCCTAAGGGTCTTCAGTCTGGCCAAGCAGGGCTGGGGACCCAGAGGAACCAAACCCAGCCCCTGCCAGGAGCGTGCCAGCCCAGCCGTGGGGAGACGGCCTCGTGAGCAGACAACGGAGATGGGGTAAAAGGATGGTGCCAGGATTCCCTGCCCCCAACCCCGAGAAAACCCACAGTCAAGGACAGCAGCGACCTGCTCTTTCTGGTTCAGGTCAGAGCCTGCTGCCCTCACCTGGCTGCCCAGGACCCTTCCTCCGGGTCCGGCCACACCTGCTCTGACTTCCTGGCTCTACCCGATGGGGCCCCCTCCTTCCGTCACCATGGCCTCCCTCCCCTCCTCCTCCCCCGCCCCCCAGGCTTGTGGCCCTGGGGTCAGCATGGCCAGTTTCCTGCTCACGACCTGCTGCGCGCTGGTGAGGGGGACGTGGATGCCACCCCCGTAGGTGGCCCACGAGGCTGCTAGAGCCTTTCCTGCCTTCTGGGCTTGAAGCCCAGGCAGGGAGGTGGAAGATGTCAGGGTCGAGGACAGAGGAGCGTGGTCTCAGCCTTACCTGGTCAAAGAGCTGGTGCTGCGCGAGGTACCCGACGTCCCTCGACTAATCCGCAGAAGAGAAACCGGAAGTGACACAGAAAAAGCCTGGTGAGTCGTAAGGAGCAGCCTCAGGGGCTGCTGTCCCGCTAGCTCCCGGGTCCGGCGCACCCCAGCCGCAGGCCACCAGCTGGCAACAGCCCTCCACTGTGTCCTGTCCCCACTTGGTCCCCTCTTTGCCCCTCGCAGGCTCAGGATCTGGGGCTGCCTCTGTAGGGACTGGCCCCGGGCTCTGTTGCCTTTTCCCCACTGAGGATTTCTTTTATAAATAAAAATGGAATCATATCCTATTATTACTTTGAAATGTTCGCTCCACTTAATGACGACCCCACGAACAGCTGCTCAGGTGAGTCTGTACTTTTTTTTGGCAAACACTTTGCAGGTAGGACGCCTCATTAATTCAACCACCCCAGGTGCTGGGCAGTCAAGTTCCTTAGCCAGTGTTTCCGCGAACAGCCCAATATTCTGGTATTTATATGTCCTCCCCAAAATAGAACAACTGAGTGAAGGACTGTGTGTATTTTAAATTCTAATAGCTTCTGCCCACTTATTTTCCCCAAATTAACCACCGACTGTCTTCCCAGCCCAACTGAGTAGCCATTTCCTACCTCCCAGCCCGCACTCCTAGGAGACGAGCATTTTGTGAACATTTCCACCATGAGACGGATGGAAAGATCGCTGCCTTACAAACCGGGCTCCACAAGGCTTCAGGCCCTCTCGGGGGGTGGTGTGGGCTCTGGCAGGGTCACTGGGGGCTGGAGCCCACGGGAGGCTGGCCCCGCTCCCCCCAGCCACAGCCAGAGCGCAGCCGGCCCAGGTCTCATGGGCTCGGAGGCTCACACCATGTGAGGCCCCACTCTAGAATCCCTCGAGACTCTGTGTTTCCAGCCCTCTCCCTCACTCCCTTCTCTTCCTGACGACTCCATAAGTCACAACAAAGCCAGACCCAGGCCTCCCAGGTGGGCAGGGCCCATCTGTGGGATCTCTGCTCTCACGGAGATTCTGGCCCAAAGATGAGGTCAGGTTAGCCTGGCACCAACCACGCTGCGCTCAGAGCTTTCTGTGTTACTCTTCCGTGTTTCAGACCGTCAGCCAACGTGGCCACCCCCGGGGACCCTTGCACTGCAGCGGACCCATGATGAAACTGAATCTGAACTCTCCAGGGGCTGGGGCTGAGGCTGCCTCGAGTGTGGGTTGCGGGAAGTGTGGGGAACAGTCGCAGACCGTGGATTTGGAATTCCCCGACCTCGGGAAGGACTCTGCTCTCTGGGCCAGGAGGGGCGGCCACGACTGCGGAGGCTAGGTGGACATCCAGGTCTGTGTGCCGTGTGTGGGCTTCCCCCCCAAGCCCAGAAGAACGGTTCGGGAGCTCCAGGGCACAAGGGCTATGTTCCCAGCCACCCGGGCCTCAGGAAGGGGAGGCCAGCCCCGGCCCTCACTGCGACCAATGTGATACGATAACACAATAGACCTGCTTTTGGAAACCGTCTGGCAGTTCCTCAAAATGGTCACAGAGTCACCGTGTGACTCAGCGATTCCATATCTGGTATACACCCGAGAGGAACAAAAACAGACGTCTGCACAGAAACTGGACGGGAACGTGTCCAGTGGCGATCTTCACACCAGCCAATGTAGGCCACCTGAACGGCCATCAGCTGGCGATAAAGTGTGGTGTGTCCACAGCCCGGGACAGCCACAGTAGGGAACCCTAAGAGTGCGGAGCTGACAGCAGCCAGACACAGAAGGCCACATGCTGTCCAAGTCCGCTTCTACGCCAAGTCTAGAATTGGGAAATCCACGGAAACATAAAGCAGGTTAGCGGTTGTCCGCGGGTGGGGGGAGGGCGGAAGAGGAAGTGACGCTCATGGCTACACCGTTTCTTGGGGGAGTGATGAGAATGTTCTGGAATTGGTGGTGATGGTTGCAAAATCTTACAAAGACAATTAAAAAAAAAAAAAACAAACACCACTGAATTGTACCGGGGGAAAAAAAAAAGGAGCTGAAATGAGTCAGCGTCCAGCTCTGGGCCCCCCACCAGCCCCTCCAAATCCTCGGACTGCAGCACCGGGACATCTGGGAAGCGCTGAGGCGAGGAGGCACGACGACATACCTCATCCCGGATGTATTTGCTGATGAACTCGTTGACCGTCATGAGAGTCTGCGACCATTCTTCATCTGTGTACCTGGAACCGACTTCCACTGGGACAGTTCGACAGCCGGCAATTTCCTGGATATACTCTAGACTAGGAGACAGATACGTGTGGCTTTGCCTAAGACCTGCTGGGCACTCGGCCATGCTGGCCTCCTCTGGTGTCCACCCTACAGGGAAAGACTGCTGTGACCCCTTCTTCATGGAGGCTGGTTTGCCGAGGCTCTGACGGGGCGGTTCTACTGCCCTGCTGGCCGACAGCCTCCCAGTTCTCTCTCTGCTTCCCTGGTCTCTGAACAGAGAAAGCTCTGAGCAAACAGCAGACAGCATGACGGGGGTGCTGGCGTCTGAGCTGAAGGGGGCCTGGCCTGCCCATCACTGGCCGGGGACCTCCAGGAAGTTATTTATTCACCACGCTTGTAAGCCGGGGTGATAACTGTACCTGTCCCACTCGATGGGAACTGGGGAGGACAGAGAGAAAACACGGCACGCGCCGACCAGGTGGCAGGTCCATAGTAAAACTCATCATGAACATTTGCAGCCACAACTCTTCACACAGCCTTGGTGGGAACTACTCCCTCCAAACCCCACGGGAGACCACGGACCCGATCCCCCACTCTCAGAAACCCCTGCTCCTTCTCGCAGCTGCGGCACGTCGGCCACTGCCCAGTGGACGGTCGGGACATGCGTGCGAGGCTGCATGTCCTTGGGACGCAGGGAGGTACCCAGGAGTGGGGGCTGCAGACGTGCAGAGCCACTCACCTCCACTTGGTCATGCACGGCCACTGGTCCACCACACCTTCCAGGATCACAGGCCTCCCGGGAGCCAGAAACTGCTTCCTGAAATGCTGGAGGGACGGACAGCGAAGCCGGGGGACCGGTCTCTCTGATGCCACATCTGGAACTGGAACACCGTCGTTCCTCGCTTTCTGTTTAAAATCCAAACACAGTGGAAACAAGCGCGGAGAAGTTAACGCTACAGGCGCTGGACATCCACGTCCCCAGCGGGATAGCTTCCCTGTCACTGATGACGGCAGCACCAGGGGCACGCGCTGTCCCTGCGCCGCCTCCTGCTCATTCTGGCAACACCCAGACTTTTCTCTTTACCAGCTCAAGTGTCCGTTCGATCAGAAAAGGAACGCACGGCTTTCACCGAAACTCCGCGAGAGGAAAAGTCACCATCCCAAACGCCGTCTGGTGTCCGAGGACTCTTTCCCGTGACCACGTGCTCCTGGCCCAGGTTCCACTGCCCTGGCAGGGACACGCGGGGACGAGCAGCCCAGCTAAAGCAGGTCTCCGTCCCGGCGAGCCAGTGGGAGTAGCTGCACCTGAACTGCCTCAGCCGCCAGCCGGCTGGATGCCCTGAGCAAGTCACTCTCTCCAGCCTCAGTTTCCTCATCTGTCATGTTACTCAGAGAGGAGACCCCCCCCCCAGGCAGAGTGCCCAGGATCACCCCGCAGGCCGGGTGCAAGGCCAACCAACCGTTGGCCTGGTTCTCAGCCTGTACCCCCTCACTTTGGTTGTCACACCTGCCCTTGTCAGTGTGAGCGACACTGCCTGCCCTCCTTTCTCACCACGTGAGACAAGACGCTCGTCGACAGCCTCCTAGAACCCGGGCTCCAGGAGAAGGGGCCCTTCTGGAGCGTACCGTCCCCCTCAGCTGCACATACTGCCCAACGCTGCCCACGCCATGAGCACCACCTTGGGGATGGGGCCCACCTCCATGCTCCCCTGGGACAGACTTGGCATGGGAAAGGGAAGGGCAGACCCTAGGTCCGAGGGCACAGGCAGGTCTGCCCTGCCCCTGGAAAGGTCAACCGACACACCATGCCCATGGCCCCCTGGCGTCCTCAGCAGCACCGGGTATCACAGAAAACCTCCCCTGAGGATTTCATAGCCAAAACTGGCTGTCTCCCTGTTCTTGCCTTTTTTTTTCTTTTTAACCCACAGGTGAGATGGACTGTGTTCCCACACGCCTGCATCACAGACCTATTTCCTCCTGGCGAACACACATGCCCAAAGGTTAGGGCTGCACCCAGCGCCGGGGCCTGAATGCTGTCTGCCACCGCCCTCAGCTCTGCGCCGTGTTCCTCGCGCCCCCGAATACCAGGAACCACCCACGCCAGGCCGTCACGGGCGGGACCGACGAGCCACGGAGCCCGGAGGCAGCTGGAGGCAGCACCGAGAGCGAGGCAGCCCGGAAAGTGGGTGGTGCTTCAGCGAGCTGACCGAGAACAGTCTGGAAGGTGTGGGCTACCGCTGCCTGCAGGCGGGCCCACACGAGCCCTCTGAGCTGCTGCTCTCGGGGACCGCAGGGCTTCCGCTCCGTCTCTCCTGAAATGGCACTGCTTTTGCAGAACGCGGTGGGGAAAACCGAGAAAGCAGACCAAGCCGTTCCATTTCTAAATCCACAGAGATGCTCTTTCCCGCCAGAGGTCGGCATGCTGCCAGGCCTCGGCCCTGGGGACAGCAGACTCCTCCCTTCTAGAAAAAAGCGGGCTGTGGAGGCGCATGAGGTGTGGTAGGCAACACCCCCACCCAGATACCTTTGTGCCGGGCTGCTGCCGGGCTGGGCCGGGCCGCTTTCCTGAGGGGAGGTGCGCCTGGAGGACGGCAGCGACTTTAATGAGGATGTCCCCATGGATGGCCGCCCCCATCAGCAGGCCCATGTCACAGACTTTGAGGGCCTCTGCCACCGCGGGGGCGTTCCCGGGCTCATCGCACAGACACACAGCCTTCAGCAGGCAGCCGAAGGCGTAGACGCGGCGCCAGTCCTTGTGGACGTCCCGCCACGGGCCCGTGTTGAGCTTCTCCCAGGAGTAGTCCAGGATGGCCTCGCTGGCCTGCAGACACTCGCTCCGGCGGCCCCCGCAGAACTGCTCAGCGGCCTCCTGCAGTAGCCGCGCCGCGCCCAGCTCCACCTTCTCCCCGAGCTCCGGCACCAGCTCCTCTTTCGTGGGGGGCAGGAGCGCCCAGAGGGCTTCCCGGAGAGCGCCGGCTCCTGCCAGGGGCTCTCGGTTGTCTTCAGCCATGGGGCCCCTCTGCCGGCCTAGCCTGATGAAGGTGGTGGGGGAAGAAAGAACAATTAGGGCAAAACACCAAATTGCACACCTAAATACGTACGTTTGTAGGTTTTCATAAAATCACACTGGGGTGGGGGGAAGCTTGATCTGTGATGACATCCAGTGGCCAAGACGTCAACCACTGAGAGTTTAAAAATATATATTAAAACGCAACCCACTGAAGGGGAGAAGATATTTGCAAATGACATACCCGAGAAAGGGTTAGTATCCAAAATATATAAGGAACCGACACAACTCAACACTCAAAAAACAAATAATCCAACTACAAAATGGGCAGAAGACACGAACAGTCATTTCCCCAAAAGACATCCAGACGGCCAGCAGACACATAGAAAGATGCTCCATAGCCCGCCTCATCGGGGGAAGGCAAATCGAAACCACAGTGAGATTTCACCTCCAACCGTGAGAACGGTTAAAATCAACAACACAAGAAACAAGTGCAGGCGAGGATGAGGAGAAAGAGGAACCGTCTTCCAGTCCCATGTTGGTGGGAATGCAAACTGGTACAGCCACCATGGAAAAGAATATGGAGGTTCCTCCAAAAATTAAAAATGGAACTACCCTACCACCCAGCAACCGCATTCCTGGGTATCTGCCCCCCAAAATACAAAAAACACTAATTCAAAGGGATACGTGTACCCTGGGGTTACTGCAGCATTTTTATAACAGGCAAACTATGGAAGCAGCCCACGTGTCCACTGATAGATGAACGGATGAAGAACATGTGATGTGATGTGTGTGTGTGTGTTCGAATATTATTCAACCATAAAAATTGAGATCTTGCCATTTGCAATGACTGGCGGGAGCTTTGGCCAAGGGAAATCAGTCAGAGAAAGACAATTATCATATGATCTCACTCCTGTGATATTTAAGAAACAAAGCAAACGAGCCGAGAGAGAGAGGAGAGAAGCCAAGAAACTCTTGACTCTCTTGACTCTGGACTCTTAACTCTAGAGAACTGATGGTTCCCAGAGGGAGGGATGGGTGAAACAGCGGATGGGGATTGAGTAGTGCACGTATCGTGATGAAAAAATAAATTAATAATAATTAAATTAAAATGGGATAAAAGGGGCGCCTGGGTGGCTCAGTGGGTTAAGACTCTGCCTTCAGCTCAGGTCATGGTCTCAGGGTCCTGGGCTCGAGCCCCGCATCGGGCTCTCTGCTCAGCGGGGAGCCTGACGTCCTCCTCTCTCTCTGCCTACTTGTGATCTCTCTGTCAAAAAAAAAAAAAAAAATCTTAAAATAAATAAACAGGATAAAAAAATAAAAGTAAAAAATTATCTAAAGTTATTTTCCAAAGACAGAGAGACCACACAGACTTCTTCCCTTCTAGGTTCCCACACGTGTCCTTTGTGACGGCATCACATGTGTCGTGATTCTACAGCAGCCTTCTTGGCTGGGCGTAAACTCTACGGGCATGGCCCTCATCTGTCTGGGGTCACGGCTACATTGTGGACCTGGCACAGGACCAGGCTTGCCGTGGGTGCCAGATAAATGTTTGCTCAGAGAGGATCACATACTGTCCTTGTCTGGAATGCCTCTGACACCCCGCCTCTCTGGCAAACTCCCATCCGACTTTTAAGGTCCACCCTCAACGACCCCGTATGGGAAGCCCGCCAGCACTCTCTGACAGCATTTTGTGCTGGAACAGCTCTTGACTTTCTTTAACCATGCTTCTCCCAAATGGATTCTGGATACCAGCCTACATGGCTGTCTCTCCCGTGCTAGCTGGGGCTTCTCCAGGGCAGGAACAGGTCTCATTTCCCTGAGTCTGGCTCCCAGCAGGGACTCAGTGAAGACTCCCAAAGGAACGAGGTCTCAACTTCTCAGGAAGAGACGTGGAAATACATAAAACCCACAGAGAAAGGAAAAATATCACAGTTGGAGCTTTCGGTGGCATTATATACAGACAGCAGGCCAGCCCTAATGAGGCCAGCCCTAACGAGGAGGTGGTCCCGGATTCCTAACTGCTCGCAATCCCTTTTTCACCTGCGCTACGACACACTAGGTAAGGCTAACAGCCGTCACATCCCCGTCTCCGTGGATGCCAAGAAACAGGGACCATTGTACTTTTTGCAGAGACTGCACTACACTGGAGCTCAATATTCTTTCTGTAGAAGGCCAGAGAGTCCCCCTTTCAGGCCTGGCAGGCGGGACAGTCACCATGTCACTGCCCTGCCCATGCAGCGTGTACAGTAGGTAAACGGACGGGCATGGTCGCGTTCAAATAAAACTTTATTTACAAAGACATCCTTGCTTCAAGCTCGCCAGAATCCAGTCCTCGTTCCTCCTGGGCACACAGACGACATCTCCAGGTCTCCCTCACAATGAGATGGGACCATGCCACCAAGTGGTAGCGAGCGTGAATGTCAGTGACAGAGCCACTCCCAGGTCTGGCCCGCACACACCTCCTGGAGCGTTCTCCATGCTTTCCCTACCCACCGGCTGGAAGGGAAGGACTCTGAGGCCCAGGGGGATGACAGAGCCTCAGGAGCCACCCAACCAGGCATATGGACCCATGCTGGAATGCCTCTTCAGCCAAAAATGACTTGCATTGTGATCAACTAGAGTGGAGACAGTTGGCACTTTGTTGTCTCCCACTGGCTGTTTCTGGACCAGACTGTTCTTGCTAGGGCCCGTTTGTCACAGATTGTCCCCGATTCCTAGATCACACAGCCACTTGCCTTCTTATTCTTTTCCAAGGGCAGCTTTCCAGCCTTCCATTCGTTCTGTGGTCCCACTGGGGCCCTCCGAGAAACGTCTTCTTCCTTATGGCAGCCCGGGTTGGCCTCTTTGGTTAACAAAGAACCCTAGTTGGCCCACAGAAGGCACGTCACCCAGCATCTCCTGGTGGGTGGTGGAGGCCAGAAAGAAAACTTGCCTGTGACGAAACTGTATTAGGTGCCTCCTACCCAGTGACGGGGAGAGAGCCACAGCTCCCTGGTGGTCCTTGCCTCCTGTTACTGTCGCTCTTCTCCAACTCCCTCCTCCTGAGCACAGGCAGGACCTACCACTGGGTAAACAGAATAATGGCCTTTGCAAATGCCATCAGGAACAGGGACGTTGAGATGGGAAGATCATCCTGGATGATGTGGTTGGGCCCAACCTAATACAGGAGCTCTTAGAAGAATCTTTCCTGGCTAAAGTCTGAGTAAGAGGGAGAGGTGACTGCAGAAGGGTCAGAGAGACACAGTGTTGCTGGCTTTGAAGATGGGGCGGAGTGTCACTAACTGAGGGGTGTGGAAGCCTCTAGAAGCTGGACAAGGTAAGGAAATGGATTCTCCCCTGGAGCTTCCCAAAAAGGAATACTGCCCTGTCGAGACCTTGATTTTAGCCCTGTCAGTCCCATGTTGAACCTCTAACCCAGAGAACCGTAAGCCACCAAGTCTGAAGTAATTTGTCGTGGCAGCAAGAGAAAACCATCACGACTTGCTTCTAACCAGCAGGTGTGCAAGTTTGATATGTGTGGCTCTTTTTTTTCCTTCTGGCCTAAGATGGCAAAGGTGATGGGATGCCCGTTGCTCAGGATACACGAGACGGTAACTTCTGCGACTAGCAGACTCCCTGCTGCCTTCCGGGCTTGTGTGTGTTGGTGACGCAAGCGGCCATGTTGGAGATCCACATGGCAAACAGACGATGGGGCTGAGCCAACAGCAAGCTAGGAAGCGAGGCCCTCGGAACTGAATTGTTCTGACAACCACAGGGGTTTAGATCCTTGCCCAGCTGAACCGATAAGGATGTTGTCCTGACCGACACCATAATCGGAGCCTTTTGAGATCCTGATGCAGAGGACCCATCTACGACACACCAGACTCTTGACCCAAAGACACTGATAAATACACATTGTTTTAAGCAACTCAGTTTATGGTGATTTGTTATACAGCAGTAAATAACTAATAAACACCCCGGTCCGGATTTCCCTGACACACTGGGACTCAACTGTAACTCACACAACAGAACGGAAGGAAAACACATGGCTTCCTTTAGTGCCAATGTGTATGACAGGGAAGTGAAGAGGGACAGCCCCAACCCTATCTCTGGGCTCCAAGTTAGCTCATTTCTCCCCAGCTCATGAGTAACAGCAGGTAGAATACGGACAGTCCTGTGTGATAATCTCACCAAATCTCACACTGGCCCCATGATGCTGAGAACATACAAAGTATTGGCTATAAGCCCCGTATGCCCCAGGCACTTCTTAATTCTTTTTTTTTTTTTTGGCACTTCTTAATTCTTACAGAAACTCGAAGACAGTATCATCATCCCCATTTCACTGCTAAGGAAGCTAAAGCAGAGAAGTTGAATGACTTAACCAAAGCACTTGGCTGGGAAGAGGGCATGCAGAGATTTAAAACTGAGGCTGTCTGGTCACCCCTTCCATGGTCTTCCAGGTGAAGGAGAGTTATCTCCAGCCAGACCTAGATGAAGCCGGGAGTCCAGGTCGCTTGTCAAGAAAAATCGGTAAAGGAGAAATTATTAATCCCACTTAACGGATGAGAAAATCCCATCACTTCACGGAGGGAAACGACCCATCTTTCTTGTGTGTCATTATGTTTTAAGTACCTCTTTCCAGACATGTCCTCAAGTTACAGCAATAACGTAAGGGTTGTTCTCAGGCCTGCTGTCTATTGCACAGTTCGCCCAGCTTTCCTCTCCCTCTGCTTTGATCTGTACCTCCCACAGCTGTCAGGTGGTTATGGAAGCATGCGATCATTCTCCCCACAACCCCACCCTTCTTTTGCTGATGAAGAAACTAAAGTTCAGGGAAAATGAAGTGACTTTCCTACATGCTGTGTCAATGCTCCATGTTTTATGTACATCATCTAATATATTCCTCCTAATCCCATGATGTGTGGTTTTACAGATACGAACAAAGATTTGGGACATTGGGGCGCCTGGGTGGCTCAGTGGGTTAAAGCCTCTGCCTTCGGCTCAGGTCATGATCCCAGAGTCCTGGGATCGAGCCCCACATCAGGCCCTCTGCTCAGTAGGGAGCCTGTTTCTTCCTCTCTCTCTGCCTGCCTCTCTGCCTACTCATGATCTCTGTCAAATAAATAAATAAAATCTTTAAAAAAAAAAAAAAAGATTATCCACCATGACCAGATGGGATTTATCCGTAGGATGCAAGGATGGTTCAACATTCGCAAATCAATCAATGTGATAGAACAAATCAATAAGAGAAGAGAGAAGAACCACATGGTCCTCTCAATTGATGCAGAAAAAGCATTTGACAAAATCCAGCATCCGTTCCTGATTAAAACGCTTCAAAGTATAGGGATAGAGGGAACATTCCTCAGCTTCATATACTCCATCTGTGAAAAACCCACAGCAAGTATCATCCTCAATGGGGAAAAGCTGACAGCTTCCCTTTGAGATCAGGAATAAGACAAGGATGCCCACTCTCACCACTCTTGTTCAACATAGTATTAGAAGTCCTAACAACAGCAATCACACAACAAAAAAAATAAAAGTATTCAGACTGGCAAAGAAGAAGTCAAACTCTCTCTTTGCAGATGACATGATACTTTATATGGAACCCAAAAAACTCCACCCCCAAACTACTAGAACTCATACAGCAATTCAGTAACATGGCAAGATACAAAATCAACATACAGAAGTCAGTTGCTTTCTTATACACTAACAATGAAAATACAGAAGGGGAAATTAGAGAATCGATTCCATTTACTACCATTTACTACCATTCCATTGGTAGCACCAAGAACCATAAGATAATTGGGAATAAACCTAACCAAAGACATAAAGGATCTGTACTCGAGGAACTACAAAACACTCATGAAAGAAACTGAAGAAGACACAAAAAGATGGAAAAGCATTCTATGTTCATGGATTGGAAGAATAAATTGTAAAATGTCTATATTGCCTAGGGCAATCTATACTTTCAATGCCATCCTGATCAAAATTCCACTGGCATTTTTCAAAGTGCTGGAACAATCCTAAAATTTGTATGGAACCAGAAGAGACCCCGAATTGCTAAGGAAATGTTGAAAAAGAAAAACAAAGTTGGAGGCATCACGTTGCCTGACTTCAAGCTTTACTACAAAGCTGTGATCACCAAGACAGCACGGTACTGGCACAAAAACAGACACATAGACCAGTGGAACAGAGTAGAGAGCCCAGAGATGGACCCTCAACTCTATGGTCAAATTATCTTCGACAAAGCAGGAAAAAATGTCCGGTGGAAGAAAGGCAGTCTCTTCAATAAATGGTGTTGGGAAAATTGGACAGCTATGTGTAGAAGAATGAAACTTGACCATTCTCTTACACCATACACAAAGATAAACTCGAAATGGATAAAAGACCTCAACGTGAGACAGGAATCTATCAAAATCCTAGAGGAGAACATAGGCAGTAACCTCTTTGACATCAGCCACAGCAACTTCTTTCAAGATAGGTCTCCAAAGGCAAAGGAAACAAAAGATAAAATGAACTTTTGGGACTTCATCAAGACAAAAAGCTTCTGCACAGCAAAGGAGACAGTCAACAAAACAAAGAGACAACCCACGGAATGGGAGAAGATATTTGCAAATGACAGTACAGACAAAGGGCTGATATCCAAGATCTATAAAGAACTCCTCAAACTCAATATCAAAACAACAGATAATCATGTAAAAAAATGGTCAGAAGACATGAACAGACACTTCTCCAAAGACATACAAATGGCTAACAGACACATGAAAAAATGTTCATCATCACTAGCCATCAGAGAGATTCAAACCAAAACCACATTGAGATACCACCTTACACCAGTTAGAATGGCCAAAATTAACAAGACAGTAAACAACAGTGTTGGAGAGGATGTGGAGAAAGGGGAACCCTCTTACACGGTTGGTGGGAATGCAAGTTGGTGCAGCCACTTTGGAAAACAGTGTGGAGATTCCTTAAGAAACTAAAAGTAGAGCTACTCTATGACCCTGCAATTGCACAACTGGGTATTTACCCCAAAGATACAGAGATAGGGAAAAGAAGGGCCATCTGTACCCCAGTGTTCACAGCAGCAATGGCCACAGTCACCAAACTGTGAAAAGAGCCAAGATGCCCTTCAACAGACGAACGGATAAAGAAGATATGGTCCATATATACAATGGAGTATTATGCCTCCATCAGAAAAGATGAACACCCAACATTTGTATCAACATGGACGGGGCTGGAGGAGATTATGCTGAGTGTAGGAAGTGAAGAAGAGAAAGTCAGTTATATTGTTTTACTTATTTGTGAGCATAAGGAATAACATGGAGGACATTAGGAGAAGGAAGGGAAAACTGAATTGGGGGAAATCAGAGGGAGACGAACCATGAGAGACTGTGGACTCTGAGAAACAAACTGAGGGTTTTTGGAGGGGAGGAGGAGAGGGAGTTAGGAGGGCCCGTACTGCGTGGAGCACTGGGTGTGGTGCATAGACAATGAATCCTGGAACACGAATAAAATTTTAAAATAAATCTTAAAATTACTTAAAAATCTTAGAAAATAAAAAACAAACAAAAAAACCAAAACCCAGTAGCCTCCCAGAAGACCGTCTGTTGGCAGCATGAAGCAGCGATGCACGGGGAGGGAGCAGGCTGGTCGTTATCTGAGTAATCTTGCAGCAATCTTGATCTTACAGCTTCTCAGAACCTTTGCCTTTTATTTTTTTTTTAATTTTTTAAAAAAGACTTTATTTATTTGAAAGAGAGACAGAGCGAGAGAGGGAACACAAGCAGGGGAGAGGGAGAGGAAGAAGCAGGCCTCCCGCCAAGCAGGGAGCGAGACATGGGCTGGATCCCAGGACCCTGGGATCAGGCCATGAGCTGAAGGCAGAGGCCCAAAGACTGAGCCGCCCAGGTGCCCCCAACCTTTGCCTTTTAAACAGTTGCCATAGCAAACAGCCTCTGGGGGAGGGGCCATGCAGTAGGTACTACATGGAACAGGCCCTCAAAGAGGACTCATCAAGGGTTTCAGAAAGCGGCTTCCTTACACATCAGGCCCTCGTCTGGGGACCAGGTGAAACCCAAGCTTTGTGTTAGTTTTACAAACCAATCTACTTCCCCGGTGTCTTCGGAAAACCAGGAACCAGGATATGTTCTACCAACGAACCCTCCCATTAGCTCCCATTACCACGTGAAGTGGCGTCACAGGAGAAGCGGGCCTGCGCTGGTTGGGGCCAAGCACCTTCTTGCTGTCTGAAACCAACAGAGCAGGTGGCCTCACGTGGGCTGTAGGCAGTGGCCTGCACACAATCAGCCATTCGCTCTGGCCCTCCACTGAAGGCGAAGGTCTGTTACAGGCTACATGAAACTCCTTTCTAAGTGGCCTCAAGTCCTGGCTTTACAAATCAGCCCGCTAGCATCCCCCATGTAGTGGTCTGACCAAAAAAAAAAAAAGGGCTTTTTGGTTTTTATATTCATCAGCTAGAGTCGCCTTATGACCTGGCTTTATTGACTGGCTTCCCAGAGTTCCTCACTGAATTGCCTTTTATAAAAGGTTATACTCAACAGCTTTCCAGAGGAGGGAGTCAAAAATAAATGGTGTGAAAGTCTTTCAGAGAGCGGTGCTGTAGACTGGTTTTCCAATCGGCCTCCCGGGATTCCACATAAAATCAAAAGGCATAAGCAGAGATGGAAGAAACAGCCTTCTGGAGGTCAGTGATGGGAGGGTTAACTATAGAATATTTCTAACAAACCACGATGCTATATATAAGACCCTGTCCCCCCCACCTTTGGGGGGGGGGCTTGGTATACATTTTTCTCTTGTAGAATTTTGTATTCTTAGCATTTTCTCCAATGTTGTTTTTCATTGCTTGGAACTCTCATTTGTGCGAGCAAGAATTTCATTTTACACAAGCTAAGTACCCAGAGTGCTGTTAGTAGCTTTCTTTCATATATATGTAAATTTCAGTATTTCAGTATTTATTATTATCTAAATAGTTAATAGTTGGGACTGGACAAATCAGAAATTAGGGTTATTCCAGGCCAACTGAGACCTATGGTCACCCTAATCATGAAAAAGCCTGAGGGGCCCTATATCACCACATTAAAGTCAGTCTCCTAGAACTCCACCACAGTATCAGCCTAGAGACCTTTTGTTGGTCACAGAAGCCTTTTTTTTTTTGGAAGGAAGTGAAGGTGCAGGTTGTCAGGTCAAGTGCTCCTGTGCCCTGACTTTAAAAAAAAACAAAATTTTTAAAAATTTATTTATTTGACAAGGAAAGAGACACAAGCAGGAGGAGTGGGAGAGGGAGAAGCAGGCTGCCCGCCGAGCAGAGAGCCTGACGTGGGGCTCGATCCCAGGACCCTGGGATCATGACCTGAGCCGAAGGCAGACACTCAATGACTGAGCCACCCAGGCTCCCTGCCCTGACTTTTTTTTTTTTTAAAGATTTTATTTATTCATTTTACAGACAGAGATCACAAGTAGGCAGAGAGGCAGGCAGAGAGAGAGAGAAGGAAGCGGCTCCCCGCTGAGCAGAGAGCCCGATGCGGGGCTCGATCCCAGGACCCTGGGACCATGACCTGAGCCGAAGGCAGCGGCTTTAACCCACTGAGCCACCCAGGCGCCCCTGCCCTGACTTTTTAAACTGACCTTTCAGAGCACCAATGTACTAGCGTTGTGAAAGGGGACAGCTTTCAGGGGAAGGTAAGGTACAGACTGCATAGAACAGCTTCTCAGTGGACTGTGTCTTGGCATCAACAGGGCCTTTTTATTGATGCACAAAAGGCTAATCTTGGCATGGGGCTCCCATAAAGGCTATAGGAACTAACATCTCTGAGTGGCTTCGATCTGGGCTTTGGAAATCAACCTAATGCTGACCTCAAGAAAAGCTTCCTATTGGTGGTATTAAACACAAAGGAGGGGCACCTGTGTGGCTCAGTTGTTAAGCATCTGCCTTCGGCTCAGGTGGTCCTGGGATGGAGCCCTGCATCGGGCTCACTGCTCCACAGGAAGCCTGCTTCTCCCTCTCCCACTCCCCCTGCTTGTGTTCCCTCTCTCACTGTGTCTCCGTCAAATAAATGAATAAAATCTTTAAACACACACAGAGGAGCCAAGGATAGACTATATAAGAGAGCCTGCACAGACTATAGTCCTGACTTCCTAAATTCACCACCCACACAGAGCACATTATGGAAGTAAACTAGTCTTTCCTTAGTGAACAGCCCAAGTGGGTTCTGGGGGTTACAAAAGAAAGCCTGCTAGGAAGCCACCATAGTCACCCTAGAATTCTCTTATCTTTAAAAACCTAACGCAGCTCCCAGGATAGTCTTTAAATTGGTTGGATGAAACAGTTTAAGAATCTCACTGGGAAGGGCGCCTGGGTGGCTTAGTGGGTTGGGCCGCTGCCTTCGGCTCGGGTCATGATCTCGGAGTTCTGGGATCGAGTCCCGCATCGGGCTCTCTGCTCGGCGGGGAGCCTGCTTCCTCCTGTCTCTCTGCCTGCCTCTCTGCCTACTTGTGTTCTCTCTCTCTCTGTCAAATAAATAAATAAAATCTTAAAAAAAAAAAAAAAAAAGAATCTCACTGGGAAGGGCGCCTGGGTGGCTCAGTGGGTTAAGCCTCTGCCTTCAGCTCAGGTCATGATCTCAGGGTCCTGGGATAGAGCCCGCATCCGGCTTTCTGCTCAGCGGGGAGCCTGCTTCCCCCTCTCTCTTTCTGCCTGACTCTGCCTACTCCTGATCTATCAAATAAATAAAATCTTAAAAGTAAAAAAAAAACAAAACAAAAAAGAATCTCACCAGGATTCGCAGAGAGTGTCAGGCGGGCCTTATCAAACTGCTCCACTCCCTGCCCCAAGGGCCCCACAAAGGTCTCAGGCTGCCGCCAAGAGCGGCATGCTGGTCATGAGAAGCCTCCCACGGGTGCCTTCCGGAACAGAACCCTCTAACCAGCTTTCTGGGAACAGTCTGTGCAGTTAGTGTTGAAATCTCTCCAACTTTACTGTGGCACTATTCCACAAAAGTTGTGCAAAAAAACAAGAGCTTTCTAAGGAGCTTCATAAAACTTTCCAAGGAGGTTTGGAAATATCTGGAAAGCTTTATTCACCCGCGCAAGAGTACGTCTGGCATCCTACACGCCACGCTGTCTCGGGTTTGGGCCGTTGGCGGGGCCCCAACACCTGCCTACCTGCCGACCTTGGGCCTGCTGAGCACGGTGACTTACCTCTGCGGGATCCTAACGCGGGGGGGGCAGAAGGCAACACCCATGCTCAGCGTTAGCCTCTATTCAACGAGAAATCCCTGTCCATCACGTACCCCACACCAACGATCCACCCGAGGCTTCACACCCCTTCCCTTCCCGGGACTTCACTGCTAGCGGCCCACATTCGGTTTGCAGCCGCCCCCGCTGCAGGCCGGTGACAAAGGCAGATTCGGTCCGAAAGCAACAGCAGGAAGATACCTGCGGCTACCGTCACGGAAGAAACACAAACTCGCGCAGGCGCGCTAGGTTTGCACCAATGGGAGGTGGGGGCAGAGAACTGCGCAGGCCCACACCACCTACTGAGGCTTTACGCATGCGCAAAAACGAAATTACAGGCGTAAAACGAGCGGGGTTGTACCCTACACCCAGCAGGGCACGAAGGCGTTCTCAGGCCGCTTGCGCTTTTTTTTTTTTTTTTTTTCACCGCCCAGCTCACACCCGTCTTGCTACTTTGGAGAGCTGCCACGGGTCTTTCCAAAGCGCACGCGCCAGGCCGTCTGTATCTGTCTCTCGTAGGGCCGCCACGGGCTTTCCAAGGCGCACGCGCGAGGCTGTCTCTCTCTGTCTCTCTCTCTCTCTTTCCCTTTCCTCCCCACCCCCGCCCCGGTTTTCCACACAGCGCCTGCGCGGTCCTCTCCGGTTCTACAGAGCCGGAGCCGCCCGTCCTCTGGAGTTGCTCAAGCTCACCCGTTCCGAGTGTGGGTGGTGTCCCGTCGCCCAGAGGCTGGCGACGACCTGATCCGTTTCGTCGGAACACACCGGCCTTCTCCTTCGGGTAGTCAGACTTGCCGACGTATCGATCACTCAGTGCTCAGCTTATCAGCTCGGGGCGCTAGCCGAGCGCCGAGTGATCGATGCCGCGGCTCCGCCCCGTCCTGTTTAGGGGGTGGTGACCAGCCTGGTGGAGGCTTGTTCCTCGGTTTCTCCTCCCACCTGGGGGACACCTGCGACTTCCTCAGCTCTGATAACTAAGTGGGCTAGTCAGCGTCGCATGCACCATTTCATCTGAACCGTACTGTTATGATGATTCTCTTTCCTGGTTTACAGAGAGGTCAACAAATGCCCACCGAAATAAAGTGGCCAAATCCTTGTGTTTTGGGAAAGTCACAGATCCTAATTTTTTTTTAAATTTATTTATTGGACAGACAGAGATCACAAGTAGGCAGAAAGGCAGGCAGAAAGAGAGAGGGGGAAGCAGGCTCCCTACTGAGCAGAGAGCCCAATGTAGGGCTCCATCCCAGTATCCTGAGATCGTGACCTGAGCCAAAGGCAGAGGCTTAACCCACTGAGCCACCCAGGTGCCCCCAGATCCTAAATTTGAACCCCCAAGTGCTGCATCCACTGCCCGTGGGTGTGGGAAGGTGCTAGGTTTCAGTGGGGAGGCCAGAATCTCTCCTGCCAGCGCTGCCCTGACCCCGAGTGGTGTGGGCATCCCTGAGAGGTTTTGGTTTCCAGCACACTGCCTGGGTCTTCCAGGAACTCAGGTCTTTTGAAGCGTTGAGCAGAGGCAGTAGGAAGTTCTGTTCATACTGGGTCTGGAGTCCGAGGAGGAAAGGGAAGGGAATTCATTTCCTGGTACGGAAGAAAAACTCATGACACTTGTCAAAGATGGTAAAGCAGACTACATACCTCAGCAACAGGGCGGGTGTGTGTGTGTGTGTGCTGGTGATAGGGAGAAGTGGGGCACAACTCCAAATATAACAAAGACAAGCGTAGTTTTATAGCCAAGGAGCAGAGTCTAGGTCAGTGGGTAGGACATTGCTAAGAGGAAGCACCAGGGTTAAGGGGAATTCTGCTAAACCGACTGCACAGGCCAGAGTGGTAAGGTGTCAAGGGTAGAGAATAAGGAATTTGATCAGATATCAGAGGTGGGGGATTTTTGCTGAACTGACCCAAGAAGATTCTTGCTAAAACTGGGATCAACAAGCCAAGGACAGCGCTCAAAGTTCCAGTCAGAAAAAGGATTCAGAAGAGCCTGCTAACGGTTCAAAGAGAGGGTCTTTGTCATTGCTGGCTAGGGATGTGCTGGGCATTTTCTGGGGCCCTGAGACTCCTCAGTATTTTGTGATTATCTTAAGACCCCAATTAGGTGGAGATTAATATGTCTTATAGATGAGGAGACTGGGGCTTGCTCAAGGCCCATTCAGCAGATTGGTGGGTTCCAGGTAGTGTGTTAGTCTTAAAGAAAACAACATGTGAGCTCACCCCTGCCCTGGAAGAGCTCACAGATAAGAGAGATTGACAAATATTTATTGAGCATTTACTACAAACCTGTACTTTCAAAGAGCTTTAAAATATTAAACTCATGGGGTGCCTGGGTGCCTCAGTCGGTTGAGCATCTGACTCTTCCGACTCTTGATTTCTTTCAGCTCAGGTCATGATCTCAGGGTGGTGAGATCCAGCCCCGCATCAGACTTGGCAGTCAGTGCACCGTCTGCCTGAGATCATCTCTCTCCCTCTGCCTCTGTGTCTCCTCCTGTTCTCATGCTCTCTCTCTTTCTCTCTCTCTCTCTCAAATAAATAAAATTAATTTTTAAAATCTGGAAAAAAATACTAAACTCACAGAATATTATCATAATTATCACCCCCTGTTGAGCGGGGACAATGCTGAATTTTGCCAGAGATCTGTGTTCCTAGGAAACAGTGAAGGTTGAAGGAATTCCCCTCTAGAACACACCCTTTTGTGTTCTAGAAAATGACTTGCCGCAAAGAACCCTCTTTTCCATGGGACTTACGGCAAACTCATGGATGCCCCTCCCTGTTTACCTATGGCCAGGCCAGACACAGACCCTCCAAATTCCCATTCTTGGCCTTATAAACTACCGTCCCATTATGCCCCCTTATCATGCCATTTCCTCGTTCTTTTCTGCAGCCTATAAAAGAAAAAAAAAAATCTTTTTGCCCTGAAGATGCTCACAGACTTTATGGTCACATTTTTCTCTCCCCGCTTGCAGTCATGCTCACAAGGAAGTCTGCCCTTACTCCTTCCAGTTTTATTCTTTGTTAGACAGTGGGTGGGCAGAGACAATGGGAGGGTGGACACTGGACCTCTGGGAGCCCAAACAGGCCCTACAGCAAAGGGCCCAAAGAGACGTGAACACAGGACCCTCGGATTCTCTACCACAGTGATCAGGAATGGGGTTCTGGCCCATCCCAGTGAGTAGGGAGCGCGGCACGCCACACAGAGACAAACATCACTTTTGCCAACTTGTGTTTTCAAAACTGGCTTGTTGAGATGAGTTATAAGCACCAATGAAATGTTTTCGTAAAAGAAAAGAACCACAGTCTTTCACCGTGGGGCTTGGCTTCCTGTGTGTCATTGCCAATCCCCACCCCTCCCCCCACCTCCCCTTGTCCTAGGCAGCCTTGGAATTGGCCATCAAGCTGACAGAGCACTTTGAGTGCAGTGGGAAGGCTGGGAACCAACAAAAGGCACCGTTTATGTCTGTGTTTGTGAATTTTCTCCATTTGATCAGCAGCCTGTAATTTAAATATATCCAAGTGTGCTGGGAACATTTGTGGCTTAATTACCAAATTTATTTAAAACACACACAAACAAAACTCTAAGCTGGAAAACAACGTTCAGTTTGTCCACAGAAGAGACGTTTAATTGACTCCAGTTGCTTAAAGGTGGTGTGAAACCTTGCCCCTGCCCCGCCCCTGGTACTGAATCTTCCATTCACTGAAGGACCTAAGGCTGGTCACTTACCCAGCCTTCCTTGGGTGCCTTCATTCTCCTTAAGCATTTCCACCTCAGCAAGAAGCTAGTAGCCTGAAATGGTTTTAAAAGAGTAGGAGGACAAAAGCCAAAGTGTTTTGTTGACCGGATGCCGCTGGAGTGGAAGCAAAAAGTCGCTGATAGGAAGTCAGGCAGCCTGAAACACTTACTACCTCTCTGAGCCTCAGTGTTCGCCTCCATGAAATGGGTATGAGGACCTATATCCCCTGCGGTGGTGAGGTTTGATAGGACAGTTATACATCTCCAGCCTCTATTCCCTAGTCTGTTCTGGAATCCCTATGTTCCAACCTATTAACACAGGTCCCCCTTCCTGTTCTGCACCCACGGGTCCCCTAGGGCAGTGAGGGGTTTCTTGAAACCCAGGCTCTTGGCCACCGCCCCTGGAGTTTTTGCTATAGCAGTTCTGGAGTTAGGCTCAGGATTCTGCATTTTCACTAGCTGTCTGGACAACTCCGAGGCAGATGGTAACTGCATTTTGAGAGAGGCAGCTCAGGGGCTCACAGATGTCTGGATCAGTGTGGAGCAGGTGGTAGAGGGTTCTGGAAGCTGCATAAAGCCGACCTGAGGGAGAGGCCCAGAGCCTCATGGCCAGGTTGGTTCTTTTCTCCTGCTGCTGCACAGACCCTCCTCCACCAGAATTTCTTTGGATTCTCACACCAACCACTGCCCAGGCCACTGCCAGCCCAAAGATCCTGGTCAGGACAGACTTACAAGCATGGCTCCCTTAGAGACCAAACACTACTACCTTCCCTTCCTCCATGGGTCCCAGGAGATTTTTTTTCTCCTAAGCCCTTGAAAGCCAAAGGTCTTTTGTTGGGTTGCTTTGGCTGGATGATAGGACCTGTCCCCCCTCAGTATGTGGCAAGTACTGTGCTCAGTGTTAGAGTGATCGTGACCAGCAGGACGAACATTTTCCTCTTTTTCATTCATCGGTTCATATGTGTTGCAAACATTTATTGAGCACGTATTCCATGCAGACACTGGGCTAAATGCATGTATCAGTTACCCTTTACTGCAAATAATGCTAGGTGTAACAAACGGTCCCCAAACCGAAAAGCTTAAAACATTAAGACTACAGAGCATCTAGGTGGTTTGATTGCAGGCGGTCATCTGTGTCTGGCTCAGTGGGTCTTGGTGCGGCTTGCTTGTGTGTTGCTAGTCTTACTCAAGTGTCTGGTGGTCCATGCTGGGTCAGCCGGGACTAGGGGTCACCCCATCAGACAGCAGGCAAGCCTGGGCTTGGTCCCATGACGGTGGTCCCCACGAAAGGGAAGGGAACTTCATGGCTCTTAAGGCTTGGATGCCTCAGTGGCACAAGGCACTTATCTTGGGCAAATCAAGTCATGTGCTATTGGCCAAAGTCATTCACATGGCGAGTCAGATTCAAGGTGAGTAAGGAAAGAGAATCGGCCACTTGGAGAGAGGAACTCTGAGTTGTTGTGAGTGCCTTGTTTGCGCATGTGTGTAATTTATAAATAGAGTGGAGGAAGGAGACCCAGGTGATGGCAGTTGTATGTAGGATGGGGGGGGGGGTCCCTGTTTTACGCAGCAAAGACTTCTCTGACAAGGTGACCTCTGAGCAGACACCTGCAAGAAGGGAGAGACCAGGTCTTGTGTTCATGTGCTGGAAGAAAGCTTCAAGGCAGAAGAAAGCGTGCAGAGGCTGCGGGGCCGGAGTCCCGGGAGCCAGTGGGGGCGTGGGAACCCTCGAGATCAGAGAGAGAAATGAGGGCCAAATTGTGTGGGGCTGCTCTGGCTGTCATCAGGGTTTCGGCTTTTACTCTGAGTGAAGTAGGGGCTCGTGGAGAATTCGGGAGCCAGGAGTGACATGGTCGGAGGGAGGTTTTTTGCTGCCCACAGGCTGGAGGAAACCCCAGGCAGAAGTGTGAGAAACAGCAGTCACAGAGAGGAGCGTCCCGGCGGGTGAGGCACAGGCAGCCGCAAGCGCGGGTCACAGGTGGAGAAGCATAGGGAGGAGTGTGGCACTTTTTAAAGACAGGCCACAGGCCCTTGGCACTGCTCCCATTGAGAAGTACAGTGTGTGCCTCTCTCGGTGAGTCTGTGGGCTTGGGATTGCTTTGGCTGGTAGAATAGGGCAGGAGGAATGCTATGGAAATGTGGGCCTGGGTCACAGAAAGCAAGGCGCCTTCTGTTTTGTTCACTGGAACCCTCGGGAGCCTGGGGCTGTTGTGTGAGAAGTCTGACCACCCCAAGGCCTAGTGTTTGAGGCATCCCAGCCCAGGCACTGGGCACGGAGGGAACAAGCCTCCGGGAGGTTCTAGCTGTAGCTGTAGGAGCCTTCCCAGCTGAACCCTGGATGTTGCCAAGCAGAGACAAGCTGTCTCCGCCAAGCCATCTCTTACTCCACTAAATAAGGGGAAGATGAGTAGTTCAGATATCTTGCCGTGGGGAGAGGGTGTTCCAGGCAAAGAAAACAGCCCCTCTGCAAGAAGGTTTGTGGGGGGTGGCCGGGGCAGGGCAGGACAGCCCATGGTGGTGACTTACAGCAAAGCTCCCTGAGTGAGGCTGTTTGAACTGGTGGTACCGGGAGGCATGGGGAGGCATGTTCTTCCAACCTGCGGTTGCTGCCTCCGGGTCTTGCCTCCTGCTTGTCCATCTCCAGGCTACTTCTGCAATCCGAACGGACCCAGGATCTTGGAGCCTCTGCTCTTCCTCCTGTGGGAATTTCAGTCCAGGATGAAAGCAGGGGAGGGAGGGACCTTGACACCCTGGCCTGTCCTAAGGGAGAACAGCCTGGGCTCTGCTCCTTACAGATCATTCCAGTCCCATCCGCACTGGACCCTGCTGCAAAGACATCCCAGCCTTGCCAGGACCAGCATAGCCTCGGCCCTGCTGGCCCCCAGCTGTGGGAGCTTTCTGGGAGCTGCTCCCAGCCTGGTGCGTTAATGTTTCTGAGGATGAAGAGGAAGGAAGAGTAGAACAGTCTGTCCTGTCCTCAGGCTTAGCTGATTTTCCATGGGGACTGCAGGACGGTGGGGAGGGGGGACTGTACCACCATCATCACCGCTGGGATTTGGATTAGGATTGTTCTGTTTTTTGTTTTTTGTTTTTAAGATTTTATTTATTTATTTATTTGACAGAGATCACAAGTAGACAGAGAGGCCAGCAGAGAGAGAGGGGGAAGCAGGCTCCCCGCTGAGCAGAGAGCTCAATGTGGGGCTCCATCCCAGGACCCTGGGATCATGACCTGAGCTGAAGGCAGAGGCTTTAACCCACTGAGCCACCCAGGTGCCCCAAGGATTAGGATTGTTTTTGACAATCGAAATAGTTGCCATTCCTTGAGGGTTAGGGCCCTAACCTTGAACTGGGTGATTTATGTATACATTGTCTCATCTTATCTTTGCCTGTGTTCCTGAAGACACTGATACAAAACTAAATTTAAAAGAGGAGACTAACTCAACATCAGTCCCATCAGTGAAAGACAAATCAAAACCTCAATGAGATACCATCTCACACTGGTCAGAAAGGCTAAAATTAACAAGTCAGGAAATGACAGGTGTTGGCGAGGATTCGGAGAAAGGGGAACCCTCCTACACTGTTGGTGGGAACACAAGCTGGTGCAGCCACCCTGGAAAACAGCACGGAGGTTCCTCAAAAAGTTGAAAATAGAGCTACCCTATGATCCAGCAATCACACTACTGGGTATTTACCCTAAAGATACAAATGTAGTAGTCCAAAAGGGCAAGTAAACCTGAGTGTTTATAGCAGCAATGTCCACAATAGTCAAGCTATGGAAAGAACCCAGACGCACATCAATAGATGAATGGGTAAAGAAGATGTAATATAGGGTGCCTGGGTGGCTCAGTGGGTTAAGCCCCTGCCTTTGGCTCAGGTCATGATCTCAGAGTCCTGGGATCGAGTCCCGCATTGGGCTCTCTGCTCAGCAGGGAGCCTGCTTCCCTCTCTCTCTCTCTCTGCCTGCCTCTCCGTCTACTTGTGATCTCTCTCTGTCAAATAAATAAATAAAATCTTAAAAAAAAAAAGAAGATGTAATATATATATATATACACACACACACACAACAGAATACTATGCAGCCATAAAAACCCTGAAATCTTGCCATTTCATCAACATGGATGGAAATAGAGGGTATTATACTAAGCAAAATAAGTCAATCAGAGGAAGACAATTATCATGTGATCTTCCTGATATGAGGAATTTGAGAAACAAGGCAGAGGATCATAGGGGAGGGGAAGGAAAAATGAAACAAGATGAAACCAGGGAGGAAGACAAACCGTAAGAGACTCCTAATCGCTGAGGGTTGCTGGAGTGAAGGGGGGTAGGAGGGATAGGGTGGCTGGCTGATGGACATTGGGGAGGGTATGTGCTATGGTGAGCACTGTGAATTGTGTAAGACTGATGAGTCACAGACCTGTACCCTTGAAACAAATAATACATTATGTGTTAATTTAAAAATAAACAAAAGAGGTGACTAAGGAAGCTCAGGCAGAACCCACCCAAGGTCACACAGCCTGTAACATGTAGGGGAAGATATGGTCCCAGAGCCAGAGGAGCTTGGGGTGAAAGCGACGGTGATGCCCATCAGTGCAACGCTTTCCTGAGCCCTCCTATGTGCCAGGCACTATTAGACACTGGTGGGGCTAGGGGTAAAGCTACAAAGACAAAAAAGACACATTTTATGAACTTTACACTAATAAGGGGAATAAAAATAAGGACATTAACCCTAGCACGGATCATCGTCACTGAATTGCATTTGAAATCTTTTCATTATAAATTGCAGAAATGCAAGTCAAATGATCACATTTATTGACTCATAGGACAGAAAATTCCAAGGATTGAAGTCCTGCTTCAGGCAGGGCTGGATCTAGGTGCTCAGATGATGTTGCCTCATCTCTTGCCCTCTCTTTCCTCTGAGCTGGTTTTATTTCCATGCAGACCTTCCTCTTATGATAGCCCCTGACAGCTCCAAGTTTACATCCTAGTTTTGGCAACTCCAGAGGAGGTAGAGTCCCTCTTTCCTAAGAATTACGGCAATGGGCTCTGAGAAGACTCTCACTGGCCTGGCTTGAGTCTCTTTGGTTTTGCCTGAGCCAGTTGCTGGGTAAGGAGGATATGATACTACCACTGGCTGAGACTGGGTGTTCTCTCCCTTGACTGAGAGTGGAGGTTGAACAGTTCTGCTCACAGAAGTTGGGGTGCTGTTACTGGAAGAAGGGGAACAGATGCTGGGCAGACAAAACCCACACATAACCAAAGCCCCAGAGACAGAACAATCCTTGGTGAGCATCTTATTCAATACCTTCATTCTATAGGTAGGAAAACCAAGAACCTTCACTTCACCAACATTTGCTTGGATCCTGCATTGTTTTCCCTCTCACAGGGCTCAGTTTCTAACACTCACAGGAGCAAGAGCAGGGCCCTGTTCTTGTGACTCTGTTTCCTCTGCCCGGCCCCTAGCGGAGCTAAAGGCAGATGTGTCAAGGAAAGCCATCAATGCCCAGAGTCGGGTTTGCAGACCAGTTGTCCCATTTAACTAATGCCGCGTGACAAAGCATCACAGCCTTTAGTGACATCATAAAGCATTTATTTTCTGCATGAATGTACAATTTGAGCAGAGCTTGGTGGGGACAGCTTGTCTATGTTCCAGTTGGGTGTCTGTGGGAACAGCTAGAAGGCCAGAAGCTGGGGACATCTGAAAGGCCCCCTTGCACACATCTGTCCCCCAGGCCAGGGAGACTGTGACAGCTGGGAAGACTCCGGGGTCTGGAACAGCTGGGGCTCTCTGGGCACCTCTAGATGCATGGTCTCTTCAATAGGATAGTGCCTAGGAGAGGGGCTTGCACGTGTTGGCACAGGGCCCCTCAGGTCTGTGCCCTAAGAGAGAGAACCAGGAGGAAGCTGTTCCACTTCAAAAACAAACAAACAAACAAACAAACAAACAAAACCCCCTGATTTTAGAATAGTTTTAGATTTACAGAAAAACTGCTGTGATAACACAGTTCCTAGGAACCCCAACCCCTGTTTCCTCCTTTAACTTAATGTACATTTATCACAATTAATGAACCAATAGGGATACATTCTTATCCTTTATAACTAAAGCCCGTCCTTTCTTCAGATTTTCTTTGTTTTTATCTAAGGTCCTTTTCCTGTCCTAGGATAGACCAGGCTATCCAGGATACCACATTAGATGGAATTATCATGTGTCCCTTGTGCCCCAGGGGCTGGGACATCCTCTCCTACTTTCCTTGCTTTGATGACTCTGATGATTTCCAAGAGCGCCAGTGAGGCAATTTGCAGAATGTCCCTCAGTTGGGATCTTTCTGACGTTTTTTCTTGTGATGGTGCTGGGGGATGGGTTTTGGAGACAGAGACTGCAGAGGTGAAGGGCCCTTCTGAACACATCGTGCCCGGGATACATACTATCAGCATGACTGATCGCTGTTGATGTTGAAATGTTGATGTCGATCACTTGGCTGCAGGTGTATTGGTGAGGGGTCCCTGCCATAAAATTACTCTTCCTGCCCCTTCTCCACACAATTAGTTTTTGGAGGGAAGCCACTAGCTCTGTGTAGCCTGCGCACCAGGGAGAGGCACTCCACCGCCTTGAGGCTAGAGCAACTACAGAATTTACTTGGAATTCTTCTGGAATGAAAGGTTTGTCTATTCTTCCCAATTTAGTTATTTATGCAAGCATTGGTTTATTTTTTTTATTTTTTTTTAAAGATTTTATTTATTTGACAGACAGAGATCACAAGTAGGCAGAGAGGCAGGCAGAGAGAGAGAGGAGGAAGCAGGCTCCCTGCTGAGCAGAGAGCCCAATGCGGGGCTCAATCCCAGGACCCTAAGATCATGACCTGAGCCGAAGGCAGAGGCTTTAACCCACTGAGCCACCCAGGCGCTCCGCAAGCATTGGTTTATATCCGTGTTGACTCGTGGTTAGTTACTTTCTACTTTGGGTCATCATCCAATAGTATGTTATTTATTCTGTTGCTTGAATTGTTCCAGCATTGATGGTCGGGGAGCTCTTCAGGGTGGGTCAGTGTGTGTGTGTGTGTGTGTGTGTGTGTGTGTGTAGGTGCACGCACAAGCACCCATGTGAGCATTTCCTTACCTTTTGGCACTCTAAGATGCCCAGATTTGTTGCATTTATTTCCTTTCCTAGTGCCCATATCAGCCATTTCTCCAAGGAGCCCTGGTTCCTATTATTGGAGAATGATTAGAACCCAAGATCGGATGCCAGGTGCGTTCATTGCCACTGGGGTGTAACAGCCTTTTTAACAAAGCCTCCGAAATCATGGAGTTTAATTCTGTCGTAATCACAGGCCCACTCAGAATCACGAGGAGAGAATGTGGACTCGTCCACCTCTTGGTAGAGGTCTGTCTTTGTCACATTGTCAGAGCTTACGAGATGCGATCTCTGGTGTCATCTTTGGAAAGCACCATTCCCCACGTCGGTGGTGCTGTTGCACGCCCAGGGATGCTTATCTTCCATAAAACGTCCTCCATTTCCATCTGGTTTCTATTTTGCTTCAGAGAAAACTCTTTCCATGGTTTGGTTTTGCCTGAAGATGGTTTAGGTTGATACAGGGACACACCCTACATAACACTGGATCCCCCCATGAGACGGCCATCATCTTCCCATGTCTCTCCTAGTCCTTGTGTTGGGGTCAAGGAGAAAATCTCAGCTTCGTGCTATAACGTCTTTAGTGCATTTATAAAGCTTGAGGATTTCTTTTGTAATGTCCTGGCTCAGAGCATTGTCACAGCACAGCCTTCTAGGGAGGACTTAATCCTATTGTCTTATTTTTATTTTACTTACTTGGGAGCTACTCTCTGCAGCGGAGACATTTACCGCTTACCTGTACGCATACGCACCCCCACACTTCCCCCTCCCCTTGCACGTAGGGAGAACCACGTGATTGTTTTTGGCCAATGGTCTGTGCGTGGATGATTTGAAAGCCCATGAATGATGCTCCAGGTCTGTCATTTCCTGTTGTAGGATGGTATGACCCCACTCACTGAGTGGGGCCCTCTGTCAACCCCCATCGGTTATGCTATGTTAAACCTTTGAACTCTTGGGAGCACCTATTAGAACTGCGGTGCCCAATTTTTCTTGACCAATACAACTTTTAAATGGGGTGAGTGAGGGGCGCCTGGGTGGCTCAGTGGGTTAAGCCGCTGCCTTCGGCTCAGGTCATGATCCCAGGTCCTGGGTTCGAGCCCCGCGTCGGGCTTTCTGCTCAGCGGGGAGCCTGCTTCCTCCTCTCTCTCTGCCTGCCTCTCTGCTTACTTGTGATTTCTCTCTGTCAAATAAATAAATAAATAAATCTTTAAAATAAAAAAAATAAATGGGGTGAGTGATACTGGATTTTTCATTTACATAACAATGCAAGATTTACCGTCTCCCCCCACCCACCCAAATGAGTGCTTCAAAGAAAAATTGGTGAATAATTTTCTAGGGGATAGTCAGACCTGGTGAAAAACCTTCGTGGAAAGAGGCAAATGAGCAGAATTTGGGCAAATACTGTCGCTGTGTTTTTCTCTTGCTGTCCGCAGGGGAACTCTGTCTTTATTGGAATTGGCCAGAAAGTGAATTTCTGTTCATTCCCATTTGTTCCCTGTATGTCCTGTGGCTCCAACAACAATCATCAAAAACCTCTTCATTAAAGCTTATTAGTCAGAGATTACATGAAAAGATCTGCATTTTCTATTGGATTTGAGAGCCAAATAGCTTGCCTTTGCCTAATGCTCTCCAGACATCAGTCACGGGTATAGACTTGGTGAGAGGGGGCTATTTAAGGCTTTCTGCTCCTGGGGGTCCTATCATTTAACAAATGATAACTGACTTGCAATGAGAGAACACCCAAACACTGCAGCCAGGAGGGAAAGGATGGAGTGTCATTCCAACCCAGTGCACCAAAAGCTGGGCACGTGTGTGTTGATTAGTGGGAAATTGGGCCTTGGTACGGTGATTTGCATGTTGGAAACTGCTAAAATATTCACTAGTTGACTGTGTCTCTTCCAATTAGATGTAATAAATGCAGATTTGGGTGGCCATATTTTATTTTGATGTGTTGGTTTCAACCTTTAAGGTGTGTGTGTGTGTGTGCATGCGCGAGGGTAGCTGGTTGGGGGTAAGCTGGTATTTTAAGTTGCAATGTGATTAGCTTTTTTTTTTTTTTTTAAGATTTTATTTATTTATTTATCAGAGAGAGAGAGATCACAAGTAGGCCGAGAGGCAGGCAGAGGTAGAGGGAGAAGCAGGTTCCCTGCCGAGCAAGGAGCCCGATGTGGGACTTGATCCCAGGACGCTGGGATCATGACCTGAGCCGAAGGCAGCCGCTTAACCAACTGAGCCACCCAGGCATCCCTGTGATTAGCTTATTATTAAAGACTCCTTCTTGGGGTTGGGAGCACAGGCACTATTAGATTTCTAGTGTGAATCGTACTTTCTTCCTCTCTTCTTCCCTCCTCCTTCCCTCCTCCCCTCCCTCCTTCCCTTCCTCCTTCCTCCCCTCCTTTAATCCTTTCCTCCTTCCTCCCCTCTTTTCTTTCTCTTGAGCAAGTTGACTCATATCTCTAGGCCTCACTTCCCACCTCTGTAAAATAGGGCTGATAACAACACCTATGAGAATTTTTGAGGAATAAAGAAGATACTACGTATGAGGCATGTAGTGCAGTGTTTGCCACATACTGAGTGTTCGATAAATCATAGCTTTTACTCTTATTATCAGCTGTCCATCTTTCAGAGGGTTCCTTAGTTTCCTCAGTTTCTCCATCTGGAAAATGGGCTCATGCCATTCCTTACATGAGATTATTGTGATGTGCGAAGGTATTATTTTTACTAGATGCTCAGTGAATGAATGAATGAATGAATGGATTCTGGGACACAGTGTGTATTAGTCAGGGTAGGATTTTATTTTTTTATTTTTTTTTAATTTTATTTATTTATTTGACAGAGAGAGATCACAAGTAGAGAGAGAGGCAGGCGGAGAGAGAGGAGGGAGCAGGCTCCCTGCTGAGCAGAGAGCCCGACGCGGGACTCGATCCCAGGACCCTGAGACCATGACCTGAGCCAAAGGCAGCGGCCCAACCCACTGAGCCACCCAGGCGCCCAGGGTAGGATTTTAATAGTAAAAACTTTTCCCCAAATTTTGGCCTGAGACAGTAAATTTATTTCTCTGTCTCGTCTCACATCAATGCAAATGGACAGAAGGCTCTGCTCCACATATGCATTCAGGGACCCACACTCTTTCCAGCCAAGGCTCCGTCCTCTGCAGGAGCCTCCAAGTTCTAGTCTGTCAGTCTGTGGGTGGAAAGATGATGGTGGAACTCATATGGGAGATTTTGATGGGCCAGGCCTGACAGTGGCCCCTTCGGTTCTGGCTCCAGCAACCTCTTAGCACAAACCTGCCCACAAGGAAAGCTAGGGAGTGTCCTAACTGTGCCCCTGGGATATCAAAGAGGATGGCACCTCAGTCTGGATCAAGGTTCCCAGAAGTCATGGCATGAGGGTTGCCACTGCTTCTGAGCCTCGCAGATTTATACTGAATGAGCCCGACTTGATGTCATACCGGGTTGGAAGAAGGACAAAGGGGAGAGACGCATGTGTGGAACAGCCGTGGAGCCCCGCGTTTCTTTTATGCCTATGGGTCCTGGATGCTGAAGCCACAAAGTCCCTCCCTCTGTCCTTGGCCATCCGTTCCCTTGGAATCCATTAGGGAGCTCCGCCATTGTTTTTCTGATTTCATTAAGAATGTCACCGAGACACATGCTCTGCGGTATGCCACTTCAGTCCTAAGTGGGGCATTTTTGCTAGATGGATCGATTCTTTAAATGACAGCATCTGTCTGCTTGTACACATTTATTTATAATTCTTCCCTTGGCAATTAGAGCCAGGGAATTGGTGAGCGGGAACCAGCTGTTTGAATGAGCCGGGAAGGGAGGCAGGGATGTGATCTGTGAAGGGGTACCAGAGCCCTGGCCAGAAGCAACACAAATGGAACAGATGTCCCCAAACACACAATCCCAGGGAGGGACGTGTAAATCACGTACACTGCCAGCCCGGAGAGACAGCAGCTGAGCTGGGTGAGCCGGAGAAGCCCGTGACAGTGAGTGGCTGGGTCTGGCCCTCTTGGGGACTCAAAGGCGGTGTGTGGAAGGACAGCAGAGTCGCTGAGGGGTGATCCCTGGTGAGCTGGACCCTCTGATGAGTCCCTGTTGAGCTCAGGGTGAAACCCTCTTCCCCCTGGTCCACAAGACCCTACAGAGGGGGGCCCCGTTACTCCTCTGCCCTCCCGCCCTCCTGCTCTCCTGCCTCCAGCCACCCCAGCTCCCTGCTCGAATGTGCTGTGTGCACCCCTCCCCAGGGCCTCTGAGCCTCCAGCTTCCCCTGCCTGGAGCTCTCCTCCTCCGGGCTTCCCTCCACCTGTGATCCCATGTCACTGTTCTGAACCGACCACAGAGGCCCCTGATGTCAACAGCCCAACTCGGGATTTTTCAACTTTCCCAAGGCGTGATAAAGCGATACGTGTTTAGTAGAAATCAGACCTGGAGTTTTCAGTGTGGATCTTTCCCCTGGGCTGGTGACACGCAGCACACATCCTTGTGGGATGCTGGGCAGGGGTAGCGGGCCAGGCGATCGCCGGGGTCAACCGCCGACCCTCACAGTTATCCTGTACCCACATAACCCTTCTGTTTGCTGCTTTCAGAACATTATTCAATTACCGGAGCTAGTCAAGACTTACTTATAAAATATAGGCTCTGGGGTGCTTGGGTGGCTCAGTGAATTAAAGCCTCTGCCTTCGGCTCGGGTCATGATCCCAGGGTCGTGGGATCCAGCCCCACATCCGGCTCTCTGCTCAGTGGGGAGCCTGCTTCCCCCTCTCTCTCTGCCTGCCTCTCTGCCTACTTGTGATCTCTCACTGTCAAATAAATAAATAAAATCTTTAAAAAAATAAATGTTTAAAAAATATATATATAGGCTCTGTGTCAGATGCTTCTGGCTAACTGCAGGCTAATCTAAGTGTTCTGCATACGTTTAAGGTAGGCGAGGCCAAACTTTGATATTTGTAGTAGGTTAGGTTAGGTGCTCACGAAGCAACGTCCTTGTCTGTCTTGTTCACTGCTGAACTGTGCCTGACACACAGCAGGTGCTCAGTAGAGATCTGCTGACTCCATGAAAGTTTATTTCATTTAGGGGTGTGGGACACATTACCCCCACTTACCCTCCCTCTCTGCAGTTTGTGGGGAGGGGTGTGGGTCATCGAAAGCTCAGGTCACTTAGGGTGGCTCCTTGGGACAGCAGCCCTGCATTCTTGATCTCCGGAGCTCCCCCCAGGGTCTAGCCAAGGCTGGCACACAGCAGGTGTTCAATGAATTGTTGAATAAGGAGATGACTCAATGACCCAAGCTGACCGTCAGCAGCGCTCCAGGCAAAAAAGAAGGCATCACCCAGGGGCGCCTGGGTGGCTCAGCCGCTGCCTTTGGCTCAGGTCATGATCCCAGGGTCCTTGCATGGAGTCCCGCACCCGGCTCCTTGCTCAGCGGAGAGCCTGCTTCTCCCTCTGCCTGCCGCTCCCCCTGCCTGTTCTTGCGCTCTCTCTCTCTCTGATGAATAAATGAATAAAATCTTAAAAAAAAAAAAAAAGGCATCATCCAAATGCCCTCTTCTCTTTCCTTGCCCAACACCAGCGAGTCTGACCAGCAGCACCTCTAAAATCCGCCCGTAATGCAACCTCCCGTCTCCATTTCCTCTGCTGGTCCCCTGGCTTGAGCCACACCCATCTCCCACGCTGACAACCTCGAGGCCTCCCCCGTCCTGGCTGCTACTATTGCGCCCCCTACAGTTTCTTCTCCGCACAGCTGACGTTGGTGATCTAAAACTCATTTTCCCGCTTGCCACCCTCTAGGAAGTGCAGGTGTCATCTCATGGTCACCTCCTCCGAGACGCCTCCCTGACCACCTCCATCTCCTCTGGTAACCCAGTCCGTGGCCCAGTCCCGCAGAGAAGAATGGCCCAGGAGGAGGGGCCTGAGTTCCCGGTGGGGCTGCCCAGTCCCCCTCCCCCACCTCTTCCCATCTGCTTCTGTGCTCCAAACAGTATAGCATTTTGATACATGACTTTATCTTTTCTATTGTTCTTCCTTCCTCCAGTTCCCCCCTTTCCTTCTCATCAAAGCGGGCAGCTGTTGCCTCAGGGGAGAAATAGAGCAGAAGGGGTGGAAGAAATAGCTCATAAGTCTTTTTTGGCTTTTCTTCTCTTTTAGGAGAAGTTAGAAGCTGCAGGGATTTGAGGCGCCATGAAACATCTTGGAGCAAGAGTGGGGGAAGAATGGGACCCCCTCCACAGATGACAGAGAGACTGCACTTGGCTGGGGTAGGGGGCGGCGGGAGGGGGAGTGCTGTCAGGCCTGCGTTTCCCTGTGGAAGCAGCCCGGCCCTGGGGAAGAGACTGCCTTTAAGACCAGAGACCCCAATTGAGGCCCCCCTGGGCTGTACCTGCCCACAGTTATGCCTGTTTTGGGTCGTGCTCTTCCCCCTCCCCCAACATTTAACAGGTTGTATATTTCAAATTTCCCTGGAAAAATTCAGATTTGTAGCTGGACTTGAAGAGGAGACCGGGCCAGCATGAACTCGCTGCTCCCCGCAGACCCAGCCCATCCCCTTGGTTCCTTTTTCTGATCAGCCTAGCCCCTGTGGGGATCTGAGTTCTCCAGCTTTGGATCATGGGGCAGAGGCAGCCTCAGTGACCTTCCCAGGGTCTCTAGCCACAAAGAACTTCTGAAGAACTTCTGAAGCCACAAAGAACTTTTGAAACAGTCATGTGGACAGGAAGGACGGGCATCTCGGGGGTAACCAATGGGGACAGAGACCCCCCACGTGCCCCACCCAAACTGACTAACATCTTAGCCTGAGACGCAGGCCCGACGCCAGAAAGGAGCAGGCCAGTCCAGAAGGTTTGTCTTTGCTTTGGTGCCAGCCTGGCTCAGCGAAACAGAAGGCAAGAGTCAGAGAGATTCAGTGGGTTAAGAAAAAAAATGTTAAAAACTGATATATTTCCTGAGCCACCCAATTTATAGGTGAGAGGAAAGGCAGGTGCCATACATTGCTCATTCTTTGGGGGTCCAGTTTGTCCCCCCAGAAACTAAAATACCATTCTTAGGGTGGCATAGTAGGGGGCCGTTTATAATCTCCAACTCCTGAAGGCATCAGAATCATCTGGTGTTCAAGGCCCTTAAAACACAGATTGCCCGGCCTGGCCTCACTGTTTCTGTTTCAGTAGGTCTTCAGTGGGGCCCTAGAAGCCATCTTTCTAGCAAGCTCCTAGGTAATGCTTATGCTGCTGGTCTGGGGAGCACTTTTTGAGAAGCACCCATTTAGAGAATCGTTTTAATTAGTTCTCACAATCTTATTAGGTAGCGATTTAGCATCTCCTTTTTGAAGAAGAGGAAGGAGGAGGAGAAACAGCAGAAGGAGAAGAAGGAGGAGAATAAGGAGGAGAAGAGGGAGGAGAAGGGATAGCAAGTGCAAAGGCCCTGAGGTAGGAACAGGATGGCTTAGTGAAAGAGTAGCAAGAGCTTGAGGAACAGTAGGGGGTGAGCAGGAGGTGAACAGGAGATGAACAGGAGATGCCGCTGTGACAAGGAATCTGGATGAAATATTAAGAATAAGGCAGCCGCTGGAGGATGTTGAGTAGAGGAGTAACGGGGTTTAAGTTGCACTTTGCAGGAATGGCTCTGGCTGCTGTGCGGACCAAGGACAGTGCGGGGTTGCAGGAGAAACAGGGAGGCTCATCAGGACACTCACTGCCCCCGTCCAGGCAGAGGAGAAGATGGTATAGCTGCACGGGAGCAGCTGAGTCGGGATGAAGTCGGTGGGGTTGGGAAAAGATTTCAGGCATAGAGGGATGGAGTCTGCCAAAGCTAAGAAGTGGCCTTGGGCAGGGGGGAGGTAAGGACACACCCCCCCCGCCCCCCATCAGCAGGGCAGGGGGAGAGCACCAACAGAGATCCCTGTACCATGTGTCCAATATTTAGAAGTCAAGTTAACATTGCCATTAAACAAAATATATTCTGCCCTCCTGTCCTGGGAAATCTCTCTTTGTCAGGACCCAGAAAGCCAGGTTTGCATTAGGACTTCTGTGATTCCTCGGGATTCTGGGACAGAAAGTGGCTACCAGGAGAGACTGGGGCAGTGTCCTCTGAGATGTGAGGTCCCCCTTGTCTGCATCTAGGACCTGTCCAGGGTTAGGGAGAGGATGAAATCAGGGTTGACATCTGGGTTTTGGCTTGAGCATAGTTGAGCCCTGACCCATCCTCCGTTGTGAAGTTTTTTTTTTTCTCCCCTAATGTTCCTCCCCCAGGGCTGCGCTCTGGGTCTCTTTCTCGTCTCCCTCAAAACTCTGCTTTTGCAGGCTTAAAGCAGACAGGTCTTTGCCACTGACTCTGCAACCCAGCCAGTTCCTTGCCCTCTTTGAGCCTCAGCATACTCAGCTGTGTATTGGGGCCACTGAATCCTTCTTCCAACCTCTCTGCCACTTACTGAATGAAGAATGCCTGTAGAATGTGTGTGGCCAAGACGGCAGTACACTCACCAGAATCCCTGTGCTTTTTCCTCTGAGCCCCTGGCCCACAATTCCCAGTCCCAGTTGCCATGGAAAATGACCACAGGATGAAGTTGTGGTTCATGACATGTAACTTTATCACCTCCAAACCAGCCTATTACATCCTGTCCCCATGAGCCTTCTTGCCAAACTCCTGTCTGCTGGATGAAAAGCTCCAGCAGATGGCCCCGATACCTTAGAACAGGGCTACATCCTGCCTGCCACCTGTTTTTTGTCAGTAAAGTTTTATTGGCACACAGCCATGCCCATTCATTTCATATCATCGATGGCTGTGCATTTGTGCTGTCAGGGCAGAGTTAAGCAATTGTGGTGAGCTCTATGACACACAGAGCCAAAAATATTTGCCATTGTGCTTTTACAGGAAAATTTGCTGACCCTTGCCCTGGAGGATGGTCAAGCCACGAGACGGGAAAAGTCTGGAGCCCTGAGTAAGGACCTAGAAAGTGGCTGCATGGTTGCCAGGACCCTCCATGTGGGACTCACCATGCGCAAGAAGAAAAGCTTATTGTGTAAGCCTCTACTATGTTGTGATTTCTTTGTTACAGCAGCTGGTAGTGCTTATCCTGACTCATGCAACGGCTGCTACATTGTTAGCAAACAACAAATGATCACTTCCTCCCATTCTCCTTATTTTTAGACTCTCCATAAATGGTTGGTGTTTGGAATAGCTCAGGAAAATGGATTGGGCTTGTTTCCGGCTCTCTCTCACCCTCAAGTCTTGGTGCAAGCTGCTTTTAACTATTCCCCTTCCCCCTTATCTTCCTTCACTTACCGTTGTCACAGCCACCACCATTGCCACCATCCTATTATCACTATCATTGTTCCCCACACACTGGCCTGCTGTCCTTATTACGTTATGCCTATGATGACAATCATCACCCAAGGTCCTACTACCATCACCAGACACCTGTCACCAAACTACTGATACCATCACCGAACTGTTAGTGCTATCCTGTTAACCATCATCTCTCACCACAGTCTACCACTGTCATTACTACCAAACTGCCCTTGTCACTGTCTGACTACTACAACCATCACACCATCATCACCGTCACCACCATCACCACCATAACTACCATTACCACCACCATCACCACCAGCACCATCACCAACACCACCACCAGCACCATCACCCCCATCACCATCACCACCACCACCACCATCACCCCATTACCACTACCATCACCACCACCTCACCACTATCACCACAACCATCACCATCACCCCCATTACCATCATCACCACCACCACCACCATCACCATCACCATCACCACCATCACCACCACCACAATCACCATCACCATCACCACCGCTGCTGCTGTCACTGCCACCCTCACCAATATTTTTGTCACCACCAATATAATTTAGTACAAGTCACAGGTATTTTATCTGTATCTTAAGCTTCTGTTAAATGCCAGGATATGAACATGATTAAGAAAAGGACTATGATTCATGTTCACCACCATTACCATCATCAGCTATTAGTGGAAACTCATTAATGCCATATTTATGGCCATCCCTGCCAAAAGAGCTGCTTTGAACAGAATAGCATCTTGCAAACTTGTCATCTCATCCAACACCAAACTGTGCCCCAACCCAGCTTCTGCTTTTCCTGCCATCATCCCCTTGGCCTGGTCTAAACACAGGTTTCTTGTTGGCTCTGCCTAGGGGGCACTGGAGGGAATCTCTCCCCACCACCCTCATCCTTATCCAGGCTTCTTCATGCCTGTCTGACCAACTCAGTATTGGACTTCAGTGCTTCCTGGCACCAATCTAATGACATAATTATCATCACATGTTGGGAGAGTTTTATAAATCTTAATTACATGTCACTTGGCTAAAAGCAGAAGATAGGAGAAATCTGTTTCTCATTACCAAGCTTTATGGGACCTCTGGAAGGCTGTTGTCTTTTGGGGACTGCCTGGGGATTCTGAAGAAAACACTCTCAACCTCGGAACCAGGTCACAGAGCGGTAAGAGGCACCGTAAGGACCAGGCTGGCTCCACACGACCAGTCAGAAGGAAGCTGATTTCAATCTCTCCCAAGAGCCTGTGGTTGATGGGTTGGAAATGCTTGGTGAGCTCTTCTTGGCTCTCTGCATCCTGCTCCTTCTTGCCCTGACATGGCCTCAAGGAGCCCTACAGAGGCCAAGGGCTGGGAGAGGTCAACAACCTGTCTTTACCCCTAGAACTGTACTCTTATTGTATGGGAGGTAGTCTACGACCTCCTAGCTGTGTGATGCTGAGCAACTTCCTTGACTTTCGGGGACCTTGGTTTCCCTGACTGCAAAATAGGGGTAACATGGGGCGCCTGGGTGGCTCAGTGGGTTAAAGCCTCTGCCTTCAGCTCAGGGCATGATCCCAGGATCCTGGGATAGAGCCTGCTTCCCTTCCTCTCTCTCCGCCTGCCTCTCTGCCTACTTGTGATCTCTGTCTGTCCAATAAATAAAACCTTAAAAAAAAAACAAACAACAAGGATAAAAACATCTCTTCTGCTTGTACTTCTGCTTGTCCTGAGGGTACATGAGATGCCCCCACTAACGCCAATTGGAGTTTTTCCTCCACAGTCATGATCATGATCACAGTAATAGGACTAGCACTTCTGTGGATGTTACTAATTACAACAACAACGACCAGATCAAGGGGCCGAGGGCTCGATAGCTCATGTCCATTTGAACACACCTTGAGTGAGTTAGAAATTGTCATTTCCACCGTCCCTGTGCTCCAGGCGGGGGGCTTGATGGAGATGGTGCAGAAGATGGTGGTTCTGCTACTCTCTAGCTGTGTGACCTTCAACAAATCCCTTAGCCTCTCTGGGCCTCAGGAGATGTCAAGTAGGGGTAATCATAGTGACAGCTTCATACAGCCATGGTGCTGGTAAAATACCTCAGTGCCTGGACCAAGGTCAGTGTGCAGAAAGTGTTTCCTGTTACGTCATGCACTAATCAGTCAAACAAATGTATTGGGGTTCTAGTAGCTCCAGACATGTTGAACACCAGTGGCGAGTGGAGTGTGTGTGGGGGGGATGTCATCCATCCATGTTTGCTCGAGGAAGGAGAAACTTCTAGAGAGAGAGCAAACTCGAAGGACTGGTTTTAGGCAGAGGCAAAGGAAGCCCCCAGGACACAGGATTTAAGGAAGCCTCTGCCCTTACTTAGGTGCTGGCCCTGTACTTCCAGGAGCCCGAGAGTGAGTGCCTCCTTAAATTTTGCACCGCAAGCACTTCGCTTGTGTCCCTTTCTGTCCCAGCCCCGGGAAGAAGCCAGACTTGTCCAGCTGCTCCAGTGATCAGAGCAGGGCTAGGCCAAGCACCGGCAAATGGAAAAGCAGCAGTGTGCTCTTTCCTCCTACCTCTCATCCATGTTTCTCTTTATCCACCGGCACAGATATGGTTTCTCAGATTGTTTTGTTCATGTGGGCCATGTTCATGTGTTCTGGCCCTCCCAGAAATAGGCCCTATGTCTCTTGGCCCCAGCAGCACATTCTTGCAAGAAATACATCTGATTGGCCCAGTCACGGAATCTAGGGAGTAGAGTTACATTGTACAAACATCCTTGCCTGATCCCCTCCCTTTGGCAGTTCCCTGGGAAGGGGAATGTGCTGTAAGCTGGACAGATATCCCTAAGGATCTGCCGCATTCAAGAGCATTTCTGTGGCTGAGACCAAAGAGGCCAGTCTGATGTTTTGGGGGGGCCCCCTCCCTGTGGGCTCCTGTCTCGCTCCAGGGCTTGAAGATGGCTATAGATCAAAACGGAAAGAGCTGTTTTATTCTGGAACACACTGAGCTCAAGTGACTCTGATGCAAAGGTGAATTTCAAAAATCAATTTTTTTCTCTCCGCCACTTCTTGGTTCCCACCCTGGAGTACTGCAGGGACATCTGGAGGTCAGGGCTTGTGGGGGGCTTTGGTGCCTGGTGAGGTAGCAGCCATTCCCAGTGGGTTGGAAAGAGTTGTGAGCACAGGTGGGTACCCTCTGGGTAATGCCATAAATACCGCCGATAGAAGGAATGGGACTCTCGAGGCCAGAAATTCTCATAAAAGCAGGTACATCTGCGTCACCACCGCTCATCAGGCAAGTGGGCTCATACTCCTGCCACCATACACCTGCCATGTGCCCAGTGTGGGAGGGACAGCAAGCCCCCGTCCCAGCGCCCCCGGCCCTAAAGATAAGCAGAATTAAAAGTGAGAAGAAAGCTTTTGGGTTGGTTCGACAGAAGCAAAGTGAAACGTAATGTTTCATATAATCTCGACTTTCCCTAGGGAGAAAAATCCCTTGCTTTTATGAACAAGAGGCTTAAGTCACGGGATGCGTGAAACACCCACGTGGGGATGGCCCATCCGTCCATATGCAAAGTCCATGCATGTGTGAAAAGAAGCACGGACCTCTTTTCCCTTCCATCCGGGGTCCTGGCCACCGGGCATGGGGAGGGCTTCCTCATCGCAGCTGCCCACAGGCTCCTGTCCTGTTCTCTGTTCCTCCCCCCAGCACCCCATCTTCTGTGTCTGGGTCTCCAAAGACAGCAGACGCCTTCTCCTGCCTCTGAATGTTTAACTATGTGGAGTCTTTGCCTTTTCCCAGCTCTTGTCCAACTGAAACATCGCGATCGTTCTTCCAGACCCCTCGAGCCTGCATTTGGTGACAGATACCATTGGAGGATTGCCTGCCCAATATCCTTTCCCCCTTCTGATATCAGAACTCGAGTGAATATATATGTTTGCGGGGGGGGGAAGTCACCAAACGCTTCCCCCACCTCCCTCGCAGTGGCGTAGGGATGTGCTCTTGGAGTGTGACCCCGGTCACAGCGACTCCCCCAGCAGGCTTGTGGTTGGATCTGAGATTCCCAAACACCCTCCCCCTCATGCAAATGGCTGGGACGTTTTGGACTCAGACCATCTGCTTTCCACTGTGGCTTCTGTGTAATTTTCTTGCTATTTGACCTCGGGCTGGTCCTCAGGAATATTAATAATATTATTAATGCGGCATATTAATAATGCTGCCTGGGTGGCTCAGTCGGGTCAGCGTCTGCCTTCAGCTCAGGTCATGATCTCCGGGTCCTGGGATTGAGCCCTCTGCCCCTCCCCACTACTTGTGAGCGCTTGCTCTCTCTCTCTCTCAAATAAATCAATACAACTTAAGGAAAAAATAATGCTGGCTTCTCAGGCTGTTGGTGGGACTGGACCCGAGTGTGAAGTCCATGAGGGTGGGAACCTGGTCTTGCTTACCATCCCGTGTCCACGTTACACTGTGGGTGCCCAGTGCGTGCCTAACAGACGTGCATTGAGTGGATGGGTGCACAGGTCTCAGGAGAGTGAGTGGTTCGAGAAATCTTAGCTGAGAGGCTAACTAAAGGAACCCCCAAGCAGCATCCGGGTACCTGTGGGAGACGTGGAGAGGAAAGGGTTAAGTGCTGGGCTCACCCCTCCCCCCAGCCTCTCCCCATCAGAGCAGATCAGCTTTTATCAGATTTATGCAAGGGATTCATTCCTGAAGCTATGCATTATTCAAGACTAAATTTCCCAGTGGGATAAATGTAAAGCAAGATCTGCATTATTTCAAAATCCGAGCATACGGCGAGTCTTTATTAATATTTTTAAATCGCCTGATTTCCAAGTCACATGATGCAGATTTGCATGAAATGTGACACACTGTTTCAGCGTTCTGGACACGAATCTGGGAGCAGAAAGTTTTCTGAGGGTTGAAAAGTTCATACCCTGCTACCGACCTTCCAGGTTTGTGGCAGGGGTCCGTCGTCGGAGGTGGGCTTCGGTTGTAATCATTTGGTATTAAAAGCGGTTAAAATACCAATGTAGGGAGACGATTTACTTTTACAAAAATCATAGTTGATTCAAACTGATTCCAAGGGAGCTGTGTGAATTATTGAAAAATTAATCGCTGTCTCTTTTCTCACTGCTGTAGGTTCATCGGAAGGGAATAAGAGAGCTCTTTATCCCATGCTCTCCCTGGGACCTTTCTCCAAGCTTGGGAGTCCAGAATGCAGGGAGCTGCCTGAAAATGCAGATTCCCGGGTTCTGCCCCCCCATTCTGGGGTGGCCCCAGGACTCTGCATTTTTAACAGGCACTTCCGGAGACTCAGATGTGGTCGTAAGAACGCTGTAAGTTTAAGGAGAGGAATTTAGCTGGCCCATCTTGGGGGGGGGGTATGCAGAGGTGAAAGGGGCTGCCGTTGCCGGGGAAGGGGACATTTTGGCCTTGGGGAATAGGTGGGCAGATGTCGAAGTTTCTGGAGGTGGTGGCGGCGATGTGGCTAATTATTTTGGTCCGAACCCCGGCAGGCTTGTAAGGTCCACAGAGAGGAGACATGTCCAGGAACTGAGTGCCATCAAATTTACTATCTACATTACTAATGGACTATGACTCGATTTAGAAATATAAAGAAATGGGACCTATCTTACATGTCAGAGTTACTGGATAACTCTTACCCCGGGGCCCCAGTAAGAATGTCAAAGTCCCATGCTTGGGGCGCCTGGGTGGCTCAGCAGGTTAAGCCTCTGCCTTCAGCTCAGGTCATGATCTCAGGGTCCTTGGATCGAGCCCCGTATCGGGCTCTCTGCTCAGCGGGGAGCCTGCTTCCTCCCCTCTCTGCCTGCCTACTTGTGATGTCTCTCTCTGTGTCAAATAAATAAATAAAATCTTAAAAAAAAAAAAGTCCCCTGCTTGCATTTTTCAGATGCTCGCTTTCTTAACTTAGTTTCTGGAACAGATGCGATGCTGTATTTGCATAGTTCAGAAGTCAAATGCTATAGAAAGAGATTTATAAAAAAACCCCTCAATCCCTTTCTCTGCAGGATTGCGGTCTCTCTCTTCCCTTAGCTGACATTTAGTAACTTTATCTTTTTCCAGCCATTCTTAATGCGAGTGCAAGCACTGTGTGTGTGTGTGTGTGTGTGTGTGTGTGTGTGTGTTTGTATGCCCCTTACTTTATTACTCAGAACATAGCAAACTGCCCATACTGTTTCATTCCTTGGCTTCTCCCCTTACCAGTATGTTCAGGAGCTCTTTCCATATCCGCACACAGAGAGCCATTTCATTATGATATATATTATTTCACACCTGCACAGAGGGGTACCCTGGGATTCACCGTTCCTGGCTCCGGAGAACGGATTCTTCAACTGTCAAAAATTCTGTGAGCCAGTGGACTGCATGTTGGTAGCTTGGAACTGGCCTTGTTGGAAGTATTTGCAAACAGCAGAAATGGGCGCGCTCTGTAAGCCCAGACTTCCCCTTTTGGAGAGCTGCTTGTTAAACATTAAAGGAACCACTCCTGAAGTGTGGCTACCCCAGCCTGCTCTACCTGGAGCCTTGGGTGTTTTCAATATTCTGTTTTTCATAAATGGTGCTTTAGGGAATATCCATTATCTGCCTGGAGAGGGAAAGGGGACTTTCCTATTGTTATCAGTCATTGTGGCTTTGGAGCAGCTGTGTTGGCATATCCAGGGGCTTATTCGCAATGCCCGTTCTCAGGCCCCACCCCAGAACTACTGAGGCAGGCAGGGTCTGCATTTTAAGGTGCCGCTTGTGCTGCGCGGGCACTGAAACCCTTGCGAAGTCGCCCCCAACAATCTTGCCTGTGCCGCAGCTGAAGGTGGGGCCCGGAGCACAGGGGCGCACCCCCCACTCCTTCTCTCATCACAAATGTGGGAAGCATTTTGTTGCTCTCTGTGTTAAGGACTTATCCCTTGGGTGAGGAAAGCCCCTTTTAGGGCACAGTCGTGAAATCTAAGCATTTGGCCTAGAACTTCTGTAGAACAGGACTTCCTGGTGGTGGCGGTGGGGGGCGGTCCTGAAAATCAGGAACCCCCAGGTTACCTCTGTGTGCGCGTGTGTTGCCTGATACGAGGATGGGAGGAAGGAGGAGAAAGGGGCACGTTGAGCGCCCCCTGCTGGCCAATATGGGTAGCGAATGGAATGGGGTGCCCAGGCTTGGTGGGAACAAGGGAGAATAGGAAATAATGGTGACATTGCAGGTGGGTTGCAGATCGCCAGCGAAGAGACCGTGTTCACGCCTGCACACATGGATGCACACACACACGCCCGTGTGCACACCCTACGGTAAGTGACTGATTTCTGAAGCTGAGGCTGCACCAGGTGGGTCCCTGGAACAGGAGCCTCCAGGTGGAGAAAGCAAAGCCAGAACCTAGGCTCTGGGGGACAGTGTACCCACCTCCACCTGGCCAGGAAGCAGGGGGTCCACCTGTCTGCAGGAGGAGTGGTTAACAGTCACTAGGAACTTGCAATCTTCCAAGAGCTGCTCTTGCTTTATCTGACTTAATCCTCCCTGTAACAGTTCTGTCTGATATGCGGATTAAATGCTCGGTAAATGCTAACTGAATGAATCAACCAGACCTTGGAACTGGATGTAATTATTGCCCTGTTAGCTCTGACTTGATTTCCTGCCACTCCACCCATTTATTGTGCTCCATGCTGCTCCCAGCCTCTCCAGGCACATCTGCCTCAGGACCTTTGCATGTCTGTGCCCGCTGCCTGAACACTCTTCACCCAACATCCACGTGGCTGCCTCCTACCCTCCTACCTCTCCCTCAGGCCTGTATTCTAATAGGCCCTTTCCCGTGGGACCCTCCCCAAACATCTTAAAATTACAGTACCCTCCCCCTCACTTCCCTCTCTAACTTTTCCCAAATACCTACTCACATTCTCTATATACTGCTTTCTGAGTGTTTGTTGTCTGCCTTGCCCACAAGGACATCTGCTCCTTCAGGCAGAGATTTCTGTCCACTGGCTCACTGCTGTCTCATGGGTTCCTGGGACAGGGCCTGGGGCAGCCCAAGTGCTCAGTAAATATTTATTCGTCCCATGAAAGAATTAATTAGCTCCCTTTTGTCAGAGGAGGAGACTGAGGCTCTGAGGAATGAGCTGCTCCCTGTCCAAGGTCTTCTGGCAAATAAATGGCAGAGGCTGGATTCAAGTCCAGGCTGACTCTGGAACCTGGGGTGTGGGTCCTGAACCCCGGGGCTGGGGAAGGGTTGGACCGGTCCTTTTAGGGTAGTTGTCATCCGGGGAGGGAGTAAGGGAGGAAAACAAATTCTTTTTCCCTCTACCCATCTTAGTTTCATGGATGGAGCTCCTGAATGAGACCCACAAAGGCCCTGATTAAGAAGAGAAAAACAACCAGGAGTTTACGAATACAGGCAATGCTGAGCATCTAAAAGTGTGGTTCGAATTTGGGCAAGCCTTGCCTCTTCACAAAGGACAGGATGGTCCTACACAAGTAACGGGAGGAAGGAGAAGGACTTCGAGTTCTGGGGGCAGCAGACTGAGGGAAGGTCACTACAGGGAAGGTAAGGGCTGGTTAGTGAGGTTTACTCTTGATTCGCTGGGCTGGTAAGAGTCTAGAGGTGCCTCTGGTGATTTCCTTCTGTCCTTTCTGGTAGAAAGGGGAGGGGGGCACCTTTTTAAATTTATGTTTAGCTCTTAGGTGAGTAGAGGGACAGCAAAGAGCTTTTCTCCTCCCTCCTCATCTTCCTCAATTGCCTTTACCTCCAAATAATCCTTATTTGGAGGTAAAGGCAATTCTGGCAGAAGCCAGAGTGGACTATTTTGAGGTGGCCTGAGCACCCCCCCATGAGCCAGCTGTTGGGATGGAGGCCTGGCTGGGACATCATTTTCATTGTGCTTTTGCCTCAAGGGATGAGGTGAACTCGTTCTCAGCCTGTGTGTGTGGGGGTGTCTGCATGGACCCGTGCCCTGTTGAATGGCCCCACCCTGTTGGAATCGCCCCGTCCCACCCAGGGTCCTGGGAGTGACCTCCCGGGGCTTAGTCCACACTGGGGAGACTCGGTGGTTCATGGCTCCATTAGATGACATAATCAGGGAGTGAATTAACTTCGGCTTTCCTGGCTGTATTTTAAAGGCATGTTTTAAATGGTTTTTTTCCCCCCTTTGGAGGCTATGCACTCTTCAGAAATTAAATTTAGACTGTGATTTTATTACCCTTTTTATTTAATTTATCCTAACGGTTGCATTCAAGCTGGGAACCAGCTGTTGACTTTGAAAAAACATTGTTCAATTGGAAGGGAACATTTTAAAACTTAATGTAATGGCTCTAAGTAATCACTACAGCAATTACGCTCCATGGCGCGGTGCGTCACAAGGGGCACAGGCGGGATTGGGAAGGATGCTCAGGTGGGCAGAGGGGAGGCTTAGGCAAGAGGCAGGCATGTGGGCTTGGGGGAAAGGGGATGCGGGGGGGGTGGGGGACACAGAAACCTGCCAGCCACACAAGCCTGCATGGGGACCGGCGCTAGCACGGAGACCCGTTTGCCAGAGTCTCTGGTTCAGCCCAGCTTCCAGACTCCTGCTGTCCCCTGCCAGCCATGGCACCCTGACCAAGAGGCTTTGCTCTGCCCCTTCCTCCTTGCTGGGGATAGGATAATATAACAAGTTCCGAGGTCGGACACCATTCAGGGGCTTGAGCTGGACGTGCCTTCACGTTAGTCCCTCTCTGCCTTTGGGCTTATCCATCTATTCACTTAATCACTGTGGTATGTTGCAAGGAAAACAGGCACAAAATATTCCCATCCCTTTATGTGGTCACTTTGTAACGGGCTTCTCCTGGTAAGAAGTGGAGCCTAGCTCTCTAAATCTTGGATCTGAGCTTGCTTAGGTGATGTCCACAGGGTTGGGATGCTGACATTAGTCCCTTCTGTCTGGCGTTAGACCTTCTAGGGAAGAAGGCTGGATGATGAGAGACCGGGTAGAACATGCTTGGGCTGGCCCAGCTGGGGACCCAGAAGCAGCCGGCAAGCATGCTAGGGACCACCTTAGACCCTCCTGCTCCAGGGAGCCCATCCAGCTAGACCTCCCTAGTCATGCACTAAACCAAGTGACCATTGGCTGGAACCACTACATTTTGGGACAATTTGCTCTGCTGTAGAAGTAAAACTGAATCCACCACCACTGGGCAAGTATTTAATGGCCCCTGGCCCACGACAGGCATTGCACTTGGCCGTGGGGATGAAGAGCCCCCTTGATCATGGTTTCTGATTGGCTGGTCACCTCTTGCCTGGGGTGGGGAGGCCATATTATGCTGTTGTCCTGCCCTGTTCCGCAGATGGCATGGTCTCAGGGTCCCAGACTCAGCTCTAAACCCATCCCTAACATTGGCTACACTGCCCACCCCGAGATGGGCAGTGGGGACTGTCCATAAAGCTTAGAGTAGATGGCATCGGGCTAATGGGGGTGGGGGATGTTCAAACCCTCCTCTGTTTCTCAACATTTGTCATTGTAAGCATTGATGGTAGATGAGACAGTCTACATTCCCGTCCCCTCTCTGTGACTTTCAGCCAATGGACACATCCCCATTAAGCCCTGACATTCCTATGTATAAAATAGGGGTGATACTAGCCCATTCACAGGATCACTGTCACATAATAGATTCTCACGCAGTGAGAGGCTTGGTGTTGTCACTCCCTGAGTGTCCATCTTTGAAATGGACTGCCTTCATGCCCTCTATGGGTATCTACCACCTGGGGATGGTGTAGGGATGAGAAGTGATGAATGTGTTTGGAGGACTCACCACTGGGCCTCATGTGTGAAACATGCCCCAGACTCAGCAAGGGTCTGCTCGGTATTGTTATCAACCAATCAGGGTGGGTTACTGGGGAATGCTCTGGGCCAAGGCTAGCTTTCCACCCCAGGACTGACCACTCGGGGTGCTTCCAGCAGGCTGTCCCCCATCCTCCCCACACATGTGCCTTTGTTTCCGTGTCCATGTGGCCAAAATGACTTACCACATACACCATTTATGAACTTTTCTTCTCTTCTTCTCACCTTCTTTTTATTGAAAACAAATGGTTGTGGGTGCCTGGGTAGCTCAGTTGTTAAGTGTCTGCCTTCGGCTCAGGTCATGATCCTGGGGTCCTGGGATTGAACCTGTGTCAGGATCCCTGTTCGGTGGGAAGCTGGCTTCTCCCTCTCTCACTCCCCCTGCTTGTGTTCCCTCTCTTGCTGTGTCTCTCTCTGTCAAATAAATAAAATTAAAAAAAAAATGGATGGTTTCAGATGGCAACTAGTTTCATTTTTTTAAAAAAGATTTATTTATTTATTTGAGAAAGAGAGAGAATGAGAGAGCATGAATGGGGTAGGGTAGAGGGAGAGGGAGAGACAACCTCAGGCAGACTCCGAGCTGAGCGTGGAGCCCGAGTGGGCCTCCATCTCACGACCATGAGATCACGGTGTGAGCTGAAACCAAGAGTCAGATGCTTAACCCAGTGGACCACCACGCACCCCTCAGAATGGCAACCATTATTCGCTGATCGATTGGTAATGTCTGTACAGAGTCAGGAATGGAGATCTTCCCCACAGGGCTGGGTGGGAGAAAGTGTCAGGATCCATTAGTGATGTCTGCAGAGGACATAACTGGGAAGGATAGAGTGTGTTTGGTGCTGCCCCAGACTGCTGGTCCAGGGGCCTGCCTGGCAGAGGGGAAGTGAGAACTCAAGGATGTGCCACGGACAGAGGGAGCTCCACTCTGGTGGGGACAGGAAGAAGTGCCCCAGAAGACACCCCCCCCACTAGTCCCCGCTGGGAAGGGCGGCTCTATGGGGATCCTGGGGTATTAACTTTCCAGTTACTTTTGCTGCAGCTGCTTTATCCCCAGGTCTCCTGAATGGAATCAAAGGCCACCCTGAGAAACAGTGGCAGACGATGGCCATAAAAGTTAATGTCCTGAGAAATAGCCTGGAGGCTGCAGCCTCCAGGAGAAATAGCAACTTTAATACAAAATAAAAACAAAGCCAGGCCAGGCCGTCCAGAGGCTCCAGCAGCTGAGGCCCAGGATGGGGTGGGGGGGACACTCGGACCAGAAGTTACAGCGAGGCCAGGATTGAGGATTTCCAGTTCTGACCCCAGCTCTGCTGTGCGAGTTTGTCCTCACACCAAGGACGTCTCCGACACCAGCTGGGCGTCCTGTGACTCAACCGTCCACCCAGAGATCGCGTCAGACTGGTTTAGGGCTCCATCCCACCAGACTGCCCCTACTCCAAACACCCATTTGTCCAGTTTGGCACCTGGGCTTCTGATTGGCTATCAATTGGACATTCCCACCAACCCACACTTGGGTCTGGTTAGTTTGCTAGAGCCGCTCTCAGAGCTCAGAGGAAACGCGTTACTTACCAGATCACCAGTGTATAAGGAAATGATGGAACACAGGAAACACCAGGCAGAAGAGATGCTTAGAGCAACGTATGGATAGCACACAGAACTTTCAGGCCTTATCCGGGCATCGGTCTCCCTGAGTCTCCACATGATCCCCAACCCAGGAGCTCTCTCTGGGTTTTTATGGAGGCTTCATCACATAATCATGACTGATTAAATCGTGGCTGTTGGTGATTAATTCAATCTCCAGCCTCCTATCCTCTCCTTGGGGCTCAAGGCGGGGTGGGGGGCGCGGGCAGAACTGAAAATCCCTCAGTCACATGGTTGGTTTCCCTGGCAACTAGCCCCCATCCTCAGGTGCTTTCCAAAAGTCACTTCATTAACAGGGAGTCAGGTGTGGTGGAAGGGGGTTTGGTCTGAATCTCAAGACACCTTGATTGCTCCCGTTTCTTGGGGCCGGAAACAGGGACAAAGACCAGACTTATTTCTTATTATAAATCACAATATCACAGGACTCCTGTTCAAATCATTTTTCAGGGGTGCAAGGACCTGGCCTTCGAAATACATGGAATAACACAGGCGTCTCATGAGACAGAGACAAGGAGAGAATGTGATGCACTTAGCAAGTTCTTAAAGGCCTGTCAGAAGGAGACCCGTTAAATAAATTACGATTAGCCATAGCCGTTTAAAATTATGAGACAGATTTACAGACATTGTTATGGGATCTCCTCCCATAAATATTAAGTGTAAAAGGCAGGATGATGAACGCCTTCCTGGTGGTGTCTCCACTTGAAGGGGGGAGGGGAAGTTGGGGGGGTCTATTAGTGTCTGCTTGTATTTGCATGACTCTCTCTAGAAGGGGAACCCCCTAACGTGGTTACAGTGGTCCCCTGTGGGGACTGCCAATGGGGACGAGGTGACTGAGGGACAAATTACATTTTGACTCTACGCCCTCTGATACTGGTTCCATTTATTACCACCATTATCTCTGCTGGGTACTCATCTTGTTAATTGCAGGGGGAAAATGTCCCCAGGCGATCTGGATGCCCAACAGATTCTGGAACCACCAACACCATCCACGGCACCAGCCCACTCAAATGCAACGTCAGTATCGAGTTTGTGAAGAGCCCTGGCCCCCTAAAGGTTATTTATGAGGCTGGGGGTCTGGGTTTCCCTAAGAGGACTCCAAAATCCCTGTGGGCTGGAATGATGTGGAGAAATAGCAGAGATCCTATCTTTCCAAGAGATTGGCTGCATGCCAGAAGGAAGAAAGGAACCTGGGATTGTTCTAAGCTGGTTCTGCATGGAGTGATGTCAGGGAGACACAAAAGAGAACTGAGTTCTCCTGCTATCGTTCTGCTGTGTTTCTAATTCTGTTAGTTATCAGGCCTTCTTGTGGAGGTTACTATTGGGTCCCTTTGGACTTAATCTTCTAGACCCTGCAGCTGCTTGGATGCTGTCCCAGTGAGGTTCCTTGGTGGCTGGTGGCTGGTGGCTGGTGGCTGCTATTTCCTGGTATTTGGGTGCTCTGATCTGCAGGCCTGCTGGGGTGGGGCTGGGGCCTGAGTTGGACTTGCTGGAGTTCCCAGGGCCTAGGGACACTTATGTTTCTGGTCTCTTTTCTGGGCCAGGCTCTCCTCTCCCTGATTCCTTGGTCCCAATCTCAGGCATGGTCTTTCCGTCTCTTCCTCCTGATCCGACCTGAGTAGGACATATCTGAGTCTTTCCCCCCACCCCCAGAAAAACCCTTTCCCCTTCTTCAAAGGGTTCCATCTGAGAACTTCCAAATTGCTTCATTCAAAACCGTCACGGTCATCTGGGAGAAATGGGGAAGAGGATTGTCGGTGGGCAAGCAGGCCCCAGGACAGTGGGCTGCGCTCAGTGATGAAGGAAGCATTCTTGGGGAGAGTGAAACTCTCTGAGCCTTGTCTAGTTATATTGGTAGTTGTCTGTGGTCTGGGGCATCATGGCCTGTGTGGGGGATTTGCCTGGTATGTCAAAGGCATCTGGTGGTGTTGGTATCCTCGAGGCACAGCTGACTCCATTTCCTCAACTTGGAAAACCTGAGTAGTGGTGTCACTTACAGAGCTGTGTGTAAAAATAGACAACACTGCACCTGGCTGAGTGTAGATGAGTGTTAGCTGAGTTTGGACTTGGGTCCTATTAGGAGAGGGCATGTCTCTGAAGGGACTGGGACTTCCATCCAGACACGAACAGTTCATTCCTTCTCCTGGCAACCCGACAGGAGCAGGCTCTATGCTGAGGTGGGCACCATGGGATTGGCAGAAACAAAGACTGGACTCGTGGGGAGGCTGTAGGGAGAAGAGCTCTTGGTCTGCACCAGGGTGGGCATTGGAGACCTAGATGCATTCTTGGGTAACTGAAACCTTCTAGGCATCATGGCACCAATGCCTAGAGAGTCAGCCAGTTGGATCTCTGGAGGCTTGCAAGACAGAGACAGTGGTCTAACCCTTTGGATCTGGAGGTCACTACAGCACAACTCAGTCTGCTCCCTTCCTCCTTCACTTGTCCCTTTGTTCTGGCTGCCAATCTGGGCCAGCTTCCTTTGGGTGTGTGATCCAGATAAGAATTTAGGGTGACGTATGGAAAGCCCTGGAAAGGAATCTATGTAGCCTTGAGTTAATTTTGGCCCTTTCCTGGACAGAGCAGTCAGAGTGAACTAAAATAAAGCTGATTTCCTCCCTTCTGGTTCCTTCAAGCTCCTTCTTCTTTGGGTTCCTTCAGGACTCATAGATGTGAAGAAATTCCTAAATGGGGACACCAGCATCCAAACTTATCCCCTGAATTGTGTAGACCCAAGCTGGAAGGATGAACGCGGAAGAGCTCAGGGAAGAACCATTTGAGATGGGCCCTATAGTTTTTCCCAAAGTTTCTGGAGCAGATGTGTTGAGTGACTTCCCCCCAACTGTCCACCCCAGCAGCCACCAGGAGAGTGAAGCTTCAGTGCCGCCCAGCAGGCACCACCTCATTTACATGCTGCAGAAACAATTTTTGTGAATTTAATTAATCACAGTTTACATGCTAATAACCCTCAAAATATTTTTATGGGTAAATAATGGTTATTCCCCACTGTGGGGGGAATCCGTTGATTCTAGTGTTCATTTTTATTTTATTTCTCATTGTGTGATTAGAGAGTGAGGCTGATGTCTACCATCATGATGGGAGGAGAGAGGAATGATTTTCATTTCATGAATGAGGCCTGGAGAAAGTCGGCTCTTTCCTGGTCGATGATTGATGTCAAGTTGGGATAGCTGGAGAGCCCAATCCCCAATGTGGTCACTTTTACTTCTGGGTCTCCTGGTATGACATCATGATTATAATCCTACTATACTCATCATTATCATCACTATTACTTCCACCACTACCATTATCACTGCTTAAAACCAGTTTTATCATGACCCTCACCATCACTGCCACCATTATCCCTACCACCATCACCAGAGTCATCACCATCATCACCACCATCACCACCACCACCATCATTACCATCATCACCACTACCATCACCACCCTTATCACTATCACCACCACCATCATCACCATCACCAACACCACCAACACCACCAACACCATTACCACTGCCACCAACACCATCACTATCACCACCAACAACAACAACCACCAGCATCACAGCCATCACCATCATTACCACCATGACCATCACCAATGCCACCACCATCATCACTACCATCATCACCACCACTAACACCGTCACCAGCATCACCATCAACACCATCATCACCACCATTACCACCACCACCATCACTACCATGATAACCATCATTGCCACCATGACCACCACCAATGCCACCACCATTATCACTACCATCATCACCACCACCAGCAGCATCACCAGCATCACCATCAGTACCATCAGCACCACCATTACCACCACCAACAACAACCACCATCATCACCATCATCACCATCACCACCACCATTACCTCCACCATTACTATCACTATCACTTCACCATCACCACTTCCATCATCTCCATCATCCCTATTATCATCACCACCACCACTATCACCACCATAGTCTTCAACATCACTGTTGCTATCACCATCATTACTGCCACAACTTACCATCCCAACCTTGAGTACCATCCTCTGCTTTAGAGATCCTTCTTCATCCCATCCAGAAACCCCATCCTTTTTGGGCCTTCCCTACCCCACTTTCCCTTTCCCAACATCCTCGCCCTTTCACATCTAATCCAGCACTGAATACCATTGATTCTACCTCCTGCACATCTCTTCATTATGTTCTCATCTTTACATATATATGTGAATAAACAGATATTCTCCATATATATGTTCTCATAATTTCTCAGTTGATCTGGTCCATTTCCAGCCAGTGTGGTACTGGAATGTCTTCCTAATATGAAAATCTGACTTCTGTTGATTAAAACTTTTTCTTATGGCCTCTTCCTCATCATTTGTACTCAGCTAGGCATCTAGGCATCACTCAGCTGAGTGTTAGTACTCAGCTCAGTACTCAACTACTTAGTACTTAAGTACCCAGCTCAAGTACTTAGTACTCAAGTACTTAGTACTCAGCTCAGCTCAAGTACTCAGCTTGACTACTCTCTACTCTGTAGAGAGTAGTCAAGGTACCTCATATTGGCTTAAACATTTTTTATTGTAATGTTACTCAGCTATTTACAAACAAAACCAGGTACCACTTATTCTTCATGTAAATCTAATCCACCATTCGTTGTAAGATGCAAGGTTCTTTTAGAGGGAAAGAGTGCTGTCAGTTGTACTTTTTTTTTTTAAGAATTTATTTATTTATTTGACAGACAGAGATCACAAGTAGACAGAGAGGCAGGCAGAGAGAGAGAGAGGGAAGCAGGCTCCCTGCTGAGCAGAGAGCTCAATGTGGGACTCGATCCAAGGACCCTGAGATCATGACCTGAGCCAAAGGCAGAGGCTTAACCCACTGAGCCACCCAGGTATCCCTGTCAATTGTACTTGTAAGAGGCTATAGGTTTTAAGATGGACCCCAATTTCAGAGTCAAATGTGACAAAAATTATGTTTTAGACTCAACAACAAGAGAAGTTCCTAAACAGCAATCAGACACACACGAATTAGGAACTATGTACCAATAGAAGTGATAAAATTCAAATTAGTATTATTTACTTGACATGATTGATGATGTAGTCTTGGTGTGAAGCTAATTTGCCACTTACTAAAAATTAATCGCTCTTCTAGCCCAGGTTTTCTTGAGTTCCACTGCTTTTATTATTTTGGGGGGTGGGAGAAGTAATCCTCCTACCTTTTTCCCCCTAAGAACCTTCATTGCCAAAGCAAGCCACCAATTAATTGGCCTTTATCTGGCACAAACACATCATTTGTGTATCAGTTCTACCTCTTCTCTTTTTCCCTTGTCCTGGGACAATTAAAACATTCTTACAACGTTCTGTGCTGGTTGTCGGGGGGATGATCCAGAACGTGCTGGTATCGGGTGAACACACCGTAGTGTTAAAAATCCTTGCTGAGGGGCACCTGGGTGGCTCAGTCGGTTCAGCATCTGCCTTCAGCTCAGGTCATGATCCCAGGGTCCTGGGATTGAGTCCTGCTTCGGGCTTCAGGCTCCACGGAGAGCCTGCTTCTCCCTCTCCTGCGTCTCCCTCTCCCTCTGCCTGCTGCTCTGCCTACTTGTGCTCTCTATATCTCTGTCCAATAAATAAATAAAATCTTAAAAAAAAATCCTTGCTGAGCACTCATAAATCCCTAAGTGTAAATCGGCAAATTCTCAGGGATCCTTTAATGATACTTTTAGACACTGGTCGTCAAGATAAAGTCTCCATCTCTAGCGTGACCTAGCCCTGCCTCATTTCCGGCTCTGTCCTGTGCTCTGCTGCAGCCATAACCCGCTCCTTGCTGGTCCTGGACACCATGCCCTCCTCTGTTTCCAGGTCTTGGTGTATGCTGTTCCTTTATCTGGAAGGCTTTCCCCACCTTGTCTGTACGGAAAGCTCTTCTGTACTCTTGACGCCTCACCTGCAGCTCTGTGAAGGCTTATCTGACATCTCAGTGGGGGAATCTGGCTTTTCCAGGTCAGACCATTGGCTAGGCATCATTTTACAATCTCTTGAGAATGTGGCCTTTGTGTCCATCTGTGTGATGCTTAATACAGCGATGGGTACAGCTTAGAGATGAAAGAGATTGAATGAAGAACTTCCATTTTTCCCTTATTACAAAAGTTATGTGTGTTGGGGCGCCTGGGTGGCTCTGTGGGTTAAAGCCTCTGCCTTCAACTCGGGTCATGATCCCGGGGTCCTGGGATCGAGCCCCATATCGGGCTCTCTGGGCAGCGGGGAGCCTGCTTCCCCTTCTCTCTCTCTCTGCCTGCCTCTCTGCCTACTTGTGATCTCTGTCTGTCAAATAAATAAATAAAATCTTAAAAAAAAAAAGTTATGTGTGTTTGCACCCAAACTCCTGCCTCTTCCCTTGTCCTCTTGTCCTCTGTTACCTTTGCCAATGCATCCTCTTCCTTCCTCCCTGTCCTTTCTCTTCTCCCTGCTTCCTTTCTGTCTTGTCCCTACCCACTCTCCTTGTCCTTCCAGATTCTCTCTGAGTCCCCTCAAGCTCTGTCTGTCCCTCTGTCTCTTGCTTTATTACAGAATCCCAGCAATGTTATTTTAGCTCAGACATCCCTGTCTTGGCTGGACCCGGCTAGCAGAGCTGGGGGTCCCCGAGGGCCGTGGAGTGTGCATAGGCATAGACCATCTCTCTGGGGAAGAGAAGGGCACCCCAGTGATGTCTCAGAGAGCAGAGGTGAGGATAGCCCTCTGGTGAGCAGGGATGTCCCTTCCTAGAGACTTTCTAGGTTCCTTCTTACAGAGGCTGAATCCCTTCAGAGACCCAAAATGGTCAAAGAATGCAGAGAGAGCTACCTCCCCTCTTTGAGCCTCCACTGTCCATTACTGAAAGGGGGTGATGGTAACACAGGGGTCTGGCAGGGCTGCGGGGAGAGAGGGAAAGAGCATGTGTGTGATGACGCTGGGCACCGTGGCCAACATAGGATGTGCTCAACAAACACAAGCTTCCTATCTCCGTTTGTCCACTGCCTTTGGAAACAAAAAGCCTTTTTGTGGATGAAAGCGTTAGAGGAGAAAGTAAGAAATCTGGGTTCTAGTCCCTTTTCCACCATGGTAGACTTTGGGCATGGGGCCTCACCTCTCTGACATGCCATTCTCTCATCTGTGATGGGAGGAGGAGTAACAATAAGGCCAATGGGCCTCTCAAAGTTTTGGAAAGACGGAATGGAATGAGCTAGCATTTGAGAAGAGGTGATCCTGGAGCATGGCCAGCAACAGCTAGCGCAATTGCTGTGTTCCAGGCGGGCCAAGTCCGATCTGCTCTCCCCTTTATTTCTAGGCCACCGGCGAGAACTTTTCCACCAACATGGGGGCATCGTTAAGGCAGAGTATTGGTTGGTCCCTTGCTGCAGCTGCTTCCTTCCTGGTCCTGAAGCAGTCGCTGGGCAGGCGAGGTTTCCCATGGTCTCGTGGATGCTGCGTCCTGTACAGTTTCCAGGATGCCCACTGGGAGAGGATGATGCGATTTCTTTAGTGCTACATGTGGCCAAGAGTTACACGGACTGGACCCCAGTGTTACATGTCGATGGCCCGTTCATCGACACAGTCACATTTTGGGTGTAAGCTGGACCTGTGAGCACTTTATTTTTTAATTTTTTAAAAAAGATTTTATTTCTTTATTTCACAGACAGAAATCACAAGCAGGCAGAGAGGCAGGCAGAGAGAGAGAGGGGGAAGCAGGCTCCCCGCCGAGCAGAGAGCCCGATGCGGGGCATGATCCTAGGACCCTGAGATCATGACCTGAGCCGAAGGCAGCGGCCTAATCCACTGAGCCACCCAGGTGCCCCTAGACCTAATTATGAAACAGAAATTATTTGATTCTCGAACCTCAAAGCTCATGTTAAATCTGTCTTGAAGGAAATCCACTCGAAGAGCCTATTGCTTCATACCTGCCCTTCTTCTTCCTCTTTTTTTTTTTTTTAAGATTTTACTTATTTATTTGACAGAGAGAGATCACAAGTAGGCAGAGAGGCAGACAGAGAGAGGGGGGCGGGAATCAGGCTCCCTGCTGAGCAGAAAGCCTGATGCGGGGCTTGATCCCAGGACTTTGAGATCATGACCTGAGCCGAAGGCACAGGCTTAACCCACTGAGCCACCCAGGTGCCCCTTGTACCTGCCCTTCTATTGAAGGCCCCCCTTAGTGATTGCAAAATGTCATCTCTTCCTAGCCATGGTGTGCTGTAACTGGCAGCAGAGGACTTCCTTCTCTAAGTAAAGTTGAGGGAGCAATCCACATGTTTGATATTCTCCATTATAGTCCTACGACACTCCTGCCAATGGAGGACAGAGTACACTGCATTGCTCATAAGGTAAAAAGTGTGGTCTAGAGCCAAGATAGAAACAGTACCTGTACTGGAAAAAGACAGAAATTGTATCTGTGGTGGAAATTTGCCCGATTGCCCCTTTAACCCTCAAAGAACCTCAATTTTCTTTTTGGGAACCACTCCTGCCCCCTGGTCTTCATCTGTGTGGTTTGAGCCAGGCTGAGCCTACTTCTGTTCTCAAGGGGTAGGAATCTAACCCAGTTCTAGCCAGAGGACTGAAACTCCCTGGTTGGAGTGACCGGTTCGAGGGATCCGCACATTACCCAGATAGGGCCAGTGAAAGCCCCACCTGAGATTTTGGCTAGATCAATGGGATGAGAAGCACCCTTTTTCTGTTGGGAATGCTAAGCAGGCAAGACAGAAGCTTGAAGTGGCCAGGATTCTCTCTTAACCAGCAAGAGGATAAAGCCAAATTGAGAAAGAAGTCAACTCTGCAGCGAGCCAAGCCAAGACATAGAGAGATGCTTAAAGATTTTTTTGAGTACCTTGATCCAACTATGCCTGAAGCCAACCCTACTGTTAGTCTTTCATGAGCCAGAACATACCTATTTTCTCTTTAAGTCAGTTTGAGTTGACTGGTGATTTTGGTCATTTAGTGTAAGAGTGTTACATTAGACTGGAGACATTACCCTAAAAGACAGACAAACAGGCAGACAGATGATCTCTGATAATTAAGAACTTCTTCCCACCTCTTTACAGGGGAGAGCCACCCCACCCCTCCCTGCTGCTTGTGGCTAATGCAGCCAGGCAGGCTGCAAATATTACAAAACGTCTGGGGAAAACGGCATTGTTCCCAATTTATGTTTTTGCTTCCTTTTCTGTCTCCTGCATTTTCGCTTTTATTTAAGGCTGTGTTCAATGTTGTAATTACTTTTTTAATCGGTAACGTCTGAGTCTGGGGCGCGTGGCTCCCCGCCGTCGCTAGGCCCGGCCCCGTAAACAAACACTGGCACTTTAGCTGGAGGCTCCCGCTGAAATATTGCCCTAAATAAATAAAAGGCAAATTAGATATTGGAAAATAACTTTAAATTACATTTGAATTCTTGGGGAATTACATATTACATCTGCATTCAGGACAAATGGGTTTACCGTGAATAATCCGTCTGGAGTGAGCGCCTGGGAGAGGAGAGCCGTACCGGGCGCTGGGAGGAGGGAGGACCACAGCAGGTCTTTCCAAGGATAGTGAGTGAGGCATAAAACAGAGGGGGCTTCTTGAGGGAGGACGGCTGGTGTAAATCCTCAGAAACCTTGGCTATGCCTGTGGGATCTGTAAGAGAAACGAGGAGTCCCTGGAAAGAAAGCCACTAGGTTAATTGAACTGGGTGATTCTCCCGGGGGTGGAAGGGGGATGCTGACATTATTATGTCCTTGCTGTGTACTGGGTACCCCACAAACAGGCAGCAATAGTAGTTGCCAACTTTGGTGACAGGGATCTGGGTGCCGATGCTGGTGTTATCACTAAGCTGACCAGTAGGGAGATACTTGGCCTCAGGGGACTTCCTTCTCCTGACTTGGTCACTGAAGAACTTCAGGGAGGGGAGGGCTCTATGTCTTAATAGCAAGGGCTTGGTATCAGTCTGACTTGGGTTCAAATCCCTATTCTGCCCCTTCCCACCAGGTGCCTTTGGCCAAGCCCCTTACCTCGCCAGGCCTCGGTTTCTCCGTCTGTGGAAAGGGGATCATGCCAATAGTAGCTTGTCTCCAAGAGCTGCCAAAGGACGTTGCTTGCTTAGCATAATTGCGCTCACCGAATGGTAATGAATATAATTCAGTCTTGTTATCTGTTCAACGGTCTTGTGTAACAGGATGTTAAAATCGAGATTCCAATTAGGCACCGAGATAAAAGAGATGTGCCGTTTCGAAGTGAGGTGTCAATTCACTACAGGCCGACTCTTGGAAAGGTGTAGCCCAACTCTCAACCCCCCGTGCCTGCTCCAGAAAAGGGATGGACTTGAGCCCGGTGAGTTCAGGGATTGGTAAGGAAAGCCTGGCTGGATTCAGCCACTTGTGCCCCCCTAGAGGACACCCTTGGTGGGGAACCTTCCCTGAGACCTGCAAACAGCCACCCTGTTTGACCTCTACACACAACGCTGCCCGCCCCTTGGTGGCATCCCGACCCATGTTTGTTTGTGGAACGCGTTGCTGGGCTCTGCTGCCCTCTCTGTTCATCTCTCTCCATCCTCAGCCTCCCCCTTCCCTAGCTAGGTGGCTCTCGGCCAGCTGTCCTGCCCTCCAGAATCATGGAAGCAGATTCTTCTAGAAGAGCTAAGAAAGGGGGAGCCTGAGACACTTGATCTTGGGATTGTGAGTTCGATCCCCACGTCGGGTGTAGAGATTACTTAAAAATAAAATCTCAAAAAGAAAAAAAAAAAGTAAAAGCAGTTTCATTATCCCAAGAAGATGTCATGCACCCCTTAGCGGTCACTCCCCAATCCTCCCCACCTTCCCCTGTTCACCACCCCACCCCCACCCCTAGCCATAGGTCACAAGTAATCTACCTTTCACCTCTGTAGATTTGGCCATTCTAGAAATTTCACATAAATGGGGCCATACAATACGTGGTCCTTTGAACCTGGTTTCTTTCACTGAACATCTTGTTCTCAAGGTTTATCCACGTCGTAGGATGACTCAGTAGCTCGTTTTTGTTGTTGTTGCTGCTGAGTCATATTTTATTATACGGATATACCATGTTTTATTTATTCCTTCACCAACTGATGGAAATTCGGGCTGTTTACATTCTTTGGTTATCGTGAATACTGCTATTGTAAACATTCCTGTACAGGAATTTTTATAAAGATTATTTATTTGAGAGCGAGCGAGCAAGAGAGTGAGAGACAGAGAGAGCACAAGCAGGGGGAGCAGCAGAGAGAGAGGGAGAAACCGACTCTCCACTGAGCAGGGAGTCCAACATGGGGCTTGATCCCAGGACCCTGGGATCATGACCTGAGCTGAAGGCAGACACTTAACCTACTGAGCCACCCAGGTGCCCCTCTATGTTTAGCATTTTGAAGACTGTTTCCGAAGTGGCCACACCATTCTACATTCCCTCTGGGGGGTGGGGGTGTCCCTACCCCTTCACATTCTCACCAGCACGTGTCACTGTCTATCTTGTGGATTCTAGCTTAGCTGGTGGGTGTGAGACAGCCTCTCCTGGTGGTGTTGATCCGCGTTGTCCCCAGGGATATTGTTGAGCCTCTTTTCACAGCCTTCTTGGCCCTTTGTCTATCTTATTTTGGAGAAGTGTCTATTCAGATTCTTGGCCCATTTCAAAATTGGGTTATTTGTGTTTTTATTATTGAGTTGTGAATGTTCTTTACATATTGTAGGTACAAATTAGCTATGTAATTGGTATCCTTTTCCTCCCATTCTGTGGGTGGTCCTTTCCCTTTTCTAATTAAAAATTTTATTTTTATTTATTTTTAAATTTTTTTCTGTCATCTCTACATGGGGCTCGAACTCACAACACCAAGATCAAGAGTCGCATGCTTTTCTGATTGAGCCCACCAGGTGCCCCTTCCCTTTTTAGACGGTGCCCTTTGAGGTACAACGTTTTTAATTTTGATGAAGTCAGATTCATCCAGTTTTTCTTTTGTTGCTTATAATTTTGGTGTCCCATCTCAGATCCAAATCCAAGACCACCACAATTTTCTCTTATGTTTCTTTGAAGAGTTTAGGTAGTTTTAGCTCTCACAGTTAGGTCTTTGATCCATTTTTTTTTTTAAAGATTTTATTTATTTATTTGACAGAGAGAAATCACAAGTAAGCAGAGAGGCAGGCAGAGAGAGAGGAGGAAGCAGGCTCCCTGCTGAGCAGAAAGCCCGATGTGGGGCTCGAACCCAGGACCTGGGATCATGACCTGAGCCGAAGGCAGCGGCTTAACCCACTGAGCCACCCAGGCGCCCCTCTTTGATCCATTTTGAATAATTTTTGCACATGGTGCGAGGAGGCAGTTCAACTTAGCTCACGCTTTTGCATGTGGATATCTGGTTGCCCCAGGACCATTTGCTGGAAAGACTGTTCTTTGTCCATTGAATGGACCAGCACCCCAAATCCATTGGCCATAGACATAGGGGCTTATTTCTGGACTCTCAGTTTAGTTCCATGGATGTTCAACGTCAATACCACAGTGTCTCCATCACCGTGGCTTTGTAGTAAGTTTCAAAAGAGGGAGGCTGATTCCTCCAACTTCGCTGTCTTTTTCGGGAATGTAAGACTGTATTCTGGGTTCCTTGAATTTCCATGTGAATTTTCAGATACGCTGAGTCAGCTGGGATATTGTCAGGGATTGAGTTGAAACTAGATCCCTTTGGGAATTCTTGCTAAGGGGGGAGCTCTACTAAGTCTTCTGATCTATGAACATGGGATGTCTTCTTATTTCTTCCAGTCTTCCTTAATTTCCTTCAACAGTGTTTTGTAATTTTCAGAGTGTAATAAGTTTTGCACTTTTAGTTACATCACTGTTCTTTTAAAGCTCCCTCCATGATTCCAGTGTGCAGCCAAGATTTCATGGTGATGTCAGGGGCGAACATGCCTCCAGCGCTTTTATGCCAGGCCCTGTTTTATCTCAGTTATTCCTTAGAATAATCCAAATGGCTGCAGAACCCCAGGGCTTTTTATAGGTGAGGAAGTTGAGGCTCCCTTGACACACAGCCAGCAAGGGGTAAAGCTAAGATGTCTGCTCCCATCCACGACTCCAAGCCTGGCCTCTTACCCTCTGCATGGAAGTTCCCCACCTCTCTAAGCACAAACATTTCAAAGCACCCCTAAGTCATTACACACACAGTTCCCTTTGCCTGAAACCCTCCCTTCCTCCTCCCACTCCATTTTAGCCTTTGGTAACTTCGCTCAGACTTTTGTACTTTTCAATCCTCAGTTCGGTGTCACCTCCTTTCAGTGGCTTTCCCTGAGTGTCTTCTTATTGCTCCCCGAGGGAATGAAGCTGTCTGTCTTGGACGGGGCTCTCTGTGCTGCTGGACCTGCCTCTGCCACAACATGTATCCTGTATTACAATCAACAGTGGGGCCGCTTCAAAACGCTCATCCCTCTGCTTGAAGGATGGCTGGCTTGCAGTGCAAACGACAATGTGAGTCCAAGACTGAGTCAACCATGGCCATGCAGCTTCTGCTGTGATCTCTAGAAGTATTGCTTAGGAGCCCTAAGCCACCCTGTGACATCTAAGCACCCTGTGACTTCCCTGCTCTAGAGGCGCATGTTAAGGGCTCTGGGTGACAGTCTTAGCTCAGCCTTTTCTTCAACGCTAGCAGCATGGGCACCAGAGCTGGGAGTGAAGAAACCACTGTGGAAATGGATCCTTCAGTCTGCCATCATTCAAGTTGCCCCAGAGGAAGCCTCAGATACCAGGGAGCAGAGAAAAACCATTTTGACCCTGCCTTTTCTGAATTCCTGGCCCATACACTCCACCAGCCTCCTAGTTGTTGCTCGGTGCCTCTATGTTTCAGAGTGGTAAACCACGCTGCGGTAGATAACCATAGCAACTGGCTTGTGCCTCTGCCTTTTCCCGCTAGATCGTGAACTCTTTGAGGTCAAGACTGCATCCAACGCCTCTTCCTATTACTTCTTCCCAGCACAGGGCTGAGTCAGGATCAGTGCTTCTCAGGGTGTATTGTGTAAACGAATAAAATCCTGGATGACCTGTCCCACTAACATGGCAGCCGTGCGCCATCTTGAACCACGGGGAGGGATATGCCCACATCTGGAGCTCCAGGATTTTCTTTCTAGGGATTTATTCTTTAGGTACCCATTTATGCTCCCAAAGGAGTACACACAGCGAGGTTCATCGCAGTGCTCTTTGAAAGAGCCAAAGTATCCATGAAATCATTTATAAAAAGTGTTAACAGGAAGGGGAATTGTGTGTCTGGGAATGGAGCTGAATTTTCACTAGCTGTAGGGTAATAGTTTTTGAATTTTGAAGTATGTATTCTATTACCTCTTCTAACATAAATATTAATATAGGTGCTGCTCAGTTTGACTTGGAACAGAATTAATATTCTTCTTGAAATAGACTCCATTTTTTAAAATAAATAAATTTCTTGGGAAAGGAACAATTACTTTGGGATCTCACATGGAAAATTGGCGTCATTTGCCCTACAGAGGAGATAATCACGAGAAGAACAGAGTTAGGAAGGGAGAGCATTTTGTAGGCTCAGTAACATGTTCTGTTTTCTCCTGCAGGCTTTGTATCTGAGGCCAGCCGCTTATTTATTGATAAAGGAGATGAGCAGTGTCAGAGAGCTGTGAAAGGCGTATCACCCCAGGCTGAGACCAGATGGGTGGGATCACGGGACCAGTTCTGGCCAATGGCCCGTGAGTGGCTGTGACCATTGCCACTTTGGGGTTGTGACAGTTAAGTGTTGGTGGTCCTCTTCAATCTCACTTCCGCTTGGAGGCCGTGTGCTCCAGAAATCACTTTGCGTGGGTGAGACAGATTCATATGGTGTTGGGGTTTGCTGAGATCATGGTTTGGTTGCTCTGTAGCTCAGCGTAGGCTTTTCTGACTTGCAGAAGTGGCCCACCTTTGGGGAAATACTATCTATGAAGAACTCTTTATCTGTATCAGAATACCAGAATCACATCCCCTTCCCAGCTGGGCCCCTTGTTTTCTTCTTCCTTCATTCACGTCCCCCTCTTCCTCTTCCTCACTTCCCCACACATCCCGCTAACATCCCCGCTCTCACTACTCACCATCACTCTGGGCTTTACTTACAGACTTGTAGTCTATTAAGCTTCAAAGAAACCTCTGCATTATTTTAGTCAGGCCAGCCCCCTAGTAGGAGTCACCTCTCTGCACCTCTGATGGCATCTACTTGTATACCTGCCGGGATGGGAAGCTCACTTCCTATCAAAGTGGTTCCTTCCCCCACTGGGCAACTCCATCTGTGAGGAGCTTCTTGGGATTCATTGAATAACACTTGCACCTCTGGCCTTTGCTACTTGTCCCTGTTAGAATGCCACAGAATTGCTATCCCTGACCCAGGAGAGACTTTCAGAAGCCTGGAGCCCCTCAAGATTTCTCTTTTCCAGCTAGTCTCTTTCAGGGTGCAAGGAAGACATATGTCCTGTGGGGGGTCCTGGCAATGTGCCCTGGGTGGCAATGAGTCTCAGTCCAAGACTCAGATGTGTGAAGATGCTGGTTTTTCTCTTCTCTTCTTTTCCTTTCTTTTCTTTTTTTTAAAAAGATTTTATTTATTTATTTGACAGAAAGAGAGAGAGAGAACACAAGCAGGGGGAGTGGCAGGCAGAGGGAGAGGGAGAAGCAGGCTCCCCGTGGATCAAGGAGCCAGATGCAGGACTCAATCCTAGGACCCTGGGATCGTGACCTGAGCTGAAGGCAGGCAGTTCACAGACTGAGCCACACAGGTGCCCCAAAATGCTACTTTCTTTATCCATTCACTTAAAAAAAATTTTAAAAAAGATTTTATTTATTTATTTGACACAGAGAGAGAAAGGTCACAAGGAGGCAGAGAGGCAGGCAGAGAGAGAGGGGGAAGCAGGCTCCCTGCTGAGCAGACAGCCCTGATGATGCAGGGCTCTATCCCAGGACCCTGAGGTCATGACCTGAGCCGAAGGCAGAGGCTTTAACCCACTGAGCCCCCCAGACACCCCTTTATTCATTCACTTTGTCATAAGTTGTCATTTGAGCTCCATTCCTCTGGGTGGTGGGAAGCAAGTCTCTGTCAATTTAGATCTGCTTTTTTGCCTTGGGGTTGCCTTTAAGCTCTGTCGTAGGGGGGGCATGGGGGGATTCAAGAGGTTGGAGAAGGGAACTCATCATCCACTGAGATTCTCCCCAAGTCCTTGGGGGACGGGCCACACGGACTGCTGTGGGACATACAAGGCTCCCATCCAAGTGTGAGAACTGCTTCCTGCCATCTCTTCGTGCTAACCTCCGGGTGCGTGGGGATTGGGAGGGGGGATACCCCATTCCACACTCAACAAGAAGCCACAGGGAAGCCGATGAGCCTTTTGAAGCCTTCCTGAGGTCTTCACCGATGCCCTCATTGCTCCAGATGTCTGGGACCCACTCTGCTGTTTCTCTCTATGCTTGTATGTGGAGGGCTCCATGAACCTTTCTCAGCCTGGATGCCCCATCAAGCCAGGTGCTCAGACTCTGCCCAGGAATGGCGGTAGCTGGGATGCCACGGGAGGTCCTCAATCAGAGCGATTTTTTTTCCACCAATTTTTGAACATACAGTGTGTACACTAGCCTGTTGACACGCTAGGCGTGCACATGTGTGCAGTTGAACCAAAGTGCAGAAGTCATAGACTATGTATAAGTTCCTTAATGTATATGAAAACTCCCCACCCCTGCCCCTTAATCCACTGAATAAAAGCTTCCTGTACTGACCCCATGGGGGGATGGGTGCTGGGAGATCTATCTCCCTGCCTCTTTACTTGTCACAAGCAATAAGGAGTTCTTTGCTTCCAACACTTTCTTGGGTTGTGTTCAATTTAATGCACCCCAAATGGTGAACCCCTTGAGTCAGGTTACAAAGGCAAGAGCTGCCTAACCGCCCAACTTGGGGCTCAGCCAGGGCCCCTTTCTTGGGGACACAGTGACATCACACATTCCCTTTGCATCCTGTCTAATCCTTCTTCCCCGGTCGTGGTGCAGGGGGAGGGCAGTGCCGGAAAACTTACATACCCAGTCTCGCCATTCTCACAATGACCCCCTTTCTCAGTTGCTAGTGAAATGGAGGTCCCGGGACGTGAAGGGTAGAGCAGAGCCAGGATTCAAACCCAGATGCATCTGTCTCCGGAGCTAAGAGTTTTCTATCTAAACCCCCCTACTTCTCCAGGCAGCGCGCGTGGGGATGTCATCATGCTTCCAGGGTTCTGGGGCCCAGAAAGGACTCAGGGAGAGGTTCGAGGCAATAAAGCCATGATCACATCCTCTAACAGACACTCAAGGGCTCCCTCTGCTTCAAGGGCTTCGGAACACGTGTCCTCAGTCCCTCCTTCTAAGTGAACAACAGACAGCTCTTGTATTAATTCCGTAAATATTTACTGAGTTTCTCCTATGTTCCAGGCATGGCAGGGAGGACCGATGGTACAACAGTGAATGAGAAAACTGCTCTTTGCAGAACTAATATGTCTATAGGGAGAAATAGACAAAACTCCCAAGCATATGAATACACAAGGAGACTGTTTAAAAAAAAAAAAAAACAAACTTCAACATAGTAAATGTGAAGATCTAATTGGTTTTATGGAAGGATCCATGAATCAGGAGGCATCCCATCCAGCAAGTGGAGGGGAGCAAGGGATGCATGGTTTAGGAAAGGCCGTGGTCCTAAGGGGAGCCTATCATTAAATTCTTAGTATTGATCCAGAAATTCCATGTTGTCTAGTTAAAGGTCACATTCCTGATGGGTTGAACATGTAGTTAGGTTAGGTAGTAAGTCTTGGTTTGCTCAGATGGCTTAAGCGACTCCATTTGGGGGCTGTGGTGTTCTTTTTATTTTATTTTATTTTATTTTATTTTATTTTATTTGACAGAGAGAGATCACAAGTAGGCAGAGAGAGGGAGGGAGAGGGAGAAGCAGGCTCCCCACTGAGCAGAGAGCTCAACGCGGGGCTCGATCCCAGGACCCCGAGACCACAACTGGAGCCGAAGGCAGAGACCCAACCTGCTGAGCCACCCAGGTGCCCCTGTGGTGTTCTTTTTAACAGGACTAATATTGGATTGATGCGAATCCAGTGAAGGAAATTAATGAGGGTGTGTGATATTACAACATATATATTTGGTCTTTGTCCCCAGTTCCTAGGACAGGGCTCTTATTAAGACCCTTATAATTTACTGAGTGATGGGGTGATAAGAATATCATTTATTGTAACATTTGGGCATGCCTAGTTCCTGCTGTCAGAACTTCTAAGACCCTTGGAATCTCCGGAGTGGTGAGCGTGGCTTTTGTGGACATCTGGTTGGCTCAGTTGTTAAGCGTCTGCCTTTGGCTCAGGTCCTGATCCCAGGGTCCCACATCGGGCTCCCTGCTCAGCGGGAGGCTCGCTTCTCCCTCTCCCACTCTGCCAGCTTGTGTTCCCTCTGTGTCTCTCCCTATCAAATAAGTAAATAAAATCTTTAAAGAGTGTCTGTAGTATGCTAATGAATGGCTGGAGGGGAGACCCACTAGCTATGGGGGCTGATTGCCAGGAGAGCAAAGCCTTAGTAGGACATTGGAACGTTCAGCCCCACCTGCTGACCTCCCAGGAGACAGAAAGGACTGGAGATGGAGTTCAATCACCAATAGCCTAAGATTTAATCAATTGTGTCTGTGTAATGGGACCTCCATAAACCCCCTCAGCAATGGGGTCTGGAGAGCATCCAAGTTGGAGAACACATCATGGTGCTGGGAAGGGGGATGGGCCTAAAGGGAGCTCCGAAGCTCCATGCACCCACTGCCCCCGCCCTCCTCAATACCTCACACCGCACATCTCTTCCACCTGTCTGTTCCTGAGTTGTATCCTTTTAAAAGAAACCAGTAATCTAGCAAGGAAACTGTTTTCCTGGGTTCTGTGAATCATTCCTGCGAATGATCAAACCCGAGGAGGGATTGTGGGAACCCCAGTTTATAGCCCATCTATCAGATGCACGAGGGGTGGTGGGGGGCTGGGGCTTGTAATAGGCATCTGAAGTTGGGCAGTCTTGTGGGATTGAGCCCTTAGCTGTGAGTGCACTAACCGTGGGTGGTTAGCCTCAGAATCGGACTGAATGGTAGGACGCTGAATTGTAGGATACCCAGATGGTATCTGCAAGATTTGGAGAATTGGTTGTTGGTATGGAAAACACACCCTACATCTTGGTGTCCGAAGCATTTGGAGCGAACACGGGTGTGTGTGACAGCTGGCCAGGGAAAAGTCTCCCTCAACAGTGACATTTGGGCTGAGACCAGCTGTGGAAAAAAAAAAAAAAATCCAGGCACAGTGTCCCAGTCTGGTTGGAACAGCACGTACGGTGACTCTGAGGAGGTCACAAGCTGGATGGGCCGGAGGAACAGAAAGAAGCTGGGTGTGGCCAGAGGGTAGCTCAGTGTAAGGAGAGGACGTAGGGCTGCAGGGACTAGATCACGGGGGTCTTAGTATCAGTCGCTGTCCAGACAGGTAACAGGAGGTACACTTTGGGAATCTGATATAGGGACTGGTCCAGAGGTCTGGAACCTGGTTCCAGAGGGGGGAAGGGTTGAAGGATATTAGCGCAAAGAGACAAACACCCTGGGATCAGCAGCCGAGGCACCCTGGTGGTCACCCCTAGTCCTGATGGGGGAACCTGGGAATTGTTGTACCTATAGGAGGCCCCTTGAAGCTTCCATCAGAGGGACCTGGCCATTGCCAACCCTCAGCCAAGCAGAGAGGTTGCAGGCCCCCACCTCTCTCTCTTCCTGCCCCCGATCTGCTCGCACTCCTTATTGGCTGAGGCCCCAGAAGCCAGAGGGCAAGGGGGATGTAGAGCTTCAGATCTGCCTCTGGGGCACCAAACAGGTAGACGGGGATGGAGAGTGATCTGGAGGACAAACAGAGGATGCCCAGCACAGCAATGGAAGCCTATTATTCTGAGTTCAAGGAGAAGCAACTCGGGGTTGTAAACTGGGGAGTGACCTGATTTGGAAGTACGCTGGCCTCTCTGGCTGCTCTCTGGGGAGAGGGTATGGTGGGAAGGGGAAGTGCAGGGCAAGGAGAGCAATTTGGAGACTGTTCTTGTTGTCCAGGTGAGGGAGGACGGTAGCTGGGACCAGGGATGGCACAGGGAGGGGGGACAGAAGAGCCTGGCATCAGGGCTATACTCTGGTCAGAAATGGCCAGGGATTGCCGGTGGATTGGATGGGGCGAGGGGTATGGCCACGTGAGGAAGGAGCCCGAGGAAGAGAATAATGGGCGACTTAAAGTTTGGGAAGTGAATAACTATGTATGTGTGTGTGACACCCTCTGGTCTTGTCCCCTTTGCCCACCCTCGCCACTTCATAGGGAAAGGAGACTTGGATGACATCCTTAGGAGAATGCTGTGTGGCAGGTGTTTTTATAACAAGTGAAGAATTCACACACCAGAGAGGTTAAGACATCTGCCCATGATCACACAGCAAGTAGGTGCTGATGGGGATTTGGACCCGGGTCTTTCTGATTCACAAATACCCTGAGCAGAAGGACTTTGATGGGGTCTCCTGACTTCCATGTTAGCCACAAACTGAGGCTTGTGCCGCTGCCCAGTGCCTTCAAGACAGAGATCTGACCCCAAGACAGTCTGCAAGCACACCGCCAACATGGCCGGCTGTGGCATGCAGGATTTTGGGCATAGAAGCAGCCCCAGCAGAAGTTATTATTTTTGTTTTATTTTTTATTTATTTATTTTTTTTTAAAGAATCTATTTATTTGACAGACAGAGATCACAAGCAGGCTGGGAGGCAGGCAGAGAGAGAGAGAGGAAGAAGCAGTCTCCCTGCCTAGCAGAGAGCCCGATGCGGGACTCGATCCTAGGACCCTGAGATCATGACCTGAGCTGAAGGCAGAGGTTTAATCCACTGAGCCACCCAGGTGCCCCATGTTTTCTTAAAACTACTATTATTATAGAATTGGGGAACAAGGAAGGAAACCAACATTTATAAAGCTCATTCATTCATTTATTCATCCTCTAATTAAAAAACCCATTCCTGAATTCCAGTTTTCTTGCTGGACAAGTTAATTGGATCATCTCATTTTATTCCCAAAATGAACAACCCAGCCAAGGTGAGCATTCTGCTTTACCCCTTTTTGGTGGGCCTCAGGAAATGGGGGCGCAAAGAAGGGAGTGATTTGCTCAAGGTAACACACCAACCTCTTATACCTTCCCTAAAACACTTTCCACTGAGTCTGAGGCCAGCTGGGTGTCAGACTGTAGGGTACGGAAATCAGCGCATCTTTGTTCAAATCTTAGCTCTCCTTTGAGAGAGAGGCGTGACCTCAGTTTCCACATCTGTGAAATGGGGCTAGCAATAGTATCTGTCTGAAAGGCTGTTGCTAGGATTGACGGAGATGAGGTATATGATGAAACAGAACAAGGGCTCAGTGACCTTGATCATCATTGTGGTCTCCCTTCCTGAAACTAGTGTGAGGCACAGATGCCTCTTGGGGGACTCGGCAGCCATCTCTGAGCTCCCTTAGCCAGCCGGCACCAGAGCTGTCACACCTGGTGGGGGGACAGCTGCAGACGTTGGCACACATGTCGGAATTCGATAGGTACGGTGGTAAAGGTGGGTTCACCCAGTGACAACAGGGTCCCCCACCCCAGCCCTTTCTAGTGAGTCACCTCCTTTCTGTCTCATTTATTTCCAGCACTTCTTAGGATCCAGAATCACCTTGAGCATTCCTTGGTCGACTTCTTTGTTGCCTGCCTTCATCACTAAGTACGTGGTCCACCACTGTCCCTCTCTGTCCCACACAGTGCCTGGCACCTGCAGACAGTGGGGAAATAGCGACTGAATGCAGGAATGAGTTGTCAGGTGGAATGAAGTCCCACGGGACCGTGCCATGCTTCTGGGCACGGAGGAGGGAGGCAGGAGATAGACAGGGAGAGATTACGTAGGCTCAGCCTCTGAGCCCCCCCGGAAGCCTGCACACGGGGCCCTGCACACAGCCTGTGTCATCAGGACCCCTGATAGGGACTGCACCCTGGGGACCACCTCAGAGACTGGCTCCTGACACTCCCCTACCAGCCGCGCAGCTGTATGAGGTCAGTTCCCAGAGTTCTAGGGGAGATTTCAGGGGTAAGAGTGGAACGAGGGTCTGGGCAGCAGACTGTAGACACGTGGCCTTGGGTAAGCCTCTGGAGGCCTCAGTGTCTTTATTGGTAGGACGGGGACAGTCACGGCGACTACTTTCAGCAGAGCCCTTTAGACAGTGAGCTCTGGATGAGCCTTCATGGCTTAAAACCCGGGCATCGCCCCTTACTGGCTCTGTGTCCTTAACTCCTCTGGGCTTCAGTTTCCTGTCCGCCAAGTGGGGATGAATATGACCAACCTCATGGCTTCCGGCAGATAAAAATGAGTCTATGTATTAAAAGTTCCCGGCAAAGAGCATGCCTTCGGTCAATGTCAGCCACGCCCTTTTCGAGGGTCCAGGATGGAGCCCACCCGCCAGGCCTGGACGCTGCTCCTCCAGGGGACCCTTTCTAAGCGGCGCCTGCACCTTGAGGCCGCTGGGCTGCAGCAAAGAGCTTCCCTCTCTGCTTCAGACGTGACTCTGAAAAACAGGGAAAAACCTTCTTTGGATTGTTGCCCGAGGCAGACAGTTTAAATTAACTTAAACCATTTCCTGCTCCCACCCCCATCTCGTTATCCTTTTTCACGGAGGCGAGAAAGAGAAAACCTTTGCAGGAGAAGACACGGGAGACGCTTCTCCCTCTCTTCCCTCCAGCGGATGCCAGACCTGGAGATGCTAAAGTTTGCAGCCGGCGCGCCGCGGCGGGAACGGGGGCCGGGGCAGCCGGGGCCGGTTGCTAGGGAACGCGCGGGCGGCGCGCGGGGCGGGGCGGGGCGGGGCGGGGCGGGGCGGGGCGCGCGCGGTCTCCGGAGAGGGTGCTGCAGTGCCGCGCGTCGCCGCTAGGGTGCAGCAAGGGCCCGCGGATGCCCGGCGCCCGCTCCCGGTCGCGAATGCCGAGCACGTCCCGGCCAGGCGGCGGGATGCAGGAGCTGGCGGCGGCGTGGCGACCCTGGGCGCGGCTCTGGGCCTCTGGGGCGGAGGGCGTCGGCCTGAGACCTTCTAATCCCGACCTTCAGCTCCCGCGGCCCTGGTCCCCTAGGATCAGAGCTCGCCTAGGGCAGCAGCCCGCCGCCCTTTCATCCCCGTTCGTCTCTCCCGTAATTCATTAACTCATCCTCTCTCTCTCTTCATTCCTTCAACCCCTCCCCACACTACTATTCCTCCCTTTCTTCTTCCCTGACTTCTTTTTTTCCCTTCCTCCCTTCCTTCCTTCTTTTTACCCACCACCTATCCATTCTTCTTCCTTCGTTCCATCCGTCCATCCATCCATCCCTCCCTCCAAATTCTCCCCCCCGCCCACCCTTTTCGTCCTCTGGATCCTGGAGTCAGAAAAACCTCAGACTCCCCTGCCAGTCACGGGTCTCTGGGCAGGTTGTTAACTTCTCTGCCTCCCCACTCCCGTCTCTGGGCAGTGAGGACATCAGGGCCAGCCTCACTCACGGGCCGCTGTGAGGTTGTAGTGACCCTTTGCAGAGGAATCTTGCAGAAAGCCTGGCACCCCAAGAGTGCCCCATACGGGAGCCGGCACCTCGCTCTGCTTCTCCACTCCTGCAACACTTTAGACCCACCTGGGGGACCTTTTAAAACAAAGCTGGGAGGCACCTGGCTGGCCAGTAAGGGGAGGATCCCACTCTTGATCTCCTGGTTGTGAGTATGAGCCCCACCTTGGCTGCAGAGATTACTTACAAAAGCAGATAAAACAGTTTAAAACAGTGCTGATTCCTGGGCCTCTCTGGAAACTCTGGTGGGACCCAGACGTGGATACCTCTGTGAGCTCTGTAGACGAGTGGAGACTTGCTGGGAAGACTGTTTGATGGAGGGCAACCAGTGCTCAGCTCTGAGACAAACTGGGGGTGAGGTTGGGGGAGTGGGGACTTCCTCTGTCACCTGTCTCCTCTCCTCCCGCTCCCTGGTTTCTGAGACTCCAGCCTCTCTCCCCTCAAGGAATCAAGTACAAACACACCTGCACACCATTGCACACCAGCTGATAGGTCACCAGCAAAATGCAACCCCCTTCCCCTCTCATTTCCCTGGGATCGGCCCCTCCAGCTGCCTACTGTCCTTCTCGGAGAGACTGCTTCCTGGGAAAGACTGCTTCCCCTCGATAGGGGAAATGGTAAGGGGTTTGGGCCCAGGAACACCCATTCAAAGGGAAAATGTCCCACTTCCAGCCTCACTGACCCGACGTGTAGAGGAAGCTTGTAAACTTTGCCAAAACGCCTCCACTGACATTCTTTGTCTGGCGCACATAGAGTTAATTTTCTTCCTAAGAAATGGTTGTCAACCTTAGAGCTGGCAGATTTCTGACAAAAATGGGGATTTTCACCTTGTCTTGAAAAACAAGAGCTCTGGCAACATGCCAACAACCCTCCCATCCCCCCAACTCATTACCCCCATCCCCACCCTGTGTATCTGGCACTAGTGGGCTAGAGCAAGGAGGGAGGTGGGGAGCTCTGCTAGGACTCTTTATTTCATGGATGAGGAAGCTAGGGCCCAGAGAGGGCTATGCACATGGCAAAGGTCACACAGCAAGTGTTCAGAGGTGCCTGGATCAGATAGCAGAGACACAGACGAGTGATTAGTTCTTATGAAGGTCTCTTCCAGGAAGAGACCTGAATGGAGAGGAGCCTGCAAATCATGAGAAGAAGATGGGGTTGCTGGGACTCTACCGTCTGAAAGAAGAGATGCCTTGGGGAGTGCAGTTAGTCATTTCCAGGTGGGAAGGGTGCTCCGTGGGCCTTTAGGAGGTCATCATACATCACAGCCAGAGTGGGTCTGGCACAATGCAAAGTGTGTCCCGTGTGGCACCCCTTGAACAGCCCAAAGACACAGACATGTTCATAACTCTCCTTTTGATAAGAAACGAAGGCTCAGAGGGGCTTAGCAAATTGCCGAATGTCACTGTGCCAGATTTTACTACTGGCGCGACTGTTTGGCTTTTTTCTCCTTCCTGAGGACCCACAAAAACAAGTTTCTGAGTTCCTTGCCTTTGCGCAAGGCCATTGGACTTATTCTGGCCAATGAAATGTGGAGTGGAGGTGATTGGGTGCCTGTTCTGGGCTGAAGCTGGGAAAACCCTTCTGTAATTATGGAATCTGTTCCTCTCCACCTGCCCATCCATCCAGGTGGCCGAGGACCGGGCTTTGTTGAGGGGTTGGGACCACAAGTTTGAAGCAGTTAGCACAAGGAGGACAGCCGTCCTGCTCAGTCGCCCTGACCTTGAGTAGATATGCATAAAACTAACTTTTACTGGGATAAGCTGCTGAGATTTGGGGGCTGTTTGTGACTGTAGCAGATTCCAGCCAACCTTGAAGAATATATCACAGAGCTAGGAAGTGGAGTGGCTGGGATTTGAAGCCACACCTTTCTGACCAAAGACTCTTATCTATTACTTTACAAGCAGAATCAGTAAGGGTGGGAGGGGCACAGAGTCCTATGATCCAAAGACACCCGTGTCCCCCTCCACACGTATTTTAACCTTTCTGAAATTAGGGTCCGTCTTAGAATCCACAGTGTCTCGCAATTGTCTTTGGTTTGGTGACAGTGACATGGTTGCCCGAGAACTTCTGGCAAGATTTAAAAAAAAAATAGTACCAGCATCAAAACTCAAAGAGTTAGTTTCAACTTGAAACAAAATCTCTGGGACAAGGTGGCATGCTCTTTTAAGAAGTGTCACACCACCCACAGTCTTGATGTCCCAGAAGAGGACATTGTGTGAAAAACGCAAATATCAATGAGTCTGAGATGAAAAGAGATTCACAAGAGTTGGACTCTGCATGGGAAGATGTTTTAGGCTAACTTGACCAGTTTATTTTGCTGAAATTTTCCATTTTATATGTGCACCGGGGTGATAGAGGATAAAAATCTATGTCTAAATAAGTCTAAATGAGCCCTTTCAATAGATGGAAAATAAAAATGCGGAGTGATAATAAAGCATCATGTCTTGGTTTAATTGGCAGTGTTTTTTCTTTCTTAGTGGGATATAAAGATGCCCCCTTCAATCGATGGCATCTTATATTTGCTGGAATTTAGTTCCCATGGATCCCAGCAGGTGAAATTGGCACCATAGGCCCCTGCAAAGTCTACACATGTGGAGGACTTGGCACCATCCGAGGAGAGGGGGGGCTCCATTTTTGGGGATCTCTTCTGTGCCCCAGGAACAAAGCCCCAGCTTTGACTTTCTTCTCTGAAGATTCTCTTTCAGACAGCTTCTGGTTTATGGCTGCTCAGTGGTGCTGATAGAATTCAGGAAAAATGCAAGCTCCACAGAGGGAAGGAGGAATCCTCAGACTGTCATAAAGACCAAGAGAGAGGGCTCCCCAGGCCCCTTCCGGGGAAATCAAGGGAAATTCCTGGAATGAAGATGAAGACACCTGGTGTCTTTCTCTGTCTGTCTTCCTTAGTGTCAGGGACCTGGGCTGTGACCGTGGCTCAGACAGTGACTCTGCAGCACAAGACCTGGGGAAGGGAGCGCTGAAAAGGAAAGGGGCAGGATCTACTAATTCCAGTCCTTTCCTGTCCTCATCCCTGTTCCCTGTTGTCCCCGCCACTGTGTCCGTCTCTGATTGTATCGGTGAGGTGAGGCTGGGTCATGAAGCGGTAACAAACATTCCCACATCTCAGTCAGTGGCTTGTGACCTCAAAGATTTCAATTTCTGTTATGCTTTCTGCCCTTCACAAGCCCCTCTTCATGCAGGAATCTGGTGGACAGAGAATCCACCATCTGGGACATCCCAGCTCGTACATCATGGCTAACAGCCATGTCATATGTCAAGTCATATGGCCACAGCTCATATCAAAGGAAATGCAATTTTACCATGTAACCAGAAGACTGAGAGATGGAATATTTCCAAAATACCCTACTGACTGTCACATTAACTGCATCCCCATTTCTTGCCAGGACCATGTCTGTAACCGCTCTCATTGCTGACCACACTCTGTCCCTCATAGTCTCCACATCCCTATCACGTGCCTACGAGAAGCTTCTGAGACCCTGAGTCCTGGGATTTCCTTCTGGAAAAGTAGACCAGTTTCTGTTCTTCTCCTCTGACACCTGCCACATCGTATGCTTATTTTTGTGGCTGATTGCCCCACTGGGCTGTGAGCTTTCATTCTACAGGACAGTGGCAATTCATTCTGTGCCCCCTGTGCCCAGCACAAAGTGTGACTCAGAGGAGGTGAGCATTTGGAAGAAGAATGGGTAATTAAATGAAAAATACAATGAGCCTGTGAAAGAAGAAAGTTCTAACGCAGAGGAGTCCATGTGTCCGTATAGCCCAAGCTGGAATCCTGCTCTCTGACCGTAAACTGGCACTGTCAGAAATGCCCAGGGATCTCAGTGTATGTGTGTGTGTGTGTGTGTGTGTGTGTGTGTGTGTGTGTGTGTGTGTTTGTATATGGAATGTGTGGTGACCCTGGATTTTGGACACATCCTTAGGAGCTGAGCTGTGGCCTGGTTGAAAAAAGGCAGGTTTGGGTAGGTGGATCTCCATGTGTCATCTCATTCCTAGATACTGAGAAAGGCTATCACCAGATCAACTGTTTGATCTAGACCAATGGTTCTCAACCTCCCTACCCCTGCTCCCCCAAAGCAAATGGCATCCACATGACTGCCTTGTTATGGGACATATGCAGCCTATGATCAGAAGCACAGACAAAGCAGAGCCTAGGTTTTATGCAATCCCCAGCAACCATCTGTGTATCCACTGCTTTCTTTGTCTGCAAGGAAACTGATTTGAAAGTGTTAAGAGGGAGTAACTTTTTGACAGCGTTCTTCTCAGGACACGTTTTGGCCGCAGGCACTATAAAACCAGTTAAAACGTCTTTTGCAAACAAAAGGGAGTTTGTTTATTTAACCAACAGGTTCAAGGTAAATGACTTCAGGCACACCTGCATCAAAAGATGTGGCCAGGTGTCCACTGAGGAGGTTCCTCTGCTCAAAAGAACACACTGACATTTTCGAGCATTTTCTCCCTTCTGGGAACTGTGCTAACACGTTGCATCGTGTCCCGTCACACTTAATCCTCACAACACTACGAAGTAGGTGCTATTATAAATTACGTGACGCCGCTGAGGAAATGAAGGCTCAGAGATGTTTAGTAACGTGCCCAAGGTCCCACAGCCAGTAGGCAGGAGGCAGAGTCAGGACTCCATTGCTGTCTGACTCTGGCTTCCCTCTTAGGTGTCACATTCCTGCTTCCAGCTTGAGATATGTATCCCACTACATCCCTGACTCTTCCGCTCAGATTCCAGGAGGCAGGTTCCCTGAGGGGCATCGTTTCAGTCCTTAGGGGCTCCAGGACTAGAGATGTTGTCACCTGTCCTCGGCCCCCTTTCTGCAAGAAGCCCTTCACAACCCTTTCCACCTTTTACTGACATCGCTGGTAGTGGATGACTCCACCCCTTCATTTCCCTGCCACGGTTGATTGGAGCAACAGTGGACACGTGACCCAAGAGCTGCCTGTCCATAGGCTGGCCCACCACCTATCACAGTGTGGCTTGGATGGGCTTCGCCAATCAGATTCTCTCCGGCTATTTAAGCTCAGACTCAAGGAAGTTCCGGTCGGTGGTGGTCGTCCGACGCCGAGAAGGTTTAACTCAGTGTTGAATCGTTGGAGGGGCTGTTTTGGACAGCTGAGGCCCAGAGGAAGCTAGGCGGCTGACACGGGAGGTCTCGGCCGCTGCAGAAGGCAGAGCAGCCACGCCACGAAGGAACGACTTCCTGAAGGTGAGCAGCTGTCTCTGCTTTGCACTTCCGTGCTTGGTACCAGCCCTTCCTGCAACTCTGGGATGCTTCCCACAGCGGCCTGTGGACGGAAGCATTTCCTGTCCTCTTCCTTCGGTGCAGAGGTTCAGGGAGTTCATGGAAATAAATCAGGTGGAAAAGAAGTTAGTGCAACCCGCGGTTGCTGGGCTCCCACGCTGTGCGTCAGGGACTGTGCCAGGTTCCGTGGGTGGGGCCGGGATCTGTCGGGAGACCGGGACTCTTACCCCATTCCTGACTTCTAAGGTTCGCCGAGGGCTTTGCACACACATCAGGCTCTGTCTTGCTTGTGCTCCTCTGATCATGGGCTGGATGTGGCGGTGGGGCCAAGGCGTTCATGTGGAGGTCATTTGCCATGTCAGGTGGTGGGGGTAAGACAGTAAGTGGGCAGGGAGGTTGAGACCCATTGGGCTAGACTGACTGTTGATCTGGTAACACCTCTTGGGTCTTTGTGAGGCACAGAGGCCAGGTCAGCTGTATCCGCAGGCCTTCCTAGACCTATGACTTGGGGAAGACAGTGGGCTTTCTCCTTCCCTCCAAACCCGCAGTGGCCAAGGTTTCAGCAGAGGTGGGGAGCAGAGTATGCAGACTGTCCTAGCTGGCCCTGGCCATGCTGACTCTTGGAGTGTTCAGCCAGCCTGAGGTCTTCTCTATGGGATCCAGAAGTGAGTCAGAAAAGCCCACGACCTCTCCTGAGTGCAGGGAAGCATCTGGTACCCTGGGACCCAGGATGCTCTCTTCTCTTTCCTTCCTTGGTAGCTTTTTCTTATTTTCGATCACACAAAACAGTGTATAAAGCACACACACAGTGTTTTAAAAATGACACTAAAACAAACACCCAGGTTGAGAAACAGAACGTTACAGATGGACCCTCCCTCCTAGATGCTCTTCCTCAATGACCAGTTTGACCCCCTTTCCAAAAATTACCACCATCCTGAATTTTGTGCTAATGTTGTATTCATTTTTGCTGCTGTCTGGTGTACTGTTGCATGAATTGACTACAGATTCTTTATCCATTCTGTCAAACGGACACATGGATTGCTTTTCATTTGAGGGGATTATGAACATTCTGGTACACTTGTTCATAGGTTGATCTAGGTACATGCCTGGGGGTAAGACAGTCAGCTCAGAGGGGGGTTTTCTTACCTAAAACTTGAGAGGGAACTCCAGCCTGGTTTCAGAAAAGTGTTTGGACCAATTTACGTCCCACCAGCAGTGTGTGTGAGAATTCCTGTCATTCCACTTGCTTGCATTTGCTAATATTTTACTTTAAAATTTTTGCCCGTATGTTTGGTGGGAATTGACATCTCATTGTGGCTTTAATTTGCATTTTATGACTACAAATGAGAGGGAGCATCTTTTCTATGTTTATCGGTTGTTTGAATTTCCTTTTCTGGAAAATTCCTGTTGGTGTCTTCTGCCATTCTTTTTCCTGACGGGTTTTGTCTTCTACTTACCAATTCATGGGGGAATTCTCAATATAATTTGAACAAAAATACTTTGCTGGTTTGTTTCATGTGGTGTAGATATCTTCTCTTACATGGATACATTCTTTTTTTTTTTTTTTTTAAAGATTTTATTTATTTATTTGACAGACAGAGATCACAAGTAGGCAGAGAGGCAGGTAGAGAGAGAGAGGAAGGGAAGCAGGTTCCCTGCTTAGCAGAGAGCCCGATGTGGGGCTCGATCCCAGGACCCTGAGACCATGACCTGAGCCGAAGGCAGAGGCTTAACCCACTGAGCCACCCAGGCGCCCCACATGGATACATTCTTGAAAAAAATTGAAGTGTGGCTGATACTGAAGCTCTTGAAATCCCCCTCGATCCATCCCCCTTTCTCTCCAGATGTAACAATGCTTAGCAGTTAAATGTGCTTTCAACCGTTTTCTGTGTATTTGTGCAAACGTGTACATGCATACCCACACGTGTGTGCACACACACACGTTCCTATAGGAATAATGTACATTGTTTTCTTCAGTTAGTTCCAATACATGTGGGATTATACTGTGCTGATTATTCTGTGACACTTTTATGCCACTTAATATGTCCTAGGATTCCTCTGTCTACGGTCATTTATCTCGATCTAGCTCTTCTTGTTTATCTCCTCCATAGTATTCCGTAATATGATTGTATTATTTTAATGTAGTCATTTCTAAATCTGTCAATATTTAGATTGCTTCCATATTTTCACTATTACAGTTGATATTAGCAGCAACCACCGTTTACGCCTCCTTGGACCTGAATATGAGTAGTTTTCTAGGATACTCACTTAGCAGTGGCTAAAATAATACACCCTTTTTAAATTGCTGTAGGCAAAATAAAAATAAAAATAAACACAAAATAAAAGGGACACGTGGGTGGCTCGGTCAGTTGAGCGTGCAGCTCTTGATTTCGGCTCAGATCACAGTCTCAGCGTCCCGAGGTTGAGCCCTGTGTCAGGCTGGGCTCGGCACTCAGTGGGAAGTCTGCTTGAGATTCTTTCTCCCTCTGTCCCCCCATCCCGTCTCTGCTCATGCTCTCTTTTTCTTACAAAAAAAATAAATAAAATAGATTGTAGTAGTTGCTGTCCAGTTGTACTCCCTAAACCTACCAGTTTTCATTTGAGAAACACTATGTATAAGTACCCATTTCTCCACCCTTTTACCAAGCCTGGATACTGCCCGTCTGCAGGTTTTGTATTTTTTTTTTTTCTCCATTTGATCGATCTGAAAGGGTTTGTCATTGTTTTAAAACTCTAGTCCCAGGGCGCCTGGGTGGCTCAGTGGGTTAAGCCGCTGCCTTCGGCTCAGGTCATGATCTCAGGGTCTTGGGATCGAGTCCCACATCGGGCTCTCTGCTCACCAAGAAGCCTGCTTCCCTCTCTCTCTCTCTCTCTCTGCCTTCCTCTCCGTCTACTTGTGATCTCTCTCTGTCAAATAAATAAATAAAATCTTTAAAAAAAAAACAAAACAACTCTAGTCCCATGATACTTTGTGGGATTTTTACATGTTAGTCCATCCTTATTCTTTGTTGCTTATGAGTTGCCTTTTCTATATTTTGCCCATTTTGCGATTGGGTTATTTTATGTTTTGATGGATAGATATGAATTTTTTGACAGTTAATTATGCCCAAACCATTTTTCCACCTGCTGGAATTTCAGTGGAGAACTGTTACCTAGTTTAGTTCAATGCAGTAATTTTCCAAGGGATTCCTGTTTTCCAGACCAGCATGGTCTGGGAGTGATGAACAGACCAAGGCACCCAAACCCAGATAAGTAGTGGCTCCCGGGGGGTGGGGAGCTTGTGTTGCTGCTGGGTCTGTCCCCAAAGAAGGGGGTGGAGTGGCAGATTCCTGGAGCTCAGTTACCTGGGGTAGCAGAGGCGTCATCTCGAGAGCCACCATTTAGTGTGGGCCTACTCTGTCCCAGCCATCAGACCCACACGTCCCCTGTTCCTACAGCCTCCCTGGGAGACGCACATGTTATCCCCATCAAGTAGATGAGAAAACCGACGCTCAGGGAAAGCGGCTTCACGGCAATCTTGTAGCTGGGCCAGGATTCAAGTGTGGCTCTCTGCCTGACTCAAAATCTCATTCTTTCCATTGCAACATGGTGCCCTCGCCAAGAGGGTTGCCCATAGCATGAATTGCTAACGTTATTACTGCTGCTGTTATTACTACCCTGTGACTAATACTGCCAACAAATATTACTCCTTCTCCTATTACTATCAGTATTATAGATGAACTCAGTAAACGCTTTTTAAAATTTTATTGTGATAAGAACACTTAACACGAGATCTATCCTCTTAATGAATTTTAAGAGTTCTGTGTGTGATTGTTGACTTCGGGTACAGTACTTGGTCAAACTGTCCTTCAAAACGAGGAGAGGCAAAGACTCCAGTAGCAAACAACACAATAACATGAGAAAATATGAAGCTTGTTAATTCAGTTGACCCTGCCTGTGCCAGGCACAATTTCGGCAAACCCAGGCTTGCTCCTCACTATAAAGGGGCTTACCTTTTAGGGGCTGGTGATAAAGCCCATACATTTTGAGTTCTGCCTATGTGGTAGATGCTGTGCTTGGTGCTTTATGGGCATTATATCGTGTAGTTCTCACAAGGCCCCTTGAGAGTTAAGCACTATTATTCATCTCTGGTCTTGACTCAAATGTCACCTCCACCAAGAAGCCTTCCCTGACTCCCTATGGAAATGGATCCTCCCCACCCCATTCTCTCTGTCCTGACACCCTGTATGTTTCCATCATTGTTCCAATCTCATGCGATCATTATCTGTTGGTTGATGATCTGTCTGCCCTGCTAGGACTAAAAGTGACTCATGTCTCTTGGGCTCACCACCACATCACAGGCCCCCAGCACAGCCTCTGCCACACAATAAGCAACCAGTCTGTGGAATAGATTTTCATCTTGTATGTGGGGAGACTGAGGCTCAGAGAGGTGAGCCACTTTCCCAACAGACATATACTCCAAATACTTCCAGGAGAGGCAGAAACAGGACTCTAATCCTGGTCTTTCTGATTCCAGTGCCCAGTCGTGGTTCACGGTACAATATAGGGACTTCCTGATTTGGGGGCTGCGTTCTGGACTTGTGAGGTGCCATTGGAGGTGTGGTCACGTCAAAGTGCTGACTCTTAACTGGCTTTATTAAAGCCAATCAGCAGACCAGGCCCGCCTCTCGAGGCAGGTGTTTTGAGAGTCACCAAGGGTTTCAAGAGGCCACTCCAGATTAGCAAGGAACATTCCACCAACCTCTCTGATGGGAGAGGACACTGCTCACTCTAGTTGTCTTAGAAGTTTACAAAGTAAAGCCAGTGAAGATCTTAGCACCATCCGGCCTCTGAGCTAAGGGGCAGGTTGCCTACGACCCCCTGGTGTTGCTGTGAGCTGGGAAGGAAAAAATTTGTTCCAGACGTGGTGGCCTTTCTGTTCTTCTGTGTTTCCTGGTCTCTTACCTCAGAGTCTTTGCATAGGTATTGTCCCCACCGCTGGGAGCACCCCTCCGCTACCATCCTCACTTCCTTCACCTGGAAAAAGGACCTGTAATCACTTATTGTCATTCAGCTTAAAGTTCCTCCTTGGCGAGGCCTTCTAGGGCTCCCCCGGTCATGCCTGGGGATGCTCTTACGTGTTCCCATGGTACCCTGCACTTTCTCCCAGACATTCCAGAAAGCACCTCTTGTTCACCGTAAGAGCTGTAGCGTCCAGTTTAGTGTCTAGGATCTAGTAGGTGCTCAGGAAACATTTGTCATAGGTGCATGGGATATCCCATGACATAACCACCCTTCCTGGCAGAGGTGCCCCAGATCCACCGGAATAAGCAAAAGCAGAGAGGATTGGGGTGCCTCTGTTTAGAGGGATGCATCTGTCCAAGACTAGCCCTGGCTGGGTGTGTGAGGGGCCGTGATCCAGGATGACGGCTCTCCCCAGCAACCGTAGTTAGCAACACTTTGATCTTGGACTCCTAGCCCCCAGAACTGCTAGAGAATACATCTCTGGGTTAAAGCCACCCTGTTCTCTGGTATTTTGTTGTGGCAGCAGACCTAAGACTGATTATTCCCCTTGGGGAAATTGAGTCAGCTCTCTACCTCCTTTGCTATAACTCTGGCATCTTGGTTTATCAAGAGGCTTTTTCTCAGGGATGGCTCACCTGGAGCCAGTGGCTGTGGCCAAGGAGTACCAAGCCACCAGCAATTTCCACCTTTGGAGCTCTTGTGGTCTGGAAAATGCATTTCCTATAAACCTCATTAGGGCCAAATACTCAGCAATGTGCACTAATATATTTAGCTAACTATTTAATTGGGCTATCAGCAGCAGTTTCAGAGGAGTCAGGTTGAGTAACAGCAGAGTATGTCTATCAAGAAAAAAATGGTAATGTGTCGGCGGGTAGGCACTGCGAGAGACTTACCAAGTCTGTCATCAGCGTAGTCTACCAGAATCACTTCCTTCAGGTGGGGACCTTGTTGTGCTTTTCTGAAAGAAATGCTGCTGTAATTACGTTCACTTTTAGAGCACCGTGAAATAAATGAGAAACCCCAGATACACTAATATTTCTCACCTTACACTGCCTCCTGCAGAACTGGCTGCTTTACCCTTTGCAAAGGAGGCTTAGTCTTGGAAGAGCAGTGAGGGGACCATTTGGTACTCTTCTGGACCCTTCCTGACAGCAGACGTCAGAGTCCCAATTGTGCCCTATGGCGCTGGTTAGTCTTGGTCCCCCAGAACGTCACCTGTATAACCTATGGCCATCTCTAACATACCCTGCTCGGAGCCACTCACCACCCCGCCCTCCCCCAACCCATTCCTAATCTGTTACCAATTCTGTTGATTGTCTGTGGCAGACGTGTTCAGCCTGGCTACTGTGGACTGCTCTGCTCCTCCTAGCGCCAAATTGTGAGAGCGCTGTGAGATCTCTGCTTTCTCCCAAGGTGCAGGGCATTTCCATCATTGTAAAAACCCCATCACATGTGCTGCTCCAAAGCCTCCAAAGGTCGCTCAGCTGTGTGTGCCTACTACACAGATGTACAGGGGAGCTAACACACGTGGGGGCTACTTCCAGCCAATGGGGGATGGGAGCTCCTCGGACTCCCTGTCTTCCAGTGGACCAATTCTGTGTCCAGTAGTAGTTCTTTTTGGTTCCTCAGCTGGTTTCCCCAGTGGGACTGAGCTCCAGGAGCCCACAGGGGTCCTTTGCTCCTTGATGTACCTTTTACTGGTTCATCTCCCTTTCCTGTTGTCTCATCTTCACTCTGGATCTATTAGCTTTCTTTTTTTTTTTTTTTTTTTTTTTTTTTTCCATTTGAGAGTAGTCCTTTATTAACTGGCCCGATTACAAAAATAATCATAGTAGATACCTTAGTTCATTCTTCGAATAAGCCTATTGATCTGGTCTTCCCTGTTGCCAGCATCTCCACCTTCCACAAAATGGGTGGTCTTTTTCTTCATCCCCCCTCGTGGAGAAGATAATTTGAAGGGCCATAAAAAGTTGTTTGCCTCTTTGAAACGTTTTCCAACAGTATAGATCTCGTGAATCAGATCCTCCATGCAGATGATGCCATATTTACCAAGAGATCGGGCAATCAATGTGTTATCTGTCAGGGCAATTCGATTCTTGTTGATTTTGCCATAACCACGCTTGTAGATCAATTCATTCACTGACTTCAGGTTAGGGTATCCCCATGCTATATATGGTTCCACAATCCTTAACATGTTAACTGAAGCCTTGTTGAGCTTAACAAAGGTGCCATTGAAGATTTGACGAAGGCGAAGAAGCTGCAACACCTTTCGAACCTTTGGGCTCACACCATTGATACCTCTGATCCTGATGACAAACGCCAACTTGGGTTCTGCAGGTACGTAGAAGTTGCCGGCTTTTCTCGCCATCCTCGCCATCCGAATCTCAGTCCTGTACATCTGTCTGTACTCCTTGTGGTAATGCTTAGCTTTTTCGTAGATGAGCTTCCTCCTTGCCTTTTGAAGCATCTTTTGAGCAAACTTCTTCCTCAGACGCTTGATCTTCAGCTCTGCGAAATTCCTTCGCTTCTTTTTCAGGGTTTCTGGCACAGCAGGAACCTTCTTTTTCTTCTCTTCTGCACCCTCCATGGTTCCAGCCGGAAAAAAGAGCTCTATTAGCTTTCTTTTTGTCGTATTGTCTTCATCTGATACCGATGTCAGTGAAACAGCAGCTTCCTAAAGTGAACCTAAAGGGTCATCCTCTTCTATGTTATGGAAGAGATTGTGTAGAATTGTTATTTTTTTCTGTAAATATTTGATCGACTTCTCCAGTGAAACCCTCTGGGCCTGGAGACTTCTTTTGGGATTTTTCCAAATTATAGATTCATTTTTCCTGATACTTTACAGGGCTACCTAAATTACTGGTTTCATACTCGGTGGGTTGTGGCCACCTGTGCTTTTCAAAGAGTGGGTTCATTTCATTTATGTTACCAGATGTATGGGTGCAGCCTGTACGGGTCATTTTTAGTATTCCTCTATTATCGTCCTCTGGATGCCTACAGGGTCTGTAGTAATATCTCGCTTCTTTCCTGATAATGGGCAATTCGTGTCTTCTCTCTTTTTGTTTTTGTCAGTCTTCCTATTGTCAATTTTTTTGATTTTTTTCAAAGAACCAGATTTATGTTTCATTGATTTTTTTTCTACTGTTTTCCTATTTTTAGTTTAGCTGATTTTTTGTTTTTACCTATCTTCTGCTTCCTTGTAGGCTTATTTATTTTTTTTCCTCAGTTCTTGAGACGGTAGCTGAGATTATTATTGGAGAGTTTTACTCTTTTCTCCTGTAAGTATTTATGTAAGCTATAGATTCTCTGTCAACATTTCTTAATCTGTGTCCACAAATTTTGTTATGTTGTATTTTTATTTTCATTCATTTCAGTGTATTTTTAATTTCCCTTGAGACTTCCCCTTTGACTCATAAATTATTTAAAAGTGTATTGTGTAGTTTCCAAGTGGTTGGAGGTTTTACTGTTCTCTTTCTGTTATTCACTGCTAGTTTGATTCTACTATAGTCAGAGAACACATTCTATATGATTTAAATTTATCGAGGTTTGTTTTCTATTCTAGGAGATGGTCTATTTGGGTTTGTCTTTTGTGAGCCCTTGGAAAGAATATGTATTATGCTGATAATGGGTGGAGTGTTCCATAAATGTCAACTAAATCCTGCTGGTTGATGATGTTGTTGAGTTCTTCTGTATCTTTACTGAATTTCTGACCAGTTAAGAGGGGGTGCTGATGTCTCTGATTGTGATTGTATATTTGTCTATTTCTCCTTTCAGTTCTATCCATTTTTGTTGCACATATTTTATACTTCTATTGTTTGCTGCACACAAATTTAGGATTGCTATTTCGTCTTGGCAGATGGATTCTTTTATCTATATATGGTGTTCCTTTCTGTCTGTGATAATTATTTTTGCTCTGGAGTCTACTTTACCTGACATTAATATATCTTGCTATTTCTGGTTAAGTTTTCAGGATACATATCTCTCCATCCTTTTACTTTAAAAAAAAAAAAAAGAGAGATTTATTTATTTATTTGAGAGATAGAGGGCAGGCAGAATAAGAGGGAGAGGGAAATTCAAGAAGACTCCCTGCTGAGCACAGAGATGGAATTGGGGCTCGATCTCATGACCCTGATATCACAACTTGAGCTGAAACCAAGAGTCAGATGGTTAACTGACTGCACCACCAAGGTGTTTCTCCATCCTTTCACTTTTTTTTTTTAAATTTATTTGTCAGAGAGAGGGAGAGAGAGCAAGCACAGGCAGACAGAATGGCAGGCAGAGGCAGAGGGAGAAGCAGGCTCCCCGCCGAGCAAGGAGCCCGATGTGGGACTCGATCCCAGGACGCTGGGATCCTGACCTGAGCCGAAGGCAGCTGCTTAACCAACTGAGCCACCCAGGCGTCCCATCTCCATCCTTTCACTTTTAATCTACACACATTGTTACATTTGAAGGGAGCTTCTTGTAATGAGCATGTAGTTAGGCCACTCTTTCTTTTAATTGATGTATTTAGACTCCTTATATTTAATGTAATTATTGATATGTTAAGGGTTAAGTTTGCCTTCTTATTTTTCTGTTTTATGTTTGTTCTCTCTGTTTTTAATTTCTCTGTTTTCTTTTCCTTGCATTCCTGTGGGTTACTCGAATAATTTTTAGAATTCCTTTTTGATTATAGTGTTTTTTGAGAGTATATTTTTGTATACCCTTTTTTAGTGGTGTTCCTGGATATACATTATATATACATAATTTTTAACAGTCTACTGGTGTGGTATTTCATCAGTTTAAGTGAAATGTGGAAGACTTTCCTCTCTTTACATCCCTTTACAAGATGATTTTACATATTTCTTCTACATAGATTTAGAAACACTTCAGATAGGATTCTAATTTTTGAATCAACCATCAAACATAATTTAGAAACCTCAAAGGGAGATGAAAACATACTGCATTTACCCATATCTCTCTCTTTTAAAAAAGATTTTATTTATTTATTTGAGAGAGAGAGAGAATGAGAGAGAGAGAGAGAGAGCATGAGAGGGCAGAAGGTCAGAGGAAGAAGCAGACTGCCCATGGAGCTGGGAGCCAGATGCGGGACTGGATCCCGGGACTCAGGGATCATGACCTGAGCCACCCAGGTGCCCCATCCATATCTCTTTTATTTACTCTTTATTGTTCTTTCTTCCTCCTTGATGTTCCAGTGTTCCTTATTTAATCCTTTTCTTTCTGTTTGGAGAATTTTCTTTTGTTGTTCTTTTAAAGTAGGCCAGATGGTGACAAATTCTTTTAGCTTTCCTTTATCTGAGAATGTCTTGATTTCTCCTCATTCCTGAAGGATATTTTTGCCGAATATAGAATTTTGGGTTGAGAGTTCTTTCCTTACAGCACTTGAAAAATGGGTTGCTTTCTTCTACCTTTTGTGCTTCTGATGAGAAATCCATGGTCTTTCAAATTATTTTCCCTGTTGGTAAAGTACTGTTTCTCTCACTGACTTCCAATTTTTTTCTTTTTCTTTAGTTTTTCAGGAATTGAATATAATAAATTTTGATCTGGATTTCTTTGGTTTTAGCCTATTTGCTGAGCTTTTTGCATCTGTGGGTTTATGTCCTTTGCCAAATTTGTTAAGTTTGACATCTCCAAGTCCTTTTCAGCCCCACCCTCTTTCTCCTCTTCAGGGACTCCAGTGTTAGAGGTTTTTGAGGCTCTGTTCAATTTTACTTTATTTTATTATATTTCTTTATTTATTTTTAAAGATTTTATTTATTTATTTGACAGAGAGAGAGAGGGATCATAAGTAGGCAGAGAGGCAGGGAGAGAGAGGGAGGGGGAAGCAGGCTCCCTGCCAAGCAGAGAGCCCAACATGAGGCTCAATCCGAGGACCCTGAGATCATGACCCGAGCCAAAGGCAGAGGGTTAACCCACTAAGCCACCCAGGCATCCCATTTTTTTTTTTTTTAAGATTTTTATTGTATTTATGTAATCACTACACCCAGTGCAAGGCTCAAGAGTCACATGCTCCACTGACTGAGCCAGCCATGTGCTGGCTCAAGTTTATAAAGTTTATAAAGTCTGTTTTCTCTCTGTTATTCAGACTGGATAATATCTGTTGTTCTGTCTTCAAGTTCACTGATTCCTTCCTTAGTTTCCTCCTTTCTTCAGTTGAGCCCATCTATTGGGTTCTTTCTTTTTCTTTTCTTTTCTTTCTTTCTTTTTTTTTAAAGATTTATTTATTTGAGAGAGAGCAAGTGAGAGAGAGAGAGAGAGAGAGAATGCGCAGGGGGAGGGAGAGGGAGAAGCAGACTCCCGTGAGCAGGGAACCCAATGTGGGGTTCGATCCCAGGACCCTGAGATCATGACCTGAGCTGAAGGCAGACGTTTAATCAACTGAGCCACCCAGGTGCCCCGATTGGGTTCTTTCATTTATACTATTTTTCACTTCTAGGATTTCCAATTGGTTCTCCTTTATATGTTCTGTGTCTTCTCTAAAGACTTTATTTCTTTGCCAAGGCTTTCTATTTACTCGTTTAAGTGATTTTTAAAAATTGCTCTTGGAAGCATTTTTATGATTGCTGCTCCAAAATCTTTGTCAGATAATCATAACATGTCTGTCATATCAATGTTGGCATCTATTGATTGTCTTTTTTTCATTCAAGTTGAAATCTTTCTTGGTATGATCAGTGATTTATTTATTTATTTTTTTAATGTAGGCTCTATGCCCAACGTGGGGCTTGAACTCACACTCCTAAGATCAAGAGTTACATGCTCTACTGACCTGATCCAGCTAGGTACCCTGACAAGTGATTTTTGATTGAAACCTGGACGTTTTTGTATTATGTTCTAGGAATCCGAGTCTTATTAAACCTTCTGTTTTAGCTGGCTTCCTCTGACATTCCTCTAGCAGGGAATGAGAGGGTCCTAACCTCATTCCTACCAGGTGGGGATAGAAGTCTGGGTTACCCATTCGACCCCTGTCGACACCCAGGTGGGAGGCTCCTTGTCACTTCTGGGCAGAGTTGGGAGCCCACCTCCTGACTAGGCCTTCACGGATATCTCGCTGGATGGGAAAGTTAGGAGTTAGGAATATCATGGATATCTTGCTGGATAGGAAAGTTAGCCTCATTTTTGGTGCCTGCTTAGTCTTCATGGCACCATGGTCATGATGTCTTCATTATCATTGGACAGTAGTGACATTTCTGACTTGGGGGATAGTGAGAGGTGTCTAATTACTGTCTGATTGAAGTTCAGGTTCTGTGTATGGTCTCCACTGATACCAATGTGATGGGCAGCTCTTCACCACCCTGTGGGGTAAGGTTCCCCACTGGACCCTGGGAGAGTTTGGGTGTCTTGTTCCAGCCTGTTGAGTGTGGTAGTCTAGGTTCCCCACTAATAAGCCTTGCTGGCATGGGCTGGGGGGCAGGCCTAGCACTTTTAGTGGTGCTTGGCTGCCCTAGAGTGGTTATTGTCCACACATTTTCTGTATTGTTAGGTTGCCCTTTCACATTCCTTTGGCTAGAAAGAACCAGCTTCTGTTGGGGCTTTTTGTCTGTGACTGATGATGTTTCTGGACTGTTGGCTTCTTCAGCCCTAAGTCTGGGATATATGAGGCAAAAAGAATACCTAGGGAACTCACTGTCATATCGTGCCTTGGGTCCCAATGTCCTTAGCCATTCTGCCTCCTCCTCTCCACCTTTCCGAGTCTCACGATTGTTCTATATATATTGGCAAGGGCTTTTCAGTAGAGCTAAGTAGGAAGAATTGGAGAAAGGGACACCTAGTTCATCTTCCTGGAAGCCTGTGTTGGTAGATAATATTTCAATGTGTATTTTTAAAAATCAAAGTTACTGCAAAAAAACATCTAGGATGAGCAAAATTCAGACAGTTTAAATGAACGTAGGCTTGGTATCATTGACTTTCCCTTTTGTCTTATGCTCTCACAGGGCTTGCCACAGCACAGCACAGTGACTGGCCTTATCTTTATTGAAAATGTTTTCATTTTGTGCCTTATGTAATTTTGCATCAGTTTTGATTTTTGGAAATATTGCCTCAAAATGTTTATGGTGAGGGGCGCCTGGGTGGCTCAGTCGGTTAAGTGCCCGACCCTTGCTTTTGGCTCAGGTCATGATCTCAGGGTCCTGGGATCCAGCCCACGTTGGGCTCCCTGCTGAGCGGGGGGTCTACTTGTCTCCCTCTCCCCCTGCTCCACCCTCCTGTGCATGCTCTCTCTCTCTGTCTCAAATAAATAAATAAATAAATAAATCTTTATTAAAAAATGTTCATTGTGATTTTTGAGTGTTTTTGAGCCTCCTAAATATTATACCCAGGGCAAATGCTGCAGTTGCCTTACCCTGGGTCAAGTTCTGGTCCACATGGCCTTTTGAACCACCCCACCCGGCGTGGCCCTTTGGCTGGGGGAACATGTGTTTGTGATGCGTCCAGCTGCCTGAGCGTTGGTTGGCAGATCTCCTTCCGATGCCGTGCCCCATGGCTGTGGCCATGGCAGCCTCGGGAACCCCTGCTCGGCTGTCTTGAGGACAGAGGTACGTGGGCCTGGTGTAGGGATAGCCATTCTTTCTGGGTACAGTAGGACTTCAAAAAATCCTCCAAGGCTGCCAAAACCGTTTGGTGACACAAATTGCTAAAACTTCATGAACAGAACAGAAACCAAGATTGAGCGAGTTCATTACCTAGTAAATCGATCATTCGGCAAATTGATTTTCCGTGTCTTTGGGAGCATCCCTTGAGAGGTCCTGTGGCCCTGAGCCTGAGGCTGTCTCCGGCGACTCCCTTGCCTTCCCAACAGTGCCCTTCCTGGGTCTCCATCGTTTTGCCTACATCCGGACAGGTAGGCAGGAGGTAACATCAGAATGTCCCACGGCTTGTGAAGGGAATGAAGGGACCAAAGTGGCAGTCACTCAGAAGCAGGAGGTGGCTGCTACATACAGGGCGAGCCTCTTTGAGGAGGTGGCGATTGGGCTGGAGAAGGAGCTGGCCGCGGGAAGAGCATTGGCAGTAGAGGGAACAGCAGGTACGAGGGGAGGCAGTGGGGCGGAGGGAAACTAGTGCCAGTTTGAACCCTTCCTTGGCCACTTCTGAGCCTGGGTGGCTCGGGCATGTGGCTTCTTGCAGTCTTAGTTTCATGATCTGTAAAATGAGGATAATACCCAACTGTGAGGAGATTAGAGCTGCTGTGGACTGAATTGGATCCCACAGCCTGCGAACACATATGCTGAATCCCTAAACCCAACCTGGCTGTGTTTGGAGATAGGACTTCTGGAAGGCATGAAATGAGGTCATAAGTGTGCGATCTTTACTCTGATGGGATTGGTGGCCTTAGAAGAAGAGCAAGAGCACTAGGAGCTTACACCAAGGGAAAGCCATGTCTGAAGGCCAGGAAGATGGTTCCCTCCAGAACTGGCCGCGTTGGAGCCCTGATCCTCAGGCTTGCAGCCTCGAGAATGGTGAGAAAGGACATTTCTGCTTTGAAGCCGGCTGGTCTGTGGTTATCTTGTTCTGGCAGCTTGAGAGGGAGACTGAGACAAGGGGCTGAGCATTACCTGTTATTCATCACTTAAGTCATGGAATCAACACGTATTGGGCTCTCCCGCTAATAAACACAGGGTTATAAGACCCCAAGTCTCTGCCCTTGAGGAGTTAGTGGGGAAGACAACAGTGGGTGTCGCTTCATGAAGAGGGGAAGCTGAACGATGGCTAAGGGACGGGAGAAGGGGTGAGAAGCTGTAGTTTAAACCAGAATGGTCCCTGGGGTGCCTGGCTGGCTCAGTCAGTGGTGCATGAGATTCTTGATCTCAGGGTTGTGAGTTCAAGCCCCATGTTGAGGGTAGAGGTTACTTAAAAATAAGATTAAAAAAAAAATAGAGTGGCCAGGGAGGCCCTCTTTGAGAAGGTGATATTTGTGTGGAGATCTGAAGGAAGCAAGGGTATAAAAAGTATCCCAGGGTGGGGGACCAGCAAGTGCAAAGGCCCTGATGCAGGAGTGTGCCCCAGGGAGGTGAATGTGACGGAGTACAATGAGCAAGCAGGAGGGAAGTAGAAATGAGCTTGGAAAGGCCACCATATGGACTTTTTATCAGAGAGGTGGAGGGCAAAGTAGGAATTGGAGCAGAGGGGGAATGTGGCAGAGGGGTTTAAAACCTCAGTCTGGCTGCTATGTGAGAGGACACCGTGGAGAGGCCAGACTTCGCTGGAAACACGGAGATCAGAGGGGCTACTGCAGGGAGTCAGCTGACCGGCACTGGTGGCTTGGACCAGGGTGGGAGAGGAGGCTGTGGGAGACGGCATCCTGGAGGGACTTGGGAGATAGAGCCAATAGGGTTTGCTAATGAATCCAATAGGAAGGGTGAGAGAGCCTCGCCGGAGTGAACTGTTTGTCCAGCCCTGGGGAGAGAGCCCCTGGTCCCAGAAGCCCCCTGCGTGCATTTCAGTGGCTCTGGCGGTGAGGAGATCGCCTCCAGTGCCCCTGAGATTGGCCATCAAACAAGAATGGCCATGACAAGCAGCTCTAATTGCTTTGAGTATTGGCATCCGAGGAAAACCCAGCTCTCTTTATAAAAATTAGATTCAGAGCTGCTTCATGGGCACGGCAGGCAGGGCGGGCCGCAGGGGGCACGCCAGAGGGTCGGTGCCTGTGGGACGCAGGTGAGGGAATGAGAGCCGGGGTATAGGATGGTCATGGTCACAGTCTGGCCTTCCTTGGAGCCACACCTGAACACACATTGGAAAGCGGGCTTCATTTAGATCGTTCTTCAGGCCTGATGCCCTTAGCTGCCCGTGAGGCACTGCCCAGGGCCTCACCCAAGCCGATGTCCCGCCCATATGCAGCCATGCTAGTAACTGGCTGGCTGGGGGCACGGAGGTCTGGTCTGTTTGTCTCAATTCAGGGCAACTCTGAGGAGCCATTTGGCTCCTGAGCTCAGCGTGGGCCAGGCAGCAGCCTCACTTGCAGCCACATTCCAGGCCAGCTTGGCCCTCCACCAAATCCTGCCTTTCTCACTTATTTCCGGTGCGTCTCCCTAGACCGTGCCATTCACCCCACTGAGCCCCGCTTCCCAGTCTGTTTCTGGGCCGCCATGCTTTCCGACAGCTCCATGGGGAGTTCCCCTGACAACTCCTACTTGGCCTGTCTGAGACGGAGTCCACCATCCTCCCTGTCCCCCCTCCACACCTGCCCTCTGGCCTTCCTCATCTGGGGAATAATGGCATTGTCACCTACCTGGTTGCCCCAGCCAGAAACATGGGGGGGGGTCTCCCTGATACAGCTCCTTCCCTCACCTTCTCGTTATCCAGCCTGTCTTCACACCCTGTTGGCTGCCCTCAAATCTCTTTCTCCATGTCCATTCCCGTGGCCGGCCACCACCATCCCTCCTTGGAGAGCTAGATCAGCCTCTTCTCAGGCCTCCCTGCCTCCGGCGCAGGCTTCCTCCAGTCTGCTCTTCCTAGACTGAATACATCCTGAAAATACAATTCAGATTTGTTCCCTCTCTCTCTTCATGTCTCCCTATATACATATATGTGAATAAAATGCATACATTATATACATATAGTGTGTATATTGTATATAAGGTATATGAAATCAGCACACAGATATGTGTCTGTTTATCCCATCTACTCCAAACAAAGGTGATTCTGTGGTTATGTAGTTGATTCTGTATTCCATATAACATAGCTGTAAGCTTTTCACATTTTCTTATTGAGGAATCATTTAGATACAGTAAACGGCACAAATCTTAAGTATTCATCAGCTTGATGATTTTTTTTTAAAATGTAACTACCAAGGAAGAAGATACAGAACATTTGTAATATCCCAAGGAGCTCCCTTATGCCCTCTCTCAGTTTATACTCCCCAAAGAGAGTCTGCATCACCACTGGCACATTTTCTGTTCAGTGGACTCATATGGTGTGTCCTGCTTGGGGTATGGCTTCTTTGGCGAAATGTTATGCCCGTGGGATCCATCTGCGTTGTGGGTGGGGGTAGTTCCTTCTTCTTTTGCTTCTTTGCCTGAACCATTGCCTGGATATACCAGGATTTAGCCATCTTCCTATTATGGAAATTTGGAAATTTGGATTGTGTGTGGTTTGGGGTTGCTATGAACATTTCACCTGTCCCTCTGACGGGCCCAAACAATTGTTTGTCTTGGGTGCATACCCAGCAGTGGAGTTGCTAGGTCAAGGGGCAGGGGTCCACTTAGCTTTGGAAGATAAGGCCAGTTTCCCAAGGCAGTGGGACCATTTCACATTCCCACCAGTGGAGTATGAGAGCTCCCTCTGCCGCACAGACTTGTCACCGTCTGGTATTATCAGGCCTTTAATATTAGCCATTCTGGTAGGGATGTAGGATTCTTGGTGTGGTTTTATTTATTTATTTTTTTTTATTTTTTAGAGAGAGAGAGAGAGCAGGGGAGGGGCAGAGGGAGAGAGAGACTCTCAGGTAGGCTCCATGCGGGGCTTGATCTCACAACCCTGAGATCATGATCTGAGCCTAAATCAAGAGTCCGATGCTTAACTGTCGGAGCCACCCCAGGTGTCCCCTGGTGTAGTTTTTTTTTTTTTTTTAAGATTTTATCTATTTATTTGATAGAGAGATCACAAGTAGGCTGAGAACCAGGCAGGGTAGGGGAGGAGGAAGAGGTGGGGTGGGGGGGGGGAGGGAAGCAGGCTCCACACTGAGCAGAGAGCCGGATGAGGGGATGGATCCCAGCCGGGCTCCTGAGACCATGACCCGAGCCAAAGGCAGAGGCTTAACCCACTGAGCCACCCAGGCGCCCCTCCCTGGTGTAGTTTTAAATTGCATCACTGTGATGACAGAGGCCCCTGCGGCGATCTTTTTACCCAGCAACCTTCCACCTTCCATCTGATTGGCCCAGGTTGTATACCTGACAGTAAGCTGGGCCAATCAGAGTTTTGAAGTGAGACTCCAAGATGTTCACGCAGCTGTCGGGCACGTGGAGAAGGCTTTCAAACCAGGGAGTTTAGGGGTCAGGGTCTCCCAGCGGGAAAAGCTATAAAGCCAGTCTGCAGAGGGAAAGGGAAGCAGACACTGGAAGGGGCAGGGCAATGAGACATCTGAGTGCTGAGAAGAAGGTGCTTAGAGAACCGGCCTGGCGGTCACGTGGGTTGTGCTCCCTGACCAGCTCTGTTGGACTCCTCCCTGTGTCCCCACCGGTGAGACCCCTCTGTCCTCTGAAGCCTCTATTTTGCCATGCTCCGTGCCCTTTGCCTGTCAGTGACCCTGAGTATTAAAGGTGGCACACAGATGACTTTGTCACTGTAGAGATTGTCTCTTACCACCACCACCCCCCCCCCCCCCCCCCCCCCCCCCCCGTGCCCTCCCCACCTGCCACCAAAAGACCGGGGACAGCTCAGGCTGTGTTATAGTAGAGGAGAGCAGTCCCTTACGGGGACTCTAGAGATGCTCTCGGTTCAGAATTTCCTCTCCTTCGTATCTCCCTGCCAACCATGCCTTGTTCTAAGTACATCCTGTACTTCCAGAAAGTTCTTCCTTGTATATAACTAAAATCCCAGGTGGCACCATAGTGACAAGGGGAAGAATGTACTGGCTATGAAGTCACACAGACTTGGGTTCAAATCCTGTTCTCCCTGATGAGCTGAGGAACCACAGGCCAAGACTGGTCCCCTCTGAGTCTCTTTCCTCATCTATAACATGGGTCTGATGAACCTTATGGTGTGGAGTTTTTATAAGTTACATAAGTAGGTTGTGATCTTCCTGGGTCGCAGGATCTCACAACTGAGTTCCCCGCTTGCTGTCATCCTGTGTCACCTAAGCCAGCTTCCCCCTCCTCCTTTACCCATCGCCTCAGGCTGGTGACTTGGCCACCTTGTTCTGGGTGCGCTCCCAAGGTCTCCACATGTCCAGCTGTGATGCAGCTTGACCACAGGCATGAACCCCACCAGTGTGTCCAATGTACAAAACTGTGCCGGCAAAGAAGACATCGTCACGCTGAGGGGCGAAGCTGACCGAGTCACCTTGGCACTGGTATTGGAAGCTCCAAATCAAGAAAAGCTTTCAGGCAATTTTGGACTTGGAATTCCAGAGCCCAAGGGAAGCTGTGGAGGAAAAGTTGCCTTCTGGTAAATGTGCATGTGTATGTGGTGATCTCAGCTCCCTTGGGGACCCTGGTGTCCCCTCTTGTGCCAAAGACAGAGCGAGCTTTCCTCCAAGAGCAGAAACTTGGGATCAGAAATACCGAGTTGTGGCAAACGAGCGGTATTAATAGAGAGGAGGAGGCTGTCACCCTAGAGGCAAAGGAGCCAAGTTCATCTACCTTTTGCACTGAGGTTCCTGAAATTCTTTCCAGAAGCAGCCCCACCCTGCCCTGCGGTCACACTCGGTATGCCTGCCAGCCGCACTCTTCTCGTTGAGCATCCGATTGCTGAAAATAAAGCTAAGCTCTCTGAGAACTTCTGCGATGTCAGCATAGACTTAAGAATCTTCTCTCACAAGTGTGGGCCTCTGAGTACCCATGCTGATACCATTTTCTGAAAATAACCATTTCCCCCCCTCCATTCTCTGTAAGAATCAAGTCCAAGTCAGATCCAGTCTTATTAATCCAGAAATACCTCCGTCTTCCCTAGAAATACTCCCTAGGATTTTTAGAACAAAAGGGGTTTGACTCTAAATGCACTTTTAAGACTTGTTTTCAGTTTAAAGGAGTTATTTGAATTTCAAAAGCAAACCAAGGGTTAAATAAGTAAAAGTAAAGTGTTTTGCTTTACCAATGGCACACAAGACGCCCATAGATAGTAGTTGTTTTTGCTGTTTTTACAGTTTCCTTTGTCCTGGGAGTTCCTGATACCTGCGTCTGCATGGGCTTAATGGTCTCAGTCTGGCTGCTGTGCCCTCACACACCCTTGACCCCTCTGAAACGCTTCCTCAGCAAGGCAGACCTCTCTGTGGGAATTCCGGGGGCAGGATCACTCGCTAGGAGGCCTTGGTTGTTGCTAGATGCGGAGAAAACAAATATTGTTTTAGAAACATTAATAATTGAGTGGTTTTCAGCACAGAATTGGCCAGCATTAGGGGAATTGAAAATTAAGACTAAGACACTACCTCAAGCAGATTTTCTGATGAATAATTCACGGAGCTAATGCCCATGAAGACCTAGGAGAGAAAATACCTTCTGTGTTTGTCCTCCCCACCCCAGCCACTGACTCTATCACCTTGACTTTTCCTCACCCCCAAGCCCTTACCGGAGGGGGGAAGGGGCATCTGGGGAAGTAAATAAAAGCCAACAACACATCAGAGTTCTGATCTGAATTTTCATTGCGGGTTTGCCCCCCTGTTGCTGTGTGACAGCTGATGAATTCTGTCCCCTCTGAGCAGCGTATCTGCCAACTTTCAGCCGACTCTGGCTTGTTGAGGTCCAAACGATGGAGGGGACTTTGAGTACCCACTGAAGCCTCCATTCCCAGGGAGATCTGTACCCCAAAGCATTTGTAGGCTAGGGTCGATTTCATTTCAGATCTCCCTCCTTCCTTCTTTCACATATTTGCTGCGTGCCTACCCTGCGCTAAGCACGGGGGATTTTGTCTCCCCGGTGCACAATTACAATTCACAGTGACTTGGATAAAGATGGAGTGAAGCAAGTGGTAGTGGGTGTAGAAGCGACACCTAAATTCAGACTGAGGTGAGATCAGGGAAGGCTTTCTGGTGGAGGCAACACCTGAACTGAGTCTTATGGTGAGAGTTGGGTAGGAAAAGAAGGGCAGGAGGAGGGTGTTCCAGGTTAAAGAGAAAATTTGTACAAAGCCCCAGTAGAGAGAGAAGGAAAAGTCCTTTCGTGGGGACAGCAAGGGGGACATGGGGCAGTTGGGGAGAGGGGCCCAGAGAAGAAGCTGGATCCTGTAAGGCATCAAAGTCACGTTAAGCCCCTTTCATTTGGACGTTACTCTGAGGGCGATGGGGAGCCAGCAAATGTGTAAGCAGGGGGCTGGAAACTCAGCTGATTTGTTTTATAAAGATCCTGGCACTGGTGTGTGGAGCACTTGGCGGTTCCTGTCTTCTGGTGTAAACCCTCAGGGTGTTGGTTTAAACCCTTCTCAGCCTGGTCAAATGGATTGCCTGTCACTATTTTGAAAAGATTGTTCTTCCTGTTTCTACGGTCCTTCCAGTCTCAAGCTGTGTTCTTGTCTCAGTTCATACATTACATCTCTGTTCTCTATGGCAGGCAGGAGGGAATTTGTGCGGGGTTCCCAAGAAGGACATCCCCCTCCCCCATTGCCGAGTAATCAGCTCAAACTTGATCTTGACAAGTTCAGGGTAGGAAGGCAGCCAGTCCCCAAGAACTGGCTTCCTAGGCCAGACTTAGAGTGGAAGGCTCAAACTGGTAGCTCCTGGGGTAAATCCAGACCTATGGATATGTTTTGTTGGAGCAGTGTGTTGTTTGGGGGAAAAAATGAGGAATAATATTTAAAAATCGGGAGATTTCTGGGGCGCCTGGGTGGCTCAGTTGGTTAAGCATCTGCCTTTGGCTCAGGTCATGATCCCAGGGCTAAGATTGAGCCCCATGTCAGGCTCCCTGCTCAGTAGGGAGCCTGCTTTTCCCTTTCCTCCCGGCCTCTGCTCTCTCTCGCTATCTCTGTCACTATCTCTCTTTCTTTCTTTTTTTTTTTTTTAAAGATTTTATTTATTTATTTGACAGAGAGAGATCACAAGTAGACAGAGAGGCAGGCAGAGAGAGAGAGAGAGAGGGAAGCAGGCTCCCCGCCGAGCAGAGAGCCCGATGCGGGACTCGATCCCAGGACCCTGAGATCATGACCTGAGCCGAAGGCAGTGGCTTAACCCACTGAGCCACCCAGGCGCCCCTCTCTTTCTTTCAAATAAGTAAAATCTTTTAAAAAATAAAAAATAGGAATAAAAATCAGGAGATTTCTCATAAAAGGTCTGGGATTCTGATTTTCTAGAAATAGCAGACATGGCCACCCCAGTACCCTCTTCCTTCAAGGCAGCCACTGGCTGGAGCTGAGTAGTCTCTGTCCTGTGGATGGCCCTCACTCTTCCCTGTCACCTCCTGTCCAGAGGCTGATGGCAGCCACTCTCTGCCATTATCTCTGCCAATTACAACACTGGTTTTCTTCTACAAAGCGAGGAAGAATGTAAACTATTTCTTGATATCCACGTCTCCATCAAACACAGGAAAATGAAAGACAGATGACCAAGAGGGCCACATATTTTAAGACAAATGGGAGAGCACAGATTTCTTGATGGAAATAAAAAAAATCCTTGTTTGATATGTACACCATGTGCGTCTGGTTGAAATCCGGCCCCTGCCACACTCACTCCTGTTCCTCGCCTGGCCTGGCGCTGGTGGGTTTGAGCCTCGGAGGACAGATGAGATGTGGTTTCAGAATCCCAAATGTCAAAACCATCTTTTCTATTGTTTTTCCCAGAATCCTGTGGCCTGGGGTACCATGAAGGGGACAGATGTGGGGGGTGGGGGTCCGACTGGCTCAAACCCTGCTCCATGGCCGGCCTTCTCCCAAAGGAGCGCTGCTCACACCCATGTGTGTGTCTGCTTTCATTTGGGGGGTGCAGGTTTCATTTAGCGGTACTTTCAGTGGGGTGCAGGGATGGTTTCAAATACTTTTTAAAAAAAATACATAAAACCCATGGACTTGCTAGAGCCCTTTCATGTCCCTTCGGGGCAGACTAAAGCCAGGGAAGGGGACTGACCTGCCCCGTTGTCACCTGCATGGTCCTATGTGGGAACAGAGCCTGAGTCCTGCCTTTTTTAATCCCCTGGGCAGCAGGCTGCGGGCTGAGTGAGGCACCTAGCCTCCTGGGCTCCATCTCCCAGGCTCTGTTTGACTCTTTGCACTGTTTGCCCAGGTTTATAAACACAAAGGCCTGTGGGCCAAGCCAACCATGTGTTTGGAGCAGGGGAGGTCAGCCTGCTGCTCGCTGCCAGGTGGGCTTGGGGTCTAGGGCTGCCAGCTCTCAGGTAGCGAGTGAGATCTGTGGGCTGGCAATTCTGATTTCTGGCCCCAGCACGAAGTAACTTGTTGTCCAAAGTGGTGCCTTACTCTCTGACTTGCTTCCCTTCTACCTAGTGTACACCAGAGCTCGTGAACGCTGAACGAATTCATTCATTCATTCCTCTTCAGTTTCTCGTGTCTTCGTTCAGCAAACATTCATCACCACCCACCTTGTGCCAGGCCGTGAGCCAGGAGCTGGGGCTGCAGGATGGGGAGAAAAGTAACAGAAACACAGCCTGAATGGGGAGCTGCCTGCAGGGAGAGTCAGGCCGGCCCTCGGGCTCATTGCAATGATAACCGTCATTTATTGAGGGCCTACTGTGTGCACCGGGCCCCATGGGGCTTTATGCAAATGAGCGTACTCTTTACAACAACCCTTGGAGGGACTGCTTTCATCCCCATTTTACAGATGATGACCCTGAGGATCAGAGAAGGTAAAGGCACGTGTTCCAAGGCATAGAGCTAGTGTGTGTCGGAGCCAAGACGCATGCCCAGAGATTCTGAACCCAGAGTCTGTCTTTGCAACCCCTGTGAATTCTAGGATCAACATGAGGCCATCCTGTGTCCACACTGGGGTTAACATGATATGAAAGTGAAGGGTTTTCATCAGCTTTCGTGGTCTACGACTGACATCCATTGAGGTGAGCCTCGGATGGGCCCAAGAGGGAAGTCTGTCAACAGTCACATATGTGACCTTGACAAACCTGATGAGTGTGTGTGCATGAGCCACTTCCAATCTCTGTTGGCTCCCATTTTGTCCCCTTTCATATTTTGAGAACTAACGTGACAATTGAGGTGTGACCAGTTTCCTTTGCAGTGCTCAGATTCAACTCCTTCCTTCCGAAGAGTGTATTGAGCACCTACCATATACAAGGCAGGCTTCTAGAAGCTGGTGACATAATGTCACACCCACTGGGAGAATGCACTGTTCTAGGCTCCAGGGGCATAAACGTAAGTAAAATAGACCCAGTTGCTGTTCCTGTGGGGTTGAAGACTTGTGGGTGAGGTAGATTTCAATCCAAGAACCACACAAGGAACTGTCAAATGACGACCAGCCCTAAGTGCCATGAAAGAGAGGGACATGGTGGCCCGAGAGTGTGTTCTGGGGAGAGCGGATAGGTGGGGAGGAGCAGGGAAGGGATGCATGAGTAGATCTCTGCAGGAAGAGTGGGCAGTAACCACGTGAAGGGACAGAGCACGTTCTAGATTGAGGACTTGCAGCTGCAAAGGTACTGGGTCAGTGGGTCTGTGGAAGTGAAGGCCCCACAGAGAGGGACATGGTTTGGGATGAGGCTGGAATAGTGAGCAAAGGCCAGACCCTTGGTGGTGGCGGTGGGGGTTTTGGTCTTTATCCTGAGAGCAAGGGAGGGTCATTAGAGCGCTCTCAGTCAGCTTTGGCTGTGTAACAAACAATCCCCAAACTTATAATGACTTAATGACTTCAACCATGTCTTCTTTAGCTCGGGAGCCTACAGGGTAACAGTTTGCGCTGGGCTCAGCTGGGGGCCCCTCAGGTCTGGGTCAGGCCCAGCTGATCTTAGGTGGACTTGTTCATGGGTCTGTGGTCAGTTGGTGGTCACGTGGGGCTGGCTGGTCCATGATGGCCTCTCTCCTCCTGTGACAGGCTAGCCCAGGCTTGGTCACAGGATGGCTGCAGAGTGTAAAGCACGTGCACAGAAGCCACAAGGCCTCCTAAGGCCTAGACCCAGAAGTGCCAAGCATCGCATCCTGTTGGTCAGAGCAAATCACGAGATGGGTCCCCATTCACGGCATGGAGAAGTAGACTCTTCTTCTCTGTGTGAGGAGTTGCCAAGCATTTGGGTCATTTTTGCCAACTACTGCAAAGATTTTAAGTAGAAGACTGATTTTTTTTTTTTTTTTAGAGGGTCAAAAGGTCCTTTAGCTTCTTTAGAGGGAACGGTTGGGGGGCATATTTACCCAGTATCTGTTCCTTCCTCTGTTATTAGTAACAAAAACCCCGTTTTTATTTCTCCACATTGCTTCCTAGAATAAAGACTGGATTTCCTTCCCTCCTGTTGTGTGAGACTTTTAGAGAGACTCCTTATAAAAGAAGGGTCAAGCTTTTCTTCTCTCCTTCCTCCCCATGCTCTCCTTGTTGTGTTGGATGGACATGTGTTGTTGGAGCTTGGGCAGCCACCTTGGACCGTGAGGATGGAGACCTCATCCTAAGGACGGTGGAATGGAGATCCAGAGGAGCTGGGGTCCTGATCATTCTGTGGAGCTACCATACCAGTTTGGACTACCTGCCCCATGTGGCTCTTTAGTGGCTCCTGGTTTTCCCTTCTCTGGAGAGTTGCCTGTTTGGACTGGAGCTGATCCACACAGGAGGTTGTTTTCATTCAGGGTGTGGGGGTACAAAGGCCCTGCCTCCATTTGATTGATGGTAAGACCCACTCAGAGCTGCATTAGATACTCCAGAACTCCCCAAGCGTTCTTCCTGAGGCCAGTCTCCAGCCCCATCCTGTGTCCCTTACCACCCTTCTCCTTGGAACAACCTTTCCATAAATCTTAAAAGAACACCCATCTCGGGCTCTGCTTCTAGAGACCCAACCTCAGGCACCCTATTCTACTCCCTGCCCACAATGAGCCACAGACCAAGGGTCTGGCTTACCCACCAAGCCCCTGGCTCAGAGTGACCCTTAATCCCTAGACTCAATCCATTTTTGCCCATGGTTTTGCGGTTGACAGAAGGGGAGATGTCAGGTATTTGACACCCACAGAGCAAGAACTGTGGTGTGAAGAACTCAAGAAAAAGAAACTTTTTCCGGGCCAGGGGATGGAGGCCAAGTGAGTGCTCAGGGAGAGAGGCTTCAGATCTGGTCAGCGTGTGGGGCCCACCAGCCGAGTCCCTCCCCTTCCCATCTCTCTGCTCCAGGCCTGTTTGAAGTCTGGGGGCTGCCTGGGCTGCTGGACGGACAGCATTTGTAAGCCGCTCTCTCCCCAGCCCAGTTAATAATTCAGGAGCCAGTGCCTGCAGCCAACCCATCATTCCAACCCCGCTGCACCCTGAACGCCAAGCTAGTGGACAGGAAAGAAAAAATCACCGTGCCCGCCTGAAAAATGGTTCTTGCTTCAAGCGTTGCTACATCCCCTGTGCTGGGGTGGGAGAGAGCTGAGCGGAGACGGATCTGCTGGGCAGACAGTGAGAGAAGGGTGGAGCAGTGCCCGGGGCTCAGGCGTGCACGGCAGAACAGTATTTAATTTTTGGATCCTGAACCACGTTTGTTTTGGGACAGTGGGATGTAGTTACTGGAGTGCAGGTTGTAGAGAGGATCTACCTTTTTTTTTTTTTTTTTTCTTACCTGACTCAGCAATTTATCCTTCACTCACTGTCTCTCATCTGTCCATTCATTCATTCGTTTGGCAGCCATCGCTGCCACTGACTGGGAAATGACAGGGGGTGGGGGGGGTGACACCTGTCCTCAGGGAAGCAGGCACATGCAGTGAGAGGTGCCACACTTAGGGGCTGGAGACAAGAAACAGCTGGCCAGGGGCTCTGTGTCTGGGGATGGCCTGTCACCTGGGCGTGTCAGGATCCAAAATATCCAAAGCAGGGAGGACAGGGTAGAGAGGTTCACAGTCAGGGGCCAGACTGCCAGGGTTCAGATCCCACCCCCACCCCCCAACTCACTCACACAGAGTAGGCCTCTGTGTGCCTCAGTTTCCCCTTGTAGAAAACAGAGTTAACAGTGGGAAACTGAGACAAACGACCTCTTATTGTTAAGGTAATGAACAGAGATGTTGAGAGCGGGATGAAAAACGCAGACTCGGACAAAGACGAAGTGCTGGTCCCTTCAGAAAGTGACCAGGCAGCTTCTTAAGGAAGCCAGACGCACGTCCCAGCCTGCGGTCCCACCCGTGGGAATTCACCCAGACGAGACGATAAACTTCCATTCATACAAACACCTCTACGATAAACTTCCATTCATACAAACACCTCTACGTAAATGTTTACTACTCACGTCGCAACAACCCCCTCCTGCCCCCGCCCCGATTGGAAAGAACCCAGTGCCTCTCAACCGGAGAGCTGATGGGCCGTGGACCGTGACTCGGCACTAAACCAACAACGTGGTTGAGTCATAAATGGCTCCGCGGAGGTGGTCAGGCTTGTAAGGCTCCTGTGTACAGCGTGATCCCACGCGCGTGGCGTTCTGGAAAACCGTATGGGCAGAAAACTGGTCAGCGGTGCTGGGGTGGGAGGAACTGCCCAAAAGGGGCAAAGGGGGATTTTGGGGGTGCAATGAAACTAGTTGGTATTCAGGCTATAATGGCAGATGCCTGGCCCATCTATGTCTGCTCGTCAAAAATCCATAGAGCTGGACAACAAAGGGGACATTTTACCGCATGCGTTATGACGGGTGTGAGGTGGTACATATAGAGAGGTTTTGGAGGAAGTAGCAGGAGTCCAGGGAAGCTAACCATAGGTTGGTTTGTTGAAGAGCTTTGAATGCTGTGTCCAATCCTTTGGACAGTGGAAAGATTCAGAAGTTTTTAAGTGTTTAAGGGATATATGCAGATTTTTGTTCCAGAAAGATCTCTGCGTTCTCTGTTTAGAAGCAGAAGCCTTTGTTTTTGTGGTCCTGAGACCGCCTTCAGAAATTTTCACCTGCCCCTCCCCCTTTCGGGAAGGAATTTGAATTTGTGACCCACATGGAACAATCGGGAGGGAGATCTTACATAGAGAATTCTGGATTTCTGGCTTCTCTTTAGACAGGGTACATGTCCGCCAGTGTGCCTGAGCCCCATACCTACTCCCTTGTGTAGCTTTCTGGTCCATGCAGGTGTCCGTTTTAGACCCCAGGGGTGGAAAGTGCATTCGAGAGGGAAGCAGAGTGAGGGCGGTGGTGCTTCCCAGCCCAGAAGGGACAATCTCATCACCCGGGGACTTTAAACACCACTGATGCCCATGCATGTGTATCTTGTAAGGGTTCCCCAGGTGGTTCTACTCTGCAGCCAGGGCTGGGAACCACTGGTCTGGGAGGAAGAGGACAACCTGGATTGCGGGGGGGCGCAGCAGTAGGGGAGGGGAGGTATTAGGGACTGATTGGACATTGGGCTGAGGCAGGTGGGGTCCAGTGTGACAAAGGTCCCTGCTGGAACAATGGGGTGGGATGACGTCATTTGCTGAGAAGGGACGCAGGAGGCAGTGGTCAGGGGAGGGGAGTCAGGAGAAGGGGGTGAGCTCATTTTGGTCATGCTGGGTCCAGGGAGTCTGTGGCTGCATCTGAGGTCTCCAGCTGTCCAGCATTGCTCTGCCTACAGCTTGGCCTCTGTCTCAGAGGAGGACAGAGGGCACACAGAAGCTGAGACAGGAGAGCAAGGCAGCGATGGGGGTGTGGGGAGGTGAGGCAGCCGCAGAGCCTCCCCGAAGCTCCCCCACCCCCAACCCAGGGCCTGCCTATGGACAGGGGCTCCCTTAGGCAGGCTGGGGGCAGGGAGCCCCTCCCGTCTGCCTTGGTCATGGGTGCCGGGCTCTTGAGGAGCGATTTTGCCTGCACAAAGTGGGGGAGAATGTACTCGAAGGCACTGAAGCACGAGGGGAAGGGTCCTATTGGTCCAGACACGTGGTGCCCTGAAACCCAGAAACACTCACCCCTGAAACCCAGCAAACCATCTTGCTGATCCATTCTGACTTCTAACTAGATGCTATGGCTCTGTCTTTTTTTTAATGTGGTCAAGAATACATCATCTATGTTAGTAGTCATGATCCTTTGTGTACTGTGAGCAACTCAAGGCAGAAACTGTGTCTGTGGCCATCTTACAGACAAGTGAGGTAAGGGGAGGAAACACACATTTAGTACTACTCACCAGGTAATATGCATTTTCATGTAACCCACATAACCATCCTACCTGTGTATGAAATAGAGGTTATTGTTCCCATTTTCCAGATGAGGAAACTGAGCTCACTAATTATAAGCATTTTGCCCCAGACCACCCGCTTAGAGGTAAGCAGAGCTGGCAGCTGAGCCCTCCTCTCAACATGGTTCTTTGGTGGGTTTGCCTTTGTCCCTGTGACCTCGGCGGGCACACACACACACAGACACACACTTACAGCCTCTCCAGACACCGTTTATTGTGTTTGGTGCCCCCTCTGCTTTCCTTCTAGAACCTAGTGGATGTCTTCAGGACTGTTCTGACCTCCGCCCCTCTGTGGACACACTCCCTCCTCAAGGTCTGCGTGGCCAGCCCCCAGGGAAGGAGGTTAGTGTCTTGAGAAGGGGTAGATGGAGGTCTCAAGCCTTCCCACCCACCTAGGAAACGTGTGCTAAATGGCACAGAGCTGTCTCATCCCGGCCGTTCTTGGCTGGGTTGGTTTCTGTCACCATGAAGCACTGATCATGGCATTGCCCTACGTAGGAAGCACTGTCCCAACCATGTTAACTGACGATTTCTGGCCTCCTTTCTTGTCTCTACCTCCCCTGAGATGCACGTGGAGACAGATGGGGCCATCGGGGAACGTTTGCTCCTGGGAAGATTCTGGGCCGAAGCAATCCAGAAACTGTGCTCGAAATGAAAGGAAGGGCAAGCTCACTTGGAGGGTGCTGCTGGCTCTTGTGAGCAGCTCTTCTCCAGAGCTGGGTGGGGATCCAGCTCCCCCAGGGCTGTGGGTCCCCATGGATGGTGCTTCCTTTGGCTGGCTCTGGACAGCAGACAGTCCCAGCCGAGGCTGGGGCTTATTCAAGATTCGAGCTTATCATGATTGGTTTGTTTATGGATGGCGTTCATCACCTAGCATGGTTTCTCCATGGGAGCTTCTAACTTCAGATGGTTCTAAATAGTGTTCGTATTTGCTGCTGGTCACAGCTGTCCCCTCCAATGGGTTTCGGCACCGGTGATCCCACTACAATGGTTCTCAATGCAGATGGCTTTGCCATTGATGGATCCTGTTAAGACTGGTTTGTCCCCGGGGCTCACGGTGGTCTGGCCAGTGCAGGCGGATTCAGGGGGACCCAGCACCGATGGCTCTTCATACAGCCGTTCTTCCCAACAGTAGTTCTCAGTAGAGATGGTCTCAGCGTGGCTTGCTGATTGTCCGAGGAGATAGTGCTCGGTGTCAGTAGTGCTCACTACACGCCACCCCGTGCGGCTGGTCATTGCTGTGAACGGCGCTATCCATGGTTCTGACACAGTCAGTGTATACTTTTTTAAAGGTACTCGTTTTTGACCATAATCGCTCTGGGTGAAATCTAGCTTTGCTGGGTCGTCACGTCTGTATTTTTTGAGAACCTGGTGGCCAGCGAGCCGGCTCATAAAGGCATGCACATCTGGGCGGGCTGCTTCCCCTCGGCGGCCTGGTCACCGGCTTTGACCTTGCCCCCAGACTTGTCCTCCGGAAGACTGGTGTGACTTTTCACCACACTTTGCACATTACCGTCCACCGGGATGTTCTGGCAGCTGCTGGCCTGGCTGGCGGGAAGGCTGCTGGCGGAGCTGAGGAGCCCGCTGCTCACCTGGTAGTTCAGGGCGCTGCTGCCCAGGCTGATGAAGCTCATGCTGGTCAGGCTGCTGGCTCTGCTGCTGCCGCCGCTGCCGGGCAGGCTGGTCTCACTTTTCCCCTCCAGGCTGCTTGCTGCTGCAGGCACGGCTGGCCAGCCGGCTCCTGATCTGGTTAGGTGAGTAGACGGCGCACAGCTGGCTGGTCGGGGTGCTGACCGCCGGGGCGTGGAGCCTTCTCTGCAACCTCAAGATGGGAGTGCCCTCCACCAGGCTGACCTCACTGTTCTCTTTATCACCTGCGTACCCACTGCTCAACAGGCTGGCGTCACTTGCCCTGCATTTCCCCTCGCTGGGCTGTCGCAGGCTCAGCAAGCCGCTCTCGCTGTTCCACGGGTTTCCCAGGTTACCCCCCGAAAGTCTCAGGGGCCCTGGAGTTGCTCCTGTGTCATGGTGTGGCCATGCCGGTGGCTGGGGCTCTACACTGGGGGCTGGGAGGCCTGGAGCTTGGTCCTGAACATCCCAGGCAGAAGACTCCCTGTTTCTACCCTGGAGGAAGGTAGGGGGCAACTGATCTGGTTTATCCAGGGGGAGGGGGCCCTGGGAGGCCTATGAGTGGTAGGCGGGTCTGGTTCATCTGGGAAGAGGAGGCTCAATTTATAGGGTGGCCTTGCAAAGGGCAGCCTTCTGATTGGCTGGCTCTGTTCCCACGGTGATGGGATTATGAGGTGGGGTGGGGGTGGGAAGGACAATGCCCTCCTTGCACCAGTGGCATCAGGGGCTGGGGTGGAGGTGGGCAAGGAGTAGCAAGAACCACCATCCTGGGGATTAATTACTGCAGGGCCTGTGGCCTCTGCTTTGCCATTTCAGGAGACCTGGGTGTGCATCCCAGCCAAGCTCCTTCTGAGCTGTATTTCTTTAGGGTGTCACTTCTTCTGAGACACTTACTCCATGCCAAGACCACTGGGAGGACTGGAGAGAATATGACAGGAGTTTATCCTAGATTGTTTGCCGGATTTGGTCTGGCTCCTCTCTGTCAGCCTGTTCCCACATCACACCCTTCCTCACCTCGAGGCAGGGTCACACTAGCTGTTTTCCTCTTCTGAGCTCTGGCCTGCCACAGGGCCTTTGCACTGGCTGTTCCCACCACCTGGAATCCTCTTCCCTCAGCCCCTTGGCCTCCAAGCTTCAGATCCAGTGGCCCTTACGAAATGTCCCTGGCTTCTACAAGAAGATCCCTCTATTATTCCTTGTGTCACTTCCTAATTTATGAGCCTTGTGGCACGAAACACAATTTGCAAATCTTTTTATGTGTTGGTGACTTATTGTTGGTTCCCTCTGCTCGAATATCATCTTTGCAAGGGCCAAAATTTTGATCTCTCATTCTCTGCTGTGCCCCCCCCCCCACGCCCAGCATCCTGCCTGGGACATAGTAGATGCTCATTAGACATTTGCTGAATGTATGAATGAATTAACTGCTCTAGGGCATGTATCCCCACCACCTCGGGAACTTACAAACACTATTGGATCTTCCAGGGCAGTGGTTCTCTCCCCTGGTTGCATCCCCAGCCAGCCCTAGGGTTCCGCTTCCAGAGGTTCTGAGTTAAATGATCTGGGTGAGGCTTTGGCATGAGAATTTTAAACTGCTCTTCGGGGGTTCTGACACGCAGCCAGCACCGAGAACTATGGTGCCAGGAGGTGAGGCTCAGCCAAATGTGCTGCTGGTAGAGCATTCTGCCGGGCTACCCTGGCTAAGTAGTATTGTAGATGCTAAAATATTGTAGAACACCCACCAGGGCACTTATTGTTAGCGGACACTGAAGAGATTTCCACTGAATGGCTGAATGAATTAAAACAAAAGTCATTGACCCTTTAAGGTGTCACAGGTGGGTTCTAAGGGCTGGGGGAATTTGTTGAAATTGTAGCAGACTTTGCGATGGGCTCCTGCTTTCCCACCAGGAAGGAGTCACAGCCTTTGTCAAGAGTCTTAAGGGTATCCCTGATCCTCCAAAGATCAAGAAGCATGATGACGCAGCTCCACTCTTGCCTTAGCATTCGGGAGACAGCTGGCCCTGGTGCTTGGCCTGATGGTATGGGTCTGGAGAGGGCTGGAGAGGTCTGGGACGCAGGGGCTGGGGAGGAGGAAGGCACTCCTTGGAGAGTGCCTTAGCCCCTTGGCAGTCATCAGCACGTCAGTACTAATTATCACTGTCATCTGTTATGAATTCCTTTCCCATTGCCCCGGGGCCATTCAGCTTCTCTCTGCTGTACACAGAGGCATCTCTTTTGCTGTAGAAATTCTGATCCTTCTGGGATAGGAGGGGCTTCTCATAGCTGTCTGGCTCCCTGTCCCTTCCCTACATTCCCTGCTAGGGACCGCGAGGGAAAGGACAGATGCAGGGCTTAGCAGCGATCTCAGAGGAGGTGTTGTGGTGAGATCCATCTGTTGTGAAAAGCGGGGACCGGGTCTGGTGTTAGGGAGCTGGCAGGAGAGAGGCAGGGCCGGGCTCCAGGCACACAGGCTGGGACTCAGGGCTGGCTCTGGCCCTGGATGAGTACAAAGCAGGGTGGGAGCCCCAATGCTGGGGACAGATGGGGAGCCTACTGGGACTCATATTCCCTCCTGTCCCCATCCCGCCTGCCCCAGGCACAGTGCACATGGGCCAGAGGACTAGAGGGGACTCCTGGGGGTTTGTGCAGGGACCAGTCCACTCCCTACTCTCTGGCTCACGTAACAGCAGAGTCAGTAGTAGCCTGTGGATAAGGCAAGGCCGTGTCAATGGCCATGGCTCGGCCCAGCACTCTTCTCCTGGAAGGCTCTCTCGGTTGCTCTTGAAGTCTTAGGAAGGCATCTTAGGGGACCTCTATTCTTTGGGTCCAGCCTTCTCCTTCCTGCCTGCACCTGAAGCCACCTGAGGGTGGTGTCCTTGTCCCTGCCCAGGCTAGGGGTCAGACCAGAGCTGCCCTGCCTGGATGCTGTTTGCGCATGTGACCATTGCAGGCCACTGTCCTGCAGGCAGAGCCAGCTAGTACCAGGAGGAGAGGTCACAGGGGCAGCCCTGGGGACGCTGGGACCTGTTGCTTCAGTAGTGATGAACGGACTGGAGTTTGAACAGGCTGCCATGGGGGGGGCAGTGGGGACAGGCTTGCCGAGGGCCTGGATGTGGGGGTTAGAAGAAGAGCAGGGTCAAGGCCAGTTGTGGGGTCCAGGGGCCTCTGGGTCTGGGGCTAGATGGCCTTCTAGAAACGGCAGAGCCTCCTTGTGAAGCAGGCGGAGTGGTGGGCACATCGCTAATGGCTGAGAGGAGGGGCAGAGCTTAGTGGTTCGGAAATCAGATCAACATGAGTTCAAGCCTCAGCTTCCCCACTTGGGAGCTGTGCTTAACGATGCCCCACATGGGTGGTGGGGATTACATCCTCCACAAGCATTAACTGAGAGGAAATAAATGCAAAGTGCCCTGTGAGACCCTCAAGAGACAGCCAGGAAGAAGTCCCTCCCTGGTGGACCTCACAATTGAGAGATGGGGTGGGGGGGCACAGGCGCAGGGGGCAAGGGGCAAATGGGAGGGTAACCTGGGCAGGGGGGCGTGAATAGCGTAGCTGTCCCTCTCCATATGGCTTGGGGCTCTAGCATGTTGGCGGGTCACAGCCTGTGTCCTCCACCTGGGTGACATCGTGTGACCAACCTACTATCATAGACCACAGCTTCCGGGCCTGGGAAATGGAGCAGCACTGGTCACAGCACTCCCCGGAGGGACGCCTTGAGTACTGGCAGGGGACCCCTGGCCAGGGTCTGCCCGGAGCCTCCAGCAAACGCCCTCATGGAACCTTCTACTTTAAGATGGAACATAGATGTTGGCCTACACAAGTTTATAGGCACACATACACATACACACATACAAGTATACACATAAGTACATATGTGTGTGTATGCAAACACATTCACAGTGTGTGGGTTTATATAGGAATCCACAAGAATATGTGTACAGGTGAATATACACATCAGAATGTACATCCAATGCATGTACATGTGTAGGTATATCCATGTGAAGACATATGTAAGGAAATATAAACATGCACACTTTCTGAAACCACGGAACCCTCTGGCCCTCAGCATCACCCTCTGGGGGCATCCACTCTCCCTGAGGTTCTCCACGTAGAGCACTCTTACCCCTGAGTCTCCCCTGCCGTCCTCTGATGGGTGTTCTCTTTCCAGGACCCCACGTGGGTGGGGATCTGCCTTTGTTCCCTGTGGAGTGCTGCTGCGTGCTCCCGGGCCACGAGGTGAGTCCAGCGCGGTCGGTGAGCACGGAGAACTCCCCAGACCAGTGCTAGCGCGGTGGGAGGATCACATAGGCAGGACACATCGATCATCTGTATTGGACATCGGCCCACGTGTTCTCATTTAACCTCATTCCATCCTCTGTCTGCCCCGAGGCCCAGCTCCTGACTGCCCACTTGTCATGGGGATAGTGAGAGGCATTCCTGGGGGCAAGTGGGGGGCACCTCCCTACTTAGGTGCACTTGGCACTTGAACAGGTGGCTGCCGGGGCTGGACCTGGTTCCCTGATGGCAGGACCTTGGATTTTCTAACCTTCTCCAGGGAGCTAGACAAAGAGAGTCAGCTTAGCCATGACCTGGAGGAGTGATCTGTCCAGGAAGAAGGGTGATTCTTCTGGGTTAATCATGTGATTGAGTTTTCCCCCAGCTCTTATCATTTAAGGCCTACAAAAACAAAAAGGGAGGAATAAGGTGCACACCTGTGTCATCCCATGTGCTTATCACTCCATTTGAGAGGGAAGACAATACCAATAAACCTCCAAACCCATTTACCCCTCCCCAAGGCGTCTCTCTGTGGCATTCCAGAATCTCCTGCCCATCACTGGATCTGATGCACGTCTTAATACTTAGAGTATAGAAGGACGTATCCCTGAACCAACATGGAATTGTTCTGCATGCTATTAATCTGGATATAAAGGGCGTTCTTTCTATACGTGTCTACAACTTATGTTTGACGTTACGTGTGTGAGACTCATCTGGGCTGTGTGGGCGTCTCAGGTTTATTGTCACTGCCATAGAGTATGCTACTGGTGAATATCCTGATTCATCTGTTCTAACCGATGGACATGTAGATCATTTCCCCGTCTCTCTCACAGCAAGCCTGCCTTTACATGTGTCTCTCACAGGACATATCCCCTGTGAATTTCTGGGAAGTCTCATCCCAAACAGACTATGAAAGCTTCAGCTTGTTTTAATTGCATGTAATGAATAGAACAGATATTTTTCTCCAGCCCTGGGACCTCATCTTTCTGAATGTTTCTATGAGGTTCAGCCCCGGGATGGACTGAATCACTGCACGATCTGTGGCCTGCATTATTTGGTCATAAAACATGGCCAATCAGAATGGTCAGCTTCGGCCAAAGATGAGGTCACGGACTTGACCCCACATGGGCGGGGTGAAGGGTGCGGGGGGTGCCAGGAAACGGGAGGAGGCTGGGGATGACTGAAAGCTCAGGGCTCGGTCACCCAGCTCCCGTAATCTGTGGCAAAACAATGGTCTTGTGCCCTCATTGTGGGGCTCAGTGTGTGAGGGAGGGGAAAGGAGAGGGAAGATGGAGGAGAGGCTGCCTGAGGAGGAGGAGGGACACCAGTATTCCTTAGGTCAGGCCTGGAACTGTACAGCAAAGTAAGCAAGCACTCAGCATCTGAAGCCAGAGGTCTGAGTTCAAATCTGGGCTATTTCCCTTCTCAGCTGTGTGATCCTGGGCAAGTTCCCTAACCTTTCTGTCCCAGTTTGGGTTCCCTCAGAAGCAGCCCGGAGGCATGGACTTGGAGCCAGTGGTTCATCTGAGAGGTGGTCCCAGGAAGCCCTGTGAAGAAATGGGGCAGCAAGGCAGGGAGGGCAGGAAAGCCAGTCATGGGGGCGTCGTTGAGAAGGTACCGATCGGCTTGGGCCCCTCCTTTGGGGCCTATCAGAGGTTGTGTGGAGCACATCTCCAGCTCAGCCTGGAGGTTTCGCCACTGGCTCCCTGAGCAAGCCTCTGGGGTGCCTGAGGAAGCCCTGAGGCAAAGGGGGGTGGGGGGAAGGGTAGCAGACACAGTGCTTGAATGAGAAGCTGTCCCTCAGCGCCCTCTGTCCCTGAGACTGTGACCCCAGAGGGTCAAGAGGGCTTGGATGGAGGCCTGTCTGCTAGAATTGCCTTGTCTGCAGGCTGACTTTCTTAGGTTGTCGTGAAGTTTCCATGAGGCCAGTAAGCACTCAGTAAGCACTAAGTGTCTGGAGCCTGCCTTGTGCTCCCCTAAGGTTGTGGGAGGACCTGCTTGGGCAAATAGCCTGGAGAGATGAGGTAAAATAGACTGTGGCTGCCAAAGTCCTGACTGGATAGCAGGGTCATGATTTGGGCCCGAAGGCCTTCTGAGAGAAAGCCGTGTCTCCTGCTCTGGGGGCTTCAGGCTGCCAGGTGTGGAGAGGTCGACACCCCCAGAGCTAGATGCCAGGTGGCTGTTTGCCTTGTCAGCCGCCAGTGGCACACAAGGACTGAGCGGAGTGGGTCTCAGGAGACCACCAGAGGGAGATCAGTGACCCCCGAGGCTGGGGATGGCAGGGCTGGTGGGGTCCCCTCTCTGACTAGCAGAGGCCACCGAACACGGACTCCAGGGCAGTAACCAGTCTGTGGGAATTGATGTCTCTGTTCAGCACGTGACCGAGGGGGTTTCTGGGATGTGGGACTTGCTGTCTTAAAACTGAACGATCCTGAGTCACCTGGGAGGAGCAGGCCATCCTAACCTGAGCTGAAGTCACTGTCATCAGTGTGATCCCTGGAAACCGATTCCACCCAGCAGGGCGGTGAAGAGGAGGGGGAAGCGATGCCTAGATGCTCTCAGGCACAGAACCATCTAGTGAGAGCCATCTAGTGAGATGCTGGGCTCGAGAACCATCTACTTAGATGCGGGTCATGGGACATCCATTCTCAGAGGCCCTAGCTTGCCCCCCCCCCTTGGACTTAAACTACCCACAACTCCTAGGTGTGTTGGCGGCTCTGGCTGAGGGCTCTGTGGTGTGCGCTGTGGGGTCAGACACACGTGGATTCCGCCCAGGCCCTGCGTCCCACTGGCTGTGCCAAACTCACGTTACCCAAACCTCCTCAGCCTGATTTCCTCTTTCGAGCAAGGGGGCCAGTAAAAACTCTCGATAGCCTTGGGGCCGGGGAGGGGTGTGTGCAGACACTGCTGAGGCCCCAGAGCCTGGAAGAGGCTCCCATGTTCCAGAAAGTTCTGCTGAATAAATACATGGAGAGCCTCTAGAGCAGAGACTGATGCTGTTTTGATATAAAACCTCCTTATCATCACTGGAAGGCAAGCTAGACTTTGTGCATTTCGGAAGTAGATTAAATGAGAGAGTATGGTTATGTCTCACCCAGGTGCTGAGTCCTTAAGCCGGAGGGCTCTGAATGTGGGTTTGGTGGGACTCTGGGGCTGGGGTGGGGTGTCAGGGCGGAGGAAGCTTTGGAGAACAGCCCGGTCTTATTAAGTCCCAAGTTACAGAAGAGGAAAACTGAGTCTCGGTGAGCTGAAGGAGATTCCCGAAGGCCGCATGGCTGGTACACAGCAGAGCTGGGATTTGACCCAGTCTTCTGGCTCCTGGTCCAGTGTACTCCAGGGGGCACCTGGGCATTCTAGGCTTGCTGATAGGAACTTGAAGGACAGGCTGCTGGGTTTGTGGAAGGCTCGGTGTGGAAAGTGTGGGAGCCCCGTGCTCAGGGACCTAGAGGGTCGCAGCATGGCAGAGCAGGACCGGGAGGGTCCCCAGCAGCCATCACCCCCAGACACGCTGGACTCTGGTGCCTCAGTTTCCTTGTTTGTAAATGGAGACAACACTGCCGATTGCCTCTCTTTCTGGGCTTCTGGGGTGCAGGTAGGGAGCCCCCCTTAACTCCTGGAGGAGAAAGCATCACTCAGTCTGCAGATGGGTCTTGGCTGCCTGCCTTGTGTCTCCCTGGAGCTTCTCAATTAACACCCCCCCCCCCCAAACCCGCCCAGGCTGCTCACAGGCAGAGTGCACCAGCGAGGGTTGGCTGGCCCGAGTTAGCACACCAGGGCTGTCCTTGGAAAGGGGCCACCACTGAAGGGCCAGCTTCCCTTTCATCAAATTATTCCTCCACATTCGCAGAGTGGAGGAATTATTGGCAGAAAATGAGGATATAAAACCCCGCTAGAGCTGAGCACCTTTTAGGGGCCCTGAACGCTGAGCTCTTGGAAGCTTTCCAGCAGATTGGTTCATTTTTAATGGTCTAGGACTATAGTTCATCTGTTTAATTCAAACGAGGTGACATAATATCTTTCATTTGGACTTATTACCAGCACGGTGGTGATTCGGCTCCCAGCATTCTTCGGGCAGGATATTCTGTCATTACTGCACATTTTCTTTTTCTGGCCAAATTGAAAGTCCGCGGGAAGGACTGCAGCCTTGGAAAGGAGAGATCAACCGAGAATAGGTCACATCGGGTATTAAGGAATGAAAATGAATTCATTCTTTCCTCCGTTGAATAAGCAGCTGTACTTGCATCTCTGTGATCCATGAAATAGGCTGTCAGGAAAATAGGAAATGGGCTGCGTTTGAACTTCACCCGCCCATTCTGCCCTGTAGCCTTGGAGACTGGTACTGCAGCTGGGGCAGGGGCAGGAGAGGCGCTCACTTTCAGGGGGCACTCACCCAATGCCAGACGCCTGGCTTCAGCGGTCCTGGGAGGGGGAGCCTCCTGAGTGTCCCCATTTTGCGGATGAGGACATCAAGACTCAGAGAGATCCAGAGAACTTGCTCAAGGTCCCTTAGGCATAGAACCCGGCTTTCGTTTGAGGTGCCCAACATCACATCTGGGGACTCGGCCTGCAGAACCTTAAACCCTCACTCTCCCGTGAGCAGGCTGCTTGACCTCGGGTGTCAGCTTGCCATGTGGTAGAAATACCCACTGTCGCTGCCCTGCGGTGAGCATGACCTGAGGGAACAGATGCCATGGGCTTGGCACTGGGCTGCCTATAGAGCGATTGCTCACAAATGTCTTTGTTGTTAAGAACTTTCGCTTTTCCTCGTGTCCGGTGATGGAGCGCAAGAAGGAAGCCTGGAAAGCAAGTGACTTGCCCTGAGACGTCGTGCAAGTGGGTCCTGGGACAGGGAGCTGTCCTTGGGATGACCCAAGAGCCCCTGTGCCTTTTGCTACACTGGGTAGTAGAGAGTCTGTGTGGGGAGGGGGTTTGGAGATGTTTACAGTGGAATTACCCTCTTCTCTGCTTTATTTCCCTCCCATCAGACCATTCACCAGCCCTGTATATTTGACTCTGTTATTTGGTTCATTTTTTTGGTCTCCCACGCATCCTGGCATTTATGTGAGGGACGGGCTTTGATCGGGTCACTGCTGTATCCCCAGTGCCTAGAACCCAGACCGGGCTCGGGTGAGGCAGGTGCTGCAAGGACAGGCTTAGATCCTCTCTGTGATGACAATTTGGGTATTTCTTTCATTGTAGATACTCCTGCATTCATTTATATTTTTAGTGATACTGCATGAAAATGTTGGTTATCCTAATGGCTGAAGTTTTTTTTTTTAATCACTCTCTTCAGTTTCCCACTTGAGTTCCCCTCTTGTCCTACCCTAGTCCCAGTTCTGCCCTGGAATGGTGCCCTTCACCTACTGATATTCAATAAAGTGTTGTAGAATGGATGATGCCTTGTTACGTATCAGGACATTTCCTGGGTTCCCAGGGAGGTCTTCCGATGGGCATTCCAGGCTCTTTGGGTCTAAAGGAAGCCAGAGCGCCAGCGCAGAGCTGCTTTTACTGCCCCATAATCTGGGGACGGCTGGGTATTTCTGCTGGTGGTAAGCTAAAGAATAAAGGGGTGTCCCTTCCAGGATCTGGTCAACGAACCCATTAGAACTCAGACCTCTACGACTGCCTAAGGGGAGAACAGAATGCAAGATATCCACGGAGCTCTAAAAACCTACATGGAATTTCATGCTGTCATTAGAGACCACCACACCTCTCCCTCTCCTGGATGTATCTTGCAATTAAAAGCCACATCGGGTTGTACAGACAAGTGTTAGCATAATGAGGTCTGGCTATGCCATGCTACTAATCCCCTTCTCCCAGGTTGAGCACACCTGGGCTGAGCCTGTTCGCACTCTGCTGTGATACCTGGTGCTCCATTTCGATGAAATATCAGATCTCACCTCTACCTTTGGCTTTATTTCCCTCCAAAGCTGAGGTTCTGTTGAGATGCATTTTTCTAATTAAGGCGGGCTTAAGAAATAACCTCCTATATAATTTAAAATGGTAAAATCATCGATACCTTTTCCAGCCTCAGCATTAAATCTTAGCCACCAATGACTCCCCTATTAACGGGCCTAATTAAATCCATTTTTCAGGACGTCTTTGGCAAATTCCATTTTAGTAAAACTGTAGGAAGTTCAGTTTGATTTGTCTCTGCTCCCCAGAGCTCTCCTGGGAAGATGAGGATGGGGTGGATGCTTGTCTCTTGTGTCTCATTCATTCATTGATTCACTCGACAAATATTTACTGAGCACCTACTATGTGTATTGGCCTTGAAATAGAAGAGGAGGAGGGCAAGGTGAAAAGATAACACACTTCCTATCCCAATGGCCAGAAGGGAATGGTGCTCATTTATTCATTCAACAAAGATGTATTGAGTAGTCGACTAACAGTCTACTAACTGTGTAAGCCCTGGTGTTGGGGTGACAAGGTGCTGTAGACAGTTCATACTCAATGTGGTGAATGTTCACACAGGCTAAAGCAGAGGGGACTGTGAGAACTCGGAGGACAGCTTTTAGCTCAGACTGGGAAGCTGGGTGTCCGGAAGCTTCCTCCAAGCTGAGCTTTAAGGGATAAGTAGGTGTCAGCCCTGTGAAGCAAAGAGAGAGGATGGTGTTGCAGGAGCAGGAGTGGGTGGGCACAAGGCACGGGAGAACATGGGAGGAGTGGGGAACTTGAAGCTGTTCACTGTGGTTAGGGCAGGGCCTCTCCGCTCTGGGTGCATGTTAGAAACACGTGGGGCTTTTGAAATATGCCAGTGCCTACACCTCACCTCTGAGTGTGTCTGGGGTGCTGTCAAGGCTTTGGCATTTTGGTAAAGCTCTCCAGGTAATGCTAGTGTTTAGCCAGGGTTAGGAGTCACTAGACTAAAAAGCATGCAAAGTGTTGGGAGGTGAGGCAGGAGAAGTAGGCAGGAGGGAGCTCCTGGAGGGGGCTGGAAACCTATGATGGGTTTGAGTCTTATCTGAGGGTACTGACATCGTGGAAGGGTCACAGGCAGGGGAAGAAGGGGTTCCTCTTACACTTCGGAAGGAATTACCTTGCCAGCAGTGTAGGTGATGGGTGGGGTTGGAGTCATTGGAGCCTGAGAAATGGTAAAGAGCAAGAGATGATGTGGCTTAGACCTATGGTTATGACCATGGGGATGGAGAAGGGGGATATTCAGGAGGGACAGGGTTGTCAGGCCTGGGTGGTGAATCGTGCATCCTGGGTGAAATAGGGGAAGCGGTTTAGGTGGCTCCAAGGAGCTTATGTGACTGGGTGGATAGTTGTGACATTAATCAGAGATGGGCAAGGAAAGGATGATTTGGGCTCAGGACACTTTGGAGGGACTTGATTGGCAGTTAGAGTTGAGGCCTGACACTTGGAATTGTGCTCTATGTGGACAGAGCAATTGGGAAGTCACCTGTCACTCCTAATTGGAACTGGCATTCAAAGAGAGTGTGTAAAGTCAGAATAAGAGGAGAAGAAGGCCAAGGGTGGGGGAGTCTTCAGGAATCTCAATGTTTAGAGGGTAGCTGAAGGTTCAAGGAGCTGAGAAAGAACTTGATGGGGAAGAGAGGTAGAGAGGTAGCAGAGAGGGGCAGAGAGGGGCAGAGAGGTAGGAAGAAAGCAGAGAGGGTGGCATCATGAAGCCAAGGAGAGAGTTCTAAGAAAAGAGTGGGGTAACACGTTGAAAGTTGTGTGGGAGCCAAATAAAATGGAAGGCAGTTCTATACATTCAGGAAAAAAACAGTTTTGTTGAGACACTGGGGGTGGGAACCAGACTATGGTGGGTTGCAGATTAAATGGCAGGGAGATGAGTCTATGTACATGGTGTACAAGATCGAGAAGCAAGAGAGGAGATGTTGGATAGAGCAGACCCAAGACAGGATTAAGTGCAAGAAGTTTGTTTTGGAGGTGATCCCAGGAAACACCAGTAGAAGAGTGAAGAAGTGAGACATAAAAGGTAAGGAAGTCAGTAAGTGGTGTGCCCAGTGGCAAGTAATCACCAAGAGAAAATGGAGCTTAATCTCACTGGGTAACTCTAGAAGACAGCACAGACACGCACATGAGTTACTGTCCATGAGTGGCGAGGGGGTTGGGGAATTTATCCTCTAGTTCCCACCAGTCCTTGGGTGAGGGCTGAACCTCAGGGGCCGAGGAAGCGTTAGATCCCAGGCACTTGGCCTGCCAGGTGCATGGGGAGCATGGGCTCTGGCAACCAGATAAACTGCTCAGGTGAAAAGACAAAGGTGATGGCATTCGGACATTGGATTGACTTAATGCCAACAGTAAAAACTGAGGGGATATGGATAGGGCACCGAGAGCATCTGCTACCGGGGGGATTTCATTTTTTTCCAGACTGAACATAGTTTGTCGTGATTGAATGGTGAGAATGAGGAAGAGGTTGAAAATACAAGTAAGAGAGGGGATCACTGGTGGAGAGTGGAATGATAGGAGGTTATGGTTGGTAAGGAGGAGACTGGGACTTAAGCTCAAGCTTGAGCATGTCACGCTCATGAATGTGGGTGGTTGAAGTGGATGGGAAAGGAAGGCCATTGGAATGGGGAGTTAAGGGCCAGGGAGGTAAAGATGGGAACTGGTTCATTCGCATTGGACATCAAGGTCCCCAACGACTTGGGGGAGGAGAGGAAGACTGAATCAGCTGCCAAGCTGATTATTAAAGTAATGAATATTAAAGGTCACCATGGACCCCAGTCCCACTCACAGGGTAGGATAAACCAAGGATGTTTGTCAGACACTGGGTCTTGGAGCTGGAAGGAGCCATGTCGGTCAGAAGAACAGATCAGTCTGAAGAGGTCTTCTCTAATGGGTGAGTCTGGCTGGAAGTTCTGGAAAGAAGTCAGAGGATGGAGATGAAAAGGTAGTACAGAGAGTCTCAAATCCAAGTGGTAAGCAGGAGGCCTTGGACAGGAAGCAGGGTTAGGAACCAGGGAAGTCAAGAAGAGGTGGATAGCCAAGTTCAAGATTAGTTGAAGTACATGGTTCCAGGTGAAGGCTGTGGATAAGGAGAGGAAATAAGGATTCCTGATTCCTGGGGCAACATGTGTCGTCAAAGAGAGGGACCGAAGTACAGGGTGCTGACTCTGCCTAGCTTTTCCTTGTTCCCCGGTGCTTCCCGCCGAACTGCGGGGTTCCCGGGATTCCAGTTAGTGGACCACTGATGAAAGGACGTGAGTTCAAACTCTGCAGTCAGATCAGCCTGCGAACAGAGGGAAGAACCACATGACTCTGGCACCACAAAAGCCAAGGGGAGGAAGAGTTTCAGAAAAGGGGTGTGAAACACAGTGCTGAGTATTGCTGGAACATCGGGTGAGGGAAGGAGTAAAATTTTTATGATACTCTCATGTTCCTGATGAAGAACTTGGAAGAGCAGACAGAGTAGATGCTTGTATTATTATTGGTACAGCAAGTTGGGGGTACAGTCTCCTCGTCATTTAGCTATTGCAGTGTAAGAAGGAGCCCCAAAGCGAAGACCGGGCCGAAAGCTGTGAACACTTGTTATTTCTTCCACCTTCTATGGTTGTGTTGTTCTGCCACTGGAAGGACTATTTTTTTTTTTTTTTAAATTTTATTTTATCATTAGCATGAGACTTTTTTGCCCTGTTACCCTGGCTAATTCTAGTGGCTTCCGCTCCACAGAAGAGGATTTGCTTTTCTTCTGGCTGCGTTGCTGGGGACTCTGGTCCTCCCCTCCCTGTGCCAACATGTCCTGCATCTTGGCCCCACTGTGTGATGCAAGACAGCTCAGGGTCGCCGGTCCAGAAATCGCACACCCCTCTTGCTCCTAAAATCCCCGTCCCCCAGGATGAGAGGTTATGTCCAGCAGGCTACACCTGGCCTGCTGCCTGTTTTGTAAAGAAAATTTGATTAGAATGCAGCCATGTAGGGCACCTGGGTGACTCAGTGGGTTAAGCCACTGCCCTAGGCTCAGGTCATGATCCCGGAGTCCTGGGATTGAGTCCCATATCTGGCTTCCCCTGCTGTTCGGGGAGCCTGCTTCTCCCTCTCCCTCTGCCTGCCACTCCTCCTGCTTGTGCTCTCTCTCTGTCAAATAAATAAAATCTTAAACAAAAACAAACAAACAAAAAGAATGCAGCCATGCCCATTCATCCCCCTCTTGTCTGTGGCCACTTTTGTGCCATAGTGGCAGACCTTGAGCCTGGTAAGAGAGTCGTGTTGCCCGCCGAGCCTAAAATGTTGATTGTCTGCTTCTTCGGGAATAAAGTTGAACTTTCTAGAACTTAAGAGGGAAGGCCTTCAATTCTCTCCTGCTTTGAGGGTGGGGGAAGTTCAGGTTGGTGGGCTTCTCCAAGGGCAGGGGAAGGTGTGAGGGCCTTCCAGCATCTTACCCTGTCCTCCCTGCCTCCCTGGGCTGACCCGCAGCCCCTGCTCCCGCACAGAGCCAGGCTTATGATGTCTTTGTCCACTTTGTCCGGCTGCTCTAACAAAATACCATAGACTGGGTGACTTCAGCACACAGATTTGTTTCTCCCAGTTTTGGCAGCTGGGAAGGCCAAGCTCAAGGTGGCAGCATGGTCCGGTTCCTGGTTCGGCTCTCTTTCTGGCTGGCAGACGGCCGCCTTCTCACGGTGTCCTCACACAGTGGAGAGAGAGGGGTGGGGGAGAGAGTGAGAGCACATGCTCTGGTGGCTTTCTCTTCTTATAAAGGCCACCGATCTCATTAGGAGAGCCCATCTTCGTGACCCCATCTAGACTAATGACCTCCCAAAGGGCCCCCTTTCCAGTACCATCGCATTAGGGCTTAGGGCTCTGACGCGTGCATTTGTGGGGTAGGACACAGACATTCCATCCACCTCACTGAACATCTGTTCTCTTTATACCTGTGCACTCTCTTGGAGCTGATGGAGGGTGGGTCAGTCAAGAGCACGGTCACTGGAGTTAGGTGCACCTGCATTCACGTCCCCTGTGATCTGGGGGAAACCCCAGAACCCCAGTGAAAGAGTTCATGGTAACTCCTTCCTTTGCAAGGAGGTGGGAGGCCTCAAGGAGCATTGCTTGTTTGGACAATGCTTAGCAAGTGTTGGCAAAGAGTCAGTGCTGTATTTTAAACCATGTCTGCAGAACAAATGTGAGGAGACCGCCTTTCCCCCCTTTTGCAGGAAGACAAGGAAAGTCCGTGGCAAACAGCTAGTGACCCCAGCAAGTCCATATCCATCCCCCATCTCAAGAATTTCTGCAACTCTGGGCAGGATACCTGAGTTCAGAAAAGCAGCAGGGTGGGGGGTGTGTGGGGTGGGGATCAATAATTCCAAGCTTGCAACCTATAAAATCTCAGGAGTGGCAATTTCATCTTTCCCGTGCCCGCCCGGCTCGCTAACAGTGTACTCAACACGAGGGTGGCGAGGAGTCTGGGGTAAGGGAGGCTCGTAAAAATGACCGATGCAGATATTAATGATTTAATCTGCTAACGTGGCGTGGCTGCCTCCGAGAATCCTATTCGTCAGCATCCAGGAACCCATCAGGAGGAGGCTGGGTGAAAAGTGCCAGGGAGAGCGTGTGGGGACGTGGTCTGAATGAAGATGAATCGCGGAGAACCGTATTGATTCGCCTTGCGTGGAACAACCGCTTTCTGTTTGGAAATATGGAAAGCAAATTAATGAATAAATGAGCTGGCTTGGTGAAATGCCCCCCCCCCCCCAGCCCCTGGGAGCCATGGTGTTTAAGCCACACATGCCAGCAGGCTGTGAGCAGCGACTGGGAAAGACAGGGTTTGCCGGAGATAGGGACAGTACCGCTCAGTGTGTGGTCTGAGAACTTGTACCCGGAAAGGCTTTGGAAAGCAGGGGCAGGTGTCCTGGGGCCGGTCAGAGTCTTGATTGGGTTTTGGCTTTGCCTCCTGCTAGCTGTGGGGCCTCTGAAATCCAGACAGTCTCTCTGAACTTGAGTTTCTTCCATTGGCGGAAAGGGGGCAGAAGGAGATCAATGGAGGATCACATGAAATAATGTATGTTCTATATTGGCTGTGTGGTATCGGGCAAGTTCCCTGACCTCTCTGTGCTTCACATGTCCATCCTATCATATGGAGATAGCAACACCTATCCCTGGAACACGGTGCTCTCATAACTACTCAGTCTTTGGCAAATATTACGCACTTACTATCTCCCGATTACTATGCTCGGTGCCTGGGGATAGAACTGTGTACAAAACAGAGCAAGGGTTGCCTGCCTGGGTGGCTCGGTCGCTTAAGTGTCTGACTCTTGGTTTTGGCTTGGGCTGTTCTTGAAGATATTATTTATTTATTTGTCAGAGAGATGGGGGGGTGCACAAGTAGAGGGAGAAGCAGGCTCCCCGCTGAGCAGGGAGCCCGAAATGGGACTCGATCCCAGGACCCCGGGATCATGACCTGAGCCAAAGGCAGATGCTTAACTGATTGAGCCACCCAGGCATCCCTCGGCTCAGGTCGTGATCTCAGGGTTGTGAGATCGAGCCCCATGTGGGGCTTCTCTCTCAGCATAGAGTCTGCTTGAGACCGTCTCCCTCCCTCTACCCCTTCTCCCTGCTCTCTCTCTCTCACATAAATAAATAAATCTTTTAAAAAAACAAACAGAGGGACATCCCTTCTCTCATTAAATTTATTCTTACTTTTCCCTGTGGCTACCCAAATGCTCCAGCTCCATTTATTGAAAAAACTAGTCTTCCTCCATTTAATTGCTTTTGCACCTTTGTCAAAAACCAGTTGGGGGCGCCTGGGTGGCTCAGTGGGTTAAGCCTCTTCCTTTGGCTCAGGTCATGATCCTGGGGTCCTGGGATTGAGTCCCGTATCGGGCTCCCTGCTCAGCAGGGAGCCTGCTTCTCCCTCTGCTTGGCTGGGAGCCTGCCTCCCCCCGCCCCACCACCTGCCTCTCTGCTTACTTATGATCTCTCTCTGTCAAATAAATAAATAAAATCTTAAAAAAAAAAAAAAAAAGGACTTCCCATGGAGGTCCGGGGTCCTCAAAAAAAAAAAAACCAAAAAAACCCAACAAACAAACAAAAAAAACAGTTGGCTGTGCTTATGTGTGACTATTTCTGGGTCTTCTATTCTGTTCCATTGATCTCTGTGTCTGTCCCTGTAGCAATCACACACTGTCTTCATTTCTGTAGAGTAAATCTTGAAAGTGGGGAGTATGGCTCCTCCCAGTTCGTCTTTTACAAAAAGTTCAAATTCTAGTTTCTTGGCCTTTCCATATGCATTTTAGAATAAGCTTGCTTTTATCTACAAAAATAAAAAAAATCTTGCTGGGATTCTGATAGGAATTATACTAAATCTGTATATCAGCTTGGGGAGAATGGATATCTTTACTATGATGAGTCTTCCAACCCTTGAACATGGTATATTTCTCCATTTATTTAGATCTTCTTTGATTTCTTTCATCAACATTTTGTAGTTTTCAGTGTAGAATGCTTGTAATATTTTGCTGGATTTATGCCTAAGTGTTTCATTTTTCTTGGCAATTGTAAATGGTATTTAATTTCAGATTCTACTGTTCGTTGCTAGTATTTGGAGGTTTAATGGATCCTTGTGTGTTGCTATTTTAACCTGTGACCTTGCTGAACTCACTTATCAGTTCGTGTGTGTGTGTGTGTACGTGTAAATTCCTTGGAATTTTCCACATAGATAATCATGTCATCTGCAAATGGGGAGTTAGTTTCATTTCCTATTTTCTAATCTATATGCCGGAATTTGTTATTATTACATCAGAAATCCTACCTCCAAATGCCTGCAAGGGCCCATGGGGCAGAAACTGTGGCAAACGGGAGTCCATTTCCAGTCCAGAGGGGCTGCTAGTCCCTGGTCCTGCAGGTTGCAGATCTCTAGATTGTGTTGAACGAGATTTTTGTTGTTAGACTTTCTGATATTTCAACGTCGGTAAGTTATTCAAATATTTAAACACCTGTCAGGCCAAACAAAACACATCTGTGGGCTGGAGTGGGTTTGCACCAGTTTGCAACCTGGCACAAAATAGGTGTTCTGTAAACAAAAGCACCTGCTCCCGCAGCCGCCTCTGGAAGTCTCAGGTGGACGGGGCTCGAGGGATGCGTCAGGCGGCAGGTGCGGCTGCTCGGCCCCAGATTTCCGGGCTGAACGAGAAGGCTGATGGGAAAGCTGCGTCTGAAGGTCATCTGTGGGATTCTTGGGGCTTGGAATCACCAGGCTGGAGGCTTTGTTTTCTTTTTGGCGGCAGGATAGTGGAGCCCCTGCTGGGGGAACAGGGGTTGTGACTGCAGAGTGATCCACCGCCAGGGCTGATGGCTCGGGGAGTGGAGTCAGGACTGGACCAGACCACACTGGGGAAAACTACAGAAAGTGGCGGGGTTGTTAGGATGGCAAAATGGGAGATGGGGTAGGAGGGGATGAGTGAGTTTTAAATATCTGTAATATGCTGAAGATGATGCTAGGCTGGTCCCCTTCTCCCAACTTCCCTCCCTCTCGCCCTCCTTCTTTCTATCCCGCCTTCCTCCTTTCCATGCAACATGAATTTATTCGGGGCCATTCTGTGCCAGGCCCTGGGGGCTAGGCACATGTGTCCTACTTATTCCTTACATATTTCTACAAGGTAGGCATCACCCCTCTACTTCACAAATGAAGGAACTGAGTTTCAGGGAGGGTGACTTCTGGGGTCCCAGATCTGACTTCAAAGACTGCTCTTTGCATCGCATTCATCTTGCTGTCTCATGAAGGGCCCAACAGACACTTCTAGTATCTTCTTGGTGGCGGAGATGAGGAATGCAACCGGAACAGAGTTCAGGTGGCTGCTGGGTCTGTGAAGTCAGGCCGACCCTGAGCTAGGTTGTCTATAAAATGGCACAAGGCACCAGCAAGAGGAGACCCCGGAACCACTTAGGTAGCTCATCTACAAAGAAACAAGGAAGGATCAGGCACACCCTGACTGTCTTAACCCTGTTCTTACTCATGGAGTGATTGGTCGCAAAGGAGGCCTGAGTACAGGCCTAAGGGAGGCTTTGTCCCGGGACAAGGATGGGAGATTTCACTCCAGAGCCCACCAGATGGGCTAAGTGGAACGGTGGGGCCATGCTGCAGCTCGGGCTGATTTGGCTTGCGTAGGGAAGGTTGGATCTTACAGATAAGCTGGTAGTACTTGCCATCCGCCACTGCGACTCTCCGGGGAGAGTCACCCTCCTCAGGCTCCTGCTGCTGCTGCTTCTGATTTCTGTCTGCTTCCTCACAGGTAACCAAGCAAACAGTAAGAACCAAAGGGAGGAGGATGGCTTGAGGGAGAGTGTGTTAATCAGGGCTCTCTGGATTACAAGTGACAGAAGCTCCGATTTTAATTTACCAAGCCAAAAAAAGGTGTTCTTTGCTTTGCATAGACAAAAGCTCCAGGAGATGGAGTCTGCAGGCATAGCTGGATCTAGAAGCTCAGTGTCTTCAGAATACGTTTCCATCTGTCATGTCTGTATCCCTCTGTGCTGGCTGCTTCTTCCTAGGGCTCCGTCATGGCCTCAGGGGGATAGCAGCCCTCCTCCAGGCAGTCCTGCCTAGAGAGACCATCCCTGGCCCAGAGGTCCCAACAAAGGTCCCAGAGACGGAGTCCTAGGGTCCTGGCTTTGTCTACGCCTGTTTCTGCACCAATCACTGGCCAGGAGTGGCATGGAGTGAGGTGATTGGCTAGGCTGGGTCACGTGTTCCCTTTTGGCTTTGGTGGGAAGCCCTGGGGCCAGCCTCAGTTGAGTCCCGTGAACTGGGGAGGAGGAAGTGCTTCTGCAAAGGGAAATCTCTTTCCTCCTGGACTTAATGAGAATGTGGTCAGAGTCCGGTCTCACGAGGGACCGAGAAGTTGAAAATCTTCAGTGATCCGCGGAGGGCTAGACTTCTTGTCTCTCTGCTCCATATGACTGATCTTATTTGTCCCGCTCTCTGCCTCTGTGCACACATCATGGCCACATCATTCCTAGCTCACGCTCCGTCCGTGGGATAAAACCATGTTCACAGGTGTGGAGTCCTGATCCCCGAGAGATTTGTAGAATGGCTGTTGGGGTCTGTCCAGCAGCCGCCCCACTCTTCTGGGAGGAGCTCCTTGATTTTCTTTTGCGGAATGCCTCCCCCACCCCTTGCCCCTGAGTCCATGCAGCTGAGGCAGGACTCTTGCCCTCCACCCCATGCCCCAGCTCCGAGAGTGAACCAGTGACTCAGCCGGGGTCAGTAACCCCCTTCTAGCCCCTGGCCACTGTGATTCTGTTTCCCAGGATGGTCATAAGAGCTAGATAAGGTCCTCACCTTGGAGCTTTTGCTAGGACTTTTGGGAGAGACATTCTCTTGGCCCGCAGTTGCAAAGGCCTTAGCATAGCCATGTGGCGCTAGACGTCACACATAAAGATAACCTAGAGGAAAACTCGGTCACGACAGAGTCTCAATAAATTGTTGTTTTTGAGCCTCTGGATCCAGCTAAGCCTCGGCTCTTCTCTCCTAGGATTTTTGTTCCCATGAGCACATACATTCCCATTTTGCTTCGGCCTGTTTGAGTAGGGGGTCTCTCTTTTGCAAACAGGACATTGTATGCGTGCACAGAGAGGGTCAGAGTACCCCCATTATCAGGGTCCTGTGGTACAACATGCCTGTGAGCAGAGGGGCGGTTTCTGGGGGAGAGGCTTGTTGGCTTGCTAGTTTGGGGGATCGTGAGTGAGAGAGCCGAGGAATGGCCAAGGAGGTTCCTTTCTGGCCCGGGTAGCTCCTCAGAGAGGAGCACGGCTGGGTGGGTCAGGCCAGGGTTTGGAGATGCAGGGGCCCTAGGGCTAAGCTGCCAGGGCCTCCTCCAGGCCCATTTGGTGCTCATTCTGGGGCAGCAAGTCTCCTGCTAGCTCTGTCTGCTGTGAGCTGGCATTTCCAGGGTGGTCAGGCTTGGCTCTGGGCCTCGACTGGAGATGTGCCTAGCTTGAGGACTCGAGGCATGGGGTGGGATCTCACAGCCCTACAGTCTGACGCCTCCCCACAGATGCAGCAAGAAGCTCAGAGGACACTGAGCAGGTGGGCCACTGGATGCCACCTCATCCCTGTGAACACCACCATGCACGTGAGAGCCTGGAACCCCTGGCTGATGGACCCCAGCCTAGTGTGGTGATGGGACAGCTTGGGGTCTGCCATCACCTGCCAAGGAGTGCCACGGACAGCCTTCCGTCCTGTCCCTTTCTCCTTCTGCCTGGGTGTCTGTACCGACATTCAGGAAAAGACGGTTTCATGCCGAAAAAATTGCATTTGTCAGATGGGCTTGAAATGCTCCACAGGCTGTTTCTCTGTCAGTACAATGGACAAGGGTCTCGGAAAACAGACACTGTTGACTGTTGAGCTGTGGGTCATCTGTGATGTTTTTGGAGTGGTGGGGGTTGGAGAGCCAGGTGTGAAGGCGACAGACACGGCTGTCTGGAAGGAGACGTCTGCCTCTCTGGCACGTACTGCCTGTGGGTGGCTGTCTCCTAGCTCTGTGGGGAGTAGACCATGTGCCAGGTGTGTGGCACACCTTAGCTTTAACCTTCACATCCAGGTAAGGAAAGCGTATGCATCGCCATCTCACAGGTGAGGAGACTGAGGGGGCAGAGATGGGAAGTGGTTTGCCTAAAGGCATGCAGCCGAAAGCTGAGTTTCCCCTTTGGGAGTGTGTGGACTCTGGGTCTTCTCAGGTGAATCTCGAGGCGCTAACTTGTGCCTTTGGTGTGGGGAGGCAAAGAATGTGGTTAGTTAAGATTCCAGACTCTGGGGTGCTCAGATGGTTAGGTGTCTGCCTTCAGCTCGGGTTGTGAACTCTAGGTCCTGGGATCGAGCCCCATGTCGGGCTCCAGGCTCTACGGGGAGCCTGCTTCTCCCTCTCCCTCTGCCTCTCCTCTTGCTTGTGCTCTCTCTCTCTCTCTCAAATGAATGAATAAATTATTTTTTTTAAAAAAAGATGCCAGACTCCGGAGTTGGCCTTTTTGGGTTTGATAGTTCCTGGCCTACCTTGGACAACCTGTTTTCTCATCTGTAAAATGGGGGAAAACCAATGTCCTTTTCTCCAGAATTGCTGGGAGGGGTCAGGCAGCTAATGTCTGGAAAGCGCTTATGATAGGACCCCTTAGCTTTTGGGAGCCTGGAGTAGGAGGGTCTGGTTGCTTGGGGGAAGGGACCCCCCCCCCACCCGGGGGGGGGGCAGGAGAATAGTGAGGAGCAGGAGAGACTAGCTGAGTGCTGAGAAGCAGCCATGGGACAGTGGTGGATTCGTTTGTTGTTCAGAAAATAGTCCCACCCCGCCCCTTGATGGCGGGCTTGTTTTGGCCAAGGGACCACGTGGGAGTTCAGAGCCCAGGCCTTAAGGAACAGCATGTGTCCTGCTTGCTACCCTGGGAGTTTCTGCCTTGTGGCCTGGGAAAAGCACTCCTCACGTAGTCACTGTCCCTTGAGTTTGGGCCTCAGTGAGATGCGAGGAGCAGAGCTTCTGTGGTCAGCTTGCAGCCCCGGGAGTGAGAGAAGTGATGGCTTTAAGCCCCTAATGTAGGTGATGTTTGTTACATGGCACTGTCCTGGCACAACTAACTGGTACACGGAGACACAATGAGGCTGGAGGACGTATGATCTTGTCTGCTTGGCCTCTCTGGGTGGACTGCCCTCTCCCATTCTTGCTTCAAGTGGACGACACAGCAATAGCTTTCTAACTAGTGTTCCTGACTGCGCCTTTGCCCCCTACGGTCTGTTCACCACCCAACAGGACAGATCCTTGAAAACATAAGTGCAGGGATGCCTGGCTGGCTCAGTGGGTTGAAGCCTCTGCCTTCAGCTCGGGTCATGATCCCAGGGTCCTGGGATTGAGTCTCGCATTGGGCTCTGTGCTCAGTGGGGAGCCTGCTTCCCTTCCTCTCTCTTTGCTTGCCTCTTTGCCTACTTGTGATCTCTTTAAAAAAAAAAAAAAATAAGTGTAACCAGAACACTCTTTGCTGATATTCCTCCTGTGGCTTCCTGGGGTGCTGGGCATAAAATCCGAACTGCTTACCATGGTCTACAGGACCTCCCATGATTTGGGCCCCCAGCTATAACTCCAGGACCTCATTTCCTTTGACAGTTCCCCAGTTCCGGCAGCTAAGAAACAGTGGGGTGGCCTGAGGAGGAGGTGGAAAAGGTGGGGGACATTCTGGTGGTCCTTCTCTGCCTGGGATCATCGGGTCCCTTGTATGGTTAGGATGATCGGTTTCACGATCAACTTAGCTCCCATCCCTGAGCTGGTTTCTTCCTGTCTTGCCGTGGGAGGGTGAACTCAGGAGCCCCCATCCCCTTTAGTCCTGGGCCTCAGCAACTCTTAAGCCCTGTCCCCACTTCCTTGGCCTGGGTCTTCTCCAGGACGAGGAGCCCAGTGGGTTCGCTGTTGGGCAGTGATGGGCCCCATAGGGATTCGGTGTTGGACAATGGTGTCCCCTTGCACCCATCAGCATAGGATAACGAGCTGGGCCCCCTCCCATTCCCCTGGGGAGCTCTGGAGCACACTGTCTCACCCTGGAGGGGAGTCCTGGACATGGCCCAGGGGTTCCAAGACTCATTTTTCTGAGTGATCTGGGGCAGGCATGATCTCTTTGGGGAACAGTTTCTTCTTCAGTAAAATAAGTAGGAGGAGGGGTAAGCTACACTGGATCAGCGTGGGACCTTTTTTTGAGCAATAAACTTCTAAGAGAATCTGGTACAAGATATGGACGGTTGCCCCAGGCATAGTCACAGGGGCAGGGACACCTCTGTGGGTCACTGCGATTTTATAGGTAACTTAGGAGGATGGGGACCTCTTGAAGGCTTTTTAGGGACCACAGATTAAGAACTTCTGGATGTCATAAGGAACAGCACTGTGACTATAAGCAAGGTATCTGGAGTCAGTCTGCCTGGGATTGAGTATCTCTCCAGCACTTACTAGCTATATGACCTTTGTCAAATCACTTAACGTCTCTGTGCCTCCCCTTCCCGATCTGTAAAAGGGAAGTGATGAGAGTACTTCCTACCCCACAGGGTTGCTGAGAGGAATAAAGGAGATTTTATGTTTATAGCATGATATGCCTAGTGGACCTCGTGAGTGCTCACAGAGCACTGGAACTTTCAGATGAGGCAAACCTAGGACCTAGAAGCTTCTCTCCTTTTGCCTTCTGCTGGCACCCTTGTAGCTTCTCTGGCCCAGATTCAAGCCCTGCAGGAGGTCTGTTTGTGTCTCCGCTTGCCTCTTCCTGGTTTGAGGATGGGGGTCTTACTCGAAGAGATAGTTCATGACTCGCTGTCTGCCTCCAGGCAGGCAGCCAGGCTGCTCCCGCAAATGCAGGGGCAGAGCGGTTGTGAGAAACTGCCACTGCTCTTCTTGCCCTGCCCATCTGCCAGAGGGTTGTGTCTCTCCGTTTGTCTGCTCTCAGTTGCTCCCTCCCTCCATGTCTCCCTGCCGTCGCCCCACCCTGTCCCCCCAGCTAGTGATGAACTTGTCCCATTGCGCCTGTGCTGTTTGCTCTGCGTCATTGATTCTTTAAATCCTCATGACAGCCTTAGGAAGCAGGTACCATTTTTCATTCATTCAGTGAGTCTTTATTGGGCCCCTGTCTTCTGGCCTCTGGATGAGGAAACTGGGCTTAGAGAGGTTATGTGACATGTCATTAATGAGTCTGTGTCAAGCCGTGGGGGTACAGCCTTGACAGCCAGACTCTGGGGAAGGACTTAACCGCCACGTTCGATGGCCTATCATAGAGCTCACAGCCCAGTTAAGAAGGAGATGATCAAATATGCCAAGTATAGTAAAGTAAATGCTAGAAGATGGGTGTGCCGGCCAGAGTGACAGAGTGACAGCCCCCTCCCCCCACCCCACCAGGACATCTATGTTCCAACCCTGTGAACGCCTTACCCCACTTGAGAGAAGTCAGGTGTGATTCAGCTGAGGACCTTGAGATGGGTCCTCAGCTGAGATGTACAATCACAGGGTCCTTTCAGGGGGAGGCAGGATGGTGGGAGGCAGACTGAGGGACGATGTCATGACTGATGATGGAATCAGAGATCAGAGAGAGAGGTACTAGAAGCCACTCCACCGCCAGGAGCCAGTAAGAGCAGGTACACTCCAGGTACTTCAAAGGCAAGGGCTCAGAGGAAGTGGATTCTCCCCTCAGAGAGTGCCAACTGCTGAGGCCGTGGTAGTCAGCCCAGTGAGACCCACATTAGTTAGCCTCTGACCTCCAGGACCGAAGGTGACACATTAGCGTTAAGCCACTAAGTTTGTGGAGAATCGTTATAGCAGCAACAGGACAGTGACGTCACTGGCAGGCCCGTCACGCCAGGCACCACGGAAGAGGGCTCTGTTGCATTTCATTAGCAGCAGCAAGTGAAAGCCAGGGGATACCTTCTAATGCTTCGCTCAGCACCACGTTCATGGGCACATTTCCCACTTGTCAAAAGGCAAGAATGCAGCTCAGGTTCTGTCAGGAGGTAAGAGGGACCCCCCTCTTCCAATCACATGCCAATTTCCTCCTGAACTCTCAGTCTGTCTTCTCCGTCCAGACTTCCAGAACAGCCTGTCCCAGGCAGTGTGGGCTCTCTCCAACATACCCCATAATGCCCACTCAGCACCCGCTTTCTGCCTTGTCCCCAACAGCGGCCCCCCATTTCCGCACACCTGTTAGAGCAGAATTCCTCTTCCCGGTACTAAAGTCTGCGTCAGCTGTTAATGGCTACAGGACCCCACCCCCTAACACGGAGGCTTCAAATGACACATGTTTTAGCTTGTGGGTCAGGAATCAAGGTTTCCTGGCTGAGGCCGCCTCCCAAGACTGCACCTTCAGGATCCCCATCTGAGCTCAATCCCGTGGTCACTGACTGCCGGCCGGGGCCTCGGGTCCTTGTCGCATGGGCGTCCCTTAGGCAGCACGGGGTGATCCTCTCCCCTAGAGTCAGAGCTCGGGAGGTGGAAATAGTCCCAGCTGTGGTGACCGAATATCAGAAGTGCCGCCCAGCACTTTTGTCATATCCCGTTGGGTAGAAGCCGGTCACCAGGCCCGGCCCACGCTCAGGCTGCCAGACGATGGTATGAACACCACATAGTAGGGGTCACCAGGAGCCACCTCAGGCGCTTCTGTCCCCAGAGGCATGTCGAGGTGCTGGGGACCACCGGTGAGGGGCTGAGTCTTTAAGTTTTTATGTTATTACAAAATAATAACACAAAGGGGCTGTGTCTGCCCCTTTGCCCCGGTTTACAGAGGGGAAACTGAGGCACAGAAAGACTGAATAACATGTCCAAAGTCACTTGGCTCTGAAGAAGTGGCAGAACCAGGCTTAGGACCAGGCTGTCTGGCTCCAGAGCCCCCACTCGTAACCCTCAGTCTCTCCTCACTCTGTCCTCTTCGTCCTCCAGCTCCTCTTCTTACGTCTTCTGCCCACTTCTGCCCGTCAGCTGAGCTTCCCCACTCCTCCTCTGTTTGCCATGATGTTAGCCTCTGGTCTGTCACCCTGTGTCTCTTCCTCCTGGTCACTGGCCTCGGCTTCTTTCACCTCTGCTTCCATCCGCCCATCTGTCCCGACCTTGCTCATCTGTCTTGACATCTTGTCTGGTCCTTGTCTCGGTGTCTGCCTCTGGCTGTGTGTCTGGAGTGTCTGTGGCTCTCTCTGTCTCCGGGTCAGCCTTGGGCTTTGTCCGTGGGTCTCTCTGTCTCCTTATTCCCCCTACCGTCTGCCTAGCTGTCCCGTGTCCCTGTCTCCCGGTCTCTTTTTGAGCGTATGGCTTCGTTTTCCCCTCAGCCTCCACCCCTCTCCGTCTGTCCCTCTGTGCATCTCTGTGTGTCTCTCCCTGCATTCTTCTGGATGCTGCCCATCTCCTTCCTTCTCAGGCCACAGGGAGCCGCTTCTGGGTGGATCCAGGCTGGAAAGCAGTTTGGATTATTTACGATGCTATCACTTATTAATCAGCATCTTTATAATAACATCAAAACAACAGGCTCCAAGCCCCGACCCACCGGCGTGCAGTGGCCAACCAGCCTCGTCCTCCTGCCAGGCAGACGGATGGCGCCTCCCTGTTTCTATTCATCAGGCTTCGACACGCATCTCCTTTGGAGACTGTCGGCTCCAATGTTACAATCACAGCAATATTAGAATAACAACTTAAAACCAATCATTTTTATGGGGACACACACAGTATAAAAAGACCTGCCTATCTGAGGACACATATAACATCAGCAGCTATTGTCCCATAAAGCTGTCAGATAGAGAAACATCTCGGGGAGTCCTTGAACACCATCACCCAAGTTTAATGAGAGAGAAACAGAGAGATGGAGAGAGAAAAGGAAAAAGGAGAGAGAGAGCACTTTGCAAATCATTTCTCATGGAGGTCTGGGGGGAAAATGTGAGCGATTGATTCCATGGGGAGTCAGTGCATTTAGTTAAATGGCTCAGGCCTGGCCCCAAGTGACACTTGACATATGTCTCCCAAAATGACAGAGCAGGCTTAGAAAGGGGCAGGGCCAAGGGGGTGCCCAGCATGCATGGCCTGGCCCGCTTCTAGGTTCAATTTCCCTGAATCAGACCGTTGGACGAAGTTTTGTGTGTTAAGATTTTTTGCAGGAAGCATTCCCAGGGAAAATCAGTAGGGGAATGAAGGAGTGACACGGCAGGGAAGTAAGGCCAGGACAAAAGTGACGTCAGGCAAGGTGGACTCCACTCCGTGGGCCTTGGGCTCTGTTGTAATTGGGAGGCCCCCGAGGCATGCCGGTGGCACCTCCTCTTTGGAGTCAGCCTGGGAAAGGCAGCCGGGGTGTTTATCCCCCCGCCAGATTCATTGGCTAAGGGCTTCCGAGGCGCGGGCAGGATATAAGCCCCCAACCACTTCTGGCTCTTTCTGCACACAAGCAAAGTGGTTCCAGCAGCCTGAAGGTGGGCCTCCTGAGAAGAGGGGCAGGTGCTGGCTGTCAGGATAAAGCATGACAAAGTGTATTGGGAGTCGGGGTGCCTGAGAATGGTGGCGGCGTCTGAAAAGAGTAGACATGAAGGGTTGACAGCCCCTGCCACAGGGCCTTGGGCAATGCTTGCATCAGGTGGCAATGGTCTCTGCTGCTTCAGCTCTGCTTGGGATTGGGGTGGAGGTGGACAGGCTGGGATTCTCAGGGCCGAGGGACTCTCAACGGTAGTTGCAGGGGAGGAGTTTCTTTTTTTTTTTTTTTCTTTTAAAGATTTTATTTATTTGACAGAGGGAGAGCGAGCACAAGCAGGGGAGCAGCAGGCAGGGGGAGAGGGAGAAGCAAGCTCCCTGCTGAGCAAGGAGCCCGATGCGGGGCTCGATCCCAGGACCTTGGGATCCTGACCTGAGCTGAAGGCAGAGGCTTTAACCCATTGAATCACCCATATGCCTGAGGATCAGCTCTTTGGAGAGAAAATGGAGCAGGCATAGGTCTTGGGCTCAAGTCAAACCACTCCAATGGACAGACAACCAAACCAAAGGCATAGTTGAGCAGCAGCTCTTCTGGAAACCAAGCAATCAACACAAGCAAGACCCTGACTTGTAAGGTATGGGAGGGTGGGGGTGGAAGCCAGAGCCGCTTTGATGGCCTTATTGTTATTCTCCCTAGTGCCTTTGTGTAATATAGAGCAAGTGCCCTCTACTGGGTGGATGTGGCACTGCTAGCACGTGGCTTGGCGTGTCAAAAGCAACTTTCTTAACAGAAAAGATGTCTTTTGGGAGGGATTCAGCTAAGTGCCAGAGTACAGAATTGGGTGAGGTGAGGGAGAGGTGGATTTCAGCCCTCATGCACTCCATCGGTTGGGTGCCCTTGTGTAGTGTGCCCACTGTACAACTGTACATGACAGCCCTGAGCTTTTAGCTAACTGTGTGCTCAACACTACTCACAAGAAAACACAGATTGTGCATTTCATGAAGGTGAGAGCTAGGTCAGGACTAAGTACCACTGTGTCTCCTGACACTAAGTAGGTAGAGCAGGCATTCAAAAATGCTTGCTGAAGAAATGGATGAGTGAATTTTAAACCTCTCATAGATTGTCTGACGTACCACAGTCAATGAGTGGTTGCCAAGCAAATGAATGACTATTCCTGTCAGGAGTCTTCTGTGAACTTCTTTGGCATCGTAGAAGGAGAGGCCATAGAACATACAAGCTTGGACAAGCCTGTTTGGATTAAATCCCAGTCTTCCACTGATTAGCTGTGGGATCTCGGGGAAGCTACTGCCACTTTCTGTGCCTCTGTTTCATCTTCTGTAAAATGGGGGTAATTAACAGGACGTACTGTCAGAGGGCTCTTATGTGGATCAAAAGAGTTAATACATGAAATGGTTGGCAGCCAGTAACACCTCGATGACTGTTAGCTACTTACTGTTATCATCATCAGAGGTGATAGGTCCCTGATACTCTGTGCTCGTCAGGCCTCCTTTTTTTTTCTTTTTCTTTTAAACTTTCCTGTGTATTTTTTTTTTTAATTAGTCACCATACAAAAAATCATTAGTTTTTGATGTCGTGTTCCATGATTCATTGTTTGCGTACAACACCCAGTGTTCCATGTAATACATGTCCTCCTTAATACCCATCACCGGGCTCACCCATCCGCGGATACTCCTCCCCTCTAAAACCCTCAGTTTGTTTCCTAGAGTCCATAGTCTCTCATGGTTTGTCTCCCCCTCTGTTTCTTCCTCCCTCTTCATTTTCCCCTTCCTTGGAGAGCTGTGTTGCCATCTGGGTGTGGTATCCTAAAGGAGACAATGACAGCTGCCTTGACCACCAGTGCCCCACAGGAACTTCCCTATAGATAACGGTTGAATGAATAAAGTGTATCCCCCCCCAAATGGTTCAGAGCAGTGGTAATTTAGTATGGATAATATAATTTTTAGTTTTTTTAGTATATAATCTTTAGTTCACCTGTTTCCTTTTGCCTTGAATACTTCACTAATTAAGGAAGCTCTGGTTTGCTCCCCTCCCTCATCCCCGTAGCCCTTCAGTGATTGGAGGGGAGAGACCCACAGTCCCAGAGATGAGTTCTCATTGGATCTACCCAATCTGAGTCATTCCTCCAGGGATTGGCTCAGGGATGGGCATGTGACCTGTTTGGACCAATGAGAAGAGAGAGAATATTGGCTGGAGGGCTCTGGGAGGAGCTACCTGGGGATGCATGCTTGCCTTCCCCTTGTGAGAGGAAAGCCCTGGAAACCTCTGACAGCTGCCTTGTCTCCATGAAAGCCTCCAGCCTTGGTTTGGAGCAGCCCCCATTGAGGCAGGGAGAGCCGCTGGACCCTGTGGGGTGACGCCGTTGAGCTCCTGGCCAGCCTGCTCTGAAGCAGCTCTCCGTCTGGCCCCGTCCATTGAAGTCCTGTTGAGGACTGAACCTGAACCAGGGAAATCCTGTTGAGATTTCAGCCTGCTCCTGGAGTTGGGTTTCTTGTTACCTGCTGGAGGCTAGATGGTTCCTAGCTGCTACCCTTGTTCTTCATTTATTCTTTTTCCAGTCTGTTCCTTATGGTACAAACCTTGGACCTTGAATTCGGCAGGGCTTGGTGGTTTGAAGCTCTCAAGACTTGCACGTTTCTTGCATCTCCTTTCTTTCTCGGGCCCCCACCCCCCACCCCCACCTGCGCTGTCCCCTGAGTTAATATGTGTGTGACTAAGTAGCCGCAGGGCTGAACAGTGCCGAGGAGAGACACAGGGCTCCAGAAAACAGAGAGGAAATGCATAGGGTTAAGATCTTAACATAGTAGCTGTGTGAGGCCTGGTACCAAGTGTTTCACGAGCCTTGCTTTTGTCCCTTTTCCAGCCCTGTGACAAATTACCGTGACTCTTTCCATTCACAGATGAGGAAACAGAGACTCCGGCTGGTTCGTCACCCGCTCAGAGTCCCACATCGGGTCAGTAGCCTCATTTTGTGTTGAACCCACAGAGCAGATTGTCCCTAATCGGTGCCTGTGCCTCAGCCTGGGAGAGAGCCCTGGCTAAGTTGTGGGCCGGGCCCTGAGGATCCATATGGGGATTGCACACGGAGTAATTTTATAGACAATTAGATCTGTAAAGATTGGCCAGTGTGTGTACTTAAAGCTGTGTGTAGAAGTAATTGCCAAGTTTCCTTCCATCGGCTGAAGAGATTTTAAACAAAGGGGGATGGTCTAGCAGGCTGAACACTCAGCAGACCAGTTAGGGCAAGGGAGAGTGGGGCTCGGCTACCAGGAGGTGGCATGGAGTGGGGACAAGGCTGGGAGTGACCTGCTCCCCAGACCCTCTCGCTCAGGAGCCTGCGTGCTGGAAGCAGCTGGTGCCTGCCTTCCCACTCACTGGCTGTGGGAGTCCAGATGGGCACGACCTCCTTCTGAGCCTCAGTTACCCCATCTGTACAAGGGGGACAAGACATCTACCACCTGGAGTTGCTGCCAGGACTCGATGGGATCATGTCCAGACTGTCCTGCTGTGCCACACTGTCCAGAGCCTTCATTATCCATTCCCCTGCCGGCCCAGCCTGGGGTTTTGTGGGTAACAGTTGGGGAGATTTGCCAAAACTGATCTCTGTATTCAGAGAGTTTTCCAGCAGCCTCAAACACTTGGGGCCAATCTTGCCTAAGCCTTTGGGTGACCATCTCTGAGTGATATGGTGGAAAGTGATCTGGGAGGACATGACTTAGAATCATCACTCACTTGGCCGATGGTCTTCATGACTTCACGTCCTTGTCCTTATGTCAACCCCTCCGTCAGTTGCGTGTTGTTATTATATTGCTGCACAACAACCCAACCCCAAGTTCGTGACTTAAAACACCAACCCTCTATGGCTCCTCCTGAGTCTATGGGGCAGTTGAGTGGGTTGGCTATTCTGGGCTGGGGCGGCTGCCCAGGCATCCCCAGTCAGCTGGTGGGTCAGCTGGGGGCTGGCTGATCTAGAATGAGGTAGCCAGCCTGGACATGTTCTCATGGCAGAAGCAGAGCGACAAGCGAGGGAGTCAGAATACACAGGCACTTTAAAAAATCTCAGCTTGTTTCAAGTTTTCTGGAATCCTGTGGGCCAAAGCAAGTCTTCAGTGGTCAGTCCCAGAGTAGGAGGGCTGTGCCAAGGGGCCTGGATGGACGGAGGCAGGAACAGCTGGGGCCATAACAGCAATCCGTCTGCCACAAAACTCCCTGGAGACGTGGCCATGGGATCTCCAACTGTCCATCTTACTTTTCGTTATACATTCAAAGAAAAGAACCCACTAATACTCTTGGAATGATGGTGCTACAGTCTTATGGTCTCCAGCCTCGGCTGTATCCTCCATGTTTCCTAGAAAACCCCAATGAGCTCTTCACCCTCTCATTTCCCCGTCACAGACGTCATGTCCCTCCCTCTTAGCAAATGATCTGATCTCCTAGCTCATAGAGATGATAGAAACTGCCAGAAGAAGAGTCTTTCAACTTCCCATCCCTTTTCATTCATTCTCCTTAATTTATTTTTAAAGTTATTATTAAAATAATATTAATAAAATAATATTTTTTTAATTGAACACCTACTGTGTTCCCAGCACTGTGTTCGATGCTGCCACTCAGTGTTGAGTAGAACAGAGTCCTTGACCCCCTGGAGCTTGTGTGTGAACAGAGGGAGCCGTAATGAACAAGCAAGCAAGTGAATTCATTTACGTGGTGATTCAGGCAGCACTGAGTGCTGGAAAGACAATGGAACCAGGAAGAGGGCTAGGCATGCCTGGTTGTGTTTCCCGCGTGTGCTTGCTGTGGGACAGGCCATTTACAGAGGTGTGACTGTGAAGGTGAGCTCTGAACACCACCGGAAGGCCAGCCTTGCGGAGAGCTGGGGAAGGGTATTCCCAAAGAGGATGCAGCCAGTGCAGAGCCCTTGGGGCTGGAATAAGACCATCAAGTCTACCTACTAAATTTTAATAAGTCATTCCACATATTTCTAATTCTGCAAACACCACTTTCATTTAGATCACAGGGGAACTTAACTTTTCTTTATTTTCCTATTCCCTTCTCCTCTCCTCTTCTCTTCTCTTTTCCTTTCTTTTCTTTCACCCAGTGCTCATCACACATGCCCTCCTTAATCCCCATCACCCATTTAACCCGTCCTCTCACCCCCTCCCCTTTGGCAACTTTCAATTTGTTCACTGTAGTTAAGAATCTTATGATTTGTCTCTCTCTTTCCCCCCCCGCCGTTTTTGTTTTCATCTGTTTTGTTTCTTAAATTCCACGTATGAGTGAGATCATATGGTATTTGTCTTTCTCTGACTGACTCATTTCACTTAGCATAATACCCTCTAGTTCCATCCATGTCAGTGCAAATGGCAAAATTTCATTCTTTTTAATGGCTGAATAATATTCCACCACAAATAATAGTCCACCATAAATAAACATCTCTCATTTCCTGACTTGTTAATTTTAGCCATTCTGACTCACGTGAGGTGATATCTCATTGTGGTTTTGATTTGTATTTCCCTGATGCTGAGTGATGTTGGACATCTTTTCATGTGTCTGTTGGCCATCTGGATGTCTTTGGAAAAATATCTATTCATGTCTTCTACCCATTTTTTTTTTTTTAAAGATTTTATTTATTCATTTGACAGAGAGAGATCACAAGTAGACGGAGAGGCAGGCAGAGAGAGAGAGAGAGGGAAGCAGGCTTCTTGCTGAGCAGAGAGCCCGATGTGGGACTCGATCCCAGGACCCTGAGACCATGACCTGAGCCGAAGGCAGCGGCTTAACCCACTGAGCCACCCAGGCGCCCTCTTCTACCCATTTTTTAACTGAATTATTTGTCTTTTGGGTGTTGAGTTTGATAAGTTCTTTATAGATTTTGGACACTAGCCCTTTATCAGATATGTTGTTTGTAAGTATCTTCTCCCATTCGGAAGATTGTCTTATGGGGGAATAATCTTTTATTCAATACTTTGTTCCCTGAGCCTGCCACAGAGCCTGACACATAGTAGGGACTCAGCAAGTACTACAAGAACAAAAGAACAAATGAATGAATGAATAAAAGATATGCTTTCCAAACCTGCACCTGCTTCCTGCTAGCTGTGTATCCTCTGGCAAGTGAACAAACCTCTCTGATCCTTCACACAGTTGTGAAAATTAAATGAGACAACAAATGTAAACCCCTTGCCTTGTCATAGTTGACATTTACTTGAGGCTGAGGACAAGGAGTGTGTGTGTCCACAGGTTTCTGTCTTGCTTGTGTCCGATAGCTCCAAGCACAGACATTTGCTGCGTGCCCTTTGCATTTTCAGGCCCCATGTAATGCCTGGTGGAGAAGCCTTCCTCCTTGGGACCTACTATTCAGGGTGTGGGCTCTAATTAAAACTGTGGTTGCAAGCCTCCTATAACCCCACACGGGTTCTTTTTCCAAGGGTGGGAGAGGGAAGCCTGCAGGTGTCTGGACCATGGCTTTCGTGAAAACCTTTCTCCAAACGCCTCCAGAGTTATCTGCTTTCCCTTCCTTGACTGCTGCCTTTGTTTTTATTTTCTGCAACGACAAAGCAGTCTGCCTTTTATCTGTTTATCCTGCCAAAGCCACCGGTTGGTACCAACAGGCCAGGCTTTGAAGGGGATGTGGGCGGACTGGAGGCAGCTAAGCTGGAAGCTTCGTGGGCACGTTCTCAGGAGGGAGGTGTACGGCTCCCAGAGCAAACCCGGGTCTGGGCTTGAGCTGGAAAAGACATTTTAAAGGGGACAAACCAGTGGATGGAAAATGAAGCTTGCCTTTGGAAGTGGGGGATTCCCCTTACCCAGGGAGGGGTGCAGGTGGGCACCCATTGGGAAGGTCCAGGAGGTGGGGGAGGGGAGGGGTCAGGCGGCAGAGGGGTGACCGTGGATGGAAGCTAGTGCCCCGAGCCCTTGCGGGGTGCAGCTCTCTGCACGTGCACGTTGGGGCACATTTGAGGCGTGTCTCCATGTCACTCGTGTGTGTGGCGTGGCATGGCTCCATGACACGCCTTCTGAGCATGTGCACGGTGTGAGCTGTGTGACACAAGTGGATGCGCCTCTCTCGCATGCGTGCATGTGGCCCTGATGGCTGGATTGCTCACGAACATCTTGACTCACTCAGCCAAGCAGTCTGCAATCTGCCAAGCACCAAATGCCGCATCAGGGGTTGGGATCTAAGCAGGGGAGGGGTGGGGGGAGATGGGAGAGGGGACATGTGTCTGCTGCCCTCCCAAAGCCAGACTGGGGGGATGTAGAGACGGGCTAGGAAGGGCAGGAGTACATGGGAAATGGCACTTGGCACGGACGCCGTTGGGGGGCACGGAGTGGGGGTGCCGTCTGCGTCAGGGAGACTGTGCCCTGGGCTGCGAAAGGGTGAGGGAAGCTGTTTAGGTGAAGAGAAGATGGATTTGTGGTTACCATTTTTTCTGGGTACTTCTGGACCTCAGCTGCGCCGAAGTGAATGAAGCACACTTCTCGGATTGTGTGGCGTCGGCAGGGGTCCAGTCCATGTACCACGGATGTTTTCTCTTGATCTTCCTTCTCTGGTCCCTTGTCACTGCTCTCCCAGAGGCAGCCGCTCTAATGCATTTTAAATGTGTTCTTAAATAAGTATGTATTTCGGAGAAATCTGTAATGCTGATTTTTAGGTCAGTGTGTTTTCTTTTTCTTTTCTTTCTTTTTTTTTTTAAAGATTTTATTTATTTATTTGAGAGAGAGAGACTGAGAATACACTCACGAAAGAGAGAGCACGAGCTGGGGGAAGGGCAGAGGGAGACGGAGAAGCAGGCTTCAGTGAGGAGCCTGATGCAGGGCTTGATTCCAGGACCCTGGGACCATGACCTGAGCCAAAGGTAGCCACCCAGGCACCCTCCTTCTTCTTTTTTTTTTTTTTTAAGATTTTATTTATTTATTTATTTATTTATTTATTTATTTAGAGAGAGAGAGAGAGAGAGCAGGGGGAGGGGCAGAGGGAGAAGGAGAAAGAGAATCCCAAGCAGACTCCACGCTGAGTATGGAACCTGATGTGGGGCTCGATCTCACGATCCTGAGATCAGGACCTGAGTCGAAATCAAGAGTCGGACACCTAACCGACTGAGCCACCCAGGCGCCCCTGTTTTCTTTTTTTAATTACAAAAGCAGCACCCTCTTACATTTCCCCTCAGCCTTATGTATCCAAAACCTTCCCATGGGGCTTCTTCTCCTTTATTCTGCTACATCTGACTCCCTCATAGTACCTGTTCCCCTGGTATTGGGCACCTACATTAGCTCCCACCCCATGTTACCATGAGCAGGGCTGCGATGAACATTTCCACAGATGTCTTTGGGTGGATCTGGCTAAGAGTCTGTCTTCATTTAGGTGTCCTTGAACACAGTGCCTGGGACAAAGATTTGGGTACAGCTACTCTACTGAGGGGGTGATTCAGGGAGCAGAAATGAGGGAGCAGGGAAAAGAACGAGGGGATGGAGATATGGCAGTCACTTGTGCTTGCTGTGTCTCTGCCTGGCCAAATGGGACCTCCAAACCCCTGGAGAGTGCTTAGAGGGTCCCCAGGGGATAGACAGGCCTCATGGACTGCAGTTCCCAATCCCAGCTGTTGGGATCTGTCCTTTGTCTTGGTTCTCTGTCTATTGCTTCTTTCTTTCTCCCACCAGGCATTAATCAGTGCTCCAAGGATATAGCAGTGAACTCCTATAGAGCTAGGAGGGAGTCCTAGCTCTCATGGGGGTTACATTCTATCTGGGTGGTGTAGATCATTAGCAAGTGAAAATTCTGGTAATTTCACACTGTGAAAGGCGCTATGAGAGAAATAAGACATGGAGATGGTTCAGAGGGTCCCTGGCAAAAAGGTAGAGATGAGTGACTAGCTTTGGCAATCAGGGATGGCTGAGCCCCTCGAGGAGGGGACTGGGCTGAGCTGAGAAGGAACCAGCCATGGAAAGGTCTGGTGGAGGAGCATTTCAGGCAGAGGGAACAGTAGGTGCAAAGGCCCTGAGGCAGGAGCATGCTTCTTCTATTTAAGGACTGAACAGGAGGAGAGGGAATGTCAGGGAGAGGGAATGCGGTGAGGTCAGAGAGGCAAGCAGTGGCCAGATCATACAGGGTGTCATAGTCCACAATGAAGAGCCGCAAGACGACCTCAGAGAAGGGCCTACATAAGCCAGTGATCCCTGGGCCAATTTATCCTCGGAAATATTGGCCTTCTGCCTAACTGCTTAACAAAGAGTCCTAGAACCTCACCAAGAAGGTCCTGGAAGGTTATCCCTGAGAACAAGCAAATACCTTAGAAGGACTCTGTTACCCATCCTCCTGTTTAGTCTGGAATCTTGCCATCACATCCTACCCAGACTACCATTCCACCTCTTCTAGCACACCAGAAGTGAGCAGGGATCTTGTACTACACCCATTGCTGTCATTTAGGACCCTTTTGGTTGCTGGAGGCGGAAAACAAACCAAAGCAGCTTAAGTGTAAAGGGAATTTGTTGGCTCAGGTAGTAGAAGAGACAGAATAGCTTCAGGTCTGGCTTGATCCAGGTCCTAAAAGAGGTCACTCGATTCCATCTCTCTCCATCCCTGAGCTCTGCTTTCTCTATGTTGGTTCCATCTCAGACTGGCTTTCTTTCCTTGGAGCAGCATAAAAACCACTCCTGCCCAACAGCTGGAGTGAAAGTCTTTGGCCTGTTCCTGAATGGTATGGCCCACATGCATTTCCCTGAACTAATCACCTTAGCCACCTGATTGCTTGAGATCCCTGGCTTTCTGTTGTTTCATATCAGAGATTTTTTTTTTTTATTGTTCTTGTTGTTCAGTCACCAGGCAGGTGAACCTTGCTTATATTGTAGCGATTTTAATTTAGGCACAAACACTATGCTTGATGCATGTGCTTTACTTTCAACAATACTATTTTAGAAAATCAATGGACTGTTCAGGTCGACTTGTCAGCTTGGTTGGTTCCTGTTCTGACTCCTCCGATCTCACCTCGTCCTCTAGCTAGAGAGATCAGGCTTTTGTCAGTGCTTATTTTTATTTGTGGCTCTTGGTTTTTTACAGATTCCTGCTTTCTCAGGGTCCAAGCCTGAGATCTGTCCGGGGAAACGAAAACCCAATAGACTCACCCTGGTTTTTTCCTTTGGGTCCCCAGTTTTTGGGTTGGTCTGCCTTCTTAGCTGTACCCTTCAGGCTTCATGGAGCATATCTAGGAATTCTGTTCGTGCTTCCCTGGAAGAATAGGGCACATGTCTAGCACATCTTCCCAGAAGAAGAACTCTGGCTACCAGGACTTTTAAATATTTGTCCTTGTCTTTTGCCTTCTTGGCAGAGCGATCCATTGGTCCCAGCCTCACCACTGGAATGATCCCAGGCCAGTCCAGTGACGGCCTTTTGGGTGTTGGGAGGCCTTGATCATGCCCTGTCCCTCTTCTTTAGGCCAGAGACTGAGATTTCATATTAGTTGCTCGGAGTTCATCAGTGTTCCCGAGCTGGCCAACACTGCATCATGTCGGTCCCTTGATGTTGGTCAGTGAAAGTGGAGAACACAGTACTGTCTCTGTTTTCACTCTTTTCACACGATCATCCCTCTGTTGAGTGCCCCCGTGCCCTCTGACCTCATCTCATTCACTCCTTGAACCACACCCACTCCGTTCCAGCAAGCCCAACCTTGAGCTTGTTTCCAAGCACATTTCCACCTCCGGGCCTTTGTGCTCAGCACCTGCCTCTGCCTGAGAAGCTCTTTCTACAGAAATCATCATGCTCCGTCCCATCCATCTGCTCCATTGGGGCCGTCTTACTGATGGAGAACATCCCTGAGAGCGACATAAAATAATGCCCCTTCCCCACCTGTGTGGTTCTCCCCGTACTTCCACCCCTTGTTATGATGGGATATCATGTCCCCACAGATTTATATGTTGAGATATTGACCTTCAGTGTGATGGTATTAAGAGAAGAGGCCTTTGGGAAGTAGTTAGGCCATGTGGGTGGGGTCCTCTCGGTGGGATTAATTCTTTTATAAGAAGAGGGGGAGACACAGGATCTCTGTCTCTCTCTACCAAAAAGACAGTCATCTGCAAACCAGGCAGAGGGGCCTCAGTAGACACCAGAGCTGGTGATACCTTGAACTTGGATGTCCCAGCCTCCAGAACGGTGACAAATAAATATTTGTTCTTTAAGCCGCTAAATCAATGATGTTTTCTGGGAACAGCCCAAACGAACTAGACAGTGCCAATATTCCAAGTACTCACGAGTTTGTGTACTTACTGTCTGGATGCCCTCACTGGACCCAAGAACACGAGGGCTCTGCTAGATGCTGGGGATGACAGCAAGAGGCACCCAGGCACCATGATTCTGAGACCCACGGGGCTGTAGTGGAAGTTGCCTATGAACAAGCTGACACCTGAATAATGAATTGCATTGAAATGCCACGAAGGAAAAATACAAGGTGCTAGATGAATGGCAGAATAAGGGTCATCCAACTGATTTGGGGGTTTTGTTGTAGATACTATGGAAAAATGATAAATGGGAATTAGGCTGATCTGTTGATAAGATTATTGGCATAATGTCTTCATCCAAATGAAATGCATTTGATTGTAAATACAAATGGTTCATTCAGCAATTTTATTGAGCACCTGCTACATGCCAAGCACTGTCTTAAGCGATTTACATTCCTTCTCTAATGCTGCAGAGCAATCCTGTCCCTGAAGCCACCAGCCTGGAATGGGGCCTTTAGCTTTGTCACTTTGCACCGTAGAGGCAAGTCACCGGACTTCTCTAGGCCTTATTTTGTCCACTAAGAGATGGCAATAAAAAATAGTACTAACTTCATAATTGAATGAGTTCAATTTGTCATTTTATATATGGGGGCATTGAGGTTCAGAGGGAATAAATAATTTCCCGAGATCTCAGGCACAGGATTCAGTCCCTGAACCCCCGACTCCGTGAACTCTCATCTTGCCAGTCTGTGCATTATTCCACAGAAACACACCTCAGCCGTAATCTATTGCTCTAATATTTATAACAACGCAGCTACAATTCATTTTTCTGCTGCTTCAATGAATCACCTCCTGATACTTTTGATTTCTAAGAGCAAAATGCCACCTCAATTTCTATTATCTGCCTGAGCCTGAGAAGCAATCCCTAGGTATCTTCTATGCCTGGGTATTTCTTTTTTTCCCCATGCCTTATGGCCCATGCCGCCTGATATACAGCAAAATAGGTTTGTGATTTAGCAGCAGAAAAGGTTAACTCTAAATAATGATCAGAAAGTTAAAATATAGAGCCAGAATGTTGCTTTAGTTTTTATAGGTTTTAAATAATTTCGCCTCCTTCCCTGAAGGATTTAGCATAATTCAATGAGAAAATTGCATTCAGGTCCTGTGGGCTGCTCTGACGTGACTGAATTCCAATGAGCAGAAGAGATGCAAAGTGTCTTTCTGGGGATGGACCTGCCTGAGCCAGGAGCTCAGGGAGGAAGGATCCTTCGAGGGGACCATCCTGGCTTCCCCAGGTTCTGGGGGCCTCGTGCTGGGGGTGGGCCGGTGGGTCCAGCTCTAGCTGGCAATGACCATGACAGGAGCTTTTGCCATGCATTGAGGAGAGCAGGGATCACATGCTCATAGAAGAATCCACGGGATCAGTGCAGCCCTGGAGAGAAGTCTGATCTTCTCACATCTTCTGTACTTGGCGCTGCCATCCTTGCCATTAACAGACTGTATGAATTAGGATTGGGTCTGCCTGCAATGGACAGAAAACCCTCATTAATGCCGGCTTAGGGATATTGGGGTGTGTCTGTCTGTCTTTCTGTAACAAGAAAACAGGATAGGCATTCTGGGCCTAGCACAGAGCCCAAAGAGGCCTTCGGGGACCCAGACTCTGCTTTTTGCTGGTAGGTGTTATCGTTGGGCGGTTTCTGGGTCTTGGGGTTAGCATGAGGATTACAGGGAGTTAATATAAGTAAAGTCCTTGGTGCAGGCTTGGTACATGACGGAGGCTCCATGCTTTCTTGTCAGGAGGTTTATTTCAGCCTGAGTTTCCACTAAATGCTGGGTCAGGAAGATTTTCTCATCTCAGTCAATGGAGATCTGTCTCACCGGGGGCGTCCCGCCATTTATCGTATAATGAATCTCCTGTTGTTGGGTGGCTAGGTTGTCTCCAGTTTCCCATTATTATCAGCATTGCTTTTCTTTCTTTCTTTTTTTTTTTAAATATTTTTATAAAAAAAATAAATATTTTTATGTATTTATTTGACAGAGTGAGAGAGCACAGAAGTAGGCAGAGCAGCAGGCAGAGGGAGAGGGACAAGCAGGCTTCCCACTGAGCAGGAAGCCCAATGATGCGGGGCTTGATCCCAGGACCCTGAGATCATGACCCGAGCTGAAGGCAGAGGCTTAACCCACTGAGCCACCCAGGCGCCCTTAACATTGCTTTTCCTAAGTATTTGTGCATGAAGCCCATGATTTCCTGCGGGAAAATTCACGGAAGTGGAGTTGGTATGATAGTGCTTGCAGTGTGTGTGTGTGTGTGCGCGCGCATGCGTGCATGCATGTGCACATACATCCCTGCCCACTTGTGTGTGTGGTCAGAAGGGGCTGGCACAGGTGCGTGAGCTATGATGGTTTTTCTCCCGATTGGCCCATTGGCCCAACACTTAGTTTGGGTCCTGCAAGCATTGTCCCTACCTGGTCCTCAGGCTCACGCAAGGTCTCGTCCTGACACCACTGAGGTCAGGATGGCCCTTCCCCACGGCCAGCTGCTTGGGCTCCTCAGAGTGGCCTGTAGCCAGCCCCCAGGGCCCCTTAGCCTTTCTTCCTCTGGAACTTCAAAAAACGAAATCTCCCAGTGCTCCCAAAAGGCGTACCTCTAATGAATCTGGGACCAACATGCTCTAAAGCCGGGGGTGGTGAACACTGACTTCTTTGTGAGTTGAAGCTTGGTCACCGCTAATCATTACGGAATGCTTGCTCTGTGCCAGGCTCCAGGCCAAGCACTTTCAAGGCCCTAGATGATCTAACACTCTTGGGAGGTTGATAATACCGTTATTCCAGTTTATCAGATGAGGAACCAGAAGCTTTGCATGGTAAGTCCTAGGTTCAAGGTCACAGATTGAATAAGAAGTAGATCCGGGAGCTCAGAGCATGTCTGTCCTCCTGCAGCTGGGCCGGGTGACCCCTGTTCCCATTGCCCGACACGGTCCGGGCACTTGGCCTTGTGCAATCATAGCACGTGGGTATGCTCTTGCTTCATCCCCATGGCACTGTGGGGAGTTTTAGAGGGATATTTGGGACATGGACTTGTGTCAGATGAAGCCTCTCGTGTGCCGTGTGAGATCTAAACCTCTTGTGACCCAGCCTCGCTTCCAGAATCCTTTCCTGTGGCTGTGCCTCGGGATCCAGTTACCCTGAACCCCAGCTGGCACTTGGCAATGCCCTGATTTGCTGTAGGCCACACATTGTTGGTTGACACTGGGATCATAACTCTGGAATTGAGAGGTGGATGTTAATACACGGAGACTCCGCACAACATAAATCAATTTAAAAAGCAATTTACCTGTGGTTAGCCACTAATGATCAAATGATAAGATGACGCTATGGCAGAGATGGCCAAATACCTTGCAGAACTGTGTGTTCCCTAGTGTGGGGACTGTCAACGCAGCTGCCTCATATCCTAGTCTCCCTGGTGGCCAGGTGTGGTCACGTGACTCAAGTCACCGATGGAATGTGAGTGTACCAGCTGACGATCACTTTGGGGCTGGGACCTCCAGGGAGTAGGTTGAGCTCTGTGTCAAGGGGGGTGCAGAAGGCTCTGAGGGCCTAGGGGATGGGAGAGCCCCCAAGCAGATGGAACCACAAGGTGGAAGGAGGCTGGGTTGCCGAGTCCCTGATCGCAGTGTCCGTGATGGCGGGAATACCCACATCATGCTGTCACATTTGGGAGGAAAAAAAAAAGTTCAGTGTGTGGTGATCCATGCCTTGATATCGATCTGTTCCATCAGCTGAAATTGCTGTAGTGAGTACATAAGCCCATCAGAAGCTTTTCCATAATTGGGTGAAGATATTTCAAGTGGCAAATGGAAAAAGACAAAAAGGAGTGACTTGGAGCTATCTTTGTGTACGTGTGTTTTCTGGAGTCTGGGGCTAATGGGTAACCCAGGGGCTAACGGGTTCTGAGTGCCAGTCTCCCTGTGGGTGGCAGGTGGGGCCCTTACCTCCCAACAAGCCATTCTCGGGACACCAGCTGCATGGCTTACAATCCACCTCAATTCTGATACCGTCTATTCGGAGATAGCATCAGATCCCATAGGTTAAGGGCTTATCATAAAAAGATGTAACTTGGGGTACCTGGGTGGGTCAGTCGGTTAAGTGTCCAGCTCTTGGTTTCGGCTCAGGTCTGATATCAGGGTCGTGACGTCATGCCCCACGTCATGCTCCCCACTCAGTGCTAAGTCTGCTTGAGAGTCTCTCTCCCTTTTCCTCTTCCCCTCCCTGCTTCTCTCTTGCTGATATAAATAAATAAATCTTTAAAAATAAATAAAACAAAATAAAATAAAAGAATGTAACTCAGGAACAGCCAGATGGAAGGGATGCAGAGGGCAAGGCATGGGGAAAAGGGGCAGAGCTTCCATGCCCTCCCCAGGAGCATCGGTCACCCCAAATCTCCATGTGGCCTCCAGTCTGGAAGCTCTCTGAGCCAGTCCTTTTTGGTTTTTACGGAAGCTTCGTCATATAGTCACGATTGATTAAATCACTGGCCATTGGCGATTGGTTCAACCTCCAGCTCTTCTCTGGCCCCAGGAAGCCAGTGACCGTTCCCCTTAATCAACCAGAGCATTTTTAAGTTGTTTTCTTCCAAGGACAATGGAAAGAATCCTGACTGATTTCTGGGTTTCTCCTTCTGCCCTTTGCCCTCTCTAAGGACTGACTTTTGACCTCTCTCCATCACAAAAGGCAAATGGGTCTTCATGGGCAAGGCTTCCCTCTGCCTGTTTTCCAGCTGAGCCAGTTCCTGTGAATATGCCCAAAGTTGTATTCCTTTACTTTGTGAAAAGAGGGATGCCGGGCCCAAAATAGAGTCCCTTGTGCGAAGCCCACATGACCAAGTCAAGACTTCATCCCTAACCCAACTGCAGTTTCAGCCTCTCTCAGGAGTGCATCTCTAAGCAGTCGGTCTGGAACTTCTTGGTCAGCACTTGGGAGTAATTCCCCCTGACAGGCCCCTGTGGTCCCCCCAAGGAAGATGGCCTGGCTTGAAGCCAGCATCTCTTTGCTAGAAGAAATTCTTTGCCACCCCCTGCCCCCCTCCCCTTCTGCCTGTCCGAGTCTGCCTTCCTGTCCAGCTCCTCTTCGGACCTCCTTCCCGCCTGCTGGATGGGATGCCACCGGGTTCATGAGTCACCCCACGAAGCCAATTCGATCTTCAGATTTACTCTGTTGAATTTTGTTTTTTTGAACAGCGTACTTGTTCTTATTCCCTTCGTGGTGAAGAGAGTCGCCTTCATACCTCTGAGAACGCTTTAACTCCGTTGGATGCCATGGCACGTGTGTTGCATGTGCCACGGACATCTCCTTTAATCCTCACAGAAGTCCTGGGAGGGAGGTTCTCTTAGGCCCATCTTACAGATGAGGAAGACACCCTGCCCTAGATCCCAGAGTCAGTCGGGGGCAGCAGGTACCAGGTCTCAGAGCAGATCCCACACAGAGAGGCTGTGAATGCAACTGGGGTCCCCTTCTTCAGGCCTGTTATTTGCAAATAATGAAGGATCAAGAGAGGGTAGAGGAGCTTCCCCAGGATACCGCTTTCCTCCCGCTGGGACCCCAGGGCCAGGCCTGAGAGTGGGTAGTCGGGGTGTGGGGGTCATTGCCTCCCCCACTGAGCTCCATCTCCTGACTGCGAATGGGGAGTTCCCACTGCCAGGAAGAAAGCCAAGGGCAGTCATGCATGATTCACCACCAGTCTCCCAGGCTTTCAGAATTGTCCTCTTTAAAAGAAGCCAATTTATTTTTTATTCAAAATCCATACGAAACAATTGAACAGTAAAACTGTCAGCCTCACTGTCTCTTTCAGCAGGAAACATGATCGCCCCCGAAAATGAGCTTCCTCCCTCCTTCCCTCCTTCTCTCCCTTGTACCCTTCCTTCTGTAAATATTTTTGTGAGCACCTACTATGTGCCAGGACCCATTCTAAGTTCAGATTTCCCCTTTGTGTGTGATTCCCTTCTGAGCTTTACATTTAAGGCATCTTTCTGTTTTCCATACTTGGCTGCCATCCGTTACAGGGATATCAAGTTAGTAACCTTTAAAAGAAAAAGTAACCAGCCCTGTGACCTTGGCTGGGGATACCCACCTCCCCCCTACCCAACTGTCTCTGCTCCTAAATTCCACATATGAAAATGGGCGTGGAGCTTCTTGTGCTGTGTGCTCTGTCTCTGGAATGTTCTCTAAGAGGAAGTCTCTCTCTCGTTGCCAGTCCTCACTAGCACCTAGGGCGGGGTCTGGAACCAAGTAGTTGCTCGATGTATTTTTGGTGAGTGAACAAATGAAGAAGTGAATGAATGAATGAAGTGGATGAATGAAGGGAGGTTGGGGTCCGGACCTGCATTCTGGAAGTCCAGGGAGCCTGATTCCAGCCCCCTCCGGACTCCCAAATCCAGAGCCACGGGGCTCCACCCCAGAGGCCGAAGCCTCTGCTAGCAGAGATTTAAATCACGGGCAGGGGGTGCCTCAGGACCCAGCGTGGGAAACTCACATGACCCTGAGCAGGGCTCTGCTGAGCTTGGGAGGGAGGAGGGCGCAGGGGGCTGCTGCTTACCTGTCACGGTGGCATTCCCAGCCCCAGCACCTGCGGTAGGGGGCTGTCTCGGGAGATAAATGTAACCTTTGCAGGTCACATCTTTATGCTGGCCCAAGGCAAGGCAGGAACTGCCTTCATCCGAGCTGGGAAACATAAAACCCCCATGCACCATTGATGAGTTTCTGCCAGCAGCGTTTACGGACACGCTTTATCTCTCGGATGTCATACATTATTGACGCTGCCTCCCCCGCCCCTGGACCACTGCTGAAGGGCAAAGCGGGCTCTGTGCAGGGAGGCGATGGCTCCACAGACCTGCCAGACTGGGGGGCCCGTCTGGAAGCTTGGCAACAACCCTTCCCCCACCCCGCCCAGTTGCGGGGGACGGTGGTAACAGCCTGGATTTTAAAGTTCCATGGTTCAATTTTTTGTGCTCCCCCCCACCCCCCGCCTGCCAACCCTGGTCTTCTTAGTATCTCATCCCTACAAAGAGGGGGCGGTCTCTATCCAGGATTGTGGCAGGATTGGGTGAGACTGTGGACTCAAGGGACTTCACACAGCCCCACAGCCTGGCACATAGTAAGCCCTCAAGAAACAGAAGTGAGTTATGTCAAGAAGGGGCTTGTAATAATCAGTACTATCTGCAGGCAGGGCTTGGTACCTGAGTGAGAGTCCAGTTCCAAGGCATTGTGGTCAAGACTCTGGGCCTGGGGTTGAAGCCCAGCCCCACCTCTCAACCAGCTGGGTTGGGCAAGTTCCTCGGCTGCCTTGCACCTCAGTTCCCTCATCTGTAAAACGGGACAAAAATAGTGGCTACCTGATAAAGCTGTTGTCACGTTTCAGTGAGTTAACCACGGAGAGAGCTTGGAACAGTGCCTTGCACCTGCCATGGAAGGACCACACTAGGCTCCCCTGGAGCCTGGACTCCGCACTTTGTCTGACTCTCTCTTTGGTGCGGATGCTTTCTCTCATATTACAGGACTGGTGTTTGCCCTCCCCTCTGAAATGGGGATTGGGCTGATGGATGTTTCAAGTCACTGTGGCGGATGGAATAAAGGTCCTCCAAAAGCGTGCACATCCAGTCCTGGGAACGTGTGAATCTGTTAACTAAAAGGACTTTATGGCTGAGATTAAGGATTTTGAGATGGGAAATAATTCTGGATTATCTGCTGGGTCTAGTGTAATCACAGGGTCCTTATAAGAAGAAGGCAGAGTCACATTCTCTCCTATGAAACCTCCCATGGGAAGGCAGCTCCCTTTATTTCAGGACTTCTGACCTGCAGAACTATACAATAACAAAACTGTACTGTTCAGAGCGTTTCAATTTGTGGTAATTGTTCTGGCGGGGACAGGAAATGAAGATAGTCATGCAGCAAGAAGGGAGTGCTAAGCCTCCCATCAGCCGGTGCCCATCCCTGCCACGTCTGGCCACATCCATAGGATGAAGTTCTGGGGCACCAGGCGGTCCTGAGTCCCTCCTCTCCTTTGCTGTGAGCATTGGGTGAATTAACGGGGCTTCTCTGAGCTTGTTCTTCTCATCTGTGCAACGGAGATGGATAAAAACCCGAGGGGCTGAAAGCTCAGACCTCTAAACCAGAGAGCCTGGCACCTGGTAGGTGTTCTGGGGAGAGAGGTTCCTCTCCTACCTCCTTCCAGGCTGGGGAAAAAGGATCCCCTCCCTTCCCTCTGCTCTTTGGTGGCCTCCCACTGCAGGGCAGGTGGGCAGAACTCTAGCTTAGGCTATTTGGTGAGGAGTAAGAAAACAGAGAAGTTTATTCTCCTTGGCTACTTTCTCACAGTCTGACCGCCCCTCTGTCCATACTGATTGCCTCACCGGCTTATTGGCCACGGTCTTAACAATAGTTGTATTAACATAACAACTTAAACCCTGTTTGGTGAGCTGGCTCTTCTGGAGAACGTGAATTTATAGAATAACTGTCCCTCCATCTCCCCAGAAATGTTGCTGACGCTGGGACCTCAGCCTTCACTTACTCAACAAATATTTATTGAGCACCTACTGTGTGCTGACTACGAGGTGCTAGGGATGTAGCTTATTTTTGTTTTTTAAGTTTACTTAACTTCTGCTGGACAGAGACTGACAATAGAGGTAATTGAATAGATTGGGAAATTTTACCTTGAGTCAGTATCATGGAGAAAATTAAACAGGGTGATAATGAACATAACGGGGCGGGGTGGGAGGAAGAGCTCTCTGGGGAGGGTGTTTGAGCTAGGCATGTGAAGAGAGCAGGGGAGGCCAGTGGGGATCCTCTGGGTGGGCTCCATGCTGAGGAGGTGACTGTCACAGCCTTGATCTGTTATTTTTTGTCATTTGTTTGTTTATATAAGTAATCTTTACACCCAGCCTGGGGCTCAAACTCAAAACCTGGGGATCAAGAATCACAGGCTCTTCTGACTGAGCCAGCCCCAGCCCTGATGGTGGGTTCTTCTCAGTGCTGATGTCAGAAGGCCCATGCAGTGTGTGAACAGGAATGCCCTATATTGGTTCAGCACAGGGAATCCGTTGGAAGCAGAAGAGCGGGAGCTATTGGGCTGGGGAGTGTTCCGGGGTCTGCTCCTGATGGACAGGTGAAATTAATGCAGCCATGCGCTTGGGGAGTATTTTTGACCCACAAGACTCTGTGTTGCTTTAGTACTGGGGGGTGATCATGAGGTCTGTGCGGCCCAGACCTCACCTTCTCCCAAAACTTAAAAGATGCACCCATCGTGAAGGTTACAATCACATGCTCTCTAGCCAGATCCCCTGAGCTCAAATCTCAGCCTCGCCATTCATTGGCTGTGTGACCTTGGGCAAGTTATTCAGCCCTTTGCCTCTGTATCCTTATCTGTAAAATGGGGTAGATAACGATAGCTATTCCTAAGGTTTTTGAAATTTAAATGCATGACTCTACAAAGCTCTATTGTGTGCTGTATGGGACACATAATAAATGTTGGCAAGTATGTGTGTAGACACACAAATGTGCACAGGCATGTGCACGTGCACACACACACACACACACACACACACACACACACACAATTTAGATTCCTGCCATCACATCCAAATAAGATGTACACACCATCATATTCAGAGATCCACCAACAGGTTCAAAAGAAGTAATTGATTCTCAAACTTTAAATATATGTCCCAAACCTGGACCTCACTGCCTATAGGGAACATGGAATTGATAATATTTTAGAACTCCCATAATTATCTTATGAAAATTATAATTACATTGCTTTGCCTTTTTTCTTTTTCCTGAGGGTTTTAAAATGTTAATATGTTCACTAGAGATGTGCTGTGACTCTTGTGAGGTTTTTACTTTTTGGGGGGGAGGCGGGAGCATTTTTAAATTTTTTAATATGTCAAGAGCCTCAAAGAATGGCAGGGGCCCAGGCATTCCAGGGCTCTAGGTGGTGATGGTGGAGGAGGAGGAAGAGGAGGGTTGGGGGCGTGTCCCAGCGCCAGCGCATGGGCGTGACTTCCCTTCTTCCTCCCCCGGTGGGAATTCGTTGCTGCAGAGCACTGATCTCCCTCCCCTGTGTTTCTCAATCTTAATTTCCCGACTTGTCAAGCCACCCGCAGCCCCCGCACGTCCTGTCGTCCTGTCACAGCCCCGTATGTGGCTTGGTAGAAGCGATTACTGTTGACAAGGTCACGTTGCCATGGTGTTTGTTATCCCACCTGCTGCCAGCGGTCAGGGCCCCAGATGTGGCCACCTCCCCGCCCTCCTACCACCTGGTGTGAGGAGCTGGGAGAGATGAACAACCAGCCTCCAGAGGGCGGGCACAGACACCAGGGCCATCAGCCTGCCCCTGCCCAGCTACCCAGCAGGCAGCCAGCATGCTGAAGCAGACCAGCTCCAGTGAGGGAAGATTTTAGGATCTCCTGCATGGGGTGGGGGCAGGGGGGCAGGGAGTATGGGTGTAGAAGTCACAGAGACTTGGGTTTCCATATTGGCTTTTCTGCTTAATCTTTTTTTTGTGTGTGTGATATCTAAACATTTATTGACTAGGATGTTACCTCTTTACTTGGATTACATCATGTATTCTACTTGGCCTTGAACAAGTTACTGTGTATCCTCTGTCCTCAGTTTTCTGTGTCTGTGAAATGGGTGCTTCGGCGAGATTGGCAAAGATGAGGTTGAGGTACGTATAAATGCAGAATGGCGAGTTTAGCACTGGGCACCTAGAAGGTGCTCAGTAAATCATCATCAGGAGAGGGGGTGGTCTAGCCCCGCAGCCCCCTTGCTGGACCTTGGGGATCTGGGGAACTCCAGCTGCCTTCCCCTAAACATCACTATGTTTGTATTTCTTTCCTTCTGTCTCCCCATCCCTGGCCACTGTCTCAGTTTTCTGGCCTGTGTTCCTTCTTCTGGGTTGAACTCAGCCTCCCAAATCCAGCTCTGCGCCTCCCAGGGCGAGTCCCCATCAGATCACCAGCCCCGCCCCCCTTCACCCTGGCGAGCCTGCTGGAATCTGAGGTCCCTAGACTCTATAGGGTGCTGGGTGGAGTCAGTGGATATGCTCCTGTGGGATCCAGGCACACTGTAGGGTTGGTCTGCCAACCCAAGAGACCCCTTCCTTACCCCAGCTCCTCCTGGTTACTACTCTTGTCAGCATTATCACAACCGCTAGGAGGCAGAAATGAGTTGTCAGCTCTAACTGTCCCTGGTGACAACTACAGTAAGACCACTAGGGATGGGACCACTGAGCCATTTCCCTTTGTAATCTCTCTGAATTCCCGGAAGAACTGCAGAATTTTAGAGATAAAGAAACAGGACCAGGAAGTCAGGCCATCCTAGGCCCCACAGAGTTACGGGTAAGGGGGAAGGGGACAGGGTGAGAGTCACAATATTTATCACCAGCCGGGACATCCCTGTCCTGTCAGGACCACCATGGCTGGAAGACTGGATCCAGAGCCACCTTGGATTGGGGGAGAGCTGGGGAGTCTTGGGTGGGGAGCTGGCTGGGGGCTACTTGGGACAGCTGTTCCCCAGCTGTTGGGGAAAGTTGTCAATATTTTAATAACCTGCACAGCCAGTCCTGGCTGGGACTCAGGTGCAGGGCTCCTCTTCTTTTTCTTCTGGAAACTTCTCCCCTTGTCTCTCACTGCCTCATCTCCACCTTCTCTGCCTCTTCCCTCTCTTCCTCCTACCCCCCTCCCCTTCTTCTTTGTCTCCCCCTTCCTCTAGGAGCTCCTGCAGGTAGAAGTACATCAGGGAGCTGCAACAGTCTGCTGGGCTGCCAGACAAAGTACCATAGCCTGGGGTGGGGAGGTGTCAATGGCACGGGTTTGTAGTCTCACAATTTTGGAGGCTGGAAGTCTGAGCTCAAGGCGCAGGCAGTGTTCGCAGACAGCCGGCTCTCATATTTGCAAACATATCCGTGCTGTCCCTCCCCATTTCCTGTTCTCCTCTTCTAGTATGAATGCCAGTCAGATTGGGTTAGGGCCCCCGACACCCCAGTTTAGCTGAATCACCTCTCAGAAGGCCCCGCCCTCCAAATATGGTCACATCTAGAGGTACTGGGCCTTGGGGCTTCAGCCTGATTCCGGGGGATGTGGTAGAAAGGAGGTAGACCCTGGCACACCTTTTCACTTATTTGTTTATTAAACCTTTGCAGATTTGCCGAGATAGTGCAGACTTTCGGGACACCCTTCATCCAGCTTCTGGTGATGTCTGTGTCTCACCTTACCCTGATGTATTTAGCAAAATTGAAATGTTCACATCGGGACGATGTTATTAAGTCAACTGTGGACTTTATGTAGATTTTATTACTCATAGTCTCTTTCTTGTTCCAGAATCTTCCATTGCATGTACCTTTCCTTTGCTAGATTTCAAAACCTTCAGGTAGAAAGGGGAAGGCCTGGCTTGGGTTCCAGTGCAAAGGCAGACGAAAGCCGGCTCTTGGTTTTCCTCCTCAGGCTGCAGAATGAAAGCCCTTGGGAGCTCTTGTAATGCTGTGTTCCTCCACTGAAGCCACTGCTCCCGACAGGGAGCCCCGAGCCACCTGGGTGATGGCTACTTTGTGATTCTCGCACAAGTGCCACGATGCTGTCCCATCTCCACACCATGTAGGGACCTCTGCGGCAGGCTTCAGCTTCCGGGAGTGGGGATGACCATAACTGCCTCCACCCTTCATGTCCCTTCTCCACTCTGTGCCTCAGTTTCCTCCTAGAGTAAAGGGGTGGCAGATTCATATCTGTCTACAAAAACTGTCAGAGACTTTGATGATTTATATGTGCAGATCGGCCACAGGAACAATGCTCCAATACCAATTCTCCATGCACCTTGGATGCCTCAAGGACTTAATGCTCTGGGGCTTGGGTCTACTTCTCAAGATCCTGATTTTATTGGTCAGGGCTGCCGCCTGGGTATAAGGATTTGTAAAGCTCCCTGGGTGGTTCCAATGTACAACCGGGGTGAAGAGTCACAGCTTTACATAAATATTTCCTCCCGAGCCTGCCTAGCTACAGCTTCAATAAAGGAGCAAGAGTCAGAATTACAACCAGCTGGAAGGAGGCATACTGGGTGGTAATGACTTAGTGTTCCTCTAAAGTAAGGCCACTAACAGCAATGCAACAACGACCAGTATTAAAGCTACAGACACAGTGCTGAGTTCTTTCTCTGCCTTATTCTCACCAAGACCTTCTGACCCATTTTCTATTTTCTGAAGAGACCGCAGCTCAGAGAGGGTACATTACTTGCCTAAGGCTGCACAGCTATCCATTGTCAGAGCTGGGTTACAACTCAGGTAAGTTCGATGTTAAGGCCTGTGTTTCTTTCTGGTTTGTTTGTTTGTTTTTTTTTAAGTGTTTATTTTTAAATAATCTCTACACCCAACGTGGGGCTCAAACTTACAACTCTGAGATCAAGAGTTGTATGCTCTACCGATTGAGCCAGCCTGGTGCTCCTAGAGCCTGTGTTTCTTAAACATAGTGCTGTCTTACTCAGAGTAGTAAGATGCCTTAGGATGTATCCATATGGCTCAGTGGCTTGACGTTTAATAAGAAGAGATACCGGTCATTTTCTACCCACCATGTACCAGGCACTGGGCTGAGTCTCCTTCTTTCCAACAGCCCTGTTGGTACCACCAAGGGCCACATCGAGCCTGAAGCTGGATTGCAAAGGAGATAACTGATCTAAACCCCAGAAGTTAGGCTCCTGGGCCCAGAGAAGGTAGAAACAGGTAGACTGAATCTGGAGGGACACACAGAGAACATTGGGCACAAACCTCTGACAGTGAGCTGCTTAACCCCGGGTGCTAACTTGATCTCCGCCCTGGAAGACATCACTTTGGGGAGGAACTGACTGGAAAGGGAGTCTGCATCTCTGATACGCAGGACACAGGAGAAGGGCCACCGACAGGAGAACAGGCAGACACTGCCAACCCCTACCCACACGTCAGGGGCCTGGTGACCCAACCCCAGCTGGCCACCTCTCCCGGGGTGTGAGCCATGATCGGACATGCTTTGTCACTTGTCACTTGTCTAACCTCCTTGACACCAGCTTCCTGGGGACAAGGGACCGGCGTTTATAACACAGTGGATAATTATCCTTCAAATGAGTCAAGCTATCAGGGGGCACCCCGGCTGAATAAATCAAAGCAAATGGGGCAGATTTCATCAAACCCAGTGGCCACAGCTCCTCTTTGTGATGGATTCCTGTAAGAGGTCTCCTTTGCCGCCACCCAACATTTATAAGCAATGCCCCCCGCCCTCCGTGTCTTTCAGCCATTTCCCACGCCAAATGAGGATAAATGTCAGATGAGCAAACAGTCTCCAAACTGCTATTGAAAATATTTTGAAAAAGTCAGGAAATGCCGGGCCTTTCTCCTGTCTGGAGAGATTCTATTTATCTCCTGAGAAATGTTTCTCCTCCTAAAATCTAAATGCTACTTGGCAAGGTGGGCAACATGGTTTTGTAGTGTATAGGAAGAGATTTAAGTTTGATCCTAAATGTAATAGAATTCACGGGGGGCATTTAACAGGAGTGGCACGATCGGAGTAAGACCATTGTGGGTGTGTGGGAGGAAATGATCACAGGAAGAGAGGTGGAAGGGAAGGCCAGGGACCCAATGTTCGGGGAAAGGAGGCAGGGATGTGGCTTCAGGCTATCCTTGGAGGTAGACCCAGGAGGGTTTGCCAATGGGCAGTGAGGCAAAGGGAGCCATCAAAGATTCTGCCAAGGTTTTTGAATTGAATATCTGGGTGAGAGATGGTTACCTTTACTTATATGTGGAAGGAGTAGTTGTGGCAGAGACTGTGAACAAGAACTTGACTTTGGACGTACCATATTATAAATGCCTCTGAGAAATCCAAGAAATTCAAATTTGCTGATGGGCAGCTGAGTACAACCAGAGGGCTGCTGTGATGTACCTGTTCTCACGGGCCCCTGCGGACATCTGGCTCCCACTTCAGGGTGGTCTTTCCCATTCTCCTGTATCATCAGAAGCAAGATAGTGTTATACCTAACATTATAAGTGTCTGACCCTTTCCTTAAATTTTAAGGTCTATCCATTTCATTTTATAGACAGGGAAACTGAGGCTCAAAGAGGGAGGGGCTTGCTCAAAATCGCATAATGTGGTAGTGGCAGAACCCTCATCCCCTTTCTCTGTGCTGAGATGATTTCATAGGTCCCTTTGGCTGTGGAGAAGGCACCAGATCCCGGGTATAGAGATGACTCTGTTGGTTGGACCCTGTCACTAAAAAGCAGATCCTTAATTTGCAGTTTCTCTGCTTCATTTCACTGGTGACTTTCATAAGCTCCTAGATTTTCCAAAGTGGAAGCCCCCTGGAGGCTAACTCAACCAGGATGGCTTACATAGCCCCTGTTCCACCACTGCCCACAGCAGACATTACCAGTCGATCTCAGATCTCCTCCTCACTGCATCTTAAAATCACCTTCCACCTAACATTCCAGGTTGTTGCCATTCCAGATTTGGCAGGTGAGTGATACCTGGGCCATTGCTTTCTGCATGGAGGTTAGACTCCCCAGCCAGCAGGCAAGGAGAAAATAACGGAGAGCCCAAATTTTGGAGAAGGATTTTGAATTGCTCGTGAAGTTCCATGCCTATTAAAGTACATTGTACTTTTCCTCAGCGAGTATTAGAGAGCCAAACATTCCCCTAATCTGGTGCAGGTGACTATCGCTTCGTTGAATACTGGATGAAGGAAGTGACGTGCCATTAGGAGTGACCTGGAAGTGACCTGCCATTAGGAGCCATTCTGGGATATGTACCTTGAGTTAGGAGTAGAATGCACAGGGACAGTCCTCCACGATGATGCCCATATCCCTCCCAGAAAAACCCTCTTCTCCACCTCCTCTTTGTTGTTAATAACATCAGCTAATGTTTATTGGTGTTTGCTGTGCCCCTAATGCTCTTCCAAATGCTCTCCGATTACTGATTTATTTAATCCTCACAGCGGGACCATGACATGAGTACTATTATTAACCCTATTTTTGGAGGGAACACATGACAGTCAGAGAGGGGAAGCGATTTTCCCAATGTCACACTGCTGGTAAGAGGTAGAGCCAGGTAGAGCTTTGGTTCCAGAACCTGAACTTTGTCCAGAGGTGGGCAGTTAGTGGGGACATCACACGAGAACCCAGGCCTTGTTGCTCCCAGCCCAGGGTTCTTTACATTCCCCCGGATCCCCCTCTCGACTGGCTTCCCTGCCCTCTTGTCTGGGGCTGCCACGTTTGCTGACTGCGGCATTCATCACCTTTATCCATCTTGGTCTCCAGGGCTTTGGCTAAGCATGTACGTTAAGGCTCAAACCTCATTTCTCCAATCCGTTCAGAGCTTTATTGATCTTGCCTGACATTCGCTTCTCTTGGATTCTCAGCCCCATGCAGCTGGACAAATGGCTTCTACACCTCTGGGTCTCACAGGAACGGCCTGCTGTTTAACCAGTCAGGGCTCTGGGTTCATGGAGGAGGCCTGGGGTGGGGAAGAGAACTGCCATGGTGGATGGCAAAGGGGCATTGACCTCCTGGGAACTCCAGAATGCTCTCCCCAGGGACTCCTCAAACAGGGACTGACCTGAGTCAGCAGTTTACAGTTTAGGGCAGCTCTCCAAGGTCCTGAAAGACCCATGAAGTATATTTACTTATCTGGCCCTCAGGATTCACACTCAAGCGTCTGGTTCCTGAATTTGACGTCCCACCCAAACCCACCCAAACACTCATCTGCCTGACGTTGTCCGCTCTTGTGGTTGTCACAGTTGCTAACCTGTTGCTCACATCTATCTGATTTGATGGGCTCCTTTCATTTAGAATCCCTAACTGAGACTACCCAGATGTGCCAAGGGAGGAAAGTTGCTCTAGAAGATGTTTATTGGGGCCAATGGGCCTCTATCTGGTGCTGGAGACACATTCTGCCAGTTTAAGCACAAACTTACGGAGGAGAAAAGGCAAATTGTGGATTCTACATGTTGATCACTTGTTCCTTTATTCAATTATTTACTGTTTCCAGTAGTAAGTTTTTTTAAAATAAGTATTTGTTGAGCACCTACTACATGCTTGGCTAACATGTCTGTGAGCTTAACCACTCATTTGCCCACTAAAGGAGAGAGCAGAGTGGGGAGACAGGAAGTCTAGAGAGGCTGTGATGTCGCTCCCGACAGCTCCACCTGGAGGCTTGGTCCCCTGGTTTGAGACAAATAGCCTTTAATACACCCAAAGCGGGGATTTCTGCACATGGTCTTTGGCGTACACCCCTGGTCAAGCCCATGTCCAAGTCTTGTCATTTCCCAAGCCTCTCAAAACTTTGATTTGTGCCCCATGGTTGGAAAGCTTGAGGGCAAACAGGACATCCCCTTGCCCTGGGGTGGGGGTACCCCCAGGGCCCCTGTCACCCATCCATTTGTAAGACCACTTGGTGTTCCCCATCATGGGCAGCCTTGTATGCTGTAGAGCTGTTTGCCCAAACAGACCAAACGGGCTCAACAGAACCTTAGCAGAGGAGTCTACTGATGAGCGATTAGGGGCAGGAGCTCTGGGCCAGGCTGTTCTGTCGGGGTAGTCCAGCTCTGCCTCTTAACTGGCTGGTTGACTTTGAACAAGCTGCTTTACTGGTATCTGACCGTGACACTTGCAAGAAACAGAAGCTGGGTAGGGAGAAAGTATCTGACCATGACACTTGCAAGAAACAGAAGTTGGGTAGGGAAAAAGTGCTATGTTGGAGGTTTGAGAAGTGCAGCTGGGGACGTGTTATCCGGAGGGGTCAAGGGCTTTGTGACAGCTGGGTGTTGAGAGGGATTCTGCAGGTAGAGACAGCTCTGACTGGAGTTCTTGCTGGGGCCTGAGTCTGGCTCACTCTGCAGCGTTTCCTGCCCACCCTTCCTAGGTGGAAGGTTTATTCTTTGTTCCCTTCCCTGGTGGAGGAGGACAGCTAGGGTCTTCTCTTGGGTTCTGGGGGGCAGCTGGGTTTGCTGCCCTCCCCCATACCTTAAGGCTTTTGCTCCTCTGAGTGGAGGATCTGAACATGGAAGGTCGGGGGGTACTTAGAGTTTCCGTTCTCATGGGGTCCTGGGTCCCCTCTCCAGGCCAGCTCTGCTCTCTGGTTTCCACCTGGTCCGCTGACCTTCCTGTGAGCTTGGTGGGAAAGAGCCTCTCAGAGGGGCTGAACTCCTTTTGCTCTGGGGATTCCGAAGAGTCTTGAGGGTCTGAACCACATTAGCCTTGAGTGGCTCTTTAAATTGAGCTGAGTCTCTCTGTCGCACAGGGATGGATGCCACCCCTCCCCCTTGAGCCGGGCTTCCTGTCCTGTCTTCCTGACCCAACTCTCCTTGGCTTGGTCTCTCTTTCCTCAGATTTCAAGCTACTTGGATGCAGGGCAACCTCCGCTCTCTGATAGTTTCAAGAAAAATTATAAATTGGGGCTTATTTGGCGTTTTCTCTTTTTTAGGGGGAGAGACTCCGTGTTTTGGTTGACTGCTCTGAAGCAGAAGCCTGACAAGTAAACTTTAATGTGGAACTTTCCAATTTCTCAAAAAGTTGCCAACTCATTAAAAGGATTTGAAAACACGGCACAGGCTGAACAAAGCACATCCGTGGGCCAGATAGGAGTTACGGACAAGCAGTGACCCCATCTCTCTGCTTGGGACTGCTGAGTTTCCGTCTCTCTGAGGGTTGGTCTGTTTCCCCCAGGGCCCACTGTGCCTGGGACAGAACGGGGAGGCAGGAGGTGCCTGGGGCACGTCCTGGTCCCAACAGACCCTCCCAAGGTGTTAAAGCAATGGTGAGAACGGGTTGCCAGTGGTTTATGGTGGGGGAGGAGCAATGGCAAATTAAAGAACCAGGTGGGAGGTCTACAAGGGCAATCCTTCTGGGGAACAGGGCTTGAGATTTGTAAATGGTCATGCTAATGAGTGCCTAGTCATGCTAATGAGAGTCATGCTGTGAGTCTGGAAACGTAGAGGGCAGCCCAGACAAAGACTGGGAGTGAAATTAACAGTTGGGGTCCTTTTGGAGTCCCGATTTGGTCAGTATATGCCTCGGTGTCCCCACAGGCTCCATGGATACTGTTGGTGGCTGGGCTGGGCTGAACTGAACAGAATTTGATGGGAAGGAGAGACGGGCAGTTTTGATGTGAACAGACAGGCCCCTCAGCCTCTGTCCCCTTTTCTCCAGCCCCAGCCCAGGGTTAAGGCCAAGACCTGCCCAGGTCTGTGCCCCTTGTCCTACACCTGCACATCCCTGGCCACTAAGACCCAGTAAGGCAGGTGCCTTTCTGCAGGGAGCGAAGGGAGGGATTTACGGCCCTCCTGCAGAGAAATAAAACACTACCTTCTCTGTGGGCTTCTCATCCTGCTGGGCTCCTCCCTGCAGTTCCCCCAGGGAGGGGAGTTTGAAGGATGGAGGTGCTGCAGGGGTGATGAAATAAAGTATTCAAAGAGATGCACCTGTGAGATGGGCCAGTGAAGGCCGCACAGAGCCAGTCAGAGAGGATTGAGAGGGCTAAGAGCTAGGGAGACCCAGACAGAGACTATCTAGAGAGATGGCGAGAAAGCCAGTGACAGAGACAGAGAGAGGCAGAGGGAGGGAATGGTGACAGAGCTACAGAGATAGAGAGAGGCAGAGAGAAGACAGAGAGACTGACAGACCAAGAGGCCACTTCCTAGGGCCAAGATACAACTAGGCAGAGAGGAAGCTGAGGGCCAACTGAGAAGACGAGGACATGATGCAGAATGGTCCAGAGAGACGGCAGCCTGCAACTCAGGGCAAAGCGGGGTGGGGTGGGGGTGTGTGGGGGGGGCAACACAGAAGCCCAGCTGTGGAACCAGTGGGGGTAGAGGCAGGACCAGATGTCAGCTGCAAGGAGAACGCCTGCAGACAGGGGTACAGAGGGAGGCCGATGCTTATGGAGAGCCTCTGAGATCAAGGTGGTCTGCATGCCTCTGTGCTGATCACATTTATGTATTTGCTCCTTTGACCCTCGCGACAGCCTTCTAGGTTAGTGCCATTACTGATTTTACTTTAAAGATGGGGAAACAGAGGTGTCCCGTGGGCGGGAAGTCACTGCACTGGGGCTCTCCTGACCCCACCTCGTTCCAGAGCCTCTGTTCTTTCTCCCCCTCAGACACAGAGGGCAGGAAGCCATGGCAGGACAAGTGCCCTGTGGCCCTTGGGTTTCTGGGCCTTCCTGGCCTTTTCTGAGCCCCCCATTAGCAAACTGGGAATGGAGGAGATGGGAAGTGCTGGGGATGGTTCTGCTAGTGCTTGGGGGGTCATTCCCCTGGGAGGGGAGGTCTGGCAGGATCTTTTCTTGATCAGGGCGAGAAGATGGTAGGACACCTTCAAAGTCTCCTGAGCACCCTCAGGAAAAAAAAAAAAAGGTCTAAACTCCTTATTCTGGAGGTTCGAACTCCCCACAGTCTAGATCCTACCTACTTCTAGATCCAACACACTTCTAGTCCCAACCTACTGCTAGATCCAACCTGCTTCTAGAGCTAAGCCCTCTTTCATAGGACTAGCCTGCTGGGACCAGCTGCTCTTCCCGTGGAATCCTTCCTTCTCTGATCGGGTCTCCAGCTTTTTGCTTGGTAACACTCTGTGCTTGCTATTGGCCCAAAGCACCGTCCCCCTGGGGGTGTCTCTTCACCCTCAAGGAGGCCAAGGTGATCGAAGGGAAGGTGAGTCTTTTTGGTGTCTTGCTGTTTGAGTTGCTCTCCAAGGGCAGGGACTCTACCAAAGTGTTTTTTGACCAAGGATCACTTGAGAAATCTCTGTCGTCCTATTAAGCAAATACCTAAAAAAGACATGTCTGTTTCTCCTGAGGCCTCGTTGGTCAGGAACACTGGAGACCGAGATCCCAGGGACGAGCTGGGTGAATTAATGAGTTCATCACCCACCGTGGAGATGGCTTCGCATCTCCTGACTCCCGGGCTCCGTTCTGTGATGCCCTGTGAGGTCTCAGGGCTGGGACGGATGGGTGGGATATTTTTCAGAGTGGCCCAAAAGCAGGTGAGGAGGGCAGTGAAGCGGTGGTGGTGGTGGGGGGTGCGTGAGGTCAAAGTCGGGTCTGAGAGCAAGATGACGGCAATGACAGCACAATTGGACAGAATCTGGGTAGGTACCAAGAAAAATTTATGATGGAGTCACTTTCTGAGAGCCAGGATGGGTGGGGAGTGGTATGCAGTTCCAGACAGTCCAAGGCAAGTAGTTCTAGATGGGGGCTTTGTGGCATAGGACAAGCCTGATGGACTGAGGGTGCAGTGCTCTCCCCCGGCCTCCCACTGGGCCATTCCCTGGACAAGACTCCCCCTCATTCTTGGAATGGCAGCCTGGACTTCATTTGGTCCCTCACTTCGGTCCAGGCCACCATTAATGACCAGAGTTGTTCTTGCTCCTGTCCCACTCTGCTCCCGCTTGGGGCTTACAGGAGAGAGGGGAGGGGTAGTCACGTTTGGGTTGGGTTGGTGACACGGAGAGAGTACAGATGTTAGACACCCATGGCTGGGCATTTCCAGGCTTTACCCCCAGTTCCGAGCCCCTCAGGGTGAATCTCCAGATGTTGAGGGGGGAACCACCTGCCATCTGCCCGGAAAGGGGCTCACCCCTTGGGATTTCCATAAGGGAGATGAAGTTATTCATCCAAGTCAGACGCCTTCACCCTCAGGTCAATATGATGTTCCTGCTAAGTGCAACAGAACGTATTTATTTCCCTGGAAGTGAAGAGGTTGATAAAACCCAGCTGTTACCACAGGGACAAGCCCAGATTGCGAAATGGAATGACGATCCCACCTTGGCTGGAGGAGGAACAGGGTCAAGGATTAGCCCCTGAAGGAGGGAAGACTCAGAGCAGCCTTCAGGTTGGAAATGAGATTCAGGACGTTGCAATTTGAGGCCAAGAGCAGCAGGGTCAGTGTCCTTGCTTCTCTCCCAGGTCCTGACCTGAGTTAGCCAGGAAAGTGCCTCTCTGAAAGCCAATCCAAGGGCAATGCTTCTAACTTGGGGGATGGGGCTGCATCTCCATTTTTGGTGGGTGGACCCCTGTTCCAGGGGCAGACAGATGACGGCTTTCCCAGACTGATTGTCTGCTCCAGCAGAGGTCAGCCCAGGGGTGGAAGGGAAGGTCTTCAGAAAACTGTCTACCTTCCTCGCTTCGGTGAGAGAGACCAAGGGTGTGTCTGACAGGATCAGCTGATGGTGGTAACAGTTTCCAAATGTCAGTGGCTGGAATGTGGCAGAAGGATTTCTTAGGCACATCACGGGCCAGTATGGGGCTAGCACAGGGACTCTGCCCTGTTCCATTTTTGGAAACCCACATCCTGTCACTTCTGTGGCTCTGCACTCCTCTGGGTTCTCAGGTTCGGTGGATGGAAAGTGAGAGCATGGCTTGGGAATGTTTGCATCAGCTGGGAGGTGGCACACAGCAGGGCACCCGCATGCCTCTGGCAGAGGCTTTCCTCCCTGGCAGACTGGGCCTGATAACTGGGGAAGGGATCGGACCCTAGGACCCACTGGTCAGAACTGGGTCAAGTTGGCACTCTTATGTGCAAAGGAGGCAGTGAGATTAATGTTTTAGCTGAAGACATTGTTGCCCTACACATAATCTGGATTTAGGATATGTGTGTGTGGGGGGTGTGTGTGTGTGTATACATATGTATTTGTGTGTGTATATGTGTGTAGATAGGAGGGAGACACCTAGCTGTCCTCACCACTCCTGCCCTAGACCATGGAGGTATTAATGGCATTGGGTTTCAATCCAGACATTCTTGGATTTGAGTCTTGACTGCACATCAGCGAGTGCCTTCTACCCTTCATGACTTGGGGGTCAAGAGAGGAGAGTCTCCAGACTGCAGCTTGGAAGAGAGGGCATGCCCTGGTTGCCGGGTCCAGCTTGCCCACATCCCTGAAGTCTCAGCCGTGGTCTCCCTGCCCTGAGGCAGTCCCTCCCCCCATCCCTCTGCTAGTGTCTCTGCTGGTGGCATTTGTGCAGAATTGGGACATCACCCTGGGGGGGGGGGGTGCGATGAAAGACTGGTCAGAGCATGCCAGAATTGCAAACTTCAGTATCTATGGGACCTGGGCCGATCTTGAAATGAAAAACGCTGTGGAGTAGATGTCAGCTTGGCGAGGGTTGTCCGCCCAGGCCCCACTGAGAATGGCTTTGGAGGGAAGCTTGTATCCAGACTCTCAGAACTGTCAGAGAAGCAGCAAGTGAAAACTTTTGTATAAGCACACTTTTTTTTTTTTTAAATGCTAACAATGCATAATCCTCTCACACCTACTCAGCAGTACTGTATATCTGCAGGAGGAGAGTCCTGGAGGGCTGGGCGCTCTCTTGTATCAAGGCTGGTGTCTTGTGTGGGCCTGGTCCCTCTCTGTACACTGGAGGGGCCTGGTTGGCACAACGACACCCTTCTGGGTGTGCAAGAAAACGCAGCAGAATGTTAAATAAACACCCGCTAATTACCCTGAGAATATTTATGGAGGTTTTCCCACGTTGTAATAAGAAATTATTGAAACATATATCACCGACCGAGCTGTTAATCATTGGTAAATATATTTTAAATACAGCAGTCCATTAGTATTTTAATTTAGCCTGTCTCCTGGAGAATATGTGCTGTAGGAGACAAATGTCCTCAGCTTCAGGGCCAAGGGAAAGATTTCCTCACCTAGTTAATCTTTATGTTCTCCTCTCAGGGAGGAAATCCCAGCGGCACCAGCCAGAGAAATGGTCCCTTGGGTCCAGTTTGATGGTGAGTGTCCTTGAGGGGCTGGTGGGCGAGGTGGGGAGGCCGCGGCTCTGACGTGGAGGGGGAGTGGGTGGGAGACGGGGCAAGGCTGGGAGTCACTGTTGATGACTGTGCGGACACCACCCACCTTCAAGTTCACTGAGATGTGAAATTGTACAGCTGAAAAGAAAAAAAAACAAGTAACGTATTGAACCTCAGTGGTCACAATGACTTTTCCAACTTGGATATTCTGCACGGAATTCTTTAGTTCTCTTCCCTGTCCCCGGGGTTTGGTGCAGATTTCCTGACGCACACGTACCTTATCTTATGTGGGACCAGCTACGAAGGGACAGACCCAGTGACGGTAAAGGTTTCTGATTAACCTTGGCCTTGGTGACCACCCGGTGAGCCTCACGGGACCCTCTGCCCCTGGGCCACTGCTTCACTTAACACACACTTAACTGAGCTCATTCAAAGCACTGGAGATGCAGGTGTGAACCAGAAAGAGAAGGTTCTATTTTCTGAACGTACATTCTGGGTGCGGACAATGGTCATAAACAGGTGCGTCTCAGAGACGGCTCATGCTGTGAGAAAACAGAGAAGGGTGTTGGGGGACAGTGACTTGCAGAATGGAGTGAGGGTGGCCAGGGAAAAACCTGGCTTTGACTCACATACCCATTTTGATCTGATAGGTGAGGGAGAGGGAGAGATGGATGATGTGTTGGAAGTTTCCAAAATGGAGTGGATGGTGGGCTCTTCATTGCCAGAGCTTAGGTACTTGGGGAAGAGAGTAGGAGTGAGGGGAGGTTAACATCGCTGGGGAGACCCTCAAACAAAGAGGGATAAGAGTTGGTGGGTCAATGCTTGGCCTCCCTCTTCCCATTCTCTGGTGGGACAGTTCCCAGGGGCGTTCTGCAGGGACTCCAGAGGGTTTTCCCGCTGGGACCCAGCATCAGCCACCCACAGTAGTCTCTGCACCCTCCAGCGTTCTCAAATACACCTCTCAACATCCTGCACGTGAGTTCTTTGTGGGGGGCCCCCCAGAACCAGACAGATTCTCATAGCACTGGCTCTGATTGGGGCAGTAGATTTCTTGGGAAGAATGGAGAGCATGGGAACAGGACAACACTCTAACACTTGAAGGGCAGGCAGAGGAAGAAGAGGCAGCTCCCCACCCCCAAATACACAAAGGAACAAGTTACCTAAGAGCAGACACCAACAACAAAATACTTAGGAGAAAAACCTCATCAGCCTTCTCTTCTTCATCCTTCTTTCTGGCCGCTTACCCTATACTAGGCTGTGAGGTCATAGCAGTCTTCAGACATGTTTCTAATCCCTGGCATAGTCTTCTCTGGGGTACTTTCTTCTCACACCCTATTGGATTGCAGCCTGGGGAGACTTCTGTGAGCACTAAGAGTGGTGTGAAATCCACCTACAACATCACCCCAACCAGAAAGTGTCCCTGATTGATTTCACGTCAATGTCACCTCTCCTTCCTGTCGGTTTCTTAGTCAGCTCTCACCACAACAGTGCTACATAACAAACAGCCCTGGAACTTGGCAGCATATAAAAATAAGCATTTGCTTCCTGCCCGTGTATCTGCAGGTTGGTGGGCTAGCTCTGCTCCATGCATGTCAGGCTGTGATGGCCACATGCTGAGACATATTCTTCCCAAGAAAGAGGTTGGCCATTCCTAGAGGGTGAGCCAAAATGTGTGATGTTTCTGAAGGCAACAAAGTAAGATGTGATAAGACTCACATCTTATCGGACAAGGCAAATCATATGGCAGGTCCCTGAGAGCAATGTGCAAGGAAGCCCATTCTTCTCGTAAGGGATGTACATTACCCTAATGAAACATAGGTCCCAATTGCACATGATCCAGCAGCATTCCTTGTGGAGTCTATGACTTTCAACCCTATGTTACAGGCATGTGAGTTGCACGCACACTCTATCTCTCAACCATACTGTGAACGTCTTCAGGGCACGATCCATGGGCAGGCAGCCTCAGAACCTCCCCCCGCAATCAATGTGGAAAAGGATATGGCACACAGTGATATGTGGTCTGAGTCTGGGTATCTTTTGAAGGTAGGGCAAACGGGATTTGCTGATAGATTGGGTATGCATTAGGTAAGAGAGTAAGGGAGACGATGATGTTGTTTTTGACCCGGGCGATTGAGAAAATTGAGTTGTCCTATATAGAGATGGGGGGAAATTGTGGGAGGAATGGATGCTTGGGAAATTGAAGGTCATTAATATCTATTTCATTGCTTCTAGAAGTGTGGGATGCTCAGTATTTATGGATGGTAGAGGAGATGATACACAGACCCAACACTGGTTAACAGTGAATCAAAGAGTTAGAACGCTATTTATCTTTCAGTTCTTTATTGACTCTTTTGATTAGTTAAAAAACAGTCTGAGTTTGGTGCTAGCCCATCTTTAAACACTTGCTGATCTCCCCTTTTAGAAAAGAGATTACGCCTCAGGCTTAGAGACTTGGGCCATTTATAATATCCAGCTAGATTTAATATCAGCATTGTCTTCGCACCGACTTTCTTTTGCTGGATAACTTCCCTCTCCCACCGTTGACGCAGGTTCATTTACGGTCTGGATCTACATTTCCTTTACAAATGAATTTATGCATGTTAAAAGGGAATCAATTTACGAAGAAATGTTTAAGTGAGTGTATTCCTCCGTTTATTTAGGAAATATTTATCTAGTGTTGACTACTTACTGGACGCTGCTGAGAATACAGCAGTGAATTAAAACAGACCCAGGGACGGGCCTTCCCAGAGCTGGCGGGCTAGCAGGGAAAGCAGAAAACAAATTAAGTAGGTGAAATAGAAAATATTCAAGGTGACGACATTGATTTGCAGAATAAGTAAAGCAGAAGAGGCAGACTGGAAGCAAAGGCGGCGGTAGGGGCGCATTTTAAATGGGGTGGCAGAGAATGGCCCTGCTCTGGGAGAAGGTGGTGTTTACAGGAAGGCCTGAGGGAGCCAGCCACACCCGTGTCTGTGAAAGTGCACCCCTTGCAGAGCGGACAGCCAGGACTAAACTCTGAGGCTAGGGCAGGGCTGGCCTGGCCAAGATGGGCATGGAATCCGGTGTATTTGGAACAGAGAGCGGAAGCGGAAGAATAGTAGAACAAAAGATCAGAGGGGTTGAGAGCAGGCAGGAGCATGCTGGGTCCCAGGGGACACTGTGGGGGAATTCAGCTTGTAGTTTGAGCAAGATGGTGAGCCATCGAAGGTCTTTGGGCACGGGTGTCGCCTGATCGGACAGAATTTAACAGCATCCCTGGGAACAGCCTCAGGGGGAGTACGGGAAGTTACAGGGACACCCGAGGGGCGATGTCTGTTGCAGAATCCCAGCAACGCATGATGACAACTCAGGTGATGGCAAGATGTGGTTGGACTCTGGGTAGATTTTGAAGGTCAAGCAAGCAGAACTTGCTGCTCAGTTAGCTGTGTGCTATGCAAGAGAATCAGAGAGATGGGGATGCTGTTTTGGACCAGAGCGATGGAGAAAACTGAGTTGTCTCAGTCTCTGGGTCTGAACTGGGGCTCATGCACGGGGGTCCTCGCCCCTAGGTGGCCTAGATGCATGGACACGAGGTGCACAGAGTGCAGGGGTCCTCTTCCTTCCGCCGTGTGGCTCAGCCCTGCCTTGGCATTTCTTTGCCCTGCTGAAGTCTGGGCCCCACATGTGATGGGCACAGATGGCACCAGGCTATTCTCCTAGTGACTCGAGGAGAGCACCTCCGTTTCCTGCAGCCCCAGAAGAGCCAAGAAAATTTGCTTGGAGAAACTGTCATTTCGGTATCATTGCTCTGCGTAGCAAGCCTTACACGTTAAGCTTCTCAAATTGATCTGTCCTGTCATTTCGACTTCCTAAACCTTCCCTTCTTCTTTACACAGTTAGTATTTCCACTGGGAAGCGGTTGTCTGAAGCCTGAACTATATATGTCAAACCATCCTGTTAGGGTTTTCTGAGGTTTCTGATGTTGGGCAATTCAGGGCATTCGGTTTCCACATCAGAGGAGGGAAAATTTTTTCCTGTCATCATGTTATCACTGCGGACCCGGTCTTTTACAGCTTCAGGTCTTGGGGCCAAAAACAGCTGCTGGAGATGTGTCACGGTTTCTGCTACGGGACGTGAAACTGGCTCAGCCTGAAATTGTGGGGACAATTTAAAATAATCACGGTAACCACCATCAGACGAACGCTTAGACTTGCCAGGCTCTGTTTTGTCGCAGATGATCTTGGTACCTTGCCAAGAACCTTCCACTGTCTGTACAAACCCCCCTCCAGCTGCTGTGGGTGCTGGCGGCTAACGGCTCCCAGCTGCTCCCTTGGCCGAATGGGTGCCACCCCACCTGGCTCCCCTCTGCAAGGTGGGCATCTCACCTGCCCTTGCCAGCAGCCAGTGACCGACTGCCTCTGGCTGACCTCTTTATCTCAACCCGGGACTAGCTCCGTGGCTTGATGTGTGCTCCGGAGCTCCCTGTGGAATCAGGCTGAAGGCAGTCTTGGGTTGAGACCATAGCTTGCTTTTCTTTCTGCCCTCGTTCCATTCGGCACCCCCATCTCAGCCTCTGTTTCTGGGGCACTCGGCCTAAGACAAGTGTCAGACATATTTCATAATGTCAAACACCTCTCGACCTCTCAACCACCGTCTGACATAGTATCACTAGTTCTTCTCCACAGATGTGGGTGTGAAGGCTCAGAGAGGTTAGTAGGTAGCCAAGGGTCACAGAGCCAGACAGGTGCGAGAGCCAGGAGTCAAATCCAGCATTTGCCCCAAAGCTCATCCTCCTGACAGTTATAGTCTGTCACCTTTCCGGAGGGCCAGTGTCAGGGATTTTGAACCTCAAGTTTTTGTTTTTCTCTTTTCTCTTCTTTGGGGAGTCAAATGTGGGTTTCTTTAAGTAGTGTTGGCTAGAGTGTTGGGAACTGGCTGTCTGTGGTGATGGTGGGAGAAGGACAGCTGGGCCCCGGGGGAGACAGAGAACAAGGGTGACTGACCAAGGAAGGCAGCCGCGTTGCGTTTACTCCGGCCTTGGAATACAGTCAGAGATTCCCAGCCGTTTGTAAGTCCCTTTCCCAGATGGGGCCATCAGTAAATGCTTGGGCAAATTCCGATTGCTAATGAAAGAAAAAACTATCCGTGTTGGCTTTTCTGGGTGAGGAGAGGGTCCAGGTTCCCTAGCCTAATCCCCCAAGTGTACACTGATGGCCTCTGCTGCCTGGTGGATCAGGCCGGGTTTCAAAATGGAAGGCCACACTGTAGATGTCCAGAGGAGATCTGATGAGTGGGCACGTAAGGGCAAATGTTTAGGTTGAAAACATTGCTGGCTCATCTGGTGGTTGTGAGTGGGTTGGAGAAAGAACAGTTCACAGGTAATAGGATTTAAGATTTTGCTGTGGAGCGCAAAGTCAAAATCAGCCAGTAATGATGATGTCATTGTGCTCGTAAGGATAGGACTGTGATTCACACTTGCCTTCATAGAACTAGAGGACACATGGCCTCATTCTATTCTGCATTGGTGAGATTGCAGTTGGAGAATAACAACAATGAGGACATATATACTTCTTTACTGAGGTAGAGTTGATGCCCATTGTATTGGCTTCACGTGTCCAATATAACGATTTGATATTTGTGTACATTGCCAATTGGTCACCACAATAAATCTCGTCAACTTCCACTACCACAAATAGTTACACAATTAGAATTTTTTTTTTTTTTTAAGAGAGAGCGAGCAATCACAGGGGAGGAGAGGGGCAAAGGGAGAGGGAGAGAGACTCCCAAGCCGACTCCATGCTGAGCCCATATGGGTCTCAATCTCATGACCCTGAGATTGTGACCTGAGCCAAAATCAAGAGTCGCATGCTTACCCGACTGAGCCCCCCAGATGCCCCTTGTGATGAGAACTTTTAAGATCTACTCTCTTAAGTGACTTTCAGATATGCAGTCCAGTATGATCAATGACCATTACCATGCTGTGTATTACGCTCCAGGAATTACTTATCTTATAACTTAAAATTTGTACCTTTTGACTCCCATCACCCATTTTGCTCACCCCCGCCTCTGGCAACCATCAGTCTATCAGTCTGTTCTCTGTATCTGTGAGCTTCTTTTTTTCCTACAGATTCACATACAAGAGAGATCATACGCTTTGAATTTGCCTTTCTCTGTCTGACTTCACTGAGCATAAAACCCTCAGAGTCCATCTGTGTTGTTACAAATGGCAAGACTTCATTCTTTTTTTTTTTTTTATGGCCGAATAATATTCCATTGTATGGAGATACCTCATTTTCTTTATCCATTCATCTGCTGGTGGTGGAGTTGCTGCCTACAGATGAGGAGTGCCATTTTCAAATCATTGACCCAGGGAGGCACCCACACCTTCCAACAAAGCTGGAACTCCCAGGATGTTTCCAGCTCTGTGCCACTTGCTTTTTAAGGATATACCTTTATTTTTATTTATTTTTATTTTTTATATATTTTTAAAGATTTTATTTATTTGAGAGAGAGAGAACGAGCAGGTGGGAGGGGCAAAGGGAGAGAGAGAAAAAGAGAAGGAGAAGCAGACTCTCAGTTGAGCAGGAAGCCCATTGTGGGGCTCAATCTCAGGACCCAGAGATCATGACCTGAGCCGAAGGCGGACACTGAACTGACTGAGCCACCCAGGTGCCCCAAGAATATACCTTTATTTTTAAAACATAAAATAAATATTCTTAATACAAAACAATCGAACTGTTCATTAAAGCAAGACATTAATGAATCTCCTGCATGCTGAGAATGACTCTTAATAATAATAATATTATTATTATATAATTATTATAATATTATTATTATGTGCCAAATGCATATTTAATATATATTTTAGGTGTACAATTTTTAAATGTGAACATTCTCTTTTGACCTATAATATGCTGTTTTCACTTAACATTTTTCTCACATCAAATAAATGTACTCTATCATTTTTTTTTTTTTTTTTTGCTAACGATGAACATCTTTTTCTGCTTAGGGTATATACACTTTCCAGTTTTCCACACAAGATAGGTTTTTAATCTCTTGAAAACTCTTTGGGTTTTGGAAGCAAGGAAGAGTGATTTGTCACCAGGATTAGCATGGTTCTTGTAAGCAACGTTTACCCAGCACAGAATGTTCCAGACTCTGTGCTGGCTTCTGTGGTTATTGAGGGGCTCAGGTTCATCAAGAGTGTAATGTGTGTTTTGTGTGACAGCGGCCATAAGAGAGGGGTTAAAAATCCTGCCCCAGGGTGGCAGGGGAGGAACTGGGGAATGCTTTGCAGAGGACATTTGATCTAAGCTGTAGGTAAATAAAAGCTATCTAGGTGAAAAACAAAGAGAAGACATTGCAAACGTATGGACTAGAGCTCACAGAGCCAGAGGGAGATGAGAGAGCACGACATGGCTCAGAATTGGCAAATCATAGCTTGGGTCTGACGCAGAGAAGGGGGTTTTGTCTGTGGAGGAGGGAGGGTCCAGGTAGGAAGCTGCCCGGGGCAGCCCAGACCAAATTGAAAATTCCATGTTGAGCAGTCTGAACGTGGGGGGAAGAAGAAGGGTGAAATGTTAATTGAGGTCACAGGCCTTGGAGTCAGGCTGGGCTTCTGTCGTCACCCTGCCATTGTGATGCTTTCTCAGCAGTGCCCTTAGTCCTGGTAGAGAGCATGGTGGAAGGCCTGCTGTGCCCCTCCTCTGGCTGTGCCTTCTGCATGGGGTGAGGAGTCAGTGGGGTCCAGAACCCAAGCTGCCTTATTCTAGACCATTCCACCCATGATTCTTGTCCAAGCATCCTCTGACCTACTCCGAAAGCCTGCATGACCCTCTGCCGAGGCCGCCCCCTAAGGAGGCACCATGCTGCTGGTGTGCCCATTTTCACTGTAGAGCAGCGGCCAAGGGGCTGCCGTTTTGGGGAAACATGGAGGAAGCTTTGATGTGCAAGCTGGGGTGTGCAGACATGTGCAAGATGAAGCCCCTTCAGGCGTAGGATGGAGCCATGATGGAAGGGGGGTGTTGTGTGGGTCTGGGGCTTAAGGCCTCCTCTTGCAAATGTCAAGGGAAGGTCTGTTATTGAAACTACCTCCTTCTTAGTTCTGTCTCCCTTGAGGGAGGCTAAAAGTAGCCCTTACATCGTGGCAATTTGTAGAGACCAGACAGGACATCAGATGCAAAGTGCTCAGCGTTATGCCTGCCTAGCATAACTGCTCAATTAAGGCATGCGGCAGGCAACGTGGCTCCCAGGGAGGCTTGGCGGCTGGGGCGCCATGTTGGATGTGGGGCTGTGGTGGAGAGATGGACTGGGGATTGGGAGCTAGAGACAGAGAGACCACTTAGAAGCCTAGTGGCCCTCCAGAGAGTTGGTGGGGGATCTGGGCAGAGTTTTGCCCGTGGGGCTGAGGGGAGCCAATGGACGTCTTCAGGCTATTGGCAGCCACCGGAGTCAGGAATATGCAGTGTCTTTCTGTGGCAGCGTCAGAACCAGCCCTTCTTCCGTCTGGCCCACCCACCGCCAGCACCAGCGTGACGTGTGTGGTTTGCCAAAATGCAGATTCCCAGGCACCAGCGCAGAGATAGGTGCTCAGAATCTCTGGGGCTGGGACCCAGGAGTGCTTGTAAGTTGGTGAATAAGGACTATGGGTTCAAACTCTGGGATGACGCTAAAAAAAAAGGTATATTACCTAACTGGAAGGAAGAAACTGTTACTTCCTCTATACCAGCTGGTTGGGAGAAAATGTCTTTCCAAACATGGCTGCAAAGAAGAAAAAAAAGAAAAGAATAAGAAAGCGGTGGTGACAAACACTGCTTTGAAGGAGGCTGTGTATGTGCGTGTGTGTGTATCTAAGAGATTGCAAATCGATATCCCATTTCCCTTGGAGTTTACACAGCTGCCCACAGGGTGATTCTTGACTCCGGGATAAATAGGGCCATATCACTCGGCTAGAGAATAATGAATTTTCCAGATGGGCCACACATCCTCGCAATGGGCCTTTCAGGAAGCCGCGTTTGGAGGAGAGTCTGTTCTTCTCATCAGAAAACTATACTCCCATCTCCACGTCCCCTCCGGCCAGCTCCCCATGGCCGCGTGTGTCACGTGAGTGAGCAAGGGCTTTGGTGCAGGAGTGTGTAGTAATTGAGACAGATCTTCTGAGGTCTGACTGGGGTGGCTGGTATTTGTATACTCATTTTCCCATCCACTGGCCTGTGATTACCTTGAGGGCAGGGCCATCTTGTACGCCTTTCCTCATATCCTCTATATCCATCAGGACAGGCTGGGCTGGGCTGCTGGTCACAGGCCAACTTGAACCCTTACGAGGTGGCTCATGATGACAAGGGTTGAATTCTTGCTCCCACTGTGGGTCTGATGGGGGTCAAGTTGGGGCCGGGCCCCATGTCATTGCTTCTCCGATATCCTGGCTGATTGATGGAGCTCTCTCCACAGCAACCTGGGCAGTGGCCACTCACCAGGGAAGGGGAGGGGGAGATGTGGCAATTTCACCCTGGATCTCAAACCCTTCTCCTCAGAAGTCATGAGTCACTCCTGTTCACGTTCCATTGGACAAATCACTTGGCCCCACTGAAGTTGAAGGAGTTCGGCAAGTTCACTGTACTCAGTCCTTGGAAGGAGAAAACCAGAAATATTGGTTAACAGCGTGATAACTGGCACACCACTGTGGCCGACTAACTAGGGCTTGGAATTGTGCAGGTGAATGAATGAAACAGGCTTGTAGAATAGGGAAGGGGCCCGGTGCTGGGGGTCCAGCGCCAATCCTCTCACCGGTTGGCTGTCAGATTCCATATTTATAGTCTAGGACACGTTACCTTTAACTTTTGTCCTTGTACACCCAGCAGTCATTTCCTAACTGGGCTGGCATCTCTGGCTCCTTCATTTGAACTCTAAATGCTCTTTGGGGTCTTCTGGGGAGGCACCTAGTACCCCAAGCCCCCCGCTTGGGGCTAGCTGTCCAAAAACATGCTGGTGAAGTTGGTAATGATGTCCCAAGCCTGCACAACTGGGAAACCCCACTCAGGAGCATGGGTCAGCCCTCACGCCCTGCCTGCTTCCACCACCATGTGAAAGTCAACCAGCAGAGCCACGAGAAGTACGGGCTCTGGTGTCTGACGGCCTGGGTTCATGTCCCACCCTCGGCACCTTCAGAGTAGCAACCTATCTCTCTTTGTCCTTGGTTTTCTTTCCTTAGCTTTTTGGGGTGAGGGGGGAGGGATTAGGTGGGTTCACAGGTGCAAAACCTGTGGCATTCTGTCTGACACATGCTGGATGTTGGATGATGGACCCTGGCTACGAGCCTGAATATTAGGATGTGACTGGTCTCCACACTGAGATCACCCAGGCTCGCGGCCTCAACTTTTCCGTCCATGGTCAAGAAACACTGTTAAGACCTCATGGGATGGTTGCGAGGCTTCCCTGAGGCTTGAAGACTGTGGAACCACCTTCATTCAATGCTGACCCTTGAGCAGTAACCGATAACCAGGCATTTCTCCTCCGAGTCCCTCGCTTGCACAAGCAGGGGAGCTCTGGCAAGTCACTGTATTGGCCTGTGCCTCAGTTTCCCCATCTGCAAAGCTGGCATCGATATACATATAGTCACAGGTAGGGATTCTGAACCTCTGCTCTTCCCTATTTCAACCTCAGGCCCTTCCCCAGTGTTTCTGCACCGCAAGAGGGGTCCTGAGATCGAGCCCCCTATCGGGCTCTCTGCTCAGTGGGGAGCCTGCTTCCTCCTCTCTCTCTCTGCCTGCCTCTCTGCCTGCTTGTGATCTGTCTGTCAAATAAATAAATAAAAATCTTAAAAAAAAAAAGAGATAAGCGGGAAAGAACTTAATTAGAAAGTTTGAGGTCAAAATGGTGGTCATTGCAGTCCTTGTTCAGATGTCAGTATTAGTCAGGGTTCTCCAGAGATACAGAACAATGGGATTTTTATATCAATAGAAATAGAAATTGAGACATCCCACAATCTGTCATCTGCAAGCTGGGAACCCAGGAAAGCTGGTAGTATAGTTCAGTCCTAGTCAGAAAGCTTGAGAACTGGGGGAGCTAGTGGTGTAAATCCCAGTCCAAGGGCAGGAGCAGATGAGATGGAGATGTCCCCACTCAATAGTAAGGCAGGAAAAAAGGGACGATTCCTCCTTCCTCCGCCTTTTGTTTATTCCGTGGATTGGCTCCTAACCAACCCGCACGGGGTGGACCCTCTGCTTTACTGAGACACTGATCCAAATGCCATCTCATCCAGGAACACCCCCATAGACATGCCTAGAAGTAGTGTTTGACCTGGGCACTCTAGGGTCAGTCAAGGTGACACAGGAAATTACTACCCTCCCAAGCTCCACGCCTCTTTTAGTCTCTGTGCCTTTGCAGAGGCTGTTCCCTCTGCCAGGGATGCCCTTCCCAGCTCTACCCCCCTGACTAATTCCCATTCACTTTTAAGGATTTTACTTGGTTGTCAGTACCATGGGGATCCCTTCCTAGAGCTGCTGCTCTCCCCTTAAGCCTGGGTTGGGGGGTGCCTACTCGGGCTCTCCCAGTTTCCCTGCATCTCAACTCTTCCTTGCTTGCCTGGAAAATTCTGCAGGGCAAGATGATAAAAACACTTCTAAGTGCCTATAGGTGTGCTCGGAACTGTTCTGGTAATGTATTTGATACTCATAACCACCTTCTGATAGAGTTACTATTTTAATTCCCATTTTACACAGGAGGTAATTAAGCACAGAGAGGTTGAGTAACTTGCTCATGGTCACATAGGCAGTGTAGGCATCTGTCTTACAGGATGTTACAGGGTAGAAATTGGTGAGTATCTGTTGAAGTGTGATAGATGATGTAAGAAATCACCCAGTTCCAGAAAGAAAGCATAAATAAATATAATTAAAAGCATTCTGAACAGGTGTTAATATCCTCATAAGTAGGGGCACCTGGGTGGCTCAGTGGGTTAAGCCTCTGCCTTCAGCTCAGGTCATGGTCTCAGGGTCCTAAGATCGAGCCCTGCTTCGGGCTCTCTGCTCAGTGGGGACCCTGCTTCCCTGCCTGCCTCTCTGCCTGTTTGTGATCTCTGTCTGCCAAGTAAATAAATAAAATCTTAAATATCCTCATAAGTAGTTGGGGGGAGGAGAGGGAGAATGAGGCATAAGAAAGGTTGGAGAATCCATGGAAGGGTTTCCCTTTTTGTTGTCCGTCCACATTTGGGGAGACTTGTGGCTGGCAGGATAGGAACTAGGATGGGAATGTCTCTGTTTGGAAGAGAGAGCCATAGAATATGAACCCATATATGGTCGCTCCTTGAACTACATGGGGGTTAGGGACGCTAACCCCCTGCACAGTTAAAAACCCACACTATAACTTCTGACTCCCCCAAACCTAACTAATAGCCTGCAGCTGACCAGAAGCTTTACCAATAACATAAACAGTTGATTAACATGTGTTTTATATGTTATATATGTTCCATACCATATTCTTACAATAAAGGAAGCTAGAGAGAAAAAAGTGTTATTAAGCAAAACTCATAAGGAAGAGAAAATACATTCATAGCACTGTCGGTATATTTGTTGAAAAAAAATCTACGTGTAATTGGACCCACGCTTTCAAACCCATGTTGTTCCTGGGTCAACTGTACTCGATAAACTTTAGCCAAATCATAGGGAAGCAGAGGAAAGAGCATACGGATTGCCTTCCATCATGAAGGTACCCTTGGGGTTCTACATCTTATTGTTTGGAGATAGGTAACTTATTGGTGTCTGCAGTGATGTCCGTGGGTGGTTCTGGGCTTGACTGGAGATTTGGGGTATCCCAATGTAGAGGTGGGATATGGTAGCTTTTCTCCTCCTAGCCTTTTAAAATGTCTTTGAGGTCCTAGGAGAGAGACAAGGGAAGGTGGCGAAAGATCTGTGTTCTTTTAGATAGCCTTGGGAAGGGGCGCCTGGGTGGCTCAGTGGTTTAAGACGCTGCCTTCGGCTCAGGTCATGATCCCAGGTCCTGGGTTCGAGCCCCACATCGGGCTTTCTGCTCAGCGGGGAGCCTGCTTCCTCCTCTCTCTCTGCCTGCCTCTCTGCCTACTTGTGATTTCTCTCTGTCAAATAAATAAATAAAATCTTTAGATAGCCTTGGGAAGCTACGAGCTCAACCAGGGCTTCCTGGAAATGTAGGTCACCAAGACCAAGAAGTAGGAAAGGGGCCATTCTGTGTCCACTGTCCATGCAAGGTCGCTTCAGGGCTCTGGGGGCTCAGAGTGACTGCTTTGTCTGCTTCACCCTAGCCAACTTAAATTGTACACAAGGATCCAATACATGGCTTCATGGTACATTCACTTCTGAAATGTAAACTGACCCGATTTCGCCATGTTTGTGCTCCTGGAACAGAGGTGTGGCATGACATCGAGGCAACAGTAAACCAAGTGGTCTTGTGTGACATGGTTATTCGTCGACTCTATTGGTAGTCATCCCAGGGAGGGGTGCAAGGGAAACCTTTAGTCATAAGACCTCAAGATCACCTGGACATAGCCGGAGACTTTACCTTTTCCTCCGTGGGTACAAGACACCACATAGCATGAAGCATCAAGATTCTAGAAGAAGATGGTGAGATTTCTGGTTGTGAGTGGCAAGGACCAGACCCTGAATCAAGGGGAGATGATCAGTGATGGCCTTGTTTCTTCCATCTCCCTAGATAACGTGCTTAGTCCCCTGGGCCCATGGCAGGCATGCAGGGGCCCAAACTCTCACGGACTGGTTCCTTCCCAGTCTTCTCCTGGCCTCTCCCAGTAGCCCCAAACTAGTCCATAAGAGGGGGACCATGAGAGGTTGAAATTGGGAGGGAATTATAAAATATTGCAATGGAAATTAAAAATTTTAAAAATTTAAAAATTAGGATTTAAAAAAATTATTATTGTTATGTTATCTTATGTTACTTTTTAAGCTAGGCTTGAGTCATTGTATATCCTGGTCCCATAAAGCCAGACGTTGTCATGAGGTCTATATACAACCAAGACAGATTCACCTCTGTCTTCTCTGTGCTGGGAGAGCACATAATCACAGCTACTAAGGGGAGGTCGTGGGTGACAAGGCAATGAGGAGGGAAATGTCAGACCTTGCATATTCAGATGTTCACAGTGTCCAGGCAGGTGAACGAATGAACCGGGGCCAGTCAGGGACTAATGCTTATCTGAGGGTGTTTGCCCTTGGCCACCTACAGGGGGCGATACCTCTTTGGTTCTGCCCACTGGGGCCAGGCAGAGATCCAGGTGTGGTCTAGTACGGACGGGTCATTTCCAGGAAAGCCAGATTGCATATATGAAATTGACCAATTCTTATTTTCCTGAAACACTGGGCGTACCAACCAGAACGCCTCTGTGGACCAAATGCAGCCCGTGATCACCGATTTTTGATACCCGAGGTTTGCGAAGGTATTCAGCTCCACATTTGGCGGGCCACAATAAGCCTTCAGTATTTGGGCTCTCCGCTTCTCTTCCCTATCCAGGAAAGCCCTGCTTTATCAGGAAGGAAATAAGATTAAGCTCAAGATGGGTGGAGGTTGTCTTTTTGTTGTCTTACTGGGTTAAGTCTCATCATTAAATTTTCCTGAGCCGATGGCTTTCTGTGGAAGAAATACCAGCCCAGCCTGAACACCCTGAAAGCTCCATTAATCTTTCTATAACCCCATTAACACTCACTGCATATTTCCTGTGAAAAGGGTTGGAAATGACCAGAGCCCGCAGCATGGAAAGATCTGTCATGCACCCAGCAGCCAGGGAAAGACCATGGAGGCACACAATGGGAAGACTGTTGGAATATGCTTCCTTTGGAATTGTTAAAAGGAGGGGTGGCGGGAGTGCCAAGAGGGAGAGAACGAATCGCTTGACCCTGGGAATCTTATCACTTGACAATCATTACAATAGAGTCTCCTGTACTTTGCCAGCCAGAAATATCTATTACCTTGAACCCGGGGTTAGATGCCTGCTCCCTAGGGGAACCCTGGAAACAGAGATTTATTTGTGCAGCAATAATTGAAGAGTTCATTTGATTCCAGTGTGGATCTTTCAACCACAATCAATTTCACGCCCCGTCATAAATAATGGAGGTCGCTGAGGCAGCCAAGCAGGGCAGGAGATCTGGCTGGTGCTGTGACAGTGTTCAAATCGCATCAGCGGAGAGAGGGACAGAGCCCCTGTGACAGCATGTTTGGAGAGAGTTTGAGTGGCAGTGCGTGCGTGTGTGTGTGTTGCAGAACCTTTTTTTTTTTCCTTCCTCCTTAAGTGGGAAAGATGTTCAGATACTGCATTATTAAGTGCTGGGGAGCAGCGAGATCACACCCGTGGACTCAAGATGTGGGCAGTGCCCAGAAGAGAGTGTGCTGTTAAGAGCAACTTCTCAGTCCCCTTAGGCGCCCAGCTGCTTCTTAGAGGAGCCCTATCGGTGGAGGAATTAATAAGTGGACTGCTGTAATGGGCAGACTTTCAGGGATGCTCCAGGTTAGGTGCCCCAAGGCAGTGTGGGGAATTACTGTTTGAAGTCTGAATTGTATGAGAATAAGAAAGAAAGGGTGAAAAAACAAAACAAAACTCAACAACCACTCAGTCTTGGCTGCTTTAGAGAGATTTTCCGTTTCTAATGAAATGAGATGTAGAAATTTTAAAACTTTACATTTCTGGAAGATACGGACTTAAGTACGGCTTCCAGCGTGGTCCTTTTCTCCCGGCTTACAGGGCGGCTGTACTCTCCGTCACCTCAGGACCTTTGTACCAGCTGCTGCTTCTGTCTCACTCATCTTCCTGCTCTTCGCTTGGCTAAGTCTTATTTAACCTTATGGTTCCAGCTTCAGTATAATTTCCTCTGGGAGATCTTTTAAACCAAATTATATGTTCTTAGAGCAGCCTATACCCTTCTTTTTGAGTACGAGGCACAGCTGAAATTAACAATCATTTGCATAGTTGTTTGGTAAATATCCACTTCCCTCTCTAAACTGAAAAATTCTTGGGAAGCGGGGACCGTATCAGACTTGTCCCATGTTGTCTTCCCATCCCTTGGCATGGCAGTTGGCACCTGTAAGGCACGTAAGCCATGCTGCTGAATGGATGAATGTTCGCTAAGGGAAGCCAGAGGATGTCCCATTGGATCTGCAGCTGTAATGTGCTCCCATATCTTATTGTGGCTCAACTGGCCAGGAGAAGGAGGCAGTAGGAATTACTGGGGCTTGTTTAGGACAAATGAATCTGCTTTCGATGGACTTCCAGTGTGGCAACCACCAGCCAACATCTAATGTCCAAAGGTCATTTGGGCTAGGCATTGAGGTACAACCCAGAAGGTGGTCTCTGGGTGAGCTGAGGGCAGCCCGATTATTCTAGGTGATTGGTCCATTCTGGGCAGACAGATATTCAGACATGGGAGATCAGATTAAGCCACTGTGAGATGAGGGTAGCAGGGAGGTGCTCCAGAAACTCCTCCTGGCTTGATTCCAGAACAGGATGCGACACGACAGATAGGGGGGAGGAGGGTGCAGAGATCAGTCAGAAAATCTCCAGATTCTGGAAGCTCCCACGTATATGCTTGGTTGCCTCCCTCCTTGGGGACGTATTTGGAGCAGCCCGTTTAATTCCAGAACTGCTGAGGAGACGGGATTTCTATTGTCCACATCCGGGCCGAGAAGAGCTCAGGGACCGGAGTGAGAGTTCAGAGACCTGGCCATCTACGTAGCATCCCCATTCCACACCGATAGATTCTGAGTTCTGCTGGGAGCCACACCTCATTTTCTATCCCCAGGCAGCATGGTGGCTCTACATTCCACATCATGGGGCGAGTCACATGACCCACACCTTTGCCAGTCCCGTTGCATGTCCTAGGCGATTGACTCAGGGATGGGGACCAGAGCCAGGTTAGACCAGTTAGAGTCAACAAGGGCTACTGGGGGTGTTGATCACGCTCTCCCACTGTTTTGAACAAGGGGGGGGGGCAGGCAGCTAAGAGTTTGGGCTCCCGTCTCGCCCCACCAAAGCCAGAACTTGACTAAGAATTTAAGTAGCATCCAGAAAGTGAGCCGACAGATGGAGAAATCAGGGTCCTGGCTATGCCATTTGAGCTCCCGCACTAAGTTCTGCCTTAAACCAGCCCAGAAGCTTTGAACTTTTAAGTTCCATGAATTAGTAACTCCTCTTTGTGGTAAGGGTCCCATCTGAAGAAGTATGGATATGTCCCCTCTTGTATCCCCCACCCTTTCACCTGACTCATGAGAGCTAATAACAGTCTATTTCAAACCCTGCTAAGGCCTCGAACAACCGAACACAGATTCATGGGGTCACAGGATGTCAGAGTTACTGTCTGTTCTGCTTTCCCAGCTTGACAAACGGGGATATTGAGGCACACACAGAGACAGCATTTGTTTTACTCACTGAGTCCTTCATTTACCATGTGTGCATCGGGTGCCAGGCCCTGTACCAGATGCTGGGGGATGCAAGAATGCTAAGCACGTTATTTCTGCGCCCAAGGGGTGGAGATGGCTGCGTCAACAATCACAACACACTCTGGCGTACAATACGACAGTAACATTAATGCCCTAGGAACGGCAAGGCGGGGGTTCCCTAATTCATCCTGGATCATGGGTGGGTCTCATTTTCGAGCTGATTTTCAGAAGACGGTAGGAAGCGTCAGGGTGACTTCAGTGTGTAAGGGTGTTCCAGGTAAAAGGGTAAAACAAAGGCATGGACGTGGGAGAGCGCATGGCACGAACCTCTGGGAGCTCTAAGTCATTGAGCGTAGCTGGCAGGTACGTCAGCTCTTGGGGGTGGTGCTATCTGAGGCTGGGAGGGAATAGAAGCCAGACTGTGGAGGGACTTTTATGATGGTGGGGAGATGTGATTTTCTAGGGCAACAGGATCCATAGGATCTAATCCTGCAGCAGGTGTGAATCTCAATCCACAAACTCAAATGCACATGAGATCAAACTCCTTTTTTGTCTAACTCAATTTAATTTCTCAGTTTGAGCCCTCCCATTTGAACATTACTCCTAACTGATTTAGAAGGTTGGGGTCTTATGTCATTCATGTTCTAGGGTCTTACATGGTGTCAAGGAATTTGGGGAAAGCCCACTGATCTTTTAGCAGGCTGTCTGCTTCTTCATCAATCATGTGGATGATTGATAATGAGGAGTTCACCATCTCTGCCTGAGTGACCCCTTGGGGTCTGGTGACTCTCAGTGGCCAAGCTAGGCATGGGACTCTTGTAAATTTCAAATATGGTTTCCCCCTGACATACTATGCAGACCTTCCTTACTTGGATTTTGCTGTCTGTTGTCAGGAAGTAGACATCAGGTCACGCATGCTCCAGGATCCATGGATCTCTGCTTTTACTACCTCTCTCTCGATCTGGGAGAAATCCTGGTCCTTCCTATTTCTCACTTTGACCTTGCCCATGAATCCCATTTTCCTAAAGGCTGTAATTTCATGGAATGCAGAAGACAGAGGGGTTTCCAAAGCAGGGAAGCTTTGATTTTGTTCCTGCCTCATTCTGCTTGAAAGTTGGGGGAGAGAAAAGAGGAAATACAAGGAGCCCAAACAATTAATATTTCTGAATATTGTTTTCCAGAGACAGTCATATTCAGATATCAAGTAGTCCATGTGGGGGGTGCATGGGTGAGGAAGAGCTGAGAGGTAGGAAGGCCCCTGCAATTTACACAGGGGAACTGAAAGAGATTTTACTGTGGCCATGAGTGACTGCTGGAGACCAGGCATTGCTTCCTGAACCTTCACTTACATCGTGAAATCCCCACAACAGTCTTATGAGGCTGTTTCTTATCTATCTATCTATCTATCTATCTATCTATCTTTTGAGGGGTAAGACTTTTAAAAAAATTTATTACTAAAATATAGTTGACATACAATGTTATATTAGTTTCAGGTGAACCACATACTGATTTGACAATTCTACACATTACTTAGTGCTCACCATGATTAGTGTCATTACCATCTGTCACCTTATAATGTTATGACAGTATTATTGACTATATTCCCTATGCTATGCAACCCAAGTATCCCCTGATAGATGAATGGACAAAGAAGATGTGGTATCCCTATCTATAGATAAATGGATAGGTAGATAGATAACAGAATATGTAGAGATATACAATGGAATATTACTCAGCTATGAAAAAGAATGAGATCGCGCTATTTGCTATGACACGAGTGGACTTACAAGACCTGCCAAGCAAAATAAATCAGAGCCTGAAAAACACCAGAGCATTAGACTTATATGTGGACTCTAAAAAAGAAACAAATGAACGAACAAACAAATAAACTAGACAATAAACTGGGCGTTGCCAGACCAGAGGTGAGTGGGGTGATGGGTGAAGTAGGCAAGGGGATTATAAGAGGTACAGACATCCAGTTATAAAATAAATATGCAGGCATTTTCGATCTCCATTTCATGGGATGAGCGGGCTGAGATTAGTAAAGCAGTGGACAACCTGGATCAGCGAGCAGGTGGCGGAGTCCAGCTTATTGAATGACATGCCTCGTATTGACCCCTCAGGGTAGCCCAGGTGCCAGTTTCTCCCCAGTTGGGTGGAGAGATTGCCCGGGCTGGTGGGGAGGAGGGATAGAGCCCAGATTGTGTTCGTGCACACTGGTGTGTATGTATGCTCAAAAACGCCATCTTTTCTCATCCTTACTGACCTAAGTGAAGGGCTGAAGCTGACTTCCCGTTCTCTACCCAAAGTTGTTCAACAGGTGCATTCAAATGTATTCGCGTCTCCTAAGAGCTGCTTTGCGCTAGCGTGTCCCACCATCAGAGGCAGGAGACGGGTGGTCTCTGAGATGAGGTGGCTGTGTGCTTCCCCTGAAGGGGAGGTTCGGGGTGGGAGAGAGTACAACTAACACTTCTTTTAAAACACCGAGTGTAACAGTGGGAAATCTGGGGGCAGACCTTGGCACCCAGCCCTGAAGGGCTCAAGGCTGCTCTGGCATTCAGAGCAGGGAGACTTCTGGTTCATCTTCCTGTGGTTTATCCAGTGGCTTCCCATATCCTGTGTGATTTTGTACAAGTCAGCCCCCTGCTTGGGTTTTCCGTTTCTGATCAGTAGCGTGGTCTGATGAGAAGCCAGAGGAATTCTGGGTAAGCGTGAGCCAGATCTCACCTGTTCTTTTCCCAGAACCTCTGCGGCTCCTCCTTTCACTCTGGGTAGAAGCTCAGTCCTCACCTCAGCCTGCCTGGCCCAGCACATCCAGCCCCGTCCTCTGCTGCTTTGCTCCCACACTCTTGTCCCAGCCATACCAGGCTCCTTATTGTTTTTCAAACGTGCCTGCAAGCTCTTGCACCCATAGCATGGCCCTTGCTGTCCCCTCCACCAAGATGGTTTCCCCGCGTATGGCCCCATGGTTCGTTCTTGCTGTGTCTTCAGGTCTCCATCAAATAGCTTTGCAGGGAAGCCTTCCCGGGGCCACCTGTCCAAAATGGGGAATCCTCCCTCAGCCTGACCTCTTATCTCCATCATAGCATTGTGTCAGTTTCCTTCCTTCTTCAGCTGAATACTCCCCTGGAAGGATATACCACGTTGTGTTCAACTATTACTTCCACCTTTTTGGATAAGGTGAATAACTTGCTATGAACGTGGATGTAGGAATATCTGCTCATAGTCTTGCTCTTGATTCTTTTGGGTACATGCCCAGAAGCAGAATTGCTAGACCATCTGGTCATTCTAGGTTTAGTTTTTTGGAGGATCATTGCACCATTTCCCACAGTGGCTGCACCACTTTGCATTCTGACCAACAATGCTCCAGGTTTTCAATTTCCCCACATCCGCACTAACTTGTTCTTCTCTTATTCTTTGATCGTGGCCATGCTAACGGGTGTGAGGTAGTATCTTTTGGTGGTTTTTATTTACATTTTTCTAATGATTAATGATGTTGGGCACCTTTCCATGTGCTTGCGAACCATTTGTGTATCTTATCTGGAGAACGTCTATTTCAAGTCCTTTGCCCAATTTTTGATTGGATTGTTTATTGTTTTGTTTCTGTTGTTCTAGAGTTATACTTCTTTATATGGTCTGGAAATAATCCCTTTCCAAATATGTAATGTGCAAATCTTTTCTGCCATCCCATGGGTTGTGTTTTCACTCACGATACTGCTGTTTGATGCACAAAATGTTAACTTCTGATAAAGTTCAATTTACCTATTTTTTTCTTTTACTGCCTGTGCTTTTGTTGTCATAGCTAAGAAATCATTGCCAAATCTTATGTCATAAAGATATTCCCCTATGCTTTCTGGTAAGAATTTTAGGATTTCAGCCCTTGTGTTTAGGTTTTTGATCCATTTTTAGTTAATTTTTGTATATGGTATAAATAAGGGACCAAGTTCTTTGTTTTTAAAATATGGATATCTAGTTTTCTCTTTGCTAAACATTTACTGAAAAGATTGTCCTTTTCTCTCTTAAATGGTATTAGTACCCTTGTTGAAGTCATTTGGCCTTATATATGTGAGAGTTTATTTCTGGGATCTCTATTCTAATCCATTGGTCTATATGTCAGTCATCATGCCAGTACCACAGTGTTTTGTTTTGATTACTGTGAATTTGTGGTGAGTTTGAAATCAGGGAGTGTGAGACTTCCACACACATCTTTTTCAAGATTCTTTGGCTATTTGGGATCACTTGCAAACCTATACAAACTTTAGAATAGATTTTTCTATATCTGCAAAAAATGTTGCTGGGATGCAGAGTATGTAGATTACTTTGGATGTTATTGACATCTTAATAATATTAAATCTTCCAATCCATGAACATGGGATGTCTTTCCATTTATTTGTGTCCTCTTTAACTTCCTTTAGCATCTTTCAGTTTTCAAAACTTTTGCCTTCTTGGTTAAACTTATTTTATTCTTTTTAACTTTTTAAATTCTATTTTATTCTTTTTCTTGAAAAGAAAAATAATATTCCAATTTATTACAATAGCAAAAGTGTAATTTGACTATCTTGAGGGACCGAGGCAATATAAAACTACTTCATGGAGTCATACAAAATTTTCATATCTTATACCAAATAATGCCACATTAGATACAATTATTACCTAAGAAAGTAACCTGAAAAATATAAACTAAGTCTAAGTCTTTATAAGGATGTCAGTAACTTTGATATCAATAACAACACAAAATTAGAAATTAAGGGTGGGGGCTCCTGGGCGGCTCAGTTGGTTGGGCATGTGCCTTCTGCCTGGATGGTGGTCCCAGGGTACTGGGATCCATCCCTGAGTGGGGCTCCCTGCTCAGCTGGGGGCCTGCTTCTCCCTCTGCCCCTCCTCCCTGCTCATGTTCTCTCTCTTTTTCTCTCTCTCTCTTAAATAAATAAATAAGATATTAAAAAAATTAAGGATGTATCATATGATTGAAATTGAGAAATCTTTATAGAAGTATGTGTGTATATTTGTGTGTGTGTGTGTGTCTGTATGTATAATAAAATTGTGTGTCATGTTTCCATTAAAAATAAAAAGTGTACAGGGGCACTTGGGTGGCTCAGTTAGTTAAGTGTCCCACTCTTGCCTTTGGCTCAGATCATGATCCATGATCTCAGGGTCATGAGATAGAGCCCTGAGTCAGGCTCTGTGCGAAATGTCTACCCTGCTTAAGGTTCTCCCTTTCCTCCGCCCCTCCCCCTGCTGCTCACTCTCTCTGTAACAAAATTTTTTTTAAATATACAGATTTCATATAATAATCATATGATATTGATTCATATAGAATATAGAATTGAAAGTTTAAAATAAAGTAGATAGTATATAAAAATGAAGACAGTAAAATTCAGAAAGGGATTTACCACTTTTTTTTTTTTTTAGGAAAAGCATATGGGGTTTCCCACTTGCAGATGAAAAGTGAATTTCTATTTTTTTTTTATTAATTTTTATTTATTTGACAGAGAGATCACAAGTAGGCAGAGAGGCAGGCAGAGAGAGCTGGGGAAGCAGACTCCCCACTGAGCAGAGAGCCTGATGTGGGGCTCAACCCCAGGACCCTGAGATCACAACCTGAGCTGAAGGCAGAGGCTTTAACCCACAGACCCACCCAGGTGCCCCAGTGAATTTGTATTTTTGTAACGGATTTGTTTTTACTATATAGATGAATAATTATGCCTGAAAAGTAAATTAAAGAAAGTGGCATGTACATACATGATAGAGGTTAGTGAAATAATATCAAGTATTACTTCTATTTAAGCTTGCTTAGGTCACAGCTGAGGTTTATAGATTTAGAGTGCTGGGCTGAGTAGAATCTGGTTATGAGGAAAAATTCATGGTCTCAGGGAAGATTTCAATCACTGTCACATCTCTAAAGGTGAAAAATAAAAGTCCCACCTTTATTCATGCAAGTGTCCCCAAAAGGTAATATCTATAACATGATGCCAAAAATGATTTAATGAAAAAGGAAAACAAAGTTTATCTTTGGTGAATTCTAAAATTTTTATTTCAATTGTGACTACTATCCTAAGTTATTTTATTATTATTATTATTTTTTAATAATTAATGTATTATTTTCCCCAGGGGTACAGGTCTGTGAATCATCAGGCTTACACATTTCACAGCACTCACCATAGCACATACCCTCCCCAATGTCCATCTCCCAGCCACCCTCTCCCTACACCCCTATCCCCCAGCAACCCTCAGTTTGTTTTGTGAGACTTAGAGTCTCTTATGGTTTGTCACCCTCCTGATCCCATTGTTTATTTTTCCCTCCCTACCCCCCATGACCCCTTGCCCTGCCTCCCAAATTCCTCCTGTCAGAGAGATCATATGGTAATTGTCTTTCTCTGATTGACTTATTTCACATAGCATAATACCCTCTAGTTCCATCCATGTCATTGCAATGGCAAGATTTTCAGTTTTTTGATGGCTGCATCGTATTCCATTGTATGTGTATGTATGTATATGTAAATATATACCACATCTTCTAAATCATTCATCTGTTGATGGATGTCTAGGTTCTTTCCATAGTTTGGCTATTGTGGACATTGCTGCTATAAATATTCGTGTGTACATGCCCCTTGGATCACTACATTTGTATCTTTAGGGTAAACACACAGTAGTGCGATTGCTGGGTCATAGGGTAGCTCTATTTTCAACTTTTTGAGGAACCCCCACACTGTTTTCCAGAGTGGCTGCACCAGCTTGCATTCCCACCAACAGTGTAGGAGGGTTCCCCTTTCTCTGCTTTCTCACCAGCATCTGTCATTTCCTGACATGTTCATCTTAGCCGTTCTGAACTGACATGAGGAGGTATCTCACTGTGGTTTTGATTTGTATTTCCCTGATGCTGAGTGATGTGGAGCACTTTTTCATGTGTCTGTTGGCCATTTGGATGTCTTTGCAGAAATGTCTGTTCATGTCTTCTCCCCATTTCTTAATTGGATTATTTGTTCTTTGGGGGTTGAGTTGATAAGTTCTTTAAAGATTTTGGATACTAGCCCTTTCTCTGATATGTCATTTGTGAATATCTTCTCCCATTCTGTCAGTTGCCTTTTGGTTTTGTTGACTGTTTCCTTTGCTGTGCAAAAGCTTTCGATCTTGATGAAGTCCCAATAGTTCATTTTTGCCCTTGCTTCCCTTGCCTTTGGGGATATTTCTAGGAAGAAATTGCAGCAGCTGAGTTGATGAGGTTGCTGCCTGTGTTCTCCTCAAGGATTTTGATGGATTCCTGTCTCATATTGAGGTCTTTCATCCATTTTGAGTCTATTTTTGTGTGTGTGTAAGGAAATGGTCCAGTTTCATTCTTCTGCATGTGGCTGTCCAATTTTCCCAACACCATTTATTGAAGAGACTGTCTTTTTTCCATTGGACATTCTTTCCTGCTTTGTCGAAGATTAGTTGACCATAGAGTTGAGGGTTCATTTTTGGGCTCTCTATCTGTTCCATTGATCTATTGATCTGTTTTTGTACCAATACCATACAGTCTTGATGATTACAGCTTTGTAATAGAGCTTAAAGTCTGGGATTATGATGCCGCCAACTTTGGTTTTCTTTATCAACATTCCTCTGGCTATTCGGGGTCTTTTCTGATTCCATATAAATGTTAAGATTATTTGTTCCATTTGTTTGAAAAAGATTGATGGTGTTTTGATGGGGATTGCATTAAATGTGTAGATTGCTTTAGGTAACATAGACATTTGCACAATATTAGTTCTTCTAATCCATGAGCATGGAACATTTTTCCATTTCTTTGTGTCTTCCTCAATTTCATAAGTACTTTATAGTTTCCTGCGTACAGACTCTTTCCCTCTTTAGTTACGCTTATTCCTAGATATCTTATGGTTTTGAGTATAATTATCAATGGGATCAACTCCTTAATTTCTCTTTCTTCTGTCTTGTTGTTGGTGTATAGAAATGCAACTGATTTCTGTACATTGATTTTATATCCTGACACTTTATTGAATTCCTATATGAGTTCTAGCAGTTCTGGAGTGGAGTCTTTTGGGTTTTCCAAATAAAGTATCCTATCATCTGCAAAGAGTGAGAGTTTGACTTCTTTGCCAATTCATATGTCTTTAATTTCTTTTTGTTGTCTGATTGCTGAGGCTACGACTTCTAGTACTATGTTGAATAGCAGTGGTGATAGTGGACATTCCTGCCGTGTTACTGACCTTAGGGGAAATGCTCTGTTTTTCCCCATTGAGAATGATATTCACGGTGGGTTTTTCATAGATGGCTTTGATGATATTGAGGTATGTACCCTCTATGCCTACACTGTGAAGAGTTTTGATCAGGAAATGATGCTGTACTTTGTCAAATGCTTTTTCAGCATCTATTGAGAATATCATATGATTCTTGTTCTTTCTTTTATTAATGTATTATATTACATTGATTGATTTGCAGATGTTGGACCAACCTTGCAGCCCAGGAATAAATCTCACTTGGTCGTGGTGAATAGTCCTTTTAATGTAGTATTGGATCCTATTGGCTAATATTTTGGTGAGAATTTTTGCATCTGTGTTCATCAAGGATATTGGTCTGTAATTCTCCTTTTTGATGGGCTCTTTTTCTGTTTTGGGATCAAGGTAATGCTGGCCTCATAAAATGAGTTTGGAAGTTTTCCTTCCATTTCTATTTTTTGGAACAGTTTCAGGAGAATACATATGAATTCTTCTTTAAATGTTTGGTAGAATTCCCCTGGGAAGCCGTCTGGCCCTGGGCTCTTGTTTGTTGTTGGGAGATTTTTGATGACTGCTATATTCTCCCTACTGGTTATGTTCAGTAACATACTGGTTATGTTCAGACCTTACTGGTCTCTTCAGGTTTTCTATTTCTTCCTGGTTCATTTTTAGTAGTTTATATGTCTCTAGGAATGCATCCATTTTTTCCAGATTGTCAAATTTGCTGGTGTATAGTTGCTCATAATATGTTCTTATAATTGTTTGTATTTCTTTGGTGTTGTTTGTGATCTCTCCTATTTCATTCATGATTTTATTAATATGGGTCCTTTCTCTTTTCTTTTTGATAAGTCTGGTCAGGGTTTATCAATCTTATCAATTCTTTCAAGGAAACAGCTCCTAGTTTTGTTGATGTGTTCTACTCTTCTTTTGGTTTCTATTTCATTGGTTTCTGCTCTGATCTTTATTATTTCTCTTCTCCTGCTGGGTTTAGGTTTCTTTGCTGTTCTTTCTCCAGCTCCTTTGGATGTAGGGTTAGGTTGTGTTCTTGAGACCTTGAGAAAGACCTCTGTTGCTATATATTTTTCTCTCAGGACTGCCTTTGTTGTGTCCCAAAGATTGTGAACAGTTGTGTTTTCATTTTCATTTGTTTGCATGAATTTTTAAAAATTTGTTACTTTCCTGGTTGACCCATTCATTCCTTAGTAAGATGCTCTTTAGCCTCCATGTATTTGAGTTCTTTCCAACTTTCCTGTTGTGGTTGGTTCTAGTTTCAAAGCATTCTGGTCTGAAAATATGCAGGGAATGATCCCAGTCTTTTGGTACCAGTTGAAACCTGATTTGTGACCCAGGATGTGATCTATTCTGGAGAATATTCCATGTGCCCTAGAGAAGAAAATGTATTCTGTTGTTTTGGGATGAAATGTTCTAAATATATCTGTGATGTCCCTCTGGTCCAGTGTGTCACTTAAAGCCTTATTTCCTTGTTGATCTTTTTCTTAGATGATCTGTCCTTTTCAGTGAGGGGAGTGTTAAAGTCCCCTACTATCACTGTATTATTGTTGATGTGTTTCTTTGTTTTTGTTATTAATTGGCTGCTCCCATGTTAGGGGCATAGATATTTAAGATTGTTAGATCTTATTGGACAGACCCTTTAAGTACGATATAGTGTCCTTCCTCATCTCTTATTATAGTCTTTGGCTTAAGATCTAATTTATCTGATATAAGGATTGCCACCCCAGCTTTCTTTTGATGTCCATTAGCATGGTAAATTGTTTTCCACCCCCTCACTTTAAATCTGGAGATGTCTTTGAGTCTAAAATGAGTTACTTTTAGACAGCATATTGATGGGTCTTGGTGGTTTTTTTGTTTTGTTTTGTTTTTTATCCATTCTGATACCCTCTGTCTTTTGATTGGGGCACTTAGCCCATTTACTTTCAGGCTAACTATTGAAAGATAGGAATTAGTGCCATTGTATTGCCTGTAAGGGGACTGTTAATGTATATTATCTCTGTTCCTTTCTGGTGTGTTACTTTTAGCCTCTCTCATTGCTTAGAGGACCCCTTTCAATATTTCCTGGAGGGTTGATTTGGTGTTTGGAAATTCTTTTAGTTTTTGTTTGTCCTAGAAGCTTTTTATCTCTCCTTCTATTTTCAACGACAGCCTAGCTGGATATAGTATTCTTGGCTGAATATTTTTCTCATTTAGTGTTCTGAATATATCATGCCAGTCTTTTCTGGCCTGTCAGGTCTCTGTGGATAGGTCTGCTGCCAGTCTAATATTCCTATCATTGTGTGTTACAGACTTACTCTCCTGAACTGTCTTCAGAATTTTCTCTTTGTCACTGAGACTTGTAAGTCTTACTCTTAGATGACAGGGTGTGGACCTATTTTTATTCATTTTAAGGAGTGTCCTCTGTGCCTGCTGGATTTTGATGCTTGTTCCCCTCACCAAATTAGGGAAATTCTCTACTATAATTTGCTCCAATATGCCTTCTGCCCCCCTCTCTCTTTCTTCTTCTTCTGGGATCCCAATTATTCTAATATTTTTTTTGTCTTATGATATCACTTATCTCTCGAATTCTCCCCTCATGGTCCAGTAGTTGTTTGTCTCTCTTTTGCTCAGCTTCTTTATTCTCCATCATTTGGTCTTCTATATCACTAATTCTGTCTTCTGCCTCATTTATCCTAGCATTAAGGACCTCTATTTTTGATTGGACTGCATTAATAGCTTTTGTTAATTTCAACTTGGTTAGATTTTAGTTCTTTTATTTCTCCCAAAAGGGATTTTATTTCTTCAGAAAGGGATTCTCTAATATCTTCCATGCTTTTTCGAGCCCAGCTAGCACCTTGATAATCGTCATTCTGAACTCTAGTTCTAACATATTACTAATGTCCGTATTGGTTAGGTCCCTAGCCGTTGGTACTGCCTCTTGTTCTTTTTTTTTTGTGGTGAGTTTTTGTCATTTTATCCAGATAAGAGTAGATGAATGAGAGAATGAAATACTAAAAGGGTAGCAACAACCCCAGAAAAATATGCACTAACCAAATTAGAAGAGACCCAAAACCAGGGGGGAGAAGAAAGGTTGAAAAAAAAAAGAAAAAAACATATATATATATATATATTAGACTGGTGAATAGAATAGAGCCCATACTTGATTTTGGGTGTATTTTGGTCTGTTAGAAAAAAACTACCTCCCAAAAAAATTTTTTTTTTTTAAAGATTTTGTTTATTTATTTGTCATAGAGAGAGAAGCGAGAGTGAGCACAGGCAGACAGAGTGGCAGGCAGAGGCAGAGGGAGAAGCAGGCTCCCTGCCAAGCAAGGAGCCCGATGTGGGACTTGATCCCAGGACGCCAGGATCATGACCTGAGCCGAAGGCAGCTGCCCAACCAACTGAGCCACCCAGGCGTCCCACTACCTCCCAAAATTTTAAAGAAAGAAAAACTTATATATATATATATATATATATATATATATATATATATACAGAAAAATAAGGGTAAACATGATGAAGGGATGGGAATATGACTGTAAAGATGAACATTAGTAAAGATTCTAAAAAAGGAATTGATAACATAAGTTGGTTGAAAAAAGAAAAGAAAAAAGAGAAAAGAATGTGATTAGACTGGAGACTAGAAGAAAGTCATGCACTAGATTTAGAGTATATTTTGATCTATTAGAGGAAATTGTATCCCAAAATTTTAAAGGGAAAAAAAAAACTATATGTATATAAAAAATAAGGTTAAATACAATGGAGGGATAAAATATGAGTATAACAATGAAAATTTAAAACTACTTCATCATAAGATGAAGTAGTTAAGAATGTTAAAATAGGAGAGAGGGAAAATTAAAAAAATAGAAGAAGAAATAAAATTAGAAAAATGTAACTTTGAAAGAGTAAAGTATCATGGGAAAAAAAGCCACGCATTCTCATGAATATGGGGCGTAGTCCCCTAGCACAGGTGTTTTGCTTTTTCAGTGATTGGTAAAATTGGTCTTTGCTGGGTGTTTTTTGTTAATCTTCTGGGGGAGGGACCTGTTGCCCTTGATTCTCAAATGTCTTTGCCTGAGGTGGAATTGCACCGCCCTTGCCAGGGGCTGGGCTAAGTAATCTGCTTGGGTTCACTCTGCGGAGCTTTTGTTCCCTGAAGGCTTTCCGTAGAGCTTTGAAGGATGGGAATAAAAAATGGCGGCCTCCCAGTCTCCAGCCAGTAGGAGCCTAGAGCTGGGGCCCCACTCCTCAGTGGGCCTTCAGAGAAAAGCAATCAATCCCTCCTGTCTCCTTGGTCCCCAGCTGCGGTCGGAGCTCACCCAGTCTGTGACCAAGCGTTTTTATCTCTGGCGCTCGGCCCCGTTTAGAGTCTCCAAACCCAGCAGAATCCTGCTCCCGTATCTGCCACTTGTGAGGTCCCTGTTCAAAGAGCAGTGGTCTGACTGTGCCATGGATCACAGTTTAATGTAACCCTGAGCTGAGAGCCCCTCCTCGGCTCACCTCTGCAGCCAGCTTCCCCGCTCTGATACCTGTGAGCTCTGCCACTCTCAGACACCCCTGGTCTTTCTGTGACCCCGAGGGACTGAGACCACACTGTCCCTTCGAGGGCTCCATCCTCGCTCAGCCTCTGGAGCATCGACCCTCAGTGGAGCAGACTTATAAAAATTCCGATTTTGTGCTCCACTGCTCTACTGCTTACCAGAGCCGGCTCCTCTCCCCACTCCCCGCAGTTTATCTTCTCGTTGCTTGGGATTCACTTCTCCCCACGTCCTACCTGCCAGAAAGTGGTTGATTTTCTGTTCCTAGAATTGCTGCTTTTCTTCTCTTCTATCACCTGTTGAGTTTGTAGGTGTTCAGGATGGTTTGATAACTATCTGGCTGAACTCCTGGGACCTGATGATATTTTGGTCTCCTACTACTCTGCCATCTTTCTCCTCCTCCCTATTTTAATATTTTTGATGATATACACAAAGTTGTTTTCTTAGTTTCCTTTTCAGATTATTCATTGTTAGTGTACAAAATTCCAACTGATTATTATGTGTGATTTTTGTATACTGCAACCTTGCTGAATTCATTTATTGGTTCTAAGAGTTTTGTGTTTGTGTGCCTTTTTTTAAGAGTTTTCTATATATAAGACCATATTCTTAGTGAAGAGAGATAATTTTACTTCCTTCCTTCCAGTTTGGCTGTATTTTACTTCTTTTTCTTGTATAATTGTCCTGACTAGTACTTCCAGTACTATGCATGGTAGAAGTGGTGAAAATGGCATTCTTGTTTTGTTCCTGATCTTAGAGGAATAGCTTTAGTCTTTCACCACAGAGTATGATGCTGGCTATGAGTGTTTCATAGATGGACTTTATTATATGGAGGTTGTCTACTTCTATTCCTAGTTTATGTGTTTTTATCATGGAAAAGAATTGAATTTTTTCAAAATTTTTCTCTGCATCAGTTGAAATGATCATGTAGCTCCCCCCCTCCATATATTATTATGCCGTATCACAGTGATTGAGTTTCACATGTTTAAACATTCTTGCACTCAAGCAATGAATTCTACTTGGTCTTGGTGTATAGGCAGAGTTAAGATGGTTGTTTAAAAGTCTTGATCAAGTAAGTCTGATGCATGTATTCATGTATGTCTTCTGATACGATTTTTGGATATTTAATTGTTAAAAGTTAAAATTTTTATGAAAATTTTAAGCGGGCTGTACACCCAATATGGGACTTGAACTCAGAACACTGCGATCAAGAGTCACTTGCTCTGCTAACTGCCCCAGCCAGGTTCCTCCGGATATTGATTTTTTTCCTTTGAGTGGGCCATATTTCCATGTTTTTGTGTTTTCTGTTGTTTTTGTTTTTGTTTTGTTTTGTTTGTTTTTTTAGGTTTTGTGGTCTTTTGCTCAAATTTGGGCATTTGAAAAGGTTCTCTTTCCCAGTCTGTGAACACTGGCATGGAAGATATTTACTAATTAGTGGTTCCCTGACCCTTGAGATCAGCCTGTGGTGATGGCTTAAATCGTTCTCAGATTTTTTTCTGGACATGTGTTTTGTCTGGGTTTGTGTGTTCTTCCTTCCCCCTGACTCCCCGATTTTCCCCTGGCTGCTTTCAAATGCTTTATTTTTTTTAAATGCTCAATAAATTTTTGTTACTGTTAGTACACACAGTTCTCTGTGAAGGATAAAAGAACCGATTTGAGGTTGTATTTTAATTACACAGCAAGATGGCTTTTTGTTTGTTTGCTTTTTGTTTTTATTTAAATTCAATCAGCCAACTTAGAGTACATCATTTGTTTCAGATGTCGAGTTCAATAGTTCATCAGTTGGGTATAACATTCAGTGTTCATCACATCACATGCCCTCCTGAATGCCCATCACCCAGTTACCCCTTCCCCCCACCCACCTCCCCTCTAGCAACCCTCGGTGTGTTTCCCAGAGTTAAGAGTCTCTCATGGTTTGTCTCCCTCTCTGAGTTCTTCCCATGCAGTTTTCCCTCCCTCCCCCTATGATCCTCTGCACTATTCCCTATATTCCACACGAGCGAAACCATATGATAATTGTCTTTCTCTGATTGACTTATTTCGCTTAGCATAATTCCCTCCAGTTCCATCCACATTGATTAAATACTTTAATTTTCTAAAATGTTTTACCTTAGTTTCTTCTCAGGGCTTTAGATGTTCTATTCTATTCTATTATAAATATATATATTTTTCCCACATCCCTCCCTTCCCTACATCCCTCCCTCTTTTATAACAATTCCATCACCAATAGGTCCTCCTTTCTCCTCCGATTATAATTTCTTTCTCCAAGGTGTCCCTGGGTCTGCAGTCCCCCTTCAGTTTTCATGCACTGTGACGCTCACTGCTGCCTTCTGCATTGCCTAACCTAAGATCCACAGTTTTCCACCATTCCTGTGTGAACTCAGGTCTGGTAAGACAGAAAACAGTTCCCTAGGGCAGCCCACAGGCAGGTGTGGATGTTGCAAACAATTTCTGTTCTTATTTCTGGCTTGAGTGATAGAAACTGGAATTGAGCACCTGCCTCCAGACTGTACCTTGCTGTATGGGGGAGGCTATGGGCCAATAGTGAGGAAAAATTGCTTGAAATTTCCTTCCAGTTTGAATTGGCATGCTTATTATTTATTTATTTATTTATTTATTTATTTATTTATTTATTTAGATTGGGTGTTCACTTAGTTGTCATCACTCTTTGGTCTAGGGCTCCTATAAAGTTATTTAATCAGTCTGTAGTTGTTTGTTTGATATTCCCATGGGGGGAAGGGATACCGGGCTTTCTAGTATGCCTTCTTGTTGTCTCCAAGGATCAGTTTTTGAGTGAATGGGTCTTTAGGCAGATAAATGAGTTTGGAGCTGAGTGACCCAGGCTCACATTCCTTAATTCTGTCTCTGCAGAATGCTAGACCCCTTTCAGAGAGTTCTTAGGAATGGAATCTGCTAGCTCTGGGAGGAAGATGGGTGAGGTGGGAGTTGGAGTGGGAAAGGCTAGAATGAAATACATTTTTCCTAAACCAAAGTCTTTACCTCCACAACAATGGCCATTTGTATGAGATATGAAGCCAAGAGAAGCTCTCTTCCAGGTCCTTCCGCTTATTATGACCTTCTCCAAGGCACTGAATTTCTTTGAGCTCCAATTTCCTCGACTGCAAAAAATGACAAATAATGCATGATTGTAAGAATGATATTAGGGAAAGATGTGTAGGCAGAATTTTTTTTTAAAAATACACTATGAAAGCCTATGTAAAATGTTGCTAAGGAAGATAATTGGTTGCCACCTGCCATTCATTTCCTCCTTCCTCTTTCCGTAAAACCCAGAAATCACATAGTAGCGGAAGTTGACCTGATCTCAGGCTCCAGTGGGAGAATGCTGACTGGCTTTACCAGGGTTAATCCAACAGAAGTTCCCGAGATGAGAACTATGCTCTGTGCTTCGCAATGTGAAATAGTAGCCAGCTGTCACATGTGGCTAGGGGGCACTTGAAATGGGGCTAGTCCCACTGAGAAGCTGAATTTAAAATTTTATTTAAGTTTAATTAATATCAACTTAAAATTTCAAAGATACATGCTGGTAATAATGAAATAACTTTAATAATTTGATAATAAATAATTAATAAATAAATTAAATAATAAAAAAAAGACAGGTAAGTGGCAGCAAGGATATGGAGAAATTAAGCCCCTCCTACATTGCTGGCAGGAATGTTAAATGATATATGACCCCTTTGGAAAAACAGTTTGGCTGATCCTCCAAGAGTTAAACATAGAGGTCACGTGACCCAGCAGTTCTGCTCCCAGGTCTATACCCAAGAGAACTGAAAACGCATTCACACAAACACTTGTGCGTGAGTGTTCACAGGAGCGTTATTCATAATAGTCCCCAAATAGCAACAACCCAACTGTCTTTTGACTCATAAATGCAGCACAGTGAAATTATGGTATATCCATACAATGGAATATCAATCAGCAACAAAAAGAAATGGGGTATGGATTCATGCTACAACACGGATGGAACCTGAAAACATTATGCCAAGTTATTAAAAAAACCCAGATATGAAAGATCACATATTATATGATTCCATTGATATGAAATGTCCAGAAGACACAAACCCACAGAGACAGAAAGTAGGTTAGGTTGGCAAAAGCTAAGAGGAGGAGGGAATGAGTACAGGGTTTCTTTCTGGGATGATGAAAATATTCTGGAATTAGTAGTGGTCATTGCACAGTGCTGCAAATATATGAAAATCCGCCAAATTAAACATTTTTAAAGGGTGATTTAATGGCATATGAATTATATTTCAATTTTATTTTATTTTTTTTTAAAGATTTTATTTATTTATTTGACAGAGAGAGAGCACAAGCAGGCAGAGAGGCAGGCAGAGAGAGAGGAGGAAGCAGGCTCCCCGCTGAGCAGAGAGCCCGATGCGGGGCTCGATCCCAGGACCCTGAGATCATGACCCGAGCCAAAGGCAGCGGCTCAACCCACTGAGCCACCCAGGCGCCCCTATATTTCAATTTTAAAAGTAGTCGCATGTGACTGGTATCTATTGTCTTGGACTGCATTGTATTTCCAGCAAAGGGAATTCTTTTCCCCTTGCTAGGGAACAAGAGTCTGGTTAGGAGAAAGTTCTGGAGTTCCTCTTGGCAAAATTGTCCTCCTTCTTAAGAAGGGGACACAGGAAGAGGTGACCCTTTTTCTTTTTCCTACATTGTTTCCTACACTTCCTCCATTTTTGCCCCTACAATGTCCTAGACATGAAGCTTAGAACTGCAGACACCGTCTTGGGTCCCTATGGAGGGCAGGGAGAACAAAGCCCACACAGAGTGAGGATGGCAGTGTGGGAAGATGGGAAACTCACTGGCTTTAGGTGGTATTGTTGAGTCCTGGATCATACTGGACCTGAAACCCACCCTCTTTGTCCGCTACACAATAGTTGCATGAGATTATAAATTGTCCTACTATTTAAGCCATTTTCAGTCAATTATTTGCTTCTGAAAACATCTTGATAGTTCTGCTCAGTCACCCCTTGTTCTACATTACCATCCTCCTCCTCTTCATTATCATTATCATAGTTTTTCCTTAAGTATTACTTTATGTTGGGTAGATACTTCATACAAGTACAAGGATTTTGAGGACTATGCTTGGCTGCTGGGAGGGGAGAAGTTCTCCCTAATGGGCTTCTTTCTCCTCCTTAAGTAACTGTCAGAGAGAACAGACAGGCTATTAATAAAGCAAGTGCTCTCCCAGCACTTATGCCTCTCAAAGATCCTTGAGTCTTGGGTCCAAGACCTTGGGTCAAGGTCCAAGGATCCTTGATCCTTGGGTCTTTGCTACAACCTAGTGAGATGGTTTTTAGCTGGGACCGTTACTTCCTTCAAGCACGAAGAGGGTGATGTTTGGCTGGGAGTGACTTGCCCCAGGTCACCCAGGTACTGGAGAGGCAGACATTCAAACTCAGATCTCCAGACTTCTGATTTAGTACCACGAAGCACAATGGCCTCTTAGGCGCCAACGCTGGGTGGTGGTGGTGGATTTTTCCTTACTCCTTTCCAAGAGGGAGCAACAGCATAGCATCTGGGTGGTGATTTAGAGGTATTGGCTCTCCCACATCCCTCCCTCTTTTATAACAATTCCATGACCTATAGGTCCTGCCTTGGGGACCGAGCCAGAGAGAACACACCTTGATGTTCAGACTTAGGGACCTGAATGTTCGGCTTCTTGAGTCACAGAAATCTTGCCTCCCGGTCTCCACAGTAGAGTGGCTGGGTCACAACCAGGTGGATTTCCATGCCACCAGGGGTGTCTGAGCCATTTGAAGGGCAGAGGGTGGAGTGTTGTTGGTCTGGGCCAGGGTAGCACATGTAAGGAACAGCCTGGAAAGAGCGATCACTTTAGGTGACTCCACAGTAACTCTAGCTCTCCAGTGACACGAAGAAAGGGACCTGGTACCTGTTTAGCCTCCTCTGCTCTCCCAGCTCCACTGTCTTCAAGCCCTATCCATACCCCTCAAGCCCCCACCGACCAAAGATGGCCTCACTGTCTGCCTTATGGAGAAAATACAAAACAGCAGATGCCAGGGACCTGTCAGCTCACATCCTTCCCCTGAGACTGTGGCACGAGATGTCTGGAGGACATGACCTTCATCCTTGTCGTCATCAGCATCAGCTCCAGCACTAGCATCAACAGTAATGAGACGGTCAGGAATGGCTGTTCATTGAGAACCCCATGTGCCTGGTGCATGGCTGGGCACTTGACACGATCTCATTGACTTCTCAGAGCTCCACCGAATTTCCCCGTTTACCGAGGAGCAAGCTGAAGCCAAACATTGAGCAGCCTGCTGAGAGTCACATGCTCATTCCTGCAGACACCAGCAGTGTAAGGCCAGGCCCTTCGGACTCTGAGTCTGAGTTTTCTGTCACCTCTCCAAATAGAGGCAGAAGTTGTCTCCGATTGATCAGTTGATGAATCTGTTCACAGAATCAGATTCCAACCCCTGGGCACCTACATCTCACATCCCTAATGCCCACCCTCAGGAATGGGACCATGAAAGACAAACTGGGTCCTTCCTCAAGGCGGCACTGAAAACAGGGACTCATTGTGCCAGTGGGGGAGGACTGTCCTGGGGAGGACCGTCCTGAGGGTGACATGGGACAATGGAGATGTCAAGGAAGGACCATCCTGAATGAAGGCTGAACAAGGAGTCCAGGAAGACCAGAGGCTCTCCTCCCTGCAAGGGAGGGACGGGGCCATGCTCACCTTTTCGTGGAATGAGCTGGTTTCCAACTCCCAGTGGGACTAGCTGTGCCCAAACCCAACTTTCTAGGGCTCTTCCCAGCGAACTCCAGAATTCCCAAGCCCAGTCTGTATTCCCCACTGCCAAGGTCATTCTAATGCTTATTCAGGAGAAGGGACAGTCTAGGGGGCAGGGTCTTTCCAGCAAAACATATCTGGACTGAGGGTCCAGTCAAGCAGCCTGGTGTGGCATGCGTCTGTCTATGGACACAAGAGGACCGGAGACTTTTGTCCCCTCTCATTGGCCCTGGTTTCTGAGTCTCCAATAAGGCCATTCTGTGCAACACTGTGAAATTCCTTGCAAGGCCCCCCCGCCTCCCCCCCGCACACCCAGACAGCGACTACCATGGGACCCGCCTTACTGATGGTGATGAGGCTGCGAGCCCTCCATTGGCAAAATGCGCCAACCATCACGGTGTCATAGTGATTGGGATTGTCATCTTCACCATGAGCGTGGTCGTCACCTCCTGTCAGAGCTAAGGATTGCACTGCCCTCCCCTCTGGGTCCCCACCGCTCCTCTGCCTTGGGGATCCTTGAGCCTGGAGAGTGGCTGGCAGGGGCGCTTTAAGAAACAGGTCCTCGCGCTTCGGTGAGGCATCAAGGAAATGTCAGAGATCCGTGAATGTAATGTGTCCTGTCAATCAGGCCTCAGACCGCGGACTGGCAAGGCCCATCGACTGAGGCCTGAGAAGATTTATTTTGTCTCACTTAATTGCCCTTTGTGCTTTGTAAACATAAAGGTTGCTGCTTATGGTCTGACAGCTCGAGTAGCCTTTTTCTGATCAGAAAAAAGATGACATTTGGGCACATCTTTCCCTCACTCCTCACAGTCCCACCCCCTTTGCCTTGCACAAACAAACAAGGGATCCAGAACATCCCCAGCACTGGTATCAGGCAGACCGTGACCTCCTTCCTGGCCTCAGTTTCTCCTTCTATGAAATGGGGGTGGTAACCAGATGTACCTCGAGGGGGTGTTGAGAACATTCACTGAGGCAGCGCGGGGGAGTGACAGCAAGCCAGGCCTAGGACCCAGAGCCCTCGGTTCCTGTCCCAACTCTGCCACTTGCCAGCTATGCAACTTAACTTCACTATGCCTCAGTTTCCTGCTTTGTCCGAAAAGGATGCCACTAAGAGTGGCTGTTGCACAAGGTTATTTGGAGGGTTGGATGAGTTCATAGCCTCAAAGCCCCGAGTAGAGTGTCGGGCTCATAGTAAGGGTAAGACAGTGGGAATTGCTTAAATTAGCACAAACCACATGCTTAGCTCAAGCTTTACACACAGTAGGGATGATTACTATTTTCTTCCAAGAGACTCCTCAAGGAGCACTTTATCTGTTAGCCTGCAGCCATTTGGAGATTTCCTGTAAAGTACAGGATTCTGGGTTCTCTCAAGAAGCTGGCATCGCTGGGCCACATTTCTGCTCGACAGCAATGACAGGGCTGAGTAGTGACTCCCGCCATTACCATGAGACTCTGGGCATTTGTGTCTCCCAGCATCCAGCCGTAGGCCCCTGGGGATGTTCTCACTCACAGAGGCTGTGGCTGCATCCCAGATCTTTTCTCCCAAGATGCCCATCAAGGTGGAGCTCAGGAAATCCCTCATCCTGTGAGGAGGAGCTTTTACCTTCGACCAAGAGAAGGCCATGCTGTGGCAATGGTTTTCTGACCAACCCCACCCACCACCCTTGGGCCACACGGGGCCTGCTGATTTCCCCAAAAGGTTGCACATCAATTTTTCAGAGTAAAGTTTATTGAGAATCCTCACGTGGCTGCTTTTCACATTTGCCCAAATGTTAGCCATTTAATTACTAGGTGATCTAAGTTCTTAAAATATCTACATGTCAACATGAGACTTCATTAATATGCTTTTCATTTTTGGGTATAGTTGAAAAATCATAAGCTATAAATATATACGCATACGTGCATATTTTCCACATCAGTGGTTCTTGTCTGCGCCTCAAAAATTTACTCACCGCTGTTCTACCTTCCTGGTTTATATCCCCAGTCTTGTTGGAAACAATTGGCCTGACTGTAGAATGGTCTATAAGCAAATACCCAACAATGTGAACCTATAGAATCATTTCTAGGACTCACTTCCTCCCTGAAAAAAAGGGAGACGTTTCCTTAGCAGAAAAGATCTTGTGTAAGTTCGGCAGATGTTGGATCAGTAATAGAAATCACTAAAGAAGGCTGGGTGTGTGGTAATAGGGAGTGGTGAGGAGTGTGGCAAACCAGCACACACGCACCATCTAAAAGAGGCACCTGAAACTGTTGCGGCCGGTAGTTAACAGGCAAGAATGGGAACGAAGAGTAACCAGATAATTCAATTTTTAAAGAGAGATCAGCACTCGATTTTTTTTAAGTCACCTTCCAATTTTTTAAAACATTGGCAATTAACGAAGGTGGAGAAAAAACAACCCCACTCTGTGAGCCAAGTGAAACACATCTGTGAGATCACTCTGGGCTCAGATGTACCATCTCTGCAGTGCAGACCATTAGCAACGGACTTGGAATATGGAGTCTGAAAGCCGAGGGCTGGACTCCTAATTTTGTCATTTGCTTGCTGATCGACTCTGACTGCTGGCATCATTAAAACCATCTGGAACTTCAGCTTCTTTATCAGTGAAAAGAAGACGTGACTACTTGCCTAAAAGAGTTAGCGTTGAAGATTCAATGAGAAAATTCTTATACAAAGCTTGATGTGCTGCCAACAACGAGTCAACGCCCAGAAAATAACTTGTGGCTGTTGGAAGCTTGCTCTGTGAGAGGCACATGCTTTTTCACTGGGTATCGTTGAGCCAGCTTTTGCCGTGGCCGTGGTACTGGATTATGGCTAATCAAAACATGGACATGGTTTAGGCTCAGTCATTTCCAAATTCTTTTCTGGTACCATCTCCTTTTTCCCCTGCAAAAATTGATTTCTCGAGGGCCGAGTACACTGACCTCCTGGGCTTTCGCCCCAGCTTCCCTTCCCCACCGCCCCGCTACCCCACCCGGTGGAGAAATGGAAATATTGCTGTTCGTTGTGCACTCAGCTTAGCTGCAAATTAATTCTGGGAAGACCGAACGGGGATGGGGTGGGGGGCGCGATGTGGCATCACATATGGCGTCAAAGAGGCCCGGGGCAAGGGCTGCGGATTGCCAAGTCCTTCCTTGGCATGAAACGAGCAGTCAGCAGAAGGTGTTTTATACACTGCCCCGAATCCCTGTGAATTAGTCTGCTATTAGCATGAAAAATATTAAGCAATAAACAGTTGCGATATTTAACACTCTCTACAGAGGCCCATTGCCACAGGCGTAACCAATGCAGACTGCGTTAATGAGCAATGGGGAGCCGTGCAGCAGGAAAGGATGGGGCTGGCTCTGGCAGAAAGCAGGCTCTGGGCACCTTGCAAACAAAACATGGCAGGCGGAAGATGTGCATGCACATGTGGAGGCTCGCACGTATAGGCATGCCTCCGACACGGACACCTGCACACACAAACGCAAATACACAGACACGCACATGTCCACATGCAAACACACATGTAGTAAACATTTATGCACCAGCACACACACATGGTCAAAAAGTTCCACATGCCAAGGAAAATGCACACACACATAAATTCACATCGTATGCCCTCAAATACCCCCAATTTGTCCTTGGCCTCACACATAGACCCAAGTGCACGGTCACGTGCATACATAAATGCATGTGGACACACACACACAAGCACAAACTTGTCTTCTAGTGCTGAGTATCTTGGTTTGGTCTGACCTGAGAGCAGAACCCATTTCTTGTCCATTTGGACTAGACAGTGGGTCAAAGGATGACTTCACTCAGGAATTGCCAACCTTGGTGACAGCTTCCCGTGATGGATTTTTTAAGGGTGCGAGTTTTGGAACCGTCAGATCAATACCTATGTGGACCTAAGGGTATAGATATTTAGGCTAAAAGAATATAAACAACCAGTGGTGTGTTTTTATTTATTTATTTATTTTTAAGATTTTATTTATTTATTATTCAGAGAGCGAGAGCACAAGTATGTAGAGCAGCAGACAGAGGTTAGAGGGAGAAGCAGGCTCCCTGCTGAGCAGAGAGCCTGATGCAAGACTCGATTCCAGGACCCCAGGGATCATGACCTGAGCCAAAGGCAGATGTTCAACTGACTGAGCCACCCAGGCATCCCCAACCAGTGGAGTTTTGAAGAATCATTTATATGACTGGAGACTGGGATGAAATCTAACACTTTTGCTTCCCTAGGCTCCCACGCAGTGATGAGATAAAAAACTTCCCATGGCTCCCTCTTTCCTTGAGATGCAGCCCAGACTCATGAACTTTGTTTTTGTATTCCTTCACTACCGGTTCTAATCCAACCTAGCTACTCTTCCTTATGCATGTGATTTTCCAGATATCTGGTACAATTTTGTCTTTCCTTAAAACATCCTATTCTTTCATTTCTCCATGCCTTAGCACATTGTCTGACATCTGCCTGGCAGGCCCTTTATACTCCCTTCTCATTTTTCAAAGCCCAGAAAAAGTGTCATTTCTGGAAATACTTCTACTTGACTTACCAAGCCAAGTCCATTCATTTATTACGAGTCTTTATTATTAGGCACTGTGCTGGGGATTTAGAGATGAATGTGACATAGCTCAGGCCCAGGTGGATCCCAGGATTAGCTAGTGTGGCACTTTAAATAATGCATTGAAAGTATTTCCATGTCTGTGTTCTTCCCCAAGCAATGGGCTTCCTGAAGTCCAGAACTGTGCCTTTTATCACCATACCACCGGTGCCTTGCCAGTGTCTGGCTGTTGTAGGCACATGATGGGTTCTCCTTGAGCAAAGGAAGACTCTAGTCCTCCTGTAAGTAAGCTCATTGGTGTTAAGTCTTGTAGTGAGGGAAGCAGGAGGTGGTCTCATGGACCTGTTTCTTGTGGACGATTTTAAGTCCTACATGGCAATCGCTCTGGTTAGCAAGGTGAGAGAGAGCAGTCCTCAGGACATTTACATTCCATCAGGCTTCTATAAGCCAGGAACATGTGTGGGACCAGGCTGAATGGGGCAGTGGGAGCAGGGATGGAGACAAGTGGACTGAAAGGGACAGCGGTCAGGACAAGGGGGTATGTGGGTGGGGTCAGATAGAGAAGGAGGGTGGGACAGGCTTGGCTATCTGCTTGGATCACTGAATGGGTAGAGGTTTCATCCCTGAGTTGGGGAGTACCAGAGGAACAGGTTTGGGAAATAAAGGCTGCATTTGAGAGGATGAGGCATTGCCCAAGTGATTACCAGGAAAGAGTGAAAGAGAAGTGGGAACATGGGACAGGGCAGGGAAGGAGGCAAGCAATGATGTGGTAAGTAGCGAAGTCCAGGGTCACTGTGGCTTAGATCTGGAGACAGTGGAGGTCACACTTCAGAGGTGTCCCTGTCATGCAGGTGCAACACTTGCATCTGTCAATCACTGGTTAAAGACATCGCCTAGTGGAGACATAAACCCCAGGTGCTTCTGGTCCCACACGCATACAGGAAAAGCAGCTTCCCACATCCCTCTGACAGAGCAACCCATGCGCTATCTCTCCAAGAGAATCATGTCTTTGAAACATGATGCAAGACGTATTTTAGGAAAGAGAAAGTGACCAACTGAGCCTCATTTTATAGAGCAGTGGAATCAGAGGATGTGGCAAGATGGAGGGGGTGGTTGGTGGTAGGTGCAGCTTGAGATGGTCCATTGGGGAGGAAGTAGAAAAGGATGGATCCAGAAGCCGAGGCGATGAGGACACATAGCACTTTCAAGGGTCTTCCTGTAGGAAGCTGAGCTCCGCAGTCTAGTGAGTTTCTGTCGGCACAAGAGCTATTTCAGCATGTTCTATGCTGATAGGAATGATGGCCATCTGGAGAGTCTGGAACTCAGGGGGCAGTTCTGAGCAGGAGATAGGAGTTTGAGAATTATCAGTGAGGTGATGGCACCTCCAATAACAGAAAAGAAAAGCAATCCCCATTGCCACAGCCCACTCCTGGGGCTAGTGGTGAAGAAAGTCCCAATGTGGAAGAGGTGGGCTTTGAGGAAGGAGGATGTGTTGGCCAATGTTGCGGTTTTCATCAGGTATATAGAGAAAATTTATGCTCTTGGACAGTAGGTGAGATCTCAGGAAATTCTGTAGGCTGAGAAGGGAAGTAGACAGGTAGACCAAAGTCTCTTGTATGCACCCCTATTTTCTAGATATGTGAAGTGGGGATACTGATAACGTCCCTACTTACTTTGTGAGCCATTGGTAGATAAATTTGGGAAGGGCCCATCTTGTATCCTCATCTGAGAAGCTCAGAGAAGGGAAGTGTCCCGGTCTTTCCAGGGATTGCTGGCAGAGCTGCTACTTGAGTTCCTGAATACTTACCTGGTCGGGGAGATAGCATGATCCCCAAGGAGGACGAGATGTGGGTCTTTTCAATTCTGCAGCATTCCCATGGTGGTGCAGCAGGAGCAGAAGGCAGCATCCCTGGTGTATAAAATCATACTGGTGTATAAATAGGACAAGTTCGGGTATAGGCTATGTAGCATCTCTACATTTAAGAAATGATATCCAGGTTAGCGCACTGCCTCTGGATGAGGCTAGCCCTCCTGATGACCTTTCTCATTGGGACCTAGGGCAGGACAGGTCCCAGCTAGTTACATGAAGATGGAGGCAGTCGATGTACTGGATGAAGGTGCCAGGCCTCATCTTGGGGTGAGAATTATCTGGGATAAGGACTAATGTCTGATACTAGACCTTCTCTACAGCAGAAGGTTCTGTGTCCAAGTAGGGGCAATCTATGGCCCTGATTGGGGAATCTATGGCCTGATTACACAGCACAGCCAAATAAAGGGGGGGATCCAACAAGGTCAGGCATCCGGTCCAGGCTGAGTATATGATTAGTTCTAAAGAATTTAGGTTAGGCCTGTAGAGTGGGAGCCTCTTTAGAAACTTGTAGACCATTTCCGTTGGCATATGTCTTCCAGTCTTAACGAACAGCTCTCTGAACCCATTGTCTGGCACAAAGAGTGAGTAGGAGAATTACTTCTCATGACTAGTGCTTAAGGCATGAGGGGAAGGTCACTCATCGTCAATGTAACTTAGGGGAAAGAGCCCAAGTTTTAAAGATATACCTGGGTTTGTGTGACTGCACGTAAGTGATAGGGCATTTCTCAACCCCCATCTCATCCACGAAGTGGGTAGCATGTCAAATATGACCCTAGGGATGCTGGGGGTATTAAATGAGATAATACATGTAAAGCTCTTAGCAGGTGCCAAGCATAGAGTAAACACTCAATATGTTAATGACCATGGAGATAAGGGTCTTCCAAACACAGGGGCAGTCCTTTACTTAAAGGAGATTATGGCAACAACCACAACTTGGCCGAACCTTCCCCCTTGAGGCTGATGAGACTAGAACACAAACACCATCAAGGAACGCTGCCTTCTTTGCTCACATCGTCAGAGGCAATGAATGGAAAGAAGCACATCGGGTCCCGTGCTCACAACTTCATTACTATTCCAGACAGCACGCGCATGGTCTGATTCTGCCAGACCCTTCAACTGCTCACTGTCTCAGGCAGAAGCAAGTCCCAAATCCTTAATCTGACATTAAAATCTCTTCGTGACCTAGAGTCCTACTTACCTTTCCACCATCTTCTCGTGATACTTAAGTTTTGTTCACTCGGCTCTTGCTACCTTGCTGGTCCTGCACTCAATCTCCAAAGCCATGCTCTGTCCTGCCTCTGCCAAGCTACCTGACATTTCCCCACTCTTGCCTGAAACTCCCACCTATTTCCCTCCGACCCGATCCCTCTCTCCTAGGCCAACTCTTACTGGCACTTTGGGTCTTGGCTTACTGACACATCTTTGGGGAGGGCTTACCTGATTTTCTGGACTGCTTTTATATGTACCCTTAGCACCTGGAAGTTCCTCTTAGCACATGTGCAGTTGAAGTTAATTACTTATAGGGATCATTATTTTTTTTTTTAAATTTTTTAAAGATTTTATTTATTTATTTGACAGAGAGAGATCACAAGCAGGCAGAGAGGCAGGCAGAGAGAGAGGCGGAAGCAGGCTCCCTGCTGAGCAGAGAGCCCGATGCGGGGCTCGATCCCAGGACCCTGAGATCATGACCCGAGCCGAAGGCAGCGGCTTAACCCACTGAGCCACCCAGGCGCCCCTAGGGATCATTATTTATTTAGATTCTCTCTGTCTCTCTTTCTGGTCTTTAAACTCCATGAGGATAGACAGTCTATTTCTTGGCGGGGTGGGTGGGGGGAGAAGAAGTGTCCTATGCCAGAAATCTAAAAACTAAAACAATGGCAAGGATTCTTGCCTTTTATTTATCCAGACACCATCTCTCCATCCACCCATCCGTCACCCATCCTTCCATCTACCCATCCATCCATTTACTCATCCATCCGTCCAACCACCCCATCCATCCATCCATCCATCCACCCACTTTATCTAGTAGTTCATTCAAGATGACAAACATTTTGAAGAGTCAGTAAGTATCAGATCCTTGTTAACTACCACGGAGGCTCATTTACACATTCATTGAGTCTGCCGCTCTTTCAAAATATATAGGAAATGCACTTCTTTGGCATCACAGGACAAGCGGGCAGACTAAGTCCTATCTGAAGGAGAATATTGGAATGTCAAGAGACGAGTTTAAAATGTGTTTTCAGTCAAGAGGCAGGGAGCAGGTTGGGATACAGAGCTAAATAAGTTGTATGGGAACTGTGAAACTTTAGTGGAGGAGAAGCTGCTGGCAAAGGCAGGCAGCCTGACCAGCACGAGAGCTGGGTGATGGGGGGCTTGTTAAGCCCTGCAGGGGACAGTGGGCAGTAACATATAATGTATAGATTACCCATAATGCAGTGAGCGAGCCAGTTCACTCCCAGGGGCTGGGCCAGGGCAGCGGCACTTAAGGTTACCCATGGCAACATGGTGGTGGTGGCTAAGATCACTTTTTAGTCTCAGCCCCCTGACTCTGTTTCTGCCTGTTTCCTTCAGTAGGATGTAAGCCCAGATCATTTTGGCTGGAGCCCTGATACCTTCCACGGACTCCATCCTCTGACCCCCTAAAGTGACTCTCGAGCACCTTCAGTGTGCTGAGCATCCCCGTTAAGTCTCCTTCTAGCTGGGGGACCCCAGGACACCCTGCATGAAGCTTGAGTTCACCACTAGCCCCTGACCCAGCTTGCTCTCAGGTGGTTGGAAGTGTGCCCCCAATTCCTTACTTCTCCCCATGATTCCTACCATTTGGAGGATTGAGTTACCATTAGTAAAGGGCTTCTGACAGTGCCTGGTGTGTGGCATTAAGCACTATTATTCCCATAGCTGTTGTCATTCATCTGCAAGACAGTGTTGTATAGTGCTTGTCCGAGATCGTAAGACCTAAGTCTCTCCAGGGCCTGTAACTAACTTACGTGTGATCTTACAAGCCCCTTAAGGCCTCTGGATGGTAGCTTCCCTGCCTGAAGTCACCCCAGAGGCCATCTTAAACTACAACTTGCCCTGTTTCCATAAGCCCGATTCTCAAAATACTAGAATGATGTATCAGCGGTTCAACCCTTCCATACATCACCCTGTTCTCATCGTGATAAGTGTCCTCCTTAATCCCCATCACCTATTTTCTCCATCCCCCACACCAGCCTCCCTTCTGGTGACCATCAGACTGTTCTCTTTAGTTCACAGTCTGTTTCTTGGTCTGTTGCTCTCTCTTTTTTCCTCCTTTGCTCATATTTTGTTTGTTTCTTAAATTCTATACGTGAGTGAAATCATATGGTATTTGTCTTTCTTTGACTGGCTTATTTGTCTTAGCATAATACTCTCTGGCTCCATCCATGTTGTTGCAAATGACAGGCTCTCATTCCTTTTTATGGCTGTGTAATATTCCATTGAATACACATACCACCTCTTCTTTATCCACTCATCTACCCATGGACACTTAGGCTGCTTCCATGTCTTGGCTATTTGTAGGTAATGCTGCTATAAACATAGGGGTGCATGTATGCCTTTGAATTTGTGTTTTTGTATTCTTTGTGTAAATACCCAGTAGCGTGATTGCTGGATTATAGGGTAGCTCTATTTTTAACTTCTTGAGGAACCTCCATACTGTTTTTCCCAGTGGCTGCCCCAGTTTGCATTCCCAACAGTGCACGAGGGTTCTCTTTCTCTCCATCCTCGTCAAACACCTGTTGTTTCTCCTTTTACTCTCTAATTTTATGCTTGTAATTAAAATTTTTCCTCCAGCTTTATTGAGATATAACTGACATAGAGACATTGCCTTTTATCTAAAAGAAGGAGGAGTGGGTGCAGAGTAGGGAAAACACTAGATTTCTATAAAGAGGGCACATGAGGGGCAGCCTGCCCTGCCATAGTTCCACCTTTCTAGAACCTTCCTTCGCTGGATTCCTTGAAGGTGATACTCCTTTTCCCAGTTTCCCTTCTTTAACCAGACACCTCCTTACCCTTATCAGCTTGAGAATTGGACAGGGGTGAACATAGCCTCCTCTTTATAGGAAGAGCTCTCTGTTCTTCCTCTGTGCCCCCACAGTGCCGTGCACTGATCTACAACACAGAGTCCGCGATGATGTAATGCCAAGACTCATCTCCGTGCCTGCCTCCTCCACTAAATTGTGAGCCCCGGAGGGCAGTGACTGTGAGATTTATCTTTGTGGCTCCAGTGCCTGGAGTAGTTGCAGTGCATAGTAGGCACTTAATAAATGTTCCTTGCATTAAAAAGATTCAATCAAGCTGCAATTTATCTCCGCCTTGCCAGTGCCCCCAATCGCACATCATTTCCCTGTGTCCTAGAGGATGCTGGGAAGATCAATGCAACCAAGGCCCGGGAGAGGAAGGCAGCCAGTGAATACAAGGTTTTGTTATTAGTGGTGTATTGCTTATTAAGAGACCCTGGCACATTGCGTCTGCCGGGGGCCGGGTGGGAGAATCGGAAAGTCGTGATCAGAATGCCAAAGTGGCTAAAAGTTCTGTTGGCAACCGTGAAGACCTCAGCTAAAAAGCCCATAATTTACATTGGATTAGCAGGTGAAAGATGATGTGACCATTGCAACAATCCCTTCTTGGCGTATGAACATCTCATTTATAAAAATATTGATTCCACTTCTTTGGACATAATTGATTAATTATATTTTGGGAGAGAAAAATCGTTTCCAGGTCTCTGCAGGGTTCGCCTGGTCTCATCTCACAATGTCCTGTTCCCCCCCGACACACACTGCCCGACTGCTGAATAACCTTATTTTTCAAGACCGCAGCTTGTCCCTCTCTGCAAGTGGGGGGCCATGGAGTCTACAAGAAAATGCAAAGAATCTGTCTTTGTGAACGCCTTAGGTGGACTGCAGAAAGAAATGGTCAAAGGATAGAATATCACAGTTGTAATCTTAGGAATGGAAAGCATCATAGAAATGAACTCAGAGGTCCTTGACCTTCAAATCTTACAACCCATCATTCACTGCATCTTAGGTGGGGGGGATAGACCAGGAAATCGGAAAATCTGAAACACATTAAAATTCTACTTCCCTGTCCTGAAAAGCCCAGTATATGTTCTCTATGGAAAATTAGAACAGTGCAGAACAAAGAAGAAAATAAAAATGATCTTCCATTATCCTGTCACATTAAAAAAAAATTGCTGTTAATATTTTAAAGTATGTATTTTCAGTAATTTTGTTTTACAATATTGGAATTATTCTCTACATGTTACTTTGTAGAGGCTGGTCTTTCATTCATTATAAAACGTGATGATTTCTCCCTGCTATTGCCTTTTACAACACAATTTTTAATGGATGGGTGTAGTTTTATATGTACGTATGTATAATAATGTCTTTGTTTCCTCACTGTTGGATTTTTAGGATGTCTCTAGTTTCCTTGTTTTGCTATTAAAAGTAACGGTGCAATTAGCACTGTGATGTATAAAGCTTTGCATATATCTCTAGATGCTTCCTTAGGCCATATTTCCTAGAGAGTGAGTTCCTGGAGCAAAGGCTGTTCATATTTCCAGGGTTTTGATGTATGTTTAAAACTGTCTTCCAAAAAGCGTGCATCAATTTATACCTCCAGTAGTACTTATTTGCTTGCACTCTGGCCAAGGTGTATTAACACATCATTTGTTTTAAAAATAAAAAAAAAGGGAGGGGGGGCACCTGGGTGGCTCAGTGGGTTAAAGCCTCTGCCTTCAGCTCGGGTCATGATCTCAGGGTCCTGGGATCGAGCCCCACATCCAGCTTTCTGCTCAGCGGGGCTCCTGCTTCCCCCTTTCTCTCTCTGCCTGCCTCTCTGCCTACTTGTGATCTCCATCTGTCAAATAAATAAATAAAATCTTAAAAAAAAATGGAAGGAAGAAAGGGAGGAGAAAAAGAAAGTCGCCAACTTCATAGTCAAAGTAAAGGGTCCCATTTGTCTTTGCTTCTTATTATAAATAGCTTTTGAGATCTCAACACGCATTTAACATGCACCATTCAGTGTTTTTAGTATTTTCTAAAGGTTGTACAACCATCATCCCCATCTCACTTTAGAACATTTTCGTCTTTCAGAAAAAATCCCTGAGCCCATTGGAGTCATTCTTCCTTTCCTCTCCTCCTAAGACAAGCTCTGATCCACTGATGCCAATGTCGGCATCTTGAGATTTGCCTGTTTCTGAACATTTTATATAAATCCCATTTCATACATGTTCTGGATTCGTATGATAGATGGTCTTTTGTGACTGGACTTTCTCCACTGAGTGTTGTGCTTTCTAGGTTCATCCATATGGTAGCATGAATCAGTCCTTCACTCCTTTTGCTTATGGCTGAATTAATATTCTATTGCATGGACGCACCACATTTTATTTCCTCATTCAGTCGTCGATGGACATCTGGGTTGTTTTCACTTTTTGCCTGTTAACGAATAGTGCCACTGGGAACATTCATAGGTGCACTTCTCTGTGGAAGTTTGTTTTCATTTCTCTTGGATCTGCACCTATGAATGGGATTGGCTGGGTCAGGGGAAAGCTCTATGGGTTTAACTTTTTGGAGAACTACTGACTTTTCTAGAGCAGCTACACACGGTTGTGCTCCTACCAGCCATGACTCAGGGCTCCCATTTCTCCACATCATCACCAACATTTACTGTCTTGCCTTTGTGATGACAAGTCATCCCAGTGGCTGCAGAGTGGTATCTCATCATGATTTTCCTTTGTACTTACCTGATGGCTAACGACACAGACCATCTGTGTCTTCATGGGTTGGTTGGTCATTTTTGTATCTTCTTTGAAGTATAACTACCGGATTCTTTGCCCATTTTTAAATTGGGTTCTTTGTCTTCTTATTTTTGACTTGTAGAAGTGATTTACATGTTTTGGGTACAAACTTCTCATCAGACATACGATTGTCAGTATTTTCTCTGAAGTTGTGAATTGTCTTTTCAGTTTGTGGACATTACCCGTTGCAGCACAATTTTAAATTTTCATGAAGCCCATTTTATCTTATGTTTTCTCTTGTGTTTTGGTGTCAGAGCTAGGAAGCCATTGAAGGCATTGCCTCACTCAAAGTCAGGAAGATTTACTCCTAGGTCTGCTTCCAAGAGTTTTATAGATTTAGATCTTACATTTAGGTCTCTTGCATCCAGAAAATTAGTACTGAGATTGAGATTCATATTTTTTATTTTGTGAATTTTCTGCTTATCTGCTTTGTTCATTTTCCCATTAGGCTGGTTTTGCTCTTATTGAATTTTATGAGTAATTCATATATTGAATGTTTGCATTTTGTTGTATTTGTTGCAATTTTATCTTCTGGTTTGTATTTTGTCTATTAATTTTGCTTGTTGTGCAAAATTACTCTTTTTAAAAAATATTAGTCTTGAACCAGTTAATGAGCAAGGAGACCAGATTCCTTGGTAGAGGGACTTGGAAAAAAAAAATAGAATTTTCTCCTCAGGCAACATCTGTGATTAGGCGCATGACCGTATTGCAGAACTGTGGCCCTTCCACAGTTTCTGGTTAGTGGGTAAAAAAAGAAAAGGTGGGTAAAAAAAGAAAAAGTGGGTAATCCTGGATTAGAAGCAGCTCACGAAGGATGAAAATTAGGAACCCAGACTTTGGGTCAAGTCATACTTGGATTCAAATCCTGGTTCTTCCCCACTCCCCTCCCCCAATCCTGGTTCTGATATTCACTTAGCTGCATGACTTCAGATAAAGCATTGAATTCTTTGAGCTCATTTCCCTCCTCTGTAAATTTGGGATTATAATCCCTTATTACAAGATTATTGTAAAGAGGAACTGAGCGGGGGTACCTGGGTGGCTCAGTGGGTTAAGCCTCTGCCTTCGGCTCAGGTCGGGATCTCAGGGTCCTGGGATCGAGTCCCCTGTCAGGTTTTCTGCTCAGCAGGGGGCCTGCTTTCCTCTCTCTCTCTCTCTCTGCCTGCCTCTCTGCCTACTTGTGATCTCTCTCTGTCAAATAAATAAATAAATAAAATCTTAAAAAAAAAAAAGGAAACTGAGGGGGTGCGTGTGGTTCTGACAATGTAACTGGTTAGAAACCTAAAAATATTCTCACCAGAAACATCTAGAAATGCTGGAAATAGTTATAATTTTAAATGTGTAGATACATTTGCAAAAAAAGAGAAGGGGTCCTTCACTGACTAAGAAGTAGAAGAATAAGTGTGTAGGTGGGCATTGTGCCCACCCTCGGTGGAAAGTCAATCCACCCAATGTCGTAGCAATGAGGGGCCATGGGTTTTAATCCCCACTGAGGACAGGGGATGAGGTTTTTAGTCACACAGTGTGGGGTGTTAGAAATGAGACCCCAACCACAGGAAAAAAAAATCCCTTAAAAAGGCTGCATCCTCTAAGAAAGAGTAGACAGGAAAAAAATCCACCAGCCAGTAAAGGCAGTTTGTCAATTTCTGCCTGACCTCTGGATAGAAAACATCCCTGTACATCTTCAAAATCACGGGCCTTCTGTTTTTCATGTACATTCGAGATTCAAATTTGCACTGAGCATACTCAAGCTGAGAAAAGAAAAAAACAGTCTTGAAAATCTATACTAACAATGACAGAAGAGGGGAACATTCCCCACTCATTTTGTGAGACAAAACATTGATACCAAGCCCTAACAAGGACAATATAAGATTTCAGGTCAACCTCATTGATGAACATAGAAAAAGCCCAAACAAAGTTTACCAAAAATAGAACCTGGCAACTCATTAAAGGGGGAGCACCTCATGTCCAACGTGGGTGTATTTCAGGAATGTGAGTTTGGATCACATTAGAAAGTCAGTGCAATTTACCCTACTAACAGATTAAAGGAGAAATAGTTTGTAATAATTTCAACGTGTAAAAACTGATAGTAATTTTTAGCAAAAGAAAAACAAAGGGAATTTTCCTTAGACTGTTGTGAAAAATCCTCTAAGAAACATTGCATTTGATAGAAAATTGAAGAAAGCATTCCTTTTAAGGTCAGGAACAGAAAAGTGGTTATCTATTGTCACTACTTTTATTCAACATTGCATTGGAAGTCCTAGTCGGTACAGTCATGTAAGAAAAGAAATAAAAGCTATAAAGACAGAGATGAAGAAAAGAATTTAATATTTCCAGATGATATGATTATTTATATAGAAAACTCAAAAGGACCTACAGATAAATTATTGGAATTAATAAGAAAATTTAGCACAATGCTTGCACAGAAAATGTAATATACAAAAATAAATTGCATTTCTGGTCACTGGCTATCAGTAGAGAGAAAGCATAATAAAATATATACCATTTGTAATAGTACATATAAAGATATCTAAATCTAAAGATTTTAAGAAACCTTTAAGGAGAAAATTATAAAATGTTATTGAAAGAAGTTAAAGGAAGCATAAAGGACTATTTTATGTTCATGGAGAAGAAGACTCAATTTCATAAAGCTGTCAGTTCTTCCCAAGTTGATCTAAAGAGTCAATGCTATTCTTAGTAAGATTCCAACAGAATTAAAAAAAATTGGTGCAAGTACTAAATTTTATGGGGGATGAAGAGTACACTTGCCACCACAAGGCCTGGGTCATGTACAGAATTGTTGAATCACTGTATTGTACACCTGAAACTAATATAACATGTATGTTAATTACACTGGAATTAAAAAAAAATTAAAAATACTACATTTTATGGAAGAATAAAGGGCTCAGAACAAGATGTCCATAAAGAAGAAAAATGCAGGAAAGCTTACCTTACCTCATATTAAGGACTAGTCGGCAAGCCGTATTGGTTAAAATCATGATAAGACTCTGTTAATTACGTCTGGTGATGCAGAGCAGGGAAGTGGTTGTATCTTTACCTCACACTATACACAGAAGTCAATTTCAGGGCCACTGAAGATTAATGTGAAAGACATAAAATCTTTTAGAAGACAGTACTGGGGTATATATTTATGACAGTGCATCAAGGAACAATATTTTAAAAACAATCCACAGGAAGTATAAATCATAGAAGGGAATGATGAATAAATTTGACTACATAAAAAAATTCCTTTTAAAAAACAACGAGAAAAGTGGCGTTAGAGCATAAGCCACAGTGTGGGAAAAGGTATTCACAGCAACAGAGCGGGTGAAGGCTTAGTATGAAGTGAATTAGTGGGTCTACAAGTCAAAGCAAATAAGGCAAACAATCAGAGTGAGAAATGGACAAGCAACTGAGAAAGACTATCACGGAAGTGGCCAGTAAATGTCATTAAACTCACAAAAAGATGCTCAACTCTATTAGTATTCTGGAATGAAAATTGAAACAACCATAAGGTACATCATACCACCAGGTCAACACCCCCCTCCACCCCCCAAAAAAGCCACAGTGAATTGTTAGTGAGGCTATGACCCCATGGCAGATTTTATCCTTTTCTGGTGGGAGATTAAAATGTGTAACCACCTTGGAGAGCAATTTGGCTTTGTCTGGTCAGGGTGAAGATAATCCTCTCTATGACCAGGCAGTCCCTCAACACTGTAGGTATATATGCAGGAGAAATGCTTGCTGATCTGCCACACAAGACACATATAGGAACGTATATAGCAACACTTTTTGATAATAGCAAAGTACTAGAAATACTTAGCAGCTCTGGGATGGAAAAATCCATTTCGGTACAAACACTGAGATTCTCAACAGCAGTGAAAATGAACCACAGCTACAGGCAATGATGATGAACCCCAGAAACATAATACATTGAGTAAGCAAAGCAAATTGTCAATGAATAATACACTACGATTCTACTTACTTAGAGTTCAAAGCCCATGAAAAATTAAACAATGGGTTGTTTATGGATGCAAATATGGTAAAATTACAAACACAAACAATGGATAAGCACACAGGATAAGCAGGAGGGGGCTGAATCTCAGGGAGTGGGATCCCTGCTCACATCAGGGAGGGACCCACGGGTAGCCTCAAAGATGTTGGTGATGTTCTGTTTCTTTAAACTAGGTGTCGGGTACACAGAGAACCTTGGCATTGCTTCCTATCTCACACATATATGACAAATATTCATTTGGATCAAGCCAATATTGAATCACTGTGGTCAAGAAACTTTCTGTATAAAGAGCCCCATAATACATATTTAGGGGCTTTGCTAGCTGTAAAATGGCCTATTGCAACCATTCTGCTCCGCTGTCATTTCCTGAAAGCCATAGACGATACGTAAATGAATGCGTTTGCCCGTGTTCGAATAAAACTTTACTCGCAAGAGCAGGCAGCCGTGGGATTTGGCCCTCAAGTGGCAGCTTGCTCACCCCGGCTTCGGTAACATCAGGTTAAAAATAAATACTAACTAAAAAGAAATCCTGTGTGTTTCTATTAACCTAAAACTATTTAAAAAGAGAAATCCATTATTAACAGAAAAGAAATGTACTATTAATGATAAAAAGGGTTGATATAAGATAATAACAGGAGTGATTTATTAGGAAGATAGAACACTCCAGGACCTGGATAGCTTAAGTAGGGGAGTAGGCAGATTCAAAACATAAAAAGTAAGTATAAAATCCACAGTCAGAATGGAGAGTTTAACACACTTCTCTGAGTAACTGATAGGTGAAACAGGAAAAAAATTAGAAGGTTATGGACAATCCAAAAAACGAAACTGGCAGGATTTTGGCGAATGGACATATATAGAACATTTCAGGTAATATTTAGAGAACATAAAAATTCTTTTCCACAATACTTTGACTATTTATAAAAACTATGATCCAGCCACACAGCGAATCTAAATAAATACTAACAAACACTACATGCTTTAACCATAGTACCAGAATGCTAGAAGCCAAGAAAAATTTATGTGTTTTAGAATTTAACAATATAAGTATAGATAATTCATGTGCCAAATAGCACAGTAAAGTATAAAGGGTAGGAAAGGAAGGTAATATTCAAATTATACCTGTGAACAAAATCTTAAATGCAATATCAGCAAACGAAAAATAGCAACTTGTCTTAAAAATACATCATGGGGGCACCTGGGTGGCTCAGTGGGTTAAGCCTCTGCCTTCGGCTCAGGTCATGATCCCAGGGTCCTGGGATCGAGCCCCACATCGGGCTCTCTGCTCAGCGGGAAGCCTGCTTCTCCCTCTCTCTCTGCCTGCCTCTCTGTCTACTTGTGATCTCTCTCTGTCAAATAAATAAATAAAATCTTAAAAAAAAAAAAAAAAAACCATCATGGCTGGGGCCCCTGATTGGCTCAGTGGGTTAAAGCCTCTGCCTTCGGCTCAGGTCGTGATCTCAGGGTCCTGGGATCGAGCCCCGCATCAGGCTCTCTGCTCATCAAGGAGCCTGCTTCCCTTCCTCTCTCTCTGCCTGCCTCTCTGCCTACTTATGATCTCTGTCTGTCAAATAAATAAGTAAATCTTAAAAAACAAAACAAAACAAAACATCATGGCCAAGTAGGGAATTTTTTTTCCAGCAACATAAAAATAGCCTACTAATTAAAACTTTGGCTACTAGTCCAGAGAAAACTACATGATCCTTCCAACCTATTTGGCAAAAGGTATTTAGTAAAATTCAAGAAATATTCACAGTTAAGAGAAAGATTTCAGCAAGTGGAAACAGAAGAAAACTCCTGAACTTGATGAATACGTTACCCTCAAGAGGAAAAAAAAAACAAAAACACACAACTCTCAAATCCTTAGGCTGAGTGATAAAGCCTCATATAAATCATGGTATTTTTGATACAAATTTATATATATATATTTATATATATATTTATTTATATATATATAATAATTTATTATTATACATATACATATACATATACATATACATATACAAATTTATATATATATATAATAACATGTATTTGTACGTTTATGATCCTACCCAGGAAGCAGGAAATTCCAAAGCCCTTCTGTTGCTTCACATGGAAACTGCCCAAGATTTGCACCCTGTGGTGGAGATGTTGATTTAAATTCTACTTCCAAGGCAACAAATTATAAACAGGAACAGTTACTTTAGAGCTGGAGACATTTTAGGGTTATGGGTGATATTTCACAGCACAGCAGCCATATCTGATGACGAAGTGACTTAATACATTCTTTTGTGCCACGATTCCCACGTACGGTTTTATAGTAACAGGGACCAGGACAGGAGTATTTATTTGCGCACTGTTCTCCATGTTCAACAGGAGAGTGAGACTGATGAATTTGTTAATATTCTCACCATCTCACTTTCAAAGGAGCTTTATGATGCAGGAATATTGCCTTTTTTCCCCCCTTGCCACTCCTCCGGGATTGAAGAAACATTTCCTCCTTCTTCGTGACATTTCTTTCAGTAGTGGTTAAAAGGGTGTTTGGTTTCAAGGTTAAACACAGGAAATCCCTTAGGTGCACTTGGAAAAAGGAGTCACCTGAAGTACGTAAAATCCCCAATGGGGGAAGAAGGGGAATGAAAAGAATTGTAACGAAAGGAACACGACATTTCCATCACCTCCCAAAACTTCCTCTTGCCCTCTTTATTGTTGTTATCATTTTGTGGTATGAACACCTAACCTAAGGTCTACTCTCAGCAAATTTTAGGTGTATGATACAGTACTGTTAGCTGGGTGGTGATGGCTTCGCAGGTGGGTACTTACCCTAAAACTCACTCAGTTGTATCTGCTAAATATATACAACTTTTTACACAGCAATCATACCTCAATAAAATGGTGTTCTTAAATTTTTAATTTAATTTTTTTAAAAAAAGTTTTATTTATTTGAGAGAGAGAGAACGCAGGAGCAGGGGGAAGGGACAGAGGGAGAAGGAGGCTCCCCTCTGAGCAGGAAGTCGGACGATTCCGGGGGCTCAATCCCAGGCCCCGAGGATCATGACCAGAGGCCAAGGCAGATGCTTAACCCACTGAGCCACCCAGGTGCCCCTAGTGTTTTTTTGTTTGTTTGTTTTTTGTTGTTGCTTAGAAGAGTATGAGATGGGATAGTGATAGTTTTCATCCAGAGGCATCAGGTACCAACATCCAAGAACAAACATACATAATGGTGAAACATGAGCACATATTCTTTAGAGTCAGTAACAAGTATATGTTCATCTCTGCTTCTATCCCATACTTCTGCTATTAAAAAAAAAAAGCATCGTTGATGTTTAGTGAATTGCACACATTTAATGTGTAAATTTGATAAGTTTTGACACATGTACACTCCCATGAAACTGCCATCACAACCAAGATAATGAGCATGTCCATTGCCCCTGGAAAGCTTCTCCCTGCTCTTTGGTATTCTCTCCCTTGCCCCTCCTTGCCTGCCAGAGCTGGGATTTGCAGCTCACTTTCAAGAATTTAATGCTGATAAAATAATACAATATGTATTTTTCGCATCTGCTTGTGTTACTCAAATAACCACCTTCCTGTGTTCCCATCTTGGATCATCGCATTATACTTCACTCCTTTCCATTGCTAAGCATTCCACTGTCTGGGTAGACCAGAGTCGGCTAATTCTCTTGTCTGTTTATTGAACATTTGTACTGTTTGCAGTTTCTGACCATTTCAACTCAAGCCACTGTGAACATTTGTATGTGTGTCCTTGTGTAGACATACTGCTTTTATGTCTCTTGCTGAAGTCCCCGGGAGCGGAAGGACAGAATCATAGGGTTACGTGCATATTTAACTCTTTGGCCATGGCCAGACTGCTTTCCATTGTGCGTATAACCCTTTCACATCCCCCCATCCCTAGCGATGTAGGAGGTTTCCAGTTGTACCACATCCTTTGCCAACACTTGGTATGGTCGGTTGTTCTAATAGGTGAAGACTGGTATCTCATGGAGGTTTTGTTTTTGTATTTCCCTGATCACTCACCATGTTGAACATCTCTCCGTGTGTTTATTTGCAACCATGTATCTTCTTTGATAAAGTATCTGTTCAAATATGTGGTCTAATATTACGACTGTTGGTTTTTAATTATTGGAGTTTAGTTGACACACAATGTTACATTAATTTCAAGTGCACAACTTAGTGAGCCCACAGCTCTGTGCATTGTACTGTGCTCAGTAGAAGGGGAGCTACCACCTGTCACCACACACCACGACAATCCCATTGACTGTTTTCCCGCTGCTGTGCCTTTCGTCCCCGTGATTTACTCATTCCGTAACTGGAAGCCTGTACCTCCCACACCCTCTCACCCATTTTATTCACTGCCCCCCACCCCATCCTCTTTGGCAACTCTCGTGTTCATGGGTCTGTTACTGCCTTTTTTTGTGTGTTTGTTTCATTTTTTGGATTCCACATATAAGTGAGATCGTATGGTATTTGTCTTTTCTTTGTCTGACTCATTTCACTTAGCATCATACCCCCTCAGTCCATCCATGTTATCTCAACTGGCAAGCTCTCATTTTTTTGTGGATGAGTAATATTCCATTTTTTTGTTTCGTTTTGTTTTGCTCTCTTATTATATATTTTGGATGCAGGTCTTTCAAAAAATCAGGTATGTGATTTGCAAATATTTTCTCAGCCTCTTTTCATGCATTCTTTTACCAATCTCTCTTTTTTTTTAAGATTTGATTTATTTGACAGACAGAGATCACAAGTAGGCAGAAAGGCAGGCCAAGAGAGAGAGAGAGGAAGGGAAGCAGGTTCCCTGCTGAGCAGAGAGCACAATGCGGGGCTCGATCCCAGGATCCTGAGATCATGACCTGAGCCGAAGGCAGAGGCTTTAACCCACTGAGCCACCCAGGTGCCCCGTACCAATCTCTTTTTAATACAACTGTACTGGGGTGTGATTCCTATATTATAAAAATTCACCTGTTCTGAGTAAAGCATTGAACATTTTAAGAACATTTTCAGAGTTGTGCAATAATCACCACCATTACAATTTTAGGATATTTCATCACTAATTAAGATTCTCTGTGCCTATTTGTGGGCACCTGTTCCCACCTCTAGCCCCAAGAAACCACTGGTCTCCTTTCTGACTCTATAGACTTGCCTTTTCTTGGCGATTTCATATAAATGAAGTCAGACATTATGTGGTGTCTGGGTCTGGCTGTCTTCACTTAGTGTTAACATCTTTGGGGTTCATTCATGATGAACTGGTATCAGTAGTTCTGGTATCAGTAGTTCATTCTGATACTGATATGTCTGGTATCAGTAGTTCATTCATTCCTTTTTATTTCTGAGTGGCATCCATTCCTCAGTTGGTGGACAGTTGGGTTTTTCAAGTTTTGGGCTCTTGTTACAAATAATGTCATGATGAACATTCGTGTACAAGTCTTTATCCAGATATCTATTTTATTTTTCTTAAATACCTAGGAGTGGGATGGTGGTGTCTCATGTGAAATTTGTTTTTAAATCTCTGAGGATCTGCCAAACTTTCTTTGAAAGTGACCGCATCGGGCGCCTGGGTGGCTCAGTGGGTTAAGCCGCTGCCTTCGGCTCAGGTCATGATCTCAGGGTCCTGGGATCGAGTCCCACGTCGGGCTCTCTGCTCAGCAGGAAGCCTGCTTCCCTCTCTCTCTCTCTCTGCCTTCCTCTCCGTCTACTTGTGATCTCTCTCTGTCAGATAAATAAATAAAATCTTAAAAAAAAAAAAAAAAAAGTGACCGCATCATTTTACATTCCCATCAACGCTGTTTTCACATCCTTGCCAATACTTGTTTGTATCTGCGTTTGGTATTGTTTCTATCTAGGTGGGTGTGACGTAGTATCTTGTTGTGGTCTGAATTTTATTTCCTTGATTGTTCGTGATGTTGAGCATCTTTCCATGTGCTGACTGGCCATTTGCATATCTGTTTTCTTTGATGAAATTTCTGTCCAAATATTTTGTACACATTGCAACTTCAGCCATTATTTTCTTAAGACTTATTTATTTAATTTGGGGTGGGGTGGGAGTGCACACACACAGAGGGAGGAGGGGCAAAGGGAAAGGGAGAGGGAGAGACTCCTAAGCAGACTCCCTGCTGATTGTGGACCCCAGCATGGGAATGGATCCCATGACCCTGAGATCACCACCCAAGCTGGAATCAAAAGCTGGATGCCCAACTGACTGAGCCAACCCAGGCGTCCCTCTGCATCACTTTTGATTAATGGATTATATTTTCTTGCATCTTTGTATGATTGGTAATTTTTGATTGAATGCCAAAATTTAATTTCACTTTGCTGTGTGCTAGATATTTTTTATTCTTATGACTACTCTTAAGCTTTGTTCTTGCTTGTGATTATATGACTTGAAACACTTTTGATCCTTTGGGGTCTTGCCTTTAAGCTTTGTTAGGTGGAATCAGAGCAACATTTAATCTAGGGCTGATTTTACCCCATTTCTGAGGCAAAACCCTTCTAGTACTCAGCCCAGTGTACTGTGAATTATGACGTTTTCCACTATGACCGGTGGAGAGAGACATTATTATTTCCTGGCCTTGTGTGATTCCCAAGTCTTACACACTTTAATCTTTTATGGTGGTTCTTTACTTAACCTCAGGGATTTCTCTAAATTCCTTTTTTTTTTTTTTAATTCCAGTATAGTTAACATACGGTCTTATGTTAGTTTCAGGTGTACAATATAGTGATTCAGCACTTCCGTATAACACCCGGTACTCACCATGACGGGTGCCCTCCTTAATCCCCATCCCCCCACTGGCCTCCCCTCTGGCAACCACCAGTTTGTTCTCTGTAGTTAAGAGTCCATCTCTTCGTCTTTCTCTTTCTCTTCTCCCCTTTGCTCTTTTGTTTTGTTTCTTCAATTCCACATGTGAGTGAGATTACATGGCATTTGTCTCTCTCTGACTGGCTTTTTTCACTTCGTGTTATACTCCCTAGATCCATCCATACGATCGCAAATGGCAAGATCTCATTCTTGAGTGGATCAGGGTTCAGCTGAGGACTCAACAGGGACGTTCTACAGATCCATGAAGAGCTCCCTCTCTGAATAGTTTTCTCCTCTCTGGTATTCTGTCCTGTGAACTCTAGCCATCTTGGCCTTTCTGGAATTTCAGACCTATCTCCTTAGCCCAGGTGGATTCCACTCTGCCTGGGGTCACACTCCTTGCACCAGAAACTTTCTCTGAGTGGTAGTCTGGGGCACTCCCAGAGCCTACTGCGTTTTTCCCTGTCTGTCAGAATTCACTGACTCTATTTGCCTAATATCCAATATCTTGAGAACCATTGCTTCGTAATTTTTTAGATAACTTTTTTTTTGATGTTTCAAGTGAGAAGTTAGATTCAGTTCCCGTAACTCCGTCTTGGCCAGAAAAGGAAGTGCTTCCTTTCAATGTTGAACTGAGGGCATGACGGTAGTGTAATAAGACATATACACCTAGACCCACACACACGCCCGCAAAGAAATAAAGCTGTAATGATTGTAAAGAAAGAAATAAGGCTGTCAATATTCACAGTTGGTATGACTGCGTAGAAACATTCCACAGGATATACAGTCATATTAATAACAAATACGAGAGTTCATCAAGTTGCTGGATAAAGATCAATACACAGAAAAAATCAATTGCCTTCTTAAACACCAGCCAGAAACAATTAAAAACAGCAATTTAAGAGATTCAATGTACCATAACAACAAAGCCCCTAAATTAATTAGAAGTATATCTAGCAGTGGATGTATATAAACTTTATGTAGAAAAATAAAGTATCTTATTGAAAAACATGAGAAGACCTGAAGATATGGGAAAATCGTGCTGTGTTCATGGATCAGAAAATCTCAGTTAAGATGTCAGTTCTTTGCAGGTTGAGCTATAAATTTATGTCATTGCTATGGAAATATTCAAATGCTTAACATTAATATTATTATCTTGGAGGAACTTCACAATAAGGTCTATAAAACTCATGGAGCAGAGTAAGGGCCAAGAATATCTAAGACAATTTTGACGAAGAAAAATAGAACATTTCCTTCTTTGGCATCAAGATTTACTCTAAAGTTGCTCTATCAGTAAGGGTCTCGTCAGGAGCGATCTACCACACCAGTTGCTAGAACAGAGAGAGTTTCATAAAAGGACTGTCAACTGGGTATAAAATTGATTAGGTAAATAAAAGGCTGTAAAGGACACAAAACTATCACAGAGGCAGTGACAGGAGCTAACTATTAACGCAGGAACGAAGAGACAAAGGGAAGGGGATGGAATTATCGAAAGTCGATGCCGAGAGGAGGACCCCTCATGACTGATTCTGAGTTCTGAGGAGGGAGCTCCACTCGTTGGTGCTGGTGTCCCAAAGAGGGTGCGGTGAGGCTGAAGAACCACTGCTCCCGGACTGAGGAAGTGGGGGTGTGTGATCATAGTAGGGACCAGAAGCAGGCAGAAGGAGTGAGCCTCGAATTCTTCCCTCAGCCTCTCAGCTTGAGAGCCCACTATGGATGCCTCGCAGAAGCAACTGGCAAGGCAGAAGTGGGGGTCACGGAGTCCCAGCCCCAGCCTCACAAAGTATTGTGTGGAGCCGAGACACAGAAGCTTGGGAGCTGGGAAAGCCATATGATGAAAACCATGGTATGGGCGTGGGAACGAACCCAGCAGTTCAAACAATATTACGAGACCATCTAAATGCAGACCTTCTTGTAATTAGGGAGTTTGGCATATGACATGATAAAATAGGAACCACTCGTACCAGGGCAATTTGCTATCCATATGGAAATGGATTCAAATTCGATGCCTAACTTTATGGAAAAATTCCAGATGTAGTCAAATTATAGATGTGAAAAGCACACATAAATAAAACTTTTAGAAGAAAGCCTAGGAGAATCTTTTTATGAGATTCCGTGGGATAAAAATTCCCCAGATAGAAAAGGAAAAACCGGGGCGCCTGGGTGGCTCAGTGGGTTAAGCCGCTGCCTTCGGCTCGGGTCATGATCTCAGGGTCCTGGGATCGAGCCCCGCATCGGGCTCTCTGCTCAGCGGGGAGCCTGCTTCCTCCTCCTCTCTCTCTGCCTGCCTCTCTGCCTGCTTGTGATCTCTCTGTCAAATAAATAAAAAATAAAATCTTTATAAAAAAAAAAAAAAAAGGAAAAACCTCAGCCACAAAGGAGAATACTGATAGACACCAGCACATTAAATTAAAACTTCCATATGACAAGATATATATTAAACAGTCTGAGGGAAGGTACTTGCCCATCATATCATTAGGAAGGGATCAGCATGTAGGATGTATTAAGAACTCTCAGAAATCATTAAGAAACAACCCAATAATGATAAAGTATGTGGAAAGGTAATTAGAAGGAAAAGAAAACCTGATATCCAATAAAATGTAAAAATCTTCTCAATGCCACTATTGGATCTATTCAGAATGTAACAGAGAAATACCAGTTTGTACTTGTCACTCCGAGAAAATCAGTAAGTCTGGCAACATAAATGTTGGTTGAAGATATGGAGAAGTGGAAAGTCAACTTTCTGGTAGGAGTCTAAATTGGTAAAGCCACTTTGGACAGCAACTTGGCATTACCTAGTGAAGTCAGAGGCTCTCGGGCTCATTACCTACTGACTCCACTCCTGGATGTTTGTGCTGGAAAATTTTTCCTGTATGTGCCCAAGGAGAACTATACAAAGATGCTTATTATAGTAGTTTGTCATTGCAAGAATGAAAAAAATAGCCAATGTTCTCTCAGTAGGGGAATGGTAAATAAATTACAGGATATGATATTACGGTTTAAATGAATGAACCAGATCCATACGTATCAATATAGATAAATTAAGAAAACTAAGTTTGAGGAGAGAGCAAGTTTGAGAAGGATACTGCCTGTAAAATTTAAAACACACAAGCATTAAAAAAATATGTATATATGTACACACATACATTGATAATAAATACAGTTTATGCATATATAGAAAGATGGAATGAATGTAAACTTAGTCGTAGTTTATTCGTACCGACCCGATCTTGAAGGTACTTCTGGGGGAGGATAGAAATACCGAGAAGAATATGGGGTGTTAATGAGGACATGTTTACCAGCATCTCTAACATTTTATTTCTTTAAAAAAGTTTTAAAGCAATCTGGTGAAATGTTAACATCTCTTTAACCTTGGAAAAGATCACATAGGTGTTTGACACATTCTTTTCTGTACATTTGCAATGTAACATGACTAGACAAAGGGTGAGACTGAATGAGATGATGTGCGCAAAAGCACTGAGGTCACACTGCATCGTCAACATTTTGATTGTTAAGCTGAGTGTCCAAGGTCATTTGCAAACAATCGTGGCCTTTGGATGCTGAGGAAGCTCTCCTCCTGGCTTTCTGAAAACCATGTGCCCCCTCCATCCCTCCATGGGTTCACACTGCTCATTTAGGACAGTGTTGTCATTTCATAGCTGCAGGAAGTAAAGCTCAGAGAAGAGGAGTAATTGGTCCACAGGGACCCAACCAAATAGTGTTTCTTCTGGAGCTGGGACCCTTTTAGAATTCGATTCACCATCGACTTTCTGGCCCAGGACACACCACACGAGATGGAGAAGTGCTGGCCAAATCGGCCACATCTGAGTTTGAACCTGACCTCGTGTTGTGGAGATCAAACTATCCTCCTCCCTCTTGGAGTCTCAGTTTTCCAACAGAAATATTGGGAAGATAAAGGCTAGTTCATGGGCGTACTACAGAGCTTTGGGGGTTAGTGTTTCACATGACTCCTGGCTTAGGGAGAAACTCAGTCACTCCCGGTCCTCTGCTTCAAGCTCCTCTGCAGAGTGGGTTACCCAGGGGGTGTCTACTCCTTTTTCTTCACCAGAAGAATCCCGCTCTTCTCACTCACTCAGTGTCTTCCTATTGAGAAAACCTCACTTGGGCTCCAGAACTGAAACTGACACCTGGAGCTCCAGACTGCATCAATGAATCAGCCCAGACATTCTGCAGGAGCTGTTGGGATAGAGAAACAGTCTTCCCATCAGGGTTGATGAGCTCTGGGTTGTTGGCTGCTTTGCCCTCCTGCAAGTAGCTTCTGCTAGAGAGTGAAAATGGTACAAGAGAAAGAGATACGACAGAGTTCTGATGACATTGCTAGTGTTCTTGGATCCAGCCATACCTGAAACTTGCACGAACCTTTCAGTTATATGAGCTAGTCCCCCTTCTTCCTCGCTTCCTTTTTTCCCTATTTTTGTTTGTTAGTTTTAGCCTGTTTGAGTGAGGTGTCTACAACCTTCAACCGAAAGAGTTAAAATCCTTGGTGTTTCGAGGTTTTAGTCGAATCATTGACACTAAAATGGTGATGAGGCCACCCACAGTTCTACAACCTGGCTCATCTTATTCAAGATTAACATCCCCACCGGCCCAGCTGTTTCCTGTAGAGCAGTCATCCAACATCTTCAAGTTCTAGCTCGAGGAAATGCTACGTGGATACTGAGGGTCAGTGCCTAATTCTCCGGCGGTGACATAAGTCTCTTTCATGCGAAGTGTTTAAGGAGACACAGAGCACATTCTTCCCTCTGATTCTTTAAGCATGAGGGACGTAGGTGGTGATGCAGCTGCATTAAGCCCCGATCCAGGCAAACACCTGCAGGGCCTTCCCGCTGTCTAGATGAGGCAGCCTGATGGATGGTGGGGCTCCTGGGGTTCCGAGAGACGTCTTGGCAGCTGGAACACACAGGCAGGGAAAAGCAACTCGCCAGCCGGCACGGTTTCCAGATCCTTCTGGCCATAGGTGCAGATGCCAGGCTTCAGACCAGCTTCATTCCATCCCCTTGCCTGGCACATCCAGGGAAGAGGCAGCTTTTCAATGGGGGTGGGGGAGTGTAGAATCATTTTGCCGCCACTGCCAGGTGATCCTGTGTGCGAACGTGTACGTGCAGCCTTTTTATGGTGGACGGTGGTTAAGGCACGAGTTTTGGAGTCAGAAAAACCTGGGTCCCAATAAGGAGCCATGTGATCCCACCTCTCAGAGCCTTTGTCCTTGTCTCAATAAAATGTGGCCAATGAGAATATCCACCTCCCAGGGATGTGGTGAGGGTCAAAGTCATGTGGTAAAGAACTTAGCACATGGCCTGACCTGCCTCAAACACTAAATGAGTTCATCATCATTAGAAGTGACCAGAGTGCTCCCTGTCTGTCTGTCCCCAAGGGTCACTAGTGGGACCCTTGATTTAGGGGTAGGGCTGGTGGGCCTGTCCTTGAAAGTGGCAGGAGGGCAGGAGTGGAGGCTACAAGTCCCACTTGAAGCCAAGCTGATGGGTGGCGATTGGGGGTGTGGCCAGTTTCCAAGGGTGAGGGATCCCAGGGACCTAGCCAGGGACAGAAGTGACCCCTCAGGCTCAACATTCACTCTCTCCATCTGTGACACAGCAGGTCCAGGGGCCCAATGGCCTGTCTTCTGCAGAAGGCCCCTCTGCCAGCCCCCTCCAGGGCCCTGTCCCTCCACTGCCCACCCTGATGGAACCATTTGTCATTGTCACCAGCAGACAAATAGCCCTGGCAGTGGGAGGCACGAGAGCAGGACTGCAGTGTCAGTGTCCCCAGAAATCCAGTCTCTGCCTGGCCCAGGCTCATTTGGCTGGGGTGGGTAGGTGGGTAGGAGCTGGCCTCTGGGGTTCAGGGAATAAGAAGGGAAGTCCCAGTTTTGTAGTGGGTATAAATCTCATCTCATGATCTCAATGATGTAAGAAACAGAGTCTAAACAATCATGTCAGTGAGTTTGACTGAGAGGGTAGAAACAGAACATCAGGCGAGTGCGTGTTCTCTCATCCCCTAGGGTCTTGTCTGAGTCTGGAAGTGCCAAGACCTCCGTGAGGGTCAGTGGGAAGTATGGGCAGAGGAAGGAGCTCTGTTCTCGGTGTTGTCATCTGTGTGTGTCAGCTGCCTCCGTGCTATGCGTGGTCCCATCTGGTTTGGTCTTCCATTCATACAGGTCACTGCTGTGTCTTTCTTCCTACCACTCCAGGAGTCCAAACCCTTCCTTGTCACCTTCTCTCTATCTAGGGTGCATGGGGTCATTCCATGCAGGGGCTCAGGGTTTCTTTTACAAATTGCACAAAAGATCGATTTTCCGCTCCTGATCTGGCTTGGAGCAGGGAGCTCTGGGCTCCTGTCACATTCGGGGACTTTCACCCTGTGGCAGAGAGCACAGGTCCTCTCTTCTTGGGAGTCCCCACAGGGGACAGGGGGTTCTGCAATGCTCTGCACCATCACTCTGAACTTGGCCTTGGGGAGAGAGAACTTGCCTCCTTCTCATTCACTCCCCAAAGTCAAAGTCCCTTGCCCTCAAATTCTCCTCCTTCCCCCAAACCTGGCAGGCGTTTATTCAATCTGCGAGTACGTCTTTTTAAGTTTCTGAGATGCATCCCTTAATATACATTCACCTATGGTCTTTAAACTCTTCTGGTCTTTGTGCTTTGAGTTGTTGGACCTGAGACATCCCACCTCTAGGCCGAATATTGGCCACCCTGGATGTTCTGTGAGTGATGGAAACGTCACGTCACATCTTGGGGCAACCGGCATTTCTAAGAATGAAAGAAAAGGTACAAGTTGATTAACGTATCAAGGCGTCTTCCCCCAGAGCCTGAAATAGGCTTTGGTGTGAACATAAGAAACTTTGTGTTTAGGTCCAGGCAGACGGTTTTCTTTGGAGATCAGTTCCTGGACCACAGTTTGGATTTCTGGGGAATGAAGATGGGAAATTTTATCTTAAAATGGTGTAATTGTAGTGTTGCATCCGCATTTCCCCCAAGAGGTCTCAGGGCCTCCCAGTGGGGGGGGGGGGGGGGGGGGGGGCAGGAGGAGCACTGTTTTTGAAAGACAATTATGGCCAAAGGTCCGCCACCGTAGGAAGCAAGCCAGAGCTCCAAGGTCAGACTGTGTTGCCAATTCACTGGGTGATGTGGGTGCATCATCACTGTCTCTGGGCTTTATTTTCATGGCGCCTAAGAGAAGGGGAGTTATAACCATCACCCCCTGGGGCTGTTGTGTGGGTGCGGTGAGGGGACCTATGAGCACACCATTAACGTGCAAACACAAGGGTCAGTAACAGTATCTGAGAGAGTGAATGTCAAAGTCAATAGGCAGGTGTTACGGCAAGAAAGTGAAGCGTGTGCTGCTCCCAGGGATCTTCTTGGTTAAAGCAAGGGTGCATATCATCACAAAGTCAGACTCTGGGTTTGACTGCCAAATACCAAATGCGTGACCTTGGGTGAGGGATTTAATCACTTTTAATATCTCACTTCTCCCATCTATAAAAGGGCCTTTGTCCTAGGGTTCAGTTTCTGGCTATGTTATGAAAATTAAATGACACGAGGCATGGAAGTAGGAATGTGTAGTAGGTGCTCAATAAACACGAACGATTATGGTCAAGAAAGCAATGCCTCTTGGTCTTCAAGAGTTCAGCCCCTGGGAGTGTGGGTTTCTATATGAAAATTTTCACCCTGTGGATAAAGGGCTACATACTTTCTGGCCATAGATCTTTGCCTGTTTTTGCTCTGCAGAATCTGTTTTTCCAGTTCCCTGAATATTAGCTTGTTTGTCTCCCCATTGTCCTTGAACTTGGCATGTATGGGCCACCTCCTCTCTGTGCCTCTCGTCCACCCTCCTGGTTGTGCCTGCATATCCCACTCTGGACCTGCACTGCCCTCCCCACTTTCTCTGGGGGCTCTTCTACTTTCCTCAGGTGCAGGGGCTGTATCTCCCACTTTCCTGCACGTTTCTGAACGTTTCTCCCTGGAAAGGCCAAAGTTATCCACTGGGAATCTCCAGGCGTTGGGGGACAATTCTACCCACTGTGCTTGTGACCACCCTCCGCAGTTTTTAAACCCCCGGCTTTACTGGCCCTTTTCTGTTCAGTGCCTGTGGCAGAGACTGGAAGAAGATTCCCTGAACTCAGTTCTTCCTGGGAGCATTGCTGGATTACACTGTCCTTACCTCCCTGGCAGGGGAATGTGCACAGCCAGACCTGGCCCCCTTGCGGGCTGCTTTTTCCAGCTAAGCTTCTCCAGCCTTCAGCCTCTTTGCTTGAGAGCAGGTTAGTCGTATTACTCCTCCAATTTCCAGCTCCCTGTACCAGCTGCTCAGTTAGAACAGCGCACTGTATTTCTGGTGACGTATGCATTTCTCTCACCAGACACTGTGCTCAGAGGGGAAGAGTATTGGTATTCGTTTGACAGGTCCTCTATACCTATGGATCCCCTCTATAAGTATGGGGGAGGCGGAAGTCTGTCTGTCCAGATGCAGTACAGCCAAAGTATTGGCCATAAGGCCAGTGGCGAGGTCACATGGCACGTTTCTCCTACCTCAGAAGGCAACGGATATGGTGTAGAAGAGGAGGAACGTTTGTTCCGGGTGGTCCCAGAGGTCAGAACCAGGACCAGTGGCTGGGTGTGGGATCGAACACTAGTTCGGTTAAAGTTGACACTTTCCCCTATTTCCTGACATACTTAAAGAAAAAAAAAATTCAGATGTATTTCAAACATCAGAAAAATTCAGAAAAAAAAAATTGTATTATGAGCCTTCCATCAAGGTGCAAAACATGTGGACATTTTGTCATATTTGCCCAGGCTTCTCCGTTAAAGAAAGAAACGTCATGGAGAGCGTTAATGATGCCCCTCCCCCCGACCCTCCTCAGAGGTCACCCCCGCCCGGTATCCATCCCATGCAAGGTTTTTTTTTTATCATTTCTAAACACGAGGTACATTATATTAAAGTGAATATTCACATATATTAAATATATATAAACTAATATATGTGTGTATATAGTATCATATTGTATATATCAATACAGTGTTTTTGAGACTTCATTTAGTTGCCCGTAGACCCTAATGAATTTATCAGAATTACTGAAAACTTCCACTACTGCACGGATAAACCAATTTGCCGTGTGTGTGTGTGCCTACTTAGATATATTTGCTTTTGTTTTTCGCTATGATAACCGGCTCTGAAAAAGAACGTCCTTGCCTGAGCTTCATGTGTGCCCCAAAGAACACATGTTTGTCACAGAGCCGCCTGCTTCCAGAGGTAAAAGACTTCTAGCTCCTGGCATTGGTCATGGAGAGGATTAGCAAGGAATGCTATAAAGGGGTTTCCTTCCCCGTTTTTGTTTTTGTTTTTTTAAAGATTTAATTTATTTGACAGAGAGAGATAGAGAGAGAGAAGCAGGGGGAGTGGGAGAGGGAGAAGAAGGCTTCCCACTGAGCGGGGAGCCCAATGCAGGGCTTAATCCCAGGACCCTGGGACCATGAGCGGAGCAGAAGACAGACACTCAACGACTGAGCCACCCAGGCGTCCTTCCTTCACTGGTGTTTAAATTGAATCTGATGATATGCAAATTCCCTCCCAACCCTGAAACTCAAGGCTTTTGTGAGTTTATTAAATACACATGCAATCGGGTTTTCTTTGAATTCTGGGGTCACAGGGAAAGTGCAACAGAAGCTAATCATGGCAGGCGGCAATGATTAGAAAAGTCTTCAGAGATGATTAATTGCAGCTCAGCTATCGGTGGGTGTCCTCATGCAGGACATAGAATGTGCTGGAATGGCCATTATGCTAGGCATTGTTCATTAAGTCATTCAACAAATGTTTATTGAGCACTTATTATGGGGGCCAGGCACTGTTTGAAGCGTCAGGTGTATATGGTGGAGACAAGTCTCTCCTGGAGTTTATGACTGCAGAAAAACGTGTGCTGTAATGTCAGGTGGTGTTCTGGGTTGAATTGCATCCCCCCAGAATTCATATGTTGGAGCCTTAACCCAGAATGTGAATGTCTTCAGAGAGAAGAGCTTTAAAATGGTGAATTAAGTGAAAAGAGAGCCATTAGGCTGAGCCCTAATCCAATCTGGTGTTCTCAAGAGAAGAGGACATGAGGCCACCCAGAGAGAAAACCGGAGGACACATGCGCACAGAGAACCAGGTAAGGACACAGCCAGAGGGTGGCCATCCCTGAGCCAAGCAAAGAAGCCTCAGGAGAAACCATACCTGCCAACATCTTGACCTTAGACTTCTGCCCTCCAGGACTGTGAGAAGACACATTTGTATTATTAAAAGCACCCAGTCTGTGGTCTTGTGTTCCAGCAGTCCGAACAAACTAAAATGAGAACTATGGAAAAAGATAAAGCAAGGAATGGGATGGAGAATAAGGGGCTTGTGGTTTTAGTATGGCCCAGAAAACACTGCTGTCTGAAATACCATTAGATCTGTGATACTTACCTCTATTTGACAAATGAGACCATTTCAGGCTCAGAGAGGTAATTGACTTCTACAAAGCCATACAGCAGAGAAGCAAACAGAGATTCAAACTTTTGGGGCTTTTGATTCCAAATTACTCTCAGTTCTCACAGTGCTGCTCTGTTGTTCTTTTTTATTTTAAGGGACACTAGCATAAAGATGGTGCTTTACAGTTTGTAAATTATTTTCAGATGTACTCTCATGTTTGGTCCTCTAATAAATTATGTAGGGAGATGAGTTCCCTCCTCCTCCACTTCTTTATAAACTGTTTACTGTGGCTCAAAGAAGTTACATCACTGGTCTCATCTCCCAGCTGCCCAGTCAAAGAGCAGAGCAAGACCCTAATTCTACTCCGTTGATCCTTCCTTCTGTAGTCCTTCTATAGGAGAAAATGTTTCCTCTTCAGACAAAGCCTTGATCAGTTCTTGAAATCTACACGGAGATACAGCCTCGTCTCTACTCTCCCGAGAGAAATTCCAGCCACACTCCGCAGTGAGCTGCTGGACCATCAGAGTCAGTACGTTAAGCTCCTTTCCCAGAGGAACCAGCCACCCCCCCCCCCCCCGCCCCCCGCCACCATCTACCACCACCACCCTCTCCCAGGCTGGGGACGAGACCCTGCACGGGCCATCAAGCCTCCTGCCACTGGATAAATCAACCTAACTGTGGAGAGTTAATTTGTCTGACTATAAAGTGCATTCAATAAGTGTAAAACAAAACTAATTGGTTCTCTTCCATACAAATTTAATCATACCATAAAATGTGATCAATGCAAATAAAAACCATTGAGTAGGTTAAGTGTCGAGGATCCATAAAGGGGGAAAAATGGTCCATGTGCATAATCGTAGGAATCGAAATCTGGACGCGTGGTCATCCGTGCATTTCATCTGGCATCCCAGAGTTGACAATAGCTGGGAGGTGCCGGAGGGACGTGGAAAATGGCTTCTTTTGTGTCAATTGTGTGGAGGAGATAATTTCCTCATTGATTTTGGGGTGCATGTGTTATCAGCTAATACGTTCTGGATAATATTCATTGGATGCTTGCTTTGTGCCTGTGTAGCCCGCACATTGCCCACAGGCGTGGCCCAGATTTTCTCTGGGTGGAGCCTGACTCTTCCAGCGGTAGATAAAGAGTTTGGGTTTGTGGAAAGTACTTCCCAAAGGCTTAAGCGACGCAGAGGGAGGGAGGTGTGAGGTCTCTTTCACGCATGATTTTTATGTGGGAGAAAAAGCTGGGTACAATCTGCTGACTTCTAAAGCATCAAAGCCAGGCCTTTGTTTACGGTTACTTCCGATCAGAGGGGTACATCATTTGCCTCTGCAGGTTCTTGGTTCCTATTTTTTTTTTAAAGATTTTATTTATTTATTTGACAGACAGAAATCACAAGTAGGCAGAGGCAGACAGAAAGAGAGAGGGAGAAGCAGGCTCCCCGCTGAGCAGAGAGCCCAATGTGGGGCTCGATCCCAGGACCCTGAGATCATGACCCAAGCCGAAGGCAGATGCTTAACCCACTGAGCCACCCAGGCGCCCCTCTTGGTTCCTATTTGACCCCAGTTAGAATCACTGGGCTCCCCCCTCCCATCCTCGGAAGCTGAGCCAAGGGGGAGGGCAACCTTGCAGCCGTAAGGTGGTCACATGATCTGGGCCCGACCAATCAGAGTGCCCTTTGGAATGGGCACATGATCCACTCAGAGCCAATCAGAGTTCTTCCCTGGGGTTTATCCGCCAAGAACGGGAGAGCACGGCCTCTACCTGCCGAACTGGGTCCGCTGGGAGGATATGAATTTGAGGCTGGCTGTGGCCATTTTCCCCACAGTGCAGTGAGTTTTTTGGGTTTGTTTTTAGAATGAAACGAGAAGCGAGCGGAGCCAGACACAGGGTTTGAGGCAGTGGGAGGAAAGACTGTGGAGGAGGCTGAAGTCCCGAGGCTCTGTTGGCGGGTCTTCGGCGACAGTAGCTTCTTGGTATCCTTCTTGGTTTCCTGTGACAACTAGTCACAGTTTAGATTGTGTTTCTGCTACTTAGGGAAAGAGTTGTGGCTTCTGGACAGCGGCCTCTACACTCCCGTAGAAAGATCACCGCCAAGACAGGGCGGGAAAGCGGCTGACACGGGGCTCACTCTGCTCCACAGAAACCTCTCCGGGAAGAAAGATTTAGTCACGTCCGGGGTAAAAACCAAGCTTCGTCACCAGCCTTCAGTCGCGGAGGGACTCTCGGCCTGTGTCGCTCTGGTGATGGTGTTTGAAAAGCACTTGGAAGCTTGTTACCCAAACACGCGTGTCCGTGGAGTACTGAGGACTAAGTGGTGAGGCAGGATGCGGGAGAGCTATGCCGAGGTTGTGGGAGCGAACACGGTGGTTCCGAGCAGTACCGGTGACTCTTTCAAGTGACTTGGAGACCTGATGAAGAAGAGCCCGAGACATTTCTGTAGTATTTTTCAAGCAAAGTGTCTTTGGTGTGAGCATCCCACCGGAGGCCGAGCCTGTGGGGGGGGGGGGGGGGCAAGTGGGAGTCTAGGCAAATGGTCTGTGGTATGCGTGTGTGTGAGATAGTTGGACACCCCAACAGGCATTAGAGAAGAGTCCTAGCACCAGGAGCCCACCCAGCTGGGACTCCAGGGGAGTTCTGGTCCCCAGCTGGGAATCTGGCAGGATAAGGAAATGTCCTTTCCCAGAGATCCTCAGAATAGTTATGGAGGTTGGCTAGGTTGGAACGGAACGATAGGGAGGAGGGGAAGACTGGTCTGAGTGGTTTGGAGGGTAGGGTCCAAAGTAGAATCTCAATCTATGACCACACAGGTGACAATGAGCCCATAACAGTTTGGAGATGCAGTGTCCTCATCTCTCAAATGGGCACCAGAAAACCTACCTCAGTGAATGGCAACTAGTTGGTCACAGCCTCAGAAACGCAGACATCAGAGCCTTCTCCTGTGGGGAGGGTAGTAAGGGGTGAGATTTGCCACATATTAGCATCAATGTGGGGACTAAGGTCTCAGAATTTCTCTCAACAAAACTCTTAAACCTCAGGGCCTTTGCACTTGCTATTTTTGTTGCCTGAAATACCCTCTCCGCCCCCACTCCCATCTACCTTTCAGATTTCAGTTTAAGTACTATTTCCTTTGTGAAGCCTTCCCTTTCCCGCACTTGCCCCAAACCACATTCAGCTTCTATGAACTCCCAAAGCTTTGATCTTTATCATGTACCTTTGTTTGTTTAATGACCTCCTCCCACAACCATCCCTGGTTAGACTCACTGCTTATTGGGCACTATATAGAGCACACAGTTGGCACTTCATGTTTGCTGGACAAATGAGTGACCAAGCGGATGAGTGAAGTTTGGGAGACCTTCCTGAAGTCCATCAGGGATGGTGACTCTGGGTCAAGTTGAGGGGATGGCACCCTGAAATGATTTTAAGTCTTCCAGCCTCAAGAGTGGAAATGCGGCTGGGTGAGCTTATAAAGGAGATGTGGTATCTGGAAACCTGACCCCTTCCACAGGCTGGGGAGTCAGGGCAGACAATAAGGTGCACTTATGATCTCCCTGGACTCTGTTTCTTCCGAAAGAGTTGAGAAAGTTCACATCTTGAGCATTTGATGGTCCCCAAAGAGAGTCCATCTGGTATACCTCCTGGTTCCCCAGCCTCTCGCTCATCACCAACTCTTTCTGGAAGAAGGAGTTGTCTGCCTGCAGTTCTCTCTTCCATTCCCTGGAATCCGTTCAGCCTGCGTTGCTGGGGCTCTCGCTCCTTCCTGGTGATTTATCAACACAACACTTGCCGGTCTGCTCTTTCATTTGTCTGCTTTCAATAATTATTTAAGCTTTATTAGATATTTATCAAGTAAACTGTAGCTTCTGAAGTTTGCTTATTGTAGCCAGAGGTTTAGAAGGATAATATATATGCATCTCAGAGCTCACACGGCAAATCCTCTCTCCAGATTGAAATTATGATATGAACGGGATGTTTTATGAGATAATAGAAGGAAGATTTCAAATTCTAGGGTTGGGTATGTTGGGGTTCCCTCCTCCCCCCTGCACTTTCCCGACAAAGAAATATGTAAGCAGTCAGATGGCCGGGGATGGGAAAGGAGGGTGTGAAAATGCGCTCCGTGGGGGAGTCGAGATGAACCAGATGAATGGTCTGGTTCAGACGGCCTTTAAATTCATGAGGTTTGGTGCCAGCTACGTTAAACACCGCTGGGCTCTGTAGCTCCCTGAACTCTGCTGAGATGGGCAATTTATCTGAACCAGAGGGCCTGGCAAGGGTGCCAGCAGCCAGGAGAGAGCTCGGACGGCCGGAAGCCCAGTTACACAGAGTTGCAACAGCATAGGGGACCAAAAGCATCCTGAACCAGAGCACAGGCAGTGGGAGGGGGTCAGTCTTTGAAGGGGGTTAAAGCCACAGGGCCAGGCTAGCCTAAGAGGAGTTGCACACTCCTTTTATTTCTGTGTCCGGTTTGATACAAGCCTGAGGGGTAGATCTTTTTAATACCATAGCCTTTATCCGTAGAAACCGAGGCAGCCACGAGTCACCGACGAGGACGTCAGTGGTTCCTTTTGCTTGTCCAGCATCTCTGTCACCCCCGGTTTTGGCAGTGGCAGCCAGATGTCCTCTTGGGGGAAGTCACCCATCCGCCCCTTCCTGTTCATGAAGTTGGGGAGGGATCAGTCATACCTCCAGCTTCAGAAGTGGGCGTTGGACCCGGGGCTGGCCGGTGAGGGTGTTTTGGTCCCCGAGCAACAGAAAGGTCTGTAGTCATACTGCTGTTGCTGGTGCTGCTTTTCCTACAATTCCCCATTGCCGGGTTGTCTCGGAGAGGCTCAGCGCCCATCTGTCCCAGGTATCAGATGCAAGCAACACATCGGTTGGCTAGATTAGAAGAGCCTCAGGAATCCCGATGGCGGGAACGTAGATCACCGGAACAATGATTCTGAGCCTGGAGCTTGGTGTACGAATACACAGTAACCCACTCGGTCCCGCTGTGGGTTACTGTGGGATCATCGGCATGGTTGATCTCTTTTCTGCATTTTATTTTTATTTTTATTTTTATTTTTATTTTTATTTTTTTCTTTTCTGTATTTTACCCCTCGGGAGCGGTAGACTCCTGGTTCAAGACCACATGGGGGCCAAGGGCAGACCTGGATCTATCATCTGTTCCACTGGACTCCACAGATCTCATCTTTCCACTGAGGCATCCTGCCTCAGGATTCAGAATGGTAGTAGTGGGAGAAGCTCAGGAAGTTCATAGAAAGACAGCAAAGATCTGGCATAAAAGATTGTCCAAATTGTGGCCTTTGAAGGAAAAGACAGAGTATCCCTAGAAACTATAGAAGGCACAGCTATGAGATCCGCAAGTGGGTAGAAGGTCTGGCTTGATGAAATCACTTGACTCCCTAGAGTCTTGATTTTGTTAAAGATCATTCTTTCATTTAGGAATTCACTCATGGAACATTTACTGAATACCTACCATGTTCAGGGCCTTGGACTAAGCTTGTGAAGGTGAATTAATTACTCTCTCTGACCTTGAGAAACTTCACCTGTGGAGGGATGTATTCCTGTAATAATTCACTCTGGTACAGTGTTATAAGTCCTAGTACAATGTCACAAGCTATGATCAAGAGACACATCATAGGGACTGAGGAAATAGAAACTAATCTGGTGCGCCTGGGTGGTTCAGTAGGTTAAGCGTCTGCCTATAGCTCATGTCATGATCCCAGGGTCCTGGGACCGAGCCCCACATTGGGCTCTCTGCTCACTGGGGAGTCTGCTTATCCCTCTCACTCTCCCTGTGTGCGCGCTCTCTCTCTCTCTCAAATAAATGAAAATCTTAAAAAAATGAAACCAATCTGAAAATGAGGACGGACATCTGAGTGGGGTTTTGAAGAATACATGGAGTTTGTCATATGCACAAGGTGAGGGAACAACATACCTGGCCAAGGGAGTGGTCTGGGGAAAGGTAGAGAGGAACCTGTGGTTGGAGAATAAGTAGCTGTCAGCTCTGGTTGGGACATGGGAGGTGAGTGTGTAGGAGACGAGCTTGGAAAATTCAGGAGGGCCAGAGGATGAATACATGTGAATATAGGGTTTTGGATATTAGCCTGGGTGTGATGTGCAGCTTTTGAAGGAATTTAGTCCTGGGAGTGACAAAATCCAAGTTGAAATTTGCAGAGTTGGCTCTTCCTGTGCTATAGGAGGAGGGATTGGAGGATGACAGGCCTGAGGTGGGGAGGTCACAGAGGGAGCTGCTGAACTCAAGGGCAGTGAACATAGACTTGAGTCAAGGCAGTGTTTGAAAAGATACAAATCCAGGATCTGGGGTCTGAGGGCCCTTTACAGCAGTCTTGTTTGCTTGTATACCTCCAGGGACAGGAGACTCCCTACCTTATAAGCCAGCCAAGCACTTTCTCAGCTATCCTGTAGCTCTGACCTTCCCAGTGACCACTCTGAAAATAGTGGTCCCTCCCCTCTCCCTTCTCAGCCATGGGCTCCTGGATGAAAGAAATAGAATATCTAACTGGAGGAGGCTGTGAACATGGCGGAAACATGGCAGTTTCGGTGGACCCCAACTCAAGTAGGGGAAAAGAAATCAAAGACCTTATTATGCCTTATGTGGAAAGAGGTGGAGGGAAGAAATGAAATGCCAGATTACCTCTGGCTTGGGATCCTCTCTGGAATGCCGAATTCTACAGCCTTTGGAACAAAAGACACAACCAAGAAGTGTCCAGGTTTCTAGACATCTAGACCAGAAGTCAGTAAACTTTTCCTTAGAGAGATAGTAAATATTTGGGGGTTTGCTGGCCATAACGTCTCTAATGCAGCGACTCAGCTCAGCTCTCTCAGCGTGAAAGCAGTCACAGACAACACGTCAATGAATGCGTTGGCTCTTCTGATAGCAGTGAATTCACAAAAATATGGGTGAGTCCACGGCTATTGTTTGCCTACCCCCGATCTACACCAGTAAACTCAGATGTGGAAACTGAGGCCTCAATTTCAGAAACAAAGTGAAACAAAATGAAATCCCTTATTATCTTATAGTTCCTTAACCGTTCATGCTCAATACATACCGGTTGAATTTTTATCGATACATGCCCAGTTCTTGGTGGTAATGAGCTTACTCTTAGACCTTGTATTCCTGGTGTTACAGGAATGAGCGTTGGATGGTTTGACTTTCAGTAGTAAGATGCTGTAACTTGAGCCCCTACAAAGAACAAAGAGGGGGTGCCTGGATGGCTCAGTCAGTTCAGTGTCTGCTTTCGGCTCAGGTCATGGTCCCAGGGTCCTGAGATCAAGTCCCTGCTCAGCGGGAAGTCTGCTTCTCCCTCTCACTCTACCCTTTCTCCCCCTGTGGTCTTTCTCTCTCTCTCTTAAATAAATGAATAAAAATCTTTTAAAAAGGAATGGAGGGAGGGAGGGAGAAGAGGGCAGGAAGGAATCCCCAGATACCTCATTTCTTCCACCAAGATCCTTAGTCTTCTGGGCCAGTGGCTTGTCTTGGTGGGTGGTTAGGGGATTCAGAGCCAGAGTGTATTTTGTAGGAATGCAAGGGTAGGGAGGACAACAGTACTGAGCTCTAGCCAAGCGGTGATGCCACAACAGGGTGAAGTCACTTTGGTGTTGCTGTATCCGTTCCACACCACAGTGTCAGCGGTTGCAACAGGTCACTAAAATGAGATGACCCATAGCCCGGAAGCAGAAGCACCTGGTCTGATGTAGCAGGCTTTGGATCTAGACAGACTTCTGGTTCTACCGCTTTCCAGCCATATCAGCTCAAACAAGTGTCTTCGACCCTCTGAGCCTCGTTGGTCACCCTCATGATAATAATGCTCCCCTCTTAGGAATGTCTTGGGAACTAAATGAAATTATGAGTGTAAAGCGCCTTGCTCTGTGCTGGGTTCTGGTAAGCGCTTTGTTATTAGGGATTATTTTTGCTATAAAAGGGACACACCCAGCAGGGAGGGCTGCAGCACACTGACCACCTGGAGGTTGTGAGTTTGTTTTTTTGTCAGGTCCCTCTTCCTATTATGGGTGTGTATGAGGTCATGGTGGATGTATCAGCATGTAAGGCACCACATGTGAGAAAATGTTTCGTGTAATGCCTGACACACAGTGGGTTCTCAGTTTTTTCTCCCTGCCCTCCACCCCCCTACCCTGGCAAATGGGAGAGAGAGAGAGAATCTCAAGAAGACTTGGCCCTGAGCACGGAGCCCAATGTGGGACATCATCTCATGACCCTGAAATCATGACCTGAGCTGAAATCAGGAGCCAGTTGCTTAACTGACTGAGCCACCCAGGTGCTCCTATAAGTTCTCATTTTTTCGGAATCTGGGAAGTGAAAGGCCCCTAAGTCCATGGTTGTAAGTACGCTAGAGAACAGCAAGACAGCACAGCCTGCCAAGGATCTTTCAAAGGCTCAGCAGACCCAGCTGAGGCCGAGGGCAGAGGTGCTGTGGTGGCCTCGCCTGGGGGATGCTAATTCCTGCCGCCCGCCAGCCCCCTCTGCCAAGTCTTCGGCGAGACCAGGGGGCTCCTTCGAGATCTCTCCTTCTTGTCGGAGGGCAGACTGCCAGGCTGGGGGTGGGCTGGGAAGGGGTGGTCTCCGGGTCTGGTAGGAGACCAAGAGCGGACTGGGGGAGAAATCAAGAATGTCTGGTCCAACAGAGACATATAAATTGCCTGGCTGCTGTGAAGCCTTTTAAATGTTTTGACAACCCTCGATCCATCAGAGCCTTTAATTGGGTTTTGACTGAGTTGTTCTATATGTAAATACCAGTTACTGGTGAGGCTGTTTATAGCCAAACTGTCTGTTTATGCAAATTGTGTCCCAGGATCACAGCGTTTTCATTGCAGGATAAAAACATTCCTTTTATTTAATGCCAAAATCGCTTCCTCCTTGGGCTGGGGCTTATTTTCCTCTTTGGCTTTTAAATACAGCACGGCAATTTGGCGAGCCCGTGGGAGAGGCGGCTCCCATCCAGCTGAGACTGTGAGGCCTGTCGGGGAGGGGGACAGAGGAAGTGGCTGTTGGGGCTCCACACATCCACAGAGCGTGCTCTCAGATGGCTCAGCCTAGACAAATGGGGTGCTCCGTGACTCTTGTAAAGGTGTCCTTTAGAAGGATGTGGAATTGGCCTTGAAACTGACCCTCTGCTCCGACTGGCGTCTGCCAGGGCTCTCTGACTCTTCATTGGTCCCCTGGATGATTGTCAGAGCCTCTCACTACCTCTCAAACCATCTCCTTAAAGCCCGGAGTGGACCTCTGCCAGTTCAGATCTGTCCTTACCTCTCTCCCGTCTCTCTCTCTCTCTTTTTTTTTTTTTTTTTATCATTTTTAAAATTTATTTTCAGCATAACAGTATTCATTGTTTTTGTACCACACCCAGTGCTCCATGCAATCCGTGCCCTCTCTAATACCCACCACCTGGTTCCCCCAACCCCCCCCCACCTCTTCAAACCCTTCAGATTGTTTTTCAGAGTCCATAGTCTCTCATGGTTCACCTCCCCTTCCAGTTTCCCCCAACTCCCTTCTCCTAACTCCCCATGTCCTCCATGCTATTTGTTATGTTCCACAAATAAGTGAAACCACATGATAATTGACTCTCCCTGCTTGACTTATTTCGCTCAGCATAATCTCTTCCAGTCCCGTCCATGTTGCTACAAAAGTTGGGTATTCATCCTTTCTGATGGAGGCATAATACTCCTTAGCGTATATGGACCACATCTTCCTTATCCATTCGTCCGTTGAAGGGCATCTTGGTTCTTTCCACAGTTTGGCAACTGTGGCCATTGCTGCTATAAACATTGGGGTACAGATGGCCCTTCTTTTCACTACATCTGTATCTTTGGGGTAAATACCAGTAGTGCAATTGCAGGGTGATAGGGAAGCTCTATTTTTAATTTCTTGAGGAATCTCCACACTGTTCTCCAAAGAGGCTGCACCAACTTGCATTCCCACCAACAGTGTAAGAGGGTTCCCCTTTCTCCACATCCCCTCCAACACATGTTGTTTCCTGTCTTGCTAATTTTGGCCATTCTAACTGGTGTAAGGTGATATCTCAATGTGGTTTTAATTTGAATCTCCCTGATGGCTAGTGATGATGAACAACATTTTTTCATGTGTCTGATAGCCATTTGTATGTCTTCATTGGAGAAGTGTCTGTTCGTATCTTCTGCCCATTTTTTGATATGATTATCTGTCTCTCTATCTTTTGCCTTTAAGGTGAAACCCACTGTCTCTTGCCCCGGCTCTCTGATGCTCCCTGACCCATCTTTGATGTCTTGCCAGGTTACCCTTGAACCCTCAACTGCAGCTTTACTGAATGGCTTTAAGGCTTTTCTCCCTGCCCTCCACCCCCCTACCCTGGCAAATGGTACTGAGGATAAGAAATGTCACAGATTGATGATTGATGTTACGACACATCCATTCACCAAGTGTACAGAACTGAACATTGGTGATGCGGCTGCTACCCACCCAGAGAGAGGCTGTGCCCTCGTGGAGTAGATCTCTTAGTGGAGCTTGAATTCCAGGCCTCCAGTTTCAGCTGAGGAATGCCTCCTGCCAGTCCACAGTCAGCAGGGTTCAAGCCCTGCTACTTTTCAAGCTCCCTGCCACCATTCCCCCTCCCTCTTAGCAAACAAACCATCCATCTGTTTCAAGAAGATTCCAGAAATTACAGTCTGCAGGAAAAACTCCACCCATCCTCCTTTTCCTCCCCACCTGAAATTCACACCTTCTTCCTACCTGTACCCCCCAAGACCAACCCCTCCAACCCTCCCAGGGATTCTGCTCTGGTGACTGTTCATCTGTCCTTACTGTTAATCTCTGCCTCTTTACCCTTTGTCATCACCATTTCAACATGCTCAAGAATAACAGTTTTAGAACAACCCTCCCCCGGGGCTGCACATCAGTCCTGCTCAGGGGTCCTCGAACATCACAGAACAATGGACATGGAATAACGTGGCGACTCCAGGAATCAAGACATTTTGAAACTTCCCCAGATGATTCTGTATCCAGCCAGGGTTCAAAATCATTGCTATTGTCTTATTGCTTTCCTTCCTGCCACAGAAAATCTGCTTAAAATTAGCCCAAGATACTGTCTCTGTTTTCCATCTTTTCCTCTTCCAAAGAGTCTTCGTAGCACAGACCTTAAAATCCAACATCTTTAAGATGTGTGTGGTTCTTATAGTAGAATAGTAAGATGTCTCACAGGAAAAGGCCAGTGGATAAAGACAGGGGATGAACGCTCCTTTAGTGTAAGCAAAGATGAGATTATCTACGTGCGATGGATGACCAGAGTGGGAGGCAGCGTTGCACTGAGGTGGAGGAATTCCCTGGCTTTAAGTCCCAGGTCCCGACCTTGAATTTCCACGAAGGCACTCCACCGCTCAAACAAACCTTTTGCAGTTTTGGTTTGTTTTTATTCCTTCCCAAGTCAAGTGGAGAGGCTGGTTATGCACATGTCTGCCCACCAAGTGCCAGCAATGGATAATAACCCCAAAGCATTCTTGGGTTCCTCCCTCAAGGATGGCTGAATCCCAAGGCAGTTTCCCAGGTGTCACCCCTTCCATCCATCTGAGCAGGTCCGGCTCAATGCTCATTCAGTCCTCCTGAAGCCTGACTTCTGCCTCTCCCTGCAGCGTCCTTTCTGCCATCCCCTACCTCGCACCATAGACTCCAGCCACACTGAGGTCCCTGCAGATGCGTGGATATGGCCTCTTTGGTCTCATTGCTTTTACCTGTACGGTTCCTCATGCCTGGAGCCTGCGTGTTTCCTACTTAGGTTTCCAGATTGACTCAGGATATATCCAAATTAATGACATGAATTTAAATATGACAGATGATGCTGGGTTGCTGAGTTTTTCATTGGTGATGTGAAAATGGTATTGACAGTTTTGGGGGAAGGTCCTTCAAGTGTATTATGTCAGTTTTATAATGGAAAATATATATTTTTTTTAGATTTTATTTATTTATTTGACAGACAGAGATCACAAGCAGGCAGAGAGGCAGGCAGAGAGGAGGAAGCAGGCTCCCTGCTGAGCAGAGAGCCCGATGTGGGGCTCGATCCCAGGACCCTGAGATCATGACCCGAGCCGAAGGCAGCGGCTTAACCCACTGAGCCACCCAGGCGCCCCTGGAAAATCTTTTTAAATTGTAACCACTGCACAATTTTCTTATATGTCCCATGATAATTAAGACTATGGACTTTGGAAGCCAAAATGTATGGATTGAAATCTTATTTCTACCATTTACTAGCCATGAGCCCGGGCAAATTCTTAATATCTGCGCATCCTAGCTTTGCTATTATGATTAAATGAGCTCATGGGAGTAAACCCGGTGGAGTGTTTGATGCTCTCATTGTCATCATGCATGAAAAGAGATGTCACATGGCACAAAATGTTTTATTTCGAGTCAGTCTCTGTACAGTTTGCATTAGCCAGGCCCAGTTAAGGAAACACAACTTGGAGCCATATTGATCCTTATGAAGCATAAACTCAGGCATTAAAAATTTATGACAGTACCTCTAGGTAAGATGATCTCTCGGGGGATCTTGTGTCTGCAGTTTTGCCTTGTCCACACTAGACAGAACTGCTGTTAGTTGAACTTGGGTAGATGTGGAGCGTCAAGAAGTTGAGAAAGATGGAGTTAATTGAATTTCTTCCAGAATAAGAGCCCATACGCAGGTCTGCTCTTTATACATGAAATCACTCTTTACTTAAGACTTACTTAAGTGAGTTGTTTATTAATGACTACTAATACATCTTCACCCATAACCAGACTGGGAAGTTCTCCCAAGGAAAGGATCATATCTCTTCCCCCACCCTGTTTCCCTACTATTTAGTAGAAAGCCTGGTAACTCTTTGGCCTTTCTAGATACCTGTGGAATGAATGATTGGATGAGTGAATAAATGAATGATGGATGAATGAGTGTGGGATGAGCTCATGACTAAAGCTTCAGCTTTTGCTCAACGTGAACTAATTCTAAACCTCGTACCTAGCGGTGTAGCAGGAGTGTCCTCTCTGAAACGTCATTCCTGTTTTGACCTCTTCACCATGGGTGGAATTTACTGCTTTCAGTAACTATCCTCGTTTATTTTCATTTATTGTCATTGTCTTGTGTTTTGGTGTTCACGGGCTGCACTCTAACAAGAAAACCACACGGTCAGGGATCTTGTTGACCACCATGTCTAGTTCAGGGCCTGACACATCGTTGAGATGAGATACGTATTTGTTGAATGAGGAAATGGCCATGCTTTGCTAGTGGGCAGCCTGCAGAGGGCCTTGAACGCTGAGCCCACTAACAAAACAGAGTGCTGGGGAGAAAGGAATGTTTAGCATCAACAGCCTGACTGTGGCTGGGTCAGGGCAGCCGGCGACATCACTGGAGGAGGAGCCTGGCAAAAAGAAACCCTCTACAGATCCTTGTGTGCCTTGTCCTTGTCTGAAAGTTTCAGAGGAGACAGCTACTAAGCGCACTGAAAAGGTCTAGTGTGTGGGTTAGCTCCCAGCCACGTCTCGTGACATTTGCAGTGCTAAAGGCAGAGGACAGCAATGACAGTAAGCAGTTAGTGAGTGCTTACTTAGGTCTGGCCATTATTCCAAGTGCCTGATTGTATTGATCACTGCTTCTTCGAATTGACCTTCTGAGGTGCATGCCATTATTGACCCCATTTTACAGATGAGGAAACAGAGGTACATAAGCACGAAATAACTGACCAAAGGTCACAGAGATGGAAAAGAGCAGATTTGGGCTCCAGTCCCTATGCTTTTAACCCCTTGGTTCACCAACAAATGCCACATCCTCCTGCCTCCTCCATCAGTGATCAGCACTCCCACCCCACCCACCCTTCTAGTCCTGCTCACTTCCCCCATTTCTCATCATACTCCAGCCACCTCAGAGCCTCCTTTTTGTGTTTTGAACTCATGAAGTTTGTTCTTACTTAAGGCTTTGGAAATCACTATTACCTCTGGCTTTAAAATGTGCTATTTTAGGGGTGCCTGGGTGGCTCAGTGGGTTAAAGCATCTGCCTTTGGCTCAGGTCATGATCTCAGGGTCCTGGGCTCGAGCCCCACATGGGGCTCTCTGGTCAGCAGTGAGCCTGCTACTCCCTCTTTCTCTGCCTGCCTCTCTGCCTACTTGTGATCTCTCTCTCTGTCAAATAAATAAATAAAATCTTTTTTTAAAATGTGCTATTTTATGTGACCCGATGATATTTTCATCATTAAGAGATTTGACTCAGGGGCCCTTGGGTGATGCAGTTGGGTGAGCGTCTGACTCTTGATCTCACCTCTGGTCGTGATCTCAGGGTCCTGAGATCAAGCCTGACGTCAGGCTCCATGCTTAGTAGAGTCTACTTGAGCATCTCTCCACCTCCCACTCGTTCTCTCTCTCTCTAAAATAAATAAATAAAATCTTTTACAACGAGAGATTTTACATAGAAATCAGGATAACCCAGGTTTATATATATATATGAAAATCCCAAGATGTGACAACAGAGACCTTGCATTCCCATACAACAGAAGTTTACTGATGCTGAGTCACAGTCAGCCCCTGTTTTTTTTTTCTTTTTTTTTTTAAAGATTTTATTTATTTATTTGACAGAGAGAGATCACAAGTAGATGGAGAGGCAGGCAGAGAGAGAGAGAGAGAGGGAAGCAGGCTCCCTGCTGAGCAGAGAGCCCGATGCGGGACTCGATCCCAGGACCCTGAGATCATGACCTGAGCCGAAGGCAGCGGCTTAACCCACTGAGCCACCCAGGCGCCCCAGTCAGCCCCTGTTTTAAGGCCACTTAGGATGAAACAAACACTTTCCACTTAACCACAGTCCCCACCCCTCCATACTGCACCACACCCAGGCGCTTCTGCTAGTTTATGGGACTTGCCTGACTTCTTTCGGCATTTAATGTGAGTACTACTTTGTCCCTATCTCGTCTACTGGGGCCAGAGTGGCCTGAAGACATGGAGAAGATCCTTTCCTAAAGCTGCTGGTTTTACATAAGACTCCCGGAGTACATTTTTATGTCTCTTGGGGTTCAGCACAAATTACCTTAAGGTCTGATTCAGCAGGTCTGGGGAGAGTCCCGAGAGTCTCCATTTGTAATGACCTCCCAGCTGATGCCATTGCAGCTGGAGCTCAGGGATTAAAAGAAATGTCGCGGGACGCCTGGGTGGCTCAGTTGGTTGGGCAGCTGCCTTCGGCTCAGGTCATGATCCCAGCGTCCTGGGATCGAGTCCCACATCGGGCTCCTTGCTTGGCGGGGAGCCTGCTTCTCCCTCTGCCTCTGCCTGCCATTCTGTCTGCCTGTGCTCGCTCGCTCTCCTCTCTCTCTGACAAATAAAATCTTTAAAAAAAAAAAAAAAAGAAATGTCGCATTTCTTCTTTTTTTAAACCCTTAATTTTTTTTTTTTAGATTTTATTTATTTATTTAACAGAGAGTGAGAGAGAGAGAGATCACAAGTACGCAGAGAGGCAGGCAGAGGGGAAGGAGGGAAGCAGGCTCCCCGCCGAGCAGAGATTCCAGATGTAGGGCTTGATTCCAGGACCCTGAGACCATGACCTGAGCCGAAGGCAGAGGCTCAACCCACTGAGCCACCCAGGCGCCCCAACCCATTTTTTTTAAAAAAGATTTTTTTTTTTAAATCCTTGCTGCTGATTTTCCAGTCTTTTATTGAAAAACATATTTTAACAAATAATCGTTAATTGCAGACACTCAGAAGTTTAGAGCAGGATGCTGCTGGAAGTACCTTAGAGATTACCCTGATGGAACAGAAAAGGACCCAGAAGCCCAGAAAGAGGCCGTGATGAGCTCGAGGCCACATAGGAAAGCAGTGGCAGAGTCAGACTTGAGACCAGTTGCTTTGATTCTCTTCGCTACAAATCTCTGTGTGGCAGCCTACAAACTACAGGATCAGAGAGCAAGCTGTGAGCCGCACATCTGTCCCTGCAGTGGGTAAAAAGTCCCTAGGGCACTTGCATTAATAGTGCACAGCAGTTCCCGTGCACCCACCCCCTTATTTGTCGGGAGGGGCACGATTATCTCTGCATTCAGGCTGGGGGCGAACCGTCCACGTAGGCTCATTAAGAAGTTATGTTTAAAAGCCGGACTGAAGCTTTAGGTCATTTATAATCTACTAAATATTTTAAGTGTATATGTCTTAAGGCATCTGAAAATTACAGGGATATTTCATGGTCTCATTTAGGGGTATATATCTGGTTGGCTAGACGTGGTCCTGGCTGTGGGCGGATCTGTTTTGCTTGGGAAAAACAGTGGCTAAGTAAAAAGCTGGAAAATCCAATAACTGAAACGCGGAGTGGCGGAAGGCGGCGCCGCGTGGGAATGTACCTGATAGGCGAGCACGCGTGGTCCTGTAGGAAAGCAAAGCCAAGGCCGTAGGTGGGGCTGAGGTCAGACCTGAGGTGGGCCATGGAGACAGAAATGATGGGGGCACATAAAACAGGAGCAGCCTAGACAGACTTTAGGGTCCACGGGGCACAGGATCTAAGGCGGTCCCGGTCAAGTATCAGGGAAAATGGACTGGCCCCATGAGCGTTGGTCTTTTTCTTTGCTTTAAAAAAGAATCTTGGAGCACCTGGGTGGCTCAATGGGTTAAAGCCGCTGCCTTCGGCTCTGGTCATGGTCCCAGGGTCCTGGGATCGAGCCCCACATCGGGCTCTCTGCTCAGCTCGGGGCCTGCTTCCTCCTCTCTCTCTGCCTGCCTCTCTGCCTACTTGTGATCTCTTGTTTGTCAAATAAATAAATAAAATCTTAAAAAAATAAATAAAAATAAATAAATAAAAATAAAAAAGAATCTTGATTTCCATAATACCCATATGGTTACAAAGTAAACAATGAAATAATTCAGACCATAAAAGAGGTAATAAGGTGAAAATAATTCTCCCCCTCACCCCAGTCTAACCTCCAGTCTCCAAGTCCGCCAGTCCCTGTTTCCAGAGGCAACAACCATGTCCAGTTTTTTTATGTACCTCTCGAGATACATTACACATACACATTTATTTTTACACTGATGGGAGGATATTATAAACTCTGTTCTACACATTTTTTCCCCGTGTCTATCAATATATCATATATCTTGAATATCATTCCATATCAGTATGTAGGGATCTCCCTTATTATTTTAACAGTTGCATGGTATTCTGTTAAAATGTAGCACTGTAATTTATTTAACCTGTCCTTTATGGATGGATTGCCATGTTATTTCCAGTCTTTTGCTACCACAAACAGTTCTGCAAAGAATATCTTGGTACGACTGTCTCTACATCACGCATGAATATATCCGTAGAATGACTCTTAGAAGTGAAACGACTGGGTCAAGTGTGTGTCTGGATTGCTCATTTTGATAGGTTTTGTCGAAATTGCCCTTCAGAGAGATTGCACCGCATTTATACTCTCCCCAGGAATGTGTGCTGGTGCATTTTCTCACACCCTCGCAAACAATCTGTCGAGGTATAATTCACCAACAGTAATGTGTGCAGACCTTAACTGTACAGTGCAGTTGGTTTTGACGGACACATAAACCCGTGGAACCTACACCCGAGTCAAGACCGAGAATCATTCCATCACTTCTGAAGGCTTTCTCATGCCCCTTCCTCTTTCTCTCAGCTCTTGCTCCAAGAAGCTTGGCTCTGATTATTATCACCATCGATTTTGTTCCTAAACTTCATTTAAATGGAGTTTCACTCTGTGTACTCTCTTGTGTCTGACTTCTTTTGACTGATAGAGGGTCTGTGAGATTCATACATGCTATTATCATGTTCATCCATTTTCATCGCTGAATAGTGTTCCATTGTGGGGCCATACCAAGATTGGGCAATCTATTCTCTTGGTGCACATTTGGGTTGTTTTCCAGCTCAGGCTATTATAAATAAAGCTGTCAATAACATTCTTGAACAACTCCTTGTGTGGAAGTATGCTTTCACTTCCTTTGGATACATGTCTGGGAGTAGAATAATCATAGGGTAAATGCATATTTAGCTATATATAGTGTGTAAGGCACTACAGGACTGTTTCTCCAAGTGGCTGTACTGTTCACACTCCCAGCAGTAGTACATCAGAGTTCTGTAGTGTCTCTACCTGCTCCCTGATATGTGGTGCTGTCAGTCTTTTACATTCTGATCATTCTGTTGGGTGAAGCTTCATCTCACTGTTTTAATGAGTGTTTCATGTGTTTCAGTGAGTTTCCAGTGGAGCACCTTTTCATGTGCCTGTCAGCCATTCATGTATCTTTGTTTTTTTGTTTTTTTTAAAGATTTTATTTATTTATTTGACAGAGATCACAAGTAGGCAGAGAGGCAGGCAGAGAGAGAGAGGAGGAAGCAGGCTCCCTGCTGAGCAGAGAGCCCGATGTGGGGCTTGATCCAGGGACCCTGGGAACACAACCCGAGCCAAAGGCAGAGGCTTAACCCACTGAGCTACCTAGGCACCCCCATTCATGTATCTTTGTAAAATATCTCTTCAAGTCTTGACAATTTTGGGGGGGTTGTTTGTCTTTTGTTATTGATTTGTAGAAGTTCTTTGCATATTATAGATACCATTCTTTTGTCAGATATACAGTTTCATCCAGCCTGTGGCTTACCTATTTTTTTTAATGATGTAACTTGATGAGCAAAATTTTAAAATGTTGGTGAGTTCCAATTTATTTTCTTTTATGGTTAGCACTTCTTCTTTCCTAAAATATCATTGCCAGAGTTGTAAAGTTATTCTCCTATGTTCTTTTTTTTTTTTTTAAAGATTTTATTTATTTGAGAGAGAATGAGTGAGAGAGAACATGAGAGAGGAAAAGGTCAGAGGGAGAAGCAGACTCCCCAAGGAGCTGGGAGCTCGATGCGGGACTCGATCCTGGAAGTTCAGGATCATGACCTGAGCCCAAGGCAGTCGCTCAACCAACTGAGCCACCCAGGAGCCCTCCTATGTTCTTAATAGTCTTAGCTTTTAAGTTTAGTCTGTGATCCATCTTGAATTAGGTTTTTGTATATGGTATGAGAAAGAGAGCAAGGTTCATTTTTTCCTCCATGTTTATTCAGTTGTTCCAATGCTATTTGTTTAAAAAAAAAAAAAGTTTTCTTTCTGCCATTTAATTGCTTACCCACTTTAGTGAAAAAAAAAATCTAGTAAATGTGGGGCTTTTTCTGGCTTTTCTCATCTGCTCAGTGATCCTTATGCCAATGTCATATTCTCTTGAATGCCGTAGTTTTATTACGAGTCTAGAAATCGAGTTGTAGGAGTCCTTCAAATTTGTTCTGTTTCAAGATTGTTTTGCCTATATTCAGTCCACCTTTTCCTGACTGAGGGCCCTTGAATGAGTTCTCTAATTTCTTTATTCCTCCCTCCCTCCCTCCTTTCCCTCCTTCCTTCCTTTTTTCAAGATTTGATTGATTGATTGATTGATTTACTTTAGAGAGAGAGCTGGAGCTGGGGGAGAAGCAGAGGGAGAGGGAGAGAACCTGAAGCAGACTCTGTGCTGAGCAGGGAGCCCGATGCAGGCTCCAATCTCACAACGCTGAGATCGTGACCTGAGCCGAAGCCAAGAGTCAGATGCTTAACCAATTGAGCCACCCAGGCACCCCTCCTTTTGAAATTTTATCTCCATTCCAGATTTGAGGAAACTAAAGTACAGAGAGACTCAAGTGATCCAGGCAAGGTCCATAAGGGTCTTTATTTAACCTTGCTCTTGATCGGGAGTCCAGCCAGTCTTCCTTACATCATACCTCGTGCTCTGCACCTTGCCCTACACGTCTCGTCCTCAAGCTACCCTGCTTCTCCCTGCTCACGTCCTGCCTCTGCTGTTTCCCGCTGGGGGACCTCTGACGTCACCTAACATTTTTGAACTTCCGTTTCACCTCTGTCAAAAACAAAAAGGCACAATTAAAATATTATCGATAATGATGTGGAAATAAATGAAGACCACCCAAAGGCGAACAGAAACTGCTGATTCAGAGCTTGCTGTAACGAGGGAGATGGGTGCCGTCCAGCACTCCTGTTGACCAGAAATGCAAATACTGTCCAGGGGCCGGGAAAGCGTCATCGTGAGAGAGGCTTCAGTAGGCCCCATGTGGAGGTGGTTGGGTAGGGAAAATGGTGGTGAGAAAACTAGTAGTATCTTAATGTTCTTGCCTTGGGAGGAACGTTTGGCTTTCTCTGGTTGGTCCTGAGTTGGAAGCTACGGCAAAAAAAAAAAAAAAAAAGGAAATGGCAGTTGTTAACCAAACCCTATTTTAGGCTCGAGTGTTCCAGAGGTTGCGAGTAGAGTTCTACTGTCATATGTGGTCTGACCATTGTCTGTGTTTCTATAAGTGTCTCAATGACAACATAACTTACGCATCCTTTAAGATGAATTTGAGCAACACAGCATCCAGCACGTAATAGGTGCTCAGCAAATGTGGTTGAATTGGAGTCTAATTTGCCACGATGGGAAGGATTTACATGCTGCCTGAACAAAGGGACTATCACCTTCAGATGCGATCGCACTCCCTGGAGGGGTGTGGATGGTACTCCCCTGCTGGCGAGGACATACCACACCCTACTCCAGTGATCCCTCCGGTAGGACTGGGCCCTTTCAGAGCTTTCTCTGTTGCCATAGTTCTCCATCCCAGCCACATGTTGTAATCACCTGGAGACTCATAACAAAAATACTGATGCCTGATGCTGAGCCTTTTGCTCTAGAGTAGGGCTTGGCCATGGTTTTCAAGTGAGATTTTTAATGTGCAGCTGGAACTGAGAACTACTGGCCCAAAACATTAATTCTGTATTTTCCAACATGCATATGTTATACATTATTGCGTGCCCAAGCCAATGCCAGGCTCAGAGATAAGATCACCTGTTCATTGATTCGTTCAGCTCTCAGAACACAGTGCCTGCAGGGTGCTCAGAGCTCTGCTGGGAGCAGTATGAGTGGCGAACTCCCCCTTTCGTTCCGTGTGCTGGCTGAGAGTGTCTAGGCTTTGGGGGTCAAGCAGTCATGGGCTCCAGTATAAATCTACCTTTTCCCTCTCCTGTGATATTGCATAAGTCCTTCTGACTTATCACCTACATGGACCTAGATAAGGCTCAAACCTTCTGGAGGATCAGTTTTCTTGCCTATAAAATTGAGCCATAGTAGTTGGGGTTTTGTCAGGAAAACAGAAATCACACTAGGTATTTCAGATAGAGAGGATTTAATGCAGGGATTTGGTTACTCAGGTGTTAGGGACCTGAAAGCACAAAAAGGGGAGGCCACAGTGTCCTGAATATTAGAAATGCAGGAAGTGGCAACAGTTTCCTAGTTCTGGGGACTGAAAGGGAAGAGGGAACATAACCAAATGTAAGAGGGCATAAGAGGATCCTTGTAGGTGGGCCCTTGGACCTTGAAGAGAAGTCCTGCCAGGTGGCCGGTGTTTACTTCTTTGGGGACACTGAGTGGCCAGTGTTGGGACTGGCTAGATTGTCAGCTGTCTTCTGCTGTTGGGGGGATATTACAGAAGCTAGACAAAAGCGAGCCCCTTCTCGCTTCCTTCCAATCCTCCAGCAGGGCCTCCTCCCAGAAAACCCAACAGAAATCCAGGCATCAGGGAATTCTGGAAAATGTGGCATGCAGACCTCCAGTCCCCTAATCACAGAGTGGAACAGAAGCTGGCAAAGCAGGGGTCACTGGCCAGATCTGGCCTCCTGCTTCCTTGTGTGTAGCCCACAAATGAAGAATGGTTTTCTGTTTTGTTGTTGTTGTTGTTGTTTACATTTTTAAGTAGTTGAAAAAATGAAAAGAAGAAGAAGATTTCATGACCTGTGAAAAGTGTCTGAAATTTAAATTGCAGTGCTCATAAATTCCGGACACGTGCACTGGTTTTCATGTGGTCCATGGTTGCTTCCGTCCTACAGCAGCAGAGGTCAGAAGCCGTGACAGGGACTCTAAGGGCCACCAAACCTAAAGTACGTACTATCCTGGTCCTTTCTAGAAAATGCGTGCCACCCGTTGCAGTATGGCCTAGAGAGTGTTGGAGGGCTGATCCCTTGCAGAGCAAAAATAAGGAATGAAGGAACCCTGTGTATAGAAAGTCCTCCGTACAGTGTTTGGAATATAGCAACTTCATTAAACCATTACTACCCTGCACCGTGTGTCAGACACTAGGCGAGATTTGGGGGCTCCAGAGATGAATAAGGCCTAGTTATGACTTCCCGGAGCTCTAGCTTGGCAGCGATGACAGTTAAGAAAGAGAGACAAAGCCTTATGACAAGTGCATTTTTAATGTGCTAGTCTTGGCTGTTGCTGTGGGAGGCTGCAGGAGGGGGGCCACAGAAGAAAAGGCGACAGGCACTCCCTATCCTGGAACTGAGGTGTCCTCCCACTCTTCCTTCCAAAGTACTGCTGGCGTAATTATTTGCCTGGGATTCTGCCTTTCCCCCGAGTTGGGGAGGGCCTTGCCTCATCTCTAGGTTCTAGACTAATGCGGAGATGATAGTAGGCACGGACACGTGTTTGTTGGATGACTGAATGGACAAAACATGATTAAGCAATGGGACATTCAGAAGATACGTCTCATCTAGTCCAATCTCTTCAAATGGAAAAATTATTTCGAAGAGCTTAACTTACTGTCTGGATGGTTGGATTAGAAAACACCCCGCCCTTCTCAGGGCGGAGATAACCTCGTGCCAAGGCACGTGGCTTGGTGCACAGAGCTCAGGCCACAATTTCAGCCCCTGCTTGCTTCCCTTCCACTAGGAGCCTTATGCAGTCCACAACCTGTGCAACCTTATAGGGTGGCCCCAACCTACCTGCCTCTCTGCACCCATGAGCTTCTATCTTCAACTTCTCTGCCTTTTCCAAAACATCCTCTGGGGTATAGCTGGATGGAGGAGATGATGTATTTACAGCGTGGTGTTTGAAAAAGATGCATTGGTGAAAGAGATTCTAAATCTTTCTGCAATTGGGCCACACTAATCACTTCCTATTCCTGGGGCTGGCGGCTGGCATTGCTCTAAGTAGCCGGCTGTCGCGGCCTTGCATACATATTCCTGTTGTCAGCATTAATAAGGTACAATTGCCTGGGGCCTTGTTACCCACCAATTAAACTTTGGATTTTATTGTGCAACCTCAAGGATGCTTTATGGTATCAGAAGCGTTTGGCAGTTAAATACGGCTAATATTCATCGCTCCCACATGGGCGCTTCACATCCTGCTCCATTCACAGTGTGATTAAGGAATTAATTGATTTGGATGAGATTGGCACACGCTCTTGACAATAACTGACGACTTCTTTATTAAGCCGTGGATACGGTGGGCTTGCCGCAGCACTCAGGGCTCACCATCGGGCATTTGGAAACGGGCCCAGAGGACAGTGACACTTTACTTTGGCCAGAGAAATCTGCAGGTTCTCAAAGAGGCATCAGAGCACACCACTCTTGCCTTCCAGTATGCTCCCTCCTTCCCTCCCTCCCTCTGTCCTCTCCCTTCCTTCCCTCCTCCTTTCTAGTTGATTTCCTCCCCCTTTCCAGCTCTCTTCCTAACATGCTTCTTCTCTCCCTCCTCTCTACACTTCCAACCATCCTTTTTACCTCCCTTGTCTTTTATCCCTGAAATTTTCTTAAAACATTTATTTGCATTTCCTGCCCTAACTTGCCAGCAATCCCTTACATCACACTGGTCCACTCTGCGTTCCTGGTTGGAAGCATTTGGGTTCACAGCATAGAGCCTGTGATGGGGTCAGGAACTCATGGATACAGGCCTTTGGGTAGGATAGAAATTGTAGATTCCAGGGGCCTGCAGTTTGTGGCAAAATTATTGGATACCACTTACCTATTGCAAGTTTCGTGGTGCTAGGTGCTGTGCTAAGGGTTCTGTGTCCTTTTTACATCACGGGATCCAGTGGGGGAACAGAGGTTCGAAGAGGTGGCATGCCTTGCCCCAGTGGACTCAAGGAGGTGACAGAGTGGCAATTCTAACTCAGGCAGGCTTTCTTTTTCTTTTCTTTTCTTTTTTTTTTTAAGATTTTATTTATTTTATTTGAGAGAGAACACGCGTGTGCACACACGAGCAGGGGGAGGGGCAGAGGGAGAGAGAGCCAGAATCCCAAGCAGACTCCGCGCCGAATACAGAGCCCAACACGGGACTCCATCCCGTGACCCTGAGATCATGACTTGAGCTGAAATCAAGAGTCAGACGCTCAACTGACTGAGCCACCCAGGCACCCCAAAAGGCAGACTTTCTTAAATCCCACCTGGTGTTCATCAGCCCGTGTTCTGTCTGCCGTGTGGACGTTCATGTAACTCGTGCGTGCTCAGCCCCCACGTGCAGCTCTGTGGCGCTGTGATTAGTCTCTTGGTGAGCCCATGCCCTTGAAATGTGAACTTCTTCTGTGCTTCTCAATAGTTTCTCCCCTTAGGTGGGACAGGATGGGTGGAGGGGACTGCGGTCAGCTCCTTCCTTTCTCCAGGTGGGTTAGAGTCAGACTGGGCACCAGCAGCAGAGCGCCTCTTGAAGGCAGGCCTTGTTAGGAAGAGCAGAATGTTGTGGTGACGTCAGAAGGCTTTCTTTTCCCCTCCCCCTACCGGAAGTACGAGGGGACTTTTACCCCCGCATCTTCACTGCGAGAACTAGTTTGGGCTCCCAGAGGTAAAACTCCCTCCTGCCCTGATGACGGGGCCCCCCAGTCTTCGTCTGCCGCTGGTCCCCGCTGGTCCCCGCTGAGCCCCCAGCAGATTCACTGAGTTTGCTACCTGTGGTTTCTCCTGGGTGAGCCCTGATTCCCAGTATCTGTCTGTCTCTCCAGTTTTAGGGGTGGCTGCTCGACTTCTTGTGACTTTCTCTGCAGGATTTAGATCCCACAGAAGAGGTGTGGGTTTTTCAGTTCACTCATCTTTTCACTTGTGGTTGGGATTGAGGGACAATCTCTTAAGCTCCTCAGGTACCCAACCAGAAACTGAAGTCCATATTGCTTTTAAAAAAAGAAAAAAAAATAGCATTAGTGGCCAGTATTTACAAATTAAATGATTCCACTTTAAAGAGAAAGTCCTCCAGATTTCTGGCTTCTCCGGCACACACAAACAACATGGACCTTCATTTCTGCATAGGCTCACTTGCCTCGCAGGTGCTTATCTTGGTGGAACTTTAGTTCTGCGGTTCTCTGGGATGTAGTCTCAGCACGCTTCATCCCGTTACTTTTCTTACTGTAGCCTTAGAGTCACTGGAGTCTGTGATCGTGACTTTGGATTTGAGTGTTCTCCCAGCCCTCCCACCCCACCGACCCCACCTGGGTGTATTGTTCTGTATTTGGCGTCAGATGGACTCCTGGCTCCAGACTGTGTTCTGACGGATGTAGCACACCGTCTCTCTAGCCCATACCTGGTCTCTTTGGTCTCACTTGCTAAGCTAAAAACATCAGACCGTGCTTCTCCAGCTCATCTCGCCCTGGTGTCTGGGCATATCAGAAGGTTCTCACATCAGGGCATCTCTATGCTTCTGGCCCTTTACCTATTCCTGTCTCTCTCCTGCAGTGGTGGCTGGAGTGTACCAATGACATGTCGAGCGTCCCTGTGACTGCTGTGACCTGTGGGCTTCCTACCCCTGTGAACCTCTAACCTGCACAGCTCCAACCACTTAGCCCCCAGCAGCAGCCTCTGCCCCTCGGTGACTCAGAGCTTGAAGCAGGCCACACTCAGAGAATTATTAGGAGCTCTTGGCAAAAAGCTCTGGGCCCCGGAGGGATAATCTCAACAGGACAGCATCATAGCACAGAGACTGCCTGTCACTCTGGAGTCAGTGCCTTCCCTTGCATGTACTTTTTGGGAGCAATCGGAGCACCTCGCTGAAAGCTGATAAAAACAAAAGCAAATGAAAACAAGGAATGATAAATTGAGTGAGTGGGTCATTTTCTCCAGATGGAGGAGAGGAACGTGAGACCCCCAGTGCACTCAGACAGAAAGGGATCGAAGGGGCTGGGCAGCCCCTCCCCTCCTTTCCCATCACATAAGACAGAAACGATAGCTGCTGGCCAGATGATGGTGGCTAAACAGGGCAGTCTTGTGAGAGGGCTGAGGAGGTGTTTAATCATTGCTGGCTAGCGCCAGGTTTTGAGTAAGGACAGTCACTGATCACCACTTCTTCCACTCCATGTCATTCCTTTCTCAGGAATCTTCCTGCATGAGTAGCAACCCGACCCAGCTCTAGTGCAAACTGAGAAGAAAAAGGTAAGGGCCTATGTTACCAGAGTTCAGGTAGTCCCAGCTTCAGGTATGGCTTGATTCAGGTGCTCACATGAGAGTCACAAGATCTTTCCTCCTTGCTGTTTCTGGGGTGGATCCATTTTCAGAGTCCATCTTGGCATGATGACAACATGGCTTAATCCTCACACCCTTCCCCGTTCGGGTCCAGCGTGAAAAAGCGAGTCTGCAATACTAGGCTCATGCGTGGCGTGTTGATCACAGAATGGCAATATTTCAAAATAACAGCGGGGCTGTTTGTACTTCATCTTTTACTGCATTTTTATGAGGAGCAATATATTTTCTGACTTTCCTCCCTGATGCTCTAACAGAGAGAGAGAGAGAGAGAGAGAGAATCTCCTCCTGTCACCTCACCCAGATTCCACTTTGATTAGCCGGGCCCTGGGCATGGGCCAGCCTCTGAACTGCTGCTGTAGTTGGGGGGTCTGGTTGGGCTAAATGATCAGCCCCGGAGTTGGGTGTGAGTCCCACCCGGAGGGGAGGGTGGGGGGGAGGGGAGAATATACCCTTGTGGTTTTCCACTCTCCCCACCTCTGCCCCGCAAAAACCTCTTTCCCTCCTTAAGGGCGTCATTGGTTTGTCTTGGTTGGTCGGGTGGCTGTAGCAGAATACCATAGACAGGGGAGCTTCTAAACAGTGGAAAACTTACTTCTCACAGTTCTGGAAGTGAGGAAGCCCAAGATCCACGTGCCATCAAGTTTGGTGTCTGGTGAGGACCTTCTTCCTGATTCATACGTGGCTCTTTTTCTCCCTCTGTCTTCACAGAGCACAAGGGGCAAGGGAGCCTTCTGGAGTCTCTCTCCTGAGGGCACTAATCTCATTCGCGAGGGCGCCACCTTTCTGACCTCATCGCCTCCCAAACGCCTCACCTCCTGGCACCCATTACTTTGGGGGACACGCAAACTTTCCATCTACGTCAGCGGCCTCTTGCTTGTGAAAATCAGTGGGGGATTGTCATGCGCTGTTGTAAGGAAGTCGCTTGCAGCCCTGGACCCCGATTCTATTTTGATATCCTCTCCACGTTCCAAGATATTTGTCTCTTTCTTTCACTCGCCCCCCCCCCCAACCCATTACAGATCTATAGCTGTTGCCCCAGGTTTAAGTCCCAGCTCTGGTAGCAGGGAGACGCTCCGCCGTGAGTGGCCGTGATCTACATCACAAGGATGCTCATCGTTGCCCCGGAGCACTCTCGGGAGGCCTGAGAGTTGCCCGGTGATGTCATTAAAAGCCCAGGCTCTTTGTACATTTTTCCCTCAACATCTGTAGCTCATCAGCTCACAGGTTGCTGTAGCAATGGGTGTCCTCGTGCGCTTAAGGCAGGGACAGTGGTAAGTAACAACACCAGCATCTCTTTCCGTGTATTTGCCATTTTACCAGGAGAGCGGAAACCTCTCGAGAGCCCTCCTGGGGAATGTTTCCTTTCATCCCATGAGCCGGAACTGGGTCACGTGACTACCCTGAGCTGCAAGGGAGGTGGGGACCGGCCAGCAGGGCTGTGATGTCTGCCGCCCCCCGCCACTCACCCTGCACAACCTTCCCCACCCCGCAAAGCTTCGCTTGCTCCCAGAGTTCACCTCAGACCTTCCCTTTGAGACATAGAGTGATGGGGCCAATGGAGGCCAGAACTTTCTATTCAGATGTGTCTTGGTTGCTATACACATCTGTGTGCTCCAAATGGAGCCCAGCATCCCCCCCCACGTGGGCTCTCCACCTCCGAGGAGGATACACGTGGGCCACTGGCACAAACTAGGACCTAGATTCGAGCTCCGAGTCCTCCTTCCTCAGCCTGCCCTTGCTGGGAGGGATGGAATCGTCTTCGCAATTGTTCCCATGCTCCCGGTGTTAAACTGTCTATCTGTACTCTTTGCTCTTTTTCCTACAGATTTGGGGCTCCCTTGGCTTTCTGAGTCAAGGCAGAGCACCTCCCTCCACCCCGTGAGTCTGGGGCTGAGCCCAGAGGGGGATGGGAGCATCAGAGTGCCTGTTCTGGGCCAAGGTTGTCAGGGGTTCTGGGGATCTGCCACAAGAAGGGTGGATCCCTTCAATTGGGGCTCCAAACACACACACATGGGGCTGCCTGAGCCAGCCTAGAGGTTGGAGTCGGTGTAGACAGTCTGAGCCCGCCCCTCTCTCCCCCGCCCCCGGGTCAGCTGGGCTGCCGTCATCCTGCTGACCCCTGAGCATGCGGGTGAGCTCATTTTGCCATAAGCCATTGAGTGTCAGGCGGTTTGTTATAGGGCACAGGACCAGTAGTAGTTCACTACCACACATCTGACAATCCAACCCTCAAAACATCTCTTATATTCATGCTCCGTCTGCTTCCCCTCTCCCACCGGTCCGTGCTGTCTAACCACGGAGATCTAACCACGATACCATCTCACCCAGCCTGTCGGGATGATCTCCCCGTCCATCAGGAGAGACGGACACACTAGGAGCGGCTACTCGGTCAGTGTGCACGTGTTTCAGAAAGGAATCCCATCGGGTGCCGTGTGGCTTGGGCACGCAGCAGGAGGCGTGCACTAGCTTTTGGGTGGGAGTTCCCGAGGGCCTTTCTGGGAGAGCGGCATTGAAGCAGAGGTACGGAAGATAGATAGGTTCGGCCTGATGAGGCCGGGAGGCAGGAGTGCGTCAGGAATAAGGAGGAGTTGGCGTGAGGATTCTGAGGATAGCGTGAGACATGAGAATGTGAGGGCGACAGGAAGGTTCTAGGCACAGTGATATGAGGGGGACTGGGTCATAAAATGCAGAGTGGGTCCTTCCTTGGGGATCCTCTGTGGTTTTAGCTCTGTAATCACACTTACCTCTCTGCATCACTGCTATGCCTGGAAACGTGGGCCTTGTTTCTAGATTGTGAGAAACTCCAAGAGACGGATGGGGGTGACCAGTTAACTCTGCAACCCCCGGGCTCAGGCACCTTGGAAGGAAGGAACAGAAGCAAAGAATTAACATTCCACAGGCACAATCTTTGCTCCAGGCCCTGGCTTGGCCATGGTATCTGGCAAGAGGGCAGAACTTTGGAGAGGATCGTTGGCAGGGGAGTGGGGATGGGGGGTGGATGAGGACAGAAGAGGGCCCATCACTTACTTTTCTCTGTACCCCAAGGACGGGATCCAGCCTGCAAACCAATGCATACAGATTAGATCTGGGCAAGACCTACTCATGGAGAATGAGGGATGTCACAGGCTTCACTGCGTTTTCAGAAATTCCCTGGAAGGGCATTTCTTCCTCTGGCACCCTAAGGAACACGCTCAATTCTCTTGGGAACAGAGATGGTTAAGTGTAATTGTGCCTGGAGGCAGGGTCACGTGAAGGGGGCGTGTCCTGTAGAGATCTCTCCTGTCCCTTTGTAGGTATCTTCAGATCCCCTGGAAATAATCTGTCTACAAGTGCCCAGTCATTGGTTTGGAGATCTTGCCAAGTCCAAGGTAAATGAGGAACATCAGGAACCCCCTGAAGCCCAGCTAAACTGGGGAGAACTGCCTCACCTCATTTGCAAAATGGAGCTTAGGCGCCATGACTTTGTAAGGTTGCTTGAGGAAACCAGATGCCACGTGCTTCGTGTTCTATAATGGATGGAGGTCTTTTCTGTGTGGTAATGACCTCTCTTGTGGATAAGGGGCAGATCCTCAGCCTTGATCTTTTGATGGTCTTCCCCTCAGATTTCTGCTTTTAGAGGAGGGAAAGAAGAAAAGGGAGATATCAAGTGTGCTATGAGATAATTTTAATTTTCCCCCTTTCCAGAGAGGGAGAGAGAGAACAGAATGTCTGTTTCCACCTCTACGCCGCTGCACTGTGATACAGACTTGCAGAGATATTCATGTTGTGATTTATTCAATTCTTTTTCTCCATTGATTTTAATTAAGTTCCCGAGCTGTCTCCAAGCCCGGGGAGCGGGAACAAAACATGAAACACTGAGAGCCAAATGCCTTTCTTCTGCAATTGAGTTTTCCCAAGTCCTTAAAGTGCTTCACAGGAGAGAGCGAAAGTGGAATCCAGGGGCTGAGCCGTTTCCTCTGCTCCATCAGTCCCCAAATAATAAACATAAAAATTAAAATCCGGTTAAGAAAAATCACAGAAGTCATTGCAGCTTGGCGGCCAATGGGGGCTTTGATCAGATCTTTTTATGCAATTTCACAGTTTCGGGGGGAATTCGCTGAGCCGGCGTGAAGGATGTCAGCACAGGGAGGAAGGTTTCTACCCAGCAGGCACAGCGCGGGGAGCACAGGACCTGCCCCTCCCAAACCAATTTCATCTCTGATCTAAGTTCAATGTCATGCTTTTTAAGAGAAATACCATAGTGGTGTCTGGTCCGGTCACTTGGGCTCCCCTTGGGCCAGTCCGCACCAGACCCCCCAGCAGGCTCCTCAGGGATCTGTAAGGCCAGTGAGGTCCCAGAACTAGTCTCCTGGAACCCTAGGGCCTGAGGCGGGTCACTCAGCAGTATCTAACAGCCTGGCGGCCAACCACGAGGCCACATTGCCCCTTGTAGAATTAGGAAGGTTGAAAACACAGATGCTCATGGGACCAGCCTGTGACCTAATAAGAGAAATAACCCCGATGCGGACTTTAGCAAAATGGCGACCCCAGCCTGGTTTGAAAGTGGACAGTCCTGGACACCCGTTATCATGTGGGAATTATGGCCTTGTTGATGTCATGTGTTCTGAATCTTCTAGAAGCCAGAAGCTAGGATACCTTTAGTCTTAACAAAAACAAGAACCCCAAATCCTATATTTAAATCTTGGTTACCAACTGGAGGAATTGAAAGCACTCTGCAGGTCAGACAGAATACATCTGCGGGCTGGGTTTTAGCACTGGACACCAGTTGGCGACACTGGACATGTTGGTGAAGAGGGAACGTTTTGGATTAATCCAGGCATGGCCACCTACCAGCTTTGTGGGCTTGGCTTGTGTTGGATTTCTGAGTGGCCCATTATAAAGATGGTGTGGATGGCGTGGGCCGCACACAGTGTGGAGTCGGGTGCACAGTTCGTTGGCCTCACCATCAGCATCGTCGTGATATTCTGATTTTGTAATAAGAAATAGATATTTGGGCTTTGTCCTGTTCCCGGTGCGTGGCTCTTATAAAACTCTTGGAATTTTCCTCTGATGAGAGAAAGGCTTTGTTATGTTAACGAAGTGGCTTTTGGAAAGCACCCAGGGATGGGGGCGGGTTGGAGATTTTAGTCCCACTCCCTCATGTTTGAGGAGGGTGGAGAGGAGCTAGAGGTAGACTTAATCCCTGACGCCCAATGAGCCGATCGAACACACCTCTGTGATAAAGCCCCATAGAACCTCCAAAGGATGGTTCCGAGCTTCTGGGCAGGTAAACACAGGAGGTTCTAAGGGCCCACGAAGTGAGGGCATGGGAGCCTCTGAGCCCCTTCCCGCATCCATTGGCCTGTGCACTGCTACCCTCCGGGTGTTACCGCCCTGTAGACGCTTATAATACCCTGGGAATAGAGTAAGAACGTTTCTCCGAGTTCTGTGAGCACTTCAGCAAATACACTAAACCCAAGGAGGGGGTGGTTGGAACTTCCCATCTGTGGCTGGTCAGGCACAGGTGACAAGGGGGACTTGCCGCTGACATCTGAAGGGGTTGCAGTCTTGGGGGTCGGGGTCCTTCACCTGTGGAATCGGACGTTCTCTGCAGAATTGACTTGCATTACAGGCCGCCCCGCCGGGGAGGGAGCATGCCCGAGTGGAGAGAGCCCCGCACCGGAACTGGGCACAGGGCCTTAATCATCACCTCACCTGGTTTTTCTACTCTTCCCAGCAGGCTCAGCGGGTCCTGTGGGGTATCTTCCCGGACCTTCCTTCAAGAGGGAGATGAAGCTGCCACACGCACCGCTCTTACTTTAACCAAGAAATTGCTCATCAGATCCTCTGTAAGAGAACTGGCAGGTGCACTGGCCATGAGCTGCCCTGGACTCCCTGTGGCTGTGCACAGCCTGGGGGCCTGGGTGGTGGTGGGTCGTCAGACAACACCTGATGCCATCTTGACGCAGTTTAATGATAGCGACTCAGCGGCATGACACGCTTCAGCACCACGTGGCACCCTGATGGCATGGGGAGGACCCACAGAGTGGAGGCTGCTGCACGGCCGAGGGTGGGGTCGGTGGACGCTGAGCAGAGGTCTGACTGTCCGTCCAGCTACTGGGCTGGAGGGCAGCCCGGGGGGTGCGTCCCTGGTGGTTTTGCTCCAAGTCCAGATGCCAGGAGTCTTGACTGAAGCTGTTGAGTGACCCTGCTTTCCCTGGCCTCTGGACCTGGAGGGCAGAGGGACCGGGTGCTGGCAGGACTGGGCTTGCCTAGAACCTAGGCAGAACGGAACAGCATGAAGAATGGCCCCCCAGACCACCTCCTGGGCTGTTTGCTTTTTTGAGTCATCATTGCCATGCACAAAGGGAAGTCCGTGAGACTCACAGTCATGGAAGTGAGGATGAGCCGACCGTTTGGAGGCCCTTGAGCTCAGCCCTCATCTCTGCCCTGTGTTCTCTTACTTTTCCAGGACGCTCCAAGATGGAGGCACATCTCTGATGCACCCTGCCTGTTCTGGTTCTTTCTAGGTCAAGGCAACCGTGGCACACCACGGTCTGCTCCCATCAGCCTTGGTTTTTCTCCCCTTCTTCCCAGGAACAAGACCCCCCCCCTCCCCGCCTACGGACTCAATTTCCCAGCCTCCCTTGCAGCGAGGTGTGGTCCCGCGGTGTGGTGGTCCCAGTGGAGTGTGAATGGGGGCTATGAGGGCAACTTCCTCTTCATCTGCTTCCTGAAACTGCTGGTCTTGAGGTTCTTCTCTTCCCTCTTCCCCCAGGGGTGGAAGGTGGAGATGGATGACAGGTCTCACCACAAGGTGAGGAGATGCTGGGACCACAGACGGAAAGAAGCCAGACCCTTGCAGGAATTTATGGAGTTAATTTTCCTACCAACCGGGATTGTTCGCCTTGGGATGACCATGTGGATGCAGAATTTCTGTCTTCTTTGGGACCTCTTTGATAAAACAGGTTAGTCTGGTCCTCTGACCAGCAGCAGCCTCTGCATCACCTGGGAATGCGTTAGAAATACAAGTTCAATGGGAGAATGGATAAAAAAGATGTACATATCCCCAGTGGAATATTATTCAGCTTTCAAAAGCAGCAAAGGGTATCATTTGTGACAACATGGCCGGACTTTGAGGTCATTATGCTAAATGAAGTCAGCCAGCCAGACAAAGACAACGACTGTCTGATCTCACTCAAAGTAGAATCTAAACAAGCCGGAGTTCTAGAAACAGAGAGAAGACTGATAGTTGCCAGAGGCTCTGGGGTGGAGGACCGGGAGGAGGTGGTCAAAGGGTACGCACTTCCAGTGATGAGTCAGGTATAGCATCTAGAGGATGCAGCATGGGGACTGTAGTTGGGAACACTGTATTCTAGAAAGTTACCAAGGGACTAGATCTTAAATGTTCTCACCACGCACACGAAATAGCTGTGTGAGGTCATAGATGAGGTAAACTACCCTCACCGTGTTTATCACGTCAGCAGCGTAAATGAACCTCAAACCGTCATGTCACACATCTTGAAGTCACACAGTGTTCTGTGTCAAATATATTTCAGTAAAGCTGGGGAAACAGCAACACGTTAAGAAAAAAAATGCAGTTTCTACTGGTAGTCTGGGGGTGGGGTCCAGCAATCTGTTTCTGGTTCAAAATAGTACTTCTAAATCCACATCCTGTTGTAAGAAATAATGCAGAGAAATCCTTTGTAAGCTTTCCCACCCCCGTCCTGACCCCGGTAACATTTGGCCAACTGCAGAATAAAATCGGAGCAAGAAGATTGACATTGATACAACCTGCTGATCTTCCTCAGAGTTCTCCAGCCGTGCGTGTAGGTCGTATGGATGTGGTTCAGTACAATTTTATCACGTGTGTAGGTTTGTGAATCTATCACGCAAGTCAAGACCCTGATCAGCTCCTATGCCAAAGGATTCTTGTGGTTACCTTTTAAGGACCACACCCCCCTCCTACCCTGAAGCACCCCCCACCCCCCGGCCGCCATCTTTACGGAGATGTAATTGACATATAACACCGTGTGGGTTAAGACATACCGTGTGTTGATTTGATACACCCATACATTGCCAACACACATCTATCCCATCACACGATTACCGTTTCTTTTTCGTGCTGAGAACATTACCAGCACTCCATTTTTAACAAGTTCTCCTCTTGATTCCTGTATGCTAGAATCTGAAAGACAGGGCTGCCTTGTCCTATAAAAAATTCTCGTTACCAGGTGTTTGCCCCAGCCATCGGCCAGGTACGGAGCCGTCGCATTCGTGTGTGTCATCGGTTCTGGTCTTTAGAGTTCTGTAGGGGGGAAGGTGCCCATTATGACTCTCCTCTGTTACGGGAAGTCAGTCCCCGTATGGACAGGGGATGTCATGGCAAACAAGGAGGACATAATCATTGCACAATTCATAATAGACAGTCACCATTCGAATTCAGGTCTGTCTGACTGCAGGAACCAGGCTCTTTCTTACTAATCTACATGGAATTTCCGGTCCCAGCACAGAAACATCCTGAGTCTACCTAGGAGCCACCGCCTCAGGTGGGTAGTTTGCATACCGGAGGCCTGCCTGGAGTCGGCTATCTCAGGGTCTCTGCCCTTGGGGGATGCCTTCCTTTGAGAAACTTTCACAGTTTCTTCACTATTCCTGATCAGATTCAAATCCACGAAGCTGTTCCATTGTGGTGCTCCTGTAAATGGCCGGGCACAGAGAAAGACCCGAACAAAGACCTGGGTCATAGTCTTTTCGGGCTCGAATGCCCTAAAGCATTTTAGAAATTCTTCCGACTGAGCAGCAACTTTTGTAAGTGGAAAGTGGCAGGCCCAGGGAGGGAGGTCCTTGGGATGCAGGACTCCCGGGGATCTGGTTTTCGGTGAGATGACCAGGCCCTGGGAGCCCCGTGGTCAGTGCTGGCCTCTGGGACCTCCAGGTAGTGTTTTGGCTTCATTCGAAGCTGCAACCAAGGGCTGGAATTGAATCATGGCGATACTCATGGACATGGTCAAGGCAAACCATGGGAAGCTTAACCCTTTAAGAGGACCTCCATGTTTAATTCACATGTCTGTCAGCTTTCTATTTTATCCTATTGGGAAGAGGCTGAGGACCTTTCAGGAGGACAGGAAAGGTAAGTTCTGTCATAGGATGGAAGGGACTTGACATATGGGGCTCCTTTCACTGACTGAGAACCTTCCATGTACCAGCCTTTGAGTTAAACAGTAGTTGTACATTGTCTCAGTTCTTCTCAAACCGTCCATGTACTAGGCATAGAGTTAAGCAATCATTACACATGTCTCAGTTCTTTTCTCCGACCATTACAACAGCTGTCCAAGGCAGAATGCTTAGCATCTCCAGTTCACATTTTGGGATATGAAGGTGGGGTGGGCAAAGTGCTTGAGCCAAATTCCCCGTTCGTGGGTTGGGCTCCATGTCCTGCCCCCTGTGCCACGCTACCCTAAGGAACCAGGGTTTACTTCGGAAGGCAAGCCATTGACTTTCCAGGCTGCCTAAGAGGGGATCGTTTCCTGCAAATCAATACTATTTGCATATTTGACAGATACTTGGAAATCACTGAGAAGAGAGTCATCTGCTGTCCCACCCCATCCTGCCCCTTCTCCAAACAGATGTCCTTTTCCAATATCTTAGGATGCTGTGACACCTCCTCTGCTCCCATTCAGCAGATAAGTTAATGGGGCCCAGAGAGGGCAGGTGATAGGCCCCCGCTCACACAGCCGGGGGCCGTTGCATCCTGGCCCTGCAGCTGGGTTGGCAAGACTCAAGCCCAGAGCCTTCCTGCTACCACACGGTGCCTCTCCTTGTTAGAAACACAATGCAATTAAGTGCTCTGGGCTTGCTGGCCTTGGTATATACTTGGTACCACAATCTACCCAAGACACCGTCCATTATGAACCAATGACAGGGAAACCGCCCTCGCAGCAGGTGTGGGATCCTATTGGTCGGACGCCATCAGCACCACGACATACACTGTATCTTGACCATCTCCCCCGTAAGACGTATTGACAGCAACACTAAAGGGGAGACAAAGGGCTATATTCTCTTCCAAATGTAACACGTCTATTGTACACCCATGCCTGTCAGAGCCTAGATGATGCCCGACAGGGCCAGTGCGGTGAGAGGAGAGGCGTCTGTGGGTTTCCAAGGGGCTGCTTACAAACCTGCTCGTCCGTACGGTGCTCCACAGTTTATAAAGCATTTTATCATTCATTTGCTTGTCTGAGCCTCGTAACACCCCCGTGATGGGAGAGAGATTGCGACCACCGCCACCACCCGCGTTTCACAGTTGGGAAGACAGGAATGAGCAATTGGGACGAGCGGAAGCTGCACTTGACCCCAGATCTTCTGACTTCCTATCCCCTGACATCTTTATACTACCGATGTCTCTTGCTACACCTTCATTCATCACTCACTCCTTCATGGATCCATTTTACATGTCCTAATGAGCACCTGTCTCGGGCCAGTGCTGTGCTGGGTGCTGGGAAGAAATCGCACTGGAGACCACCTATGCCCACTGCTCTCTCAGAGAGAAGAGCCGGGGGCTCCCCTGCTACCTTGTCTCCCTGGGAACACTGGGCAAAGTCTGAAGACATTTTTTGGTTGTCACAATTAAGAGGATACAACTTGCTATCTAGGGAACAGGGGCCGGGGACACGGCCCAGCAATCTATAATGCACGGGACAACCCCACAACAAAGCTATCCATCCCCAAATGTCAATAGTGCAGAAGGTAAGAAACCCTGGCCTAGAGCAATTGAAGAAGACAGAATTAATCAAATTATCCTCCCATTAAGGCTCTGGTTACAGAGAATCAGGGAATGTAAAGCAGCAGCAGCTAATGCTGGCACCCACAGGCCAGGCTCTGCTCCAAGGGCCTTGTACCTCTGTTAACCCCTTTAGTCCATAAAACAGGGCTCGTGGGATTGTTTGTAGAGGGGTACACTGAGGCTTAGAGAGCTTAAGTACCTTGCCTGGAGTCACACAGCCAGAGGAGGAACTGGGATTCAAATCCAGGCTGCTTGACGCCAGCTTCTATGCCTTTGACCTCTATGCTGTGCTGCCTCCTTTGCAAGAGTATGAATTTGCCTGATTCGGGGCTTGAGGGAAGCTTTGTGGTGGAGAGGAGGCATGATGGGAGATTTAGGAAAGTGGGGGATGGAGGGACAGCATTCCAGTCAGAGGGAACAGCATGTGCAAAGGTCATGTGGCAAGAGCAGAGAGCTGAGGTGGAGAAGAAGCTGGAGGGTCCAGCAGGACCATAAACTGGGTTTGCAGGGATGTAGACTCTGAAAGGCCTGCTCTAGCTGCTGTGTGCAGGGAGGACCTGGGTTAGAAGCGGGGAGGGGAGACATGGCGCTGAGAGCCAGCAGGCAGCAGGGGAATGCAGAGAACCAGATGTGAGGACTGTTCAGGAGACAGAATGGTCAGGCCGTGATGACGGATCTGATTGGGTGTTGGGGCACCGTGAGCTTGACCTTCTCATGAAATAATCCAAAGATTTGAACAACCCCGGAGCCTGCTGGAAGGGCTGCTGGCCTCGCACCCCCCCGCCCCCAACTTGAACTTGCAGAGCTCTGTCCCTGCTCGTGGTCCTGGCTGCAGAGCCCAGGAGCCACAGTGACACTGCTCTGCTTGCTGACAGGCCTCTGTTTGCACTCTCCCATGCCTGTAACTCACAGATAATTAAGCTGGCTGTCATGGCACCCTGGCTACTCACAGGATGGGGGTTAGGCACGCTGGTCGATGAGCAGCCCAGAGATCTGTCAGACCCAGGAAAGGGCGCGTCACCTGCCCAGTCGCTGGAGAGTGCCATGAATTTTAGCACAAGCCTGTCTGCTTCTGTCTGCACTGACAGTCTCCATCCCCGGGGAGGCAGATGCTCAAGGTCACACCTGCAGGTCTGGGAGCCCAGGCTGGACAGAAGCGGAGGGACCTGGAGGGGAGTTGGCTCCTGACAGGTGCGGACACAGCCCCTCCTTCTTCCCCTACACCAGCCATGACTGCCGGGGGTCCTGTCGCAGACTGGGTGCTGTGCTCAAAATTCCAAGGGAAGCACGTTTGCACGAGACTGAGCGCTTTCTGCAGCCCCCTGGAAACACTTGTAGCTTTGCAAACACTTCATTCCTTGCCAAGTCTCTCTGCCTTTTCTGGGCAGTCCCTTCTGCTCACTCGCGGTCTCCCCCGTACCCACATGCACTGGCACACAATCCACTAGGTTAAACTCATTGTTTCACACTCCCTCTTCCCAGATGCTGGCGTCTGCCCTCTAGGTTCCAACAGCATCATTGTATAAAGCTCCAGGATGTTCCTTCGTTCAGTCATTCCTTCGCCCCATCAGCACTGGGCTCCCACAAGCACCTCTCCTGCCAGGGAGAAGCTGATCCGCAGACAGACGCCCTTTGTCCTGGAGCACACCGTCTGCGGCATCCAAGCAGGAGGGTGCCGTGCTGATTAATGACGTGTGATCCGCTCTCCTTTCTGTTGTCTGTTTCCCTCTGTGACCAGGGTTGATTCCGCAGGAATCTCTCTGAGGTTAGGGACCGTCTGCTCTATGTGTAGGATTTCTGTGCCCAGCAGAGTATATTTACAGTGAATATTTAATGAAAGAAAGACTGAGTGGCGTCAACAGGAACGGGGGTCACCCACCAGGGTGATTAATACTTCATTTGGAGAGCGGTCTGCCCTCCCAGCCACCCACGGCAAGCTGTGAAGGCACCAATACAGGTGAACTGGAATGAAAATTCAGGTACATGTGTTACAGCCTGGGTCAAGGGCAGGGTCCCTCCTCAGGGGTCTGGTTGCTCCTGGAAAAACCCAGATAGCTGTGTTAGAGCGTTGATTATGTGTCTCATGCTATGCCAAGCCATGAAGGGAGGGGGTCTCCCTCTGAAGGTGGATGCCAGGCTGAGCCCTGGAGTAGGAGTCAGCGAGGGGGTCACAGGGCCCCTCCACCTGATCTGGGAAAGCAAGAAGCATGAGCCTGCCTCCCAGTGTGGTAAAAGGAACCTAGATAGGAAGAGGCAGTGAGAGAGTGAGCTCTCCATCTTGGGAGGTATTCAAAGAGGTTATGGGACATACTTCGGGATGCCGCATCCCCAGTTGGAACAGGCAACCTGAAGAGCTGTTAGGGTGGGATGGGGCTGGAAGCATCAGTGAGCCCGCGCCCCGGGTCCCACAGGGAGGGCGGCCTAGGTTGTAGTTAGGAGCCCTTATCCCAGAAGGAGACAGATCTTTGCTGATGTCCCAGCCTCTGAACAGCTGTGCCATAGCGACAGAGTCCTCGAACTTCCTTGGGGGAAACTTGCATGACAACACCCAGCAAAGTGCCAGGTGCGGTTCACCAAACAGGAGCTACGTGTGCTTCGTGTGAAAGATGGAGGCGAGGGGCACTGGACCCATGCGGGGTGCAAGGGGGAGGGGGACACGTGACGGGACTGGGGCAGGCTGGCCCCCATGGGAAAGTCACACCTGGAGAGGGCTGCCTGGGCATGGAGGCCAGTGGGTAGAGGGCTAAGGTGCCAGGGGGCCCCCCTGCAGGAGGGGGTGAGTAGGGGAGGGCTGGCTGAGCAGGGCTGCTACTGGAGGAATGGCCAAGTTTCTGGCTCCAGCTCTCAACTCACTCTGAATCCCCGGCAGGAGGGATTGCTGCAGGCTGAGGTCTGCCTGCTGGCGTCTTCAGCGCTGGGGTGCTTTGCATGGCCGGGGTCCCAGTTACCAGCAAGAGTGGGTCCCGCCTGCCCATCAGCCTCGCTTCCTCCTTCCCCTCTGGCAGAAGCCTCCTCCTTCATTTGCTCCCTCTTTAAGTCAGTCAGCAAAACTTCCGAGAACCATTCCTTGCTGGCTTCTACTCTAGGGCCAGCATTGCAGAAAGATGCTAGGGGCAGGGACAGAGCATCCTGTCTGGGGGTAGGGGCAGGAATATGGTAGGTGACTGTCATACGGTGTGGCAACTGCTGCCCCCAAGACAACCACAATACCCGAGCTAACACAGCGGGCTTGTGACTCACACGTGACCATACTGGGCACTTGGCAGAACCCCTGAGGGGAGACACTGGATCTCAGAGAGGTTCATTCACATTTCTAAAGTCACACAGCCCCTGTTAGACCTGCCCGACACCAGAGCCCGTGCTCCTGCCTATTAGATTATGCAGCCTCTCAATGGTTCCTCATTCATTCGTTTGACAGTGATTTACTGAACATCTACTATGTGTTAGGCACCATGCTAGAGCCCCATGCTACTACGGACAAGATGGCATCTACAGTCTCGCCCCCTGGGGGAGTTTGCCTTCTGACCAAGGTGACTGGAGCACAGAGGGACCCTTCTTGGGTCATGCCTCAGGGGCGATGGGAGGCTGGGGTGGTGGCCCATAGCTGTGAGGTCTAGCAAGTCGTCCAGGAGCTTGGACTAGCAAGCGCAAAGGTCTAGAAATGTCTTCCTGGAATAATGAGAATTCCTCCTTCCCTCTCTCCCTCCTGCCTTTTCTCCCTCCTCCCTTCATACTTCCCTCCTCCCTTCCTTCCCTCCTTTGCCTTTCTGACGTTGCATTCAGAGTTTGAGGATCTACAGGCAAAAAATGATGCATAGTTCATATCTCCCTCCTTCCCTGCCCCTTCCTCCACGCGGGTGCTTCCCACCCTCTTCCCTCTCCACGGAACCACTCCTTTTGTCTCCTGAGCACCTTTCCAGACCCCCTTCATGCAAATGCAGGCACATGTGAATGTTTTCTGGTCTCCCCCTTTTATTTTGGAGAGAACACACTGCCTGCTATTCCAGAGAAAGGAGAATTTTCCGCGGCTGAAGCAGCGGTTGGGAGACCTGGGCAGTGGGGAATATTGGGTTGAGACTGGGCTGTGCAGGGGCCTCGAATGCCACCCCAAGGACCCTTTAAGTCTGGGCCTGTGCTAGGCCATTTTTCAAATTTTCCTCCAAGTCATGACACTTTCAAGGAAACCACAAACCCAGCCAGAGTCGTCAGGTGCTGTCTGAATCGTCTTATTAAAAACCGAACACCGGCCACAACCCACCCTGCCCCCAACCAAAAATTAAGAACAGTGAAATTTGAGGCAAAGGTAAGCACCGTGAATTTGTATCACACTGGGAGCTAGCTGCCTCTCTTGTTTTCTCCTTAATTTATTTTTTGGAAAACGTTCACTGACTCAGAGAACAGTTCCCTTCCCTCTGTCAGCAACCAGCCCTTGGAACCAAATTGCTGGCTAAAAATAATGTATTTTTATTAAAAATCACTTTAAGTTGGTGCATATTTCTAAGACAGATTCACATATGGATAACCATTCCGTATTGCTTGCTATAGATAAGTGATGAATTATTTTAATCAGAAATGGATTTAACAGCACTGCAAAAAATAAATCTGGGAGATTTTTCACAATCTGGTTGTCTTCTCTGATTCTTCATACTTATATTTAGTATTCAATGAAGACTAATACTGACGGCCGGACATTCCATCAAACTTCCCCCAAGCAGATGCATCCCACCCGTAATCAAGACTGACATCCTCTGCCATCATTCCGGGAGACGCTTCCAGTCCCAAAGTGCAGAATGAGAAAGGAAAATTTGCACAGAGCCTTCCTTCCCGGACCCCACGCGTCGCTGTATTGAGTCCAACAGCATCCGCCCCTGGGGCTGCGATGCCTCCTGTGCCCCAAGCACCCCATCTGGGGAGATGGTATCGAGCAAGTCAGAAAGGGCTCGGTCCTGCCCCAGCTCCCCAGCCCCACTGTGAACTGGTGATGCTGGGAACGGGGAGCCTTGTTTTACTTTCTGTTCTCACCTTCCCTTAGTAAACTTTCACTTCGCTTCCCTCTCTTGTCTGTAAGATTTGTTCTTCGGCTCGGAGACAAGAACCCTGCGACTCCAGGACTGGGGAGAGCGAATCCCCGAGGGACAGTGTATCTGTCAGGTAGGGGTCTGTGACCATAAGCAACAGAAAGAGATCTGGGCTGACTTCAGGCAGAGGTCAAGGCACAGAGGCACGATGTCACCAGACGGCTGACACCATCTATGGTTCCAGGACGCCAGGGGTGAATCTTGGGCTCGCGTTTTTCATCTGGCAAATGATATTGAGCCACGATAGTGTTAAGTTGTCATTCAATTTGTCTTTATGGCTATATTTTGCTGGGGGCAATGCCAGTTTTTCATTCCCAGTAGTGATCTAAAGTGTCATTTAAAATCTCTCTATCTGAGATAATGAATGAGTCAAATTCAAGGAAATAAGAACAGAACAGGAAGGAAAAGGATGGTGAAGGCCATGAACATGGCATTCAGTTGAGTAAATCGATCTTATTCACACTGGTTTGGGGACTCAGAAGGGATTGAAGGGTTCGATGGGGAAACGCGATAGGCATCTATTTTGTTCAAAGTGTTTCAGGTACGTTACATAAATTAATGGAGTTCTAACGTCAGCGTATGGACAAATGAGGTCAGTATGCCCCCTTACACCCTTCCAAGTCACTAATGAAAAGGTTGTCTGGGACAGGACCAAGGGCAGAGCCCTATGACCCTCCACTCTAGACCTCCCAGCTTGACTCCAATCAATTATTATCACCTTTGGCCCCGAGAGTGCAGCATGCTATGGCTTCTCTCCATCCTAGGGGCTCATGAGATGGAAGGGTCTTCTTCCCAGGGGTCTGGGTGTCTCTGGAACCCAGAGGACTCAACAGAAACTCACACACTTTCTTTTCCTACTAAACCAATATCATCAGCTTTTGTTCGTCAAGACATTGCTCTGGGTTGATGGGGCTGACATTACCATCTGGGATTAATACATTTCTCCCCCCCCCTTTCCATTTATTTGGAGAATCTCATTAAGGCAGGTTTCCTTCAGGAAATTGATGCTTTAATATTCTGCGTTGTCAGCTGAGGGCCTGAATTTTATTTCTTGAATAACATTTAATTAAACGTGCAGGCTCTCTTTCCCTGACGCATCAGTGATCACAGCACTGAGCCCACCTCCACTGCTCTTTGGAAAATCAGCAGATAGTGAAGTTGGGGGCCAAAGTCTTGCTGAGCAATAAAGTTTATGGCCTGTGCCTCTGTTGTAATTAATGTCTGGGGTCCTGCTGATGCAGCCCTTGTCAGGTACCTTGACCAAGTCTCGACTGCCTTGTGAGTGCTGGTTCCTGGACTATAACCTGCATTTTGTCCAACAAGTACCCTGGCGGAGACTTTCCTAGACCAGGAGTTGAAAAACCAGGACCTGTGAGCCAAATTCAGCGGCTGCCCCTTTTTTTTGTAAATAAAGCTTTGTTGGAACACAGCCATGCCCATCGTTTTATATGTTAGCCTGTGGCTGTGTTCAGAACGTAACAGCTGTATCCCAGACCCCATGGCAGGCCAGTAAGGAAGGACTGGAGCACCCTCTAGCTGACTGGCCTGAGGCTGAGGGCTTACTCCATGCCCCACATTCTCTATTCTTAATCCTTCTTGAACCTTCTTAGAAGTATAATGGCAAGCCTAGGAATACTGGCCTAATTTACTTTTAAAAACTCACTTTACTTTCCATGCCATAATAATGACATTGGCATTTTGAGGCTCAGACCCTTCCCATCCTTCTTTTTCTTTTTTCTTTTTTTTTCAGTTAAAGAAAGCTCTTTTTGTTTTCTCTCAGAAAAACATCCTCAGAATTGTCAGAAATGTGGGAGCCTTTGTCCCGAGTCAGCCCATCAGCCAGTGGCAAAGCTGGGGTTTGAGTCCAGCCCTGTCTGACCCAAAGGCTGCAGTTCTGAGCTTCCCTGGGCCTGGCCGGTCTCAGTTTCTTAAATCTGTAAAATGGGTGGATAATGGTTCCTACCTAAGGAACCATTCGTCATCCTTTCTCCCCTGCCCTGACAGTGGAAAGAGCAGGAGGAAGAGGAGGGGAAGAAGAAGGAGAAGGGGAAAGGCGGGAGGAAGGGGGAAGTGGGGGAGGAAGGGGCAGGAATGGGAGGAGGAAGGGGGAGAAAGAAGAGGAAGGGGAGAAGGGAAGAAAGAAGGAGGAGTGGGGAGGAGGAGGGGGGAAGGGGAAACAGGAAGGTGGAGAGGAAGGGGGAGACAGAAGAGAGGGCCATGCCATTCTGGGTGGTAAGGACAGCACATGCAAAGGCCCTGGGGCAGGAGGAATCATGGCACATTGGCAGTGCCAAAAAGGAAGCCAGAGTGGTTAGAACTCAGGGAACAAAGGTTGCAAGTGCAGCCTGGAGTAGGAGAAGCTGGGTCATATTTGTCACCATAAGGTATTTGTGTCTTCATCCTAGGGGCTGTCAAGCAGAAGGAGCAGATTGTCTCATTTTGTGAAGCTCACCAAGGCCGTGGGAGGGACCTAAGTGACTGGGCACAGCTGATGAGACACAGCTCATCCAAGCTACCCTGGCCCATCATAGGAAGACACTTCCCCTTCTGTTAATGGGGAGCCCTCTCCCTGCCCTTCCCCACCTCTTCAGGAGTCTCCCACCGTCTTAGTTTCTCCTTCTTTCCCTCCTGGGGCTTGGCTCATTTCCTATAAACATCACCCAATCACTTGCGTGGTGGGGAGAGGGAAGAACGGCTAAATGCATTATGGTACGTCCACGCATGGCTTATTATGTGGCCATTACAAAGAGTGAAAAGCACATGGGGTGACCTGGATGGATTTCCATGAAGCTTGGCTAAGTGTCAACAGGCAGAAAGAGGTACATATAATCTGATCCCACATTTATAAAACAAAACAAAACAAACAAACCAGTGTCCCACCTGAGCTCCCTGCCTCCTGTCTGCCTCCACGGGCCTGTGCACCTCAGTTGCCCTGACTGCGGGTCGAGTTCTCCACCTGGCCAGGAGGGGATGTGGGGAACCGCTGCTTATTCCTGACTTCCACCTGCTCCTCAGGACAGAGTACGGCTGGTATCAGAGGAACACTCAGGTCACAGCACTGCAGCTGTGGGGACCCTCATCCCAGGACAAACGCAAAAACAGCCCAGGAATCTAGAAACTAAGCCACCTCTGTGCAAGGACACAGCCACACCACTGGTTTGCTGTGTGACCTTGGGCTCATTGCTTAACTTCTCTGGCCCCTGTCTGCAGTGAGGGAGGTGGACAGCTCCTCTCTGAACTCCTCTAGGGATGCTTATCCCGTAGGGCCCTGTAGGACAGCGTGCGGTGGAAGGGAACATGGCACCGGGGTTATTTCGCAGTCTCCGCATGGGGGGAGAGCGCCCAGTACATGCCCAGTAAATGTGTTACAAAGACGATAACCGAACTGTATCTCAAGACACCAGAGAAGCTTGTGTTGGAATCCTTGCTGAGTCGTCCCCTCCCACTGGGATTTGTCCGGGGGCACCTCGTCCCCCCAAGGTCTTGCTCTGGGTCCGCTGCTCCGGGCGCGGATCTCCCGCCGGCTAAGGGCGGCCCAGGCCAGAGCGCAGCAGAGCCGGGAGGAGGAGGGTGGGGCGGCCAGGCGCTGGGTGGCAGGGCTGATGCGCGTGTTCGGGTTGATCTATGAGGCCGTTCCCAGGAAGGATGGCTTCAATTCTGCCCTGGAAGTGTGGCCTGAGCCGTGTTGCCGATCCATCTCCTGGGCTGTCAAACATTTCACGGGTGCCTGCCTGGGCCGGGAGACACTTTGTAAGCTGGGTCTCTGTCTTGTGGTCCCGCTGTCTGGTGGCTCTGGCATTTTGATGGGTTGGGCCCCCTTGGGGCCCAGCGGTGTGTCTGTCCCTGCAGGGGTGACGGGGATGGGGAAAGGAGAAGAAGGAACAAGCTGGAAGGGATGAGGAAGGGAAGCTTGAGTAAACGGGGAAGAGCACTGCACCCTAGAGATTTTCCGTCCTGGGGTCTGCCGTGGGACATGGGCCTCCCTGGGAAGCATATGTAGGGAGTAAGGGTAGATTAAATCTATGGTTCTTAATGTTGGCAGGGGCCAAGGTTCAGTTTGAGCATCCAACAAAGGTTCCCAATCCAAGAAAAATACAGGCAAACCCGAACTCTTTTCTACTGCAGGACCTTGTCCCAGCTGCCTCTGGGACAGCAATCGGCTTTTCCCTGGAAAGTAGTTACTGCCGTGTTTCCTTATTGCCTGTCTCCCCACTAACCTGGGCAGCCCCTGGGTCTAGCGTGGTGTGTGGGGCCTGGCATGGAGTGGGAACCCAGTGCATATTTGCTGGATGGCCTGATGGACAGATAGATGGGTGGAACCGCTGGCCCTGCGTCTGTGTCCACGCAAGTATTCGAGAATGATGGCATAGGCCCCTCCTCCAGCCTCACAGAGTAGCCCTGACCTTTGGGAAACTCGTGATATTTGCATGGTCTGTGATTCTGTCCACCTCCCGCCCCACCCCGCCCGCCAGCTTTCCTGGGAAATTGCCACTTCCTCTGTCTCCTCAGCCCAGCAGGGCCCGACACAGACCTAGGCCCACAGAAACCTTCTAAAGGACGTGCTCCTTTATCTCCTAAGGCCTTCCAGGAATCTGCTCACGCCGTGGGAGGAGAGCTTCAATAAGACCAAGATTGAATTTTCCTCCAGCCTGGGGGATCAGGGGATTAAAGTCAGATTTAATTTGATTTTAGACAAATAAAGTACTGTGACATTTATTGCACACCTGAGTTGCTGGAGAAAAAAATTCTGACCTGCTATGGAATGTGCGCGGGGCCGCCAAGCAACAGGATGCAGGCGTGTCCTGCAGCGCCCGCGCCCCTGCAGGGGCATCCGGTCTCTGCCCAGGAGGAGAGTGAACTGCACAGTTTTACAACACCAGGGCTGGGCCACCAAACCCTGTGCCTACAGGCAACAAACTCCAAGGGGATTCAGTGCATATTCTGGCACAAGCCTTGGATAGGGAAAGCTCTGGAGGAAGCAGGGGAAGAGAAGCCAAGGGACGTATGCCAGGGGGCCAGGCCGGGGCCCAGGGGTGAGGCCAGAAGGCCTGGAGCCACATGGTGCCAGTGGCAGAAGGGCCGGGACTGCAGGTAGATGGAGCTCGCTTTCCACAGTGTTCAGACAGGGGAGAACAAATTGCGCTTTGCCATATCCATCGTTCCTTCAGTCCTTTGTCTTCAAAAACACTAATGTTCTTTATGTTGTAGTTTTTTTTTTCCCCCAACAAAAGCAATGCACAACACTGCTACTGAATCTGCTGGAGTGGCCCCCAGGAGAAAACATGCCACCACTCCGTCCCTTCATTCTTTCCTTTCCCAGATATTTATAGAGCACCTACATGTGGCAGACCTCTACTTTGGAGCCAGGGATCCGACTGTGACTAAGTCAGACAAAAGTGCCTGCTATGGTGGAACCTAGATCCCAATGGAGGAAGTACGCAATAGACGCTAAACATAAGACTATTTCATAATGTGATTGGAAGTGATGAGTGTCACGGAGAAAACAGTTGGGTGAAGAGACGTAGAGAGAGAAGAGACAGTTGCTGTGGAAGTGGGGTGGTTTTGGTGAGCTTCACTGAGAGGACACTGTGAGAACTGGTAGGAGGTGAGAGAGAGCCGTGGAAGTATTTGGGGTAAGACTCTTCCAGGCAGAGGGAACAGCCAGTGCAAGGGTCCTGGGGCAGGAGTGTCTGGCACACCCAATATTCACAGTGCCTACTACTTTCCTTGTCATTCTCTATGTCCACCTCCCAAAGTGAGGCACATCTACTCCAGGGCTCACCTCCACATGTCAGTAGAACACAGAAAGTTTAAAGATGAACAGAGTTCCCATGACTGGGGTTTTAATTTTATGAAAAAAATTTTTAAAGATTTTATTTATTTATTTGATAGACAGAAATCACAAGTAGGCAGAGAGGCAGGCAGAGAGAGAGAGGGAAGCAGGCTCCCCGCCGAGCAGAGAGCTGGATGCGGGGCTCGATCCCAGGACCCTGGGATCATGACCTGAGCTAAAGGCAGAGGCTTAACCCACTGAGCCACCCAGGTGCCCCATAATTTTATGATATTTTTTAATATTAAGAAGTAGGATGCAAAACTTAGACTAATTTTTAAGTGAATACAGGAGGCTTGCAAGAAATACCGTGCTTGGGGCACCTGGGTGGCTCAGTGGCTTAAAGCCTCTGCCTTCAGCTCAGGTCATGATCCCAGAGTCCTGGGATGGAGCCCCACATCGGGCTCTCTGCTTGGCGGGGAACCTGCTTCCCTCTCTCTCTCTCTGCCTGCCTCTCTGCCTACTTGTGATCTCTGTCAAATAAATAAATAAAATCTAAAAAAAAAAGAAAAAGAAAGAAAGAAAGAAAGAAAGAAAGAAAGAATGAAAGACCGTGCTTATGTTTGTAGTAGATTCCAAACATCTCTCAGAGCTCTTGTCTTGGGGGCCATGAGAGAGTTCTGCTGTCATTCTGAGTACTAAGTGGGAAAGGATGAGATATTGGGTACACACACCTCTCTCTCCCACCAGACTTTATCTTTTAAGATCATTATTGTCTCCATTGGGCACCTTGATGGCATAGAACATTCTGGTTAGGGAGAGTCATCATCATCCTTCTGTCTTCTTGCTTCTATGTAAGCTGTCTGCAGCCCGCGGAGGCCAGGGCTTAGATCTCTCGCTTTAAAGGTCTCATGGGCTGCAATTCATACAGGTGCCAGGAGGGCGAGAAAAGCCAGGGAAGTGGGCTGGGTGTAAGACAATAGGGAGTGGTGAGGAGTGTGGCAAACTGGAGAGAACGCAGCCTCTATAAAAGGAGCATCCTCTCCTAACCCCTAGGATGACACCAGGAGCCCTATTTTCCCATTCTTTTAAGCAAAATCAGACCTCTGGATTATTATGCAAAAAATATTGATTTTTCAAATACAGACAATGATATTAGAACTAGCCATAGGCAAAATTTGGGAGGAAAGATCTGCAAATAAAACCACAGAGGGCCAGAGCAATAGGAAAAGTCCCCCAGGAGTCCTGAGTGAGGAGTGGATGGAGGCCCAGGACACGTGCTCTGCTCAGTCCTTGAGCTGGAGCCATCCTGATCAGGTAAGACTCCTTGGCTTGACTGGCCATCTTCAAGGGTGAGTGAATTCATCCTGGATAGATATGAAAGGAGAGTGAGTGATGTCTGCCTGAAAAATCCCAGTTCCCTACTCAAGGACTGAGTCTGGGGGGTGGGGGTACAAGTCCAAACTACATCTACACCACTCTCTTCTTGTAAGAATTAAACATATTTAACCTGAAAGGGGAAACTCATTGGCTCATTAAAATAAAACAGTTAAGGGATTCTAGATTCAGGTATGGTTGGATCCAGGTGTTTGGAAATGTCCCCAAGAACCTGCTTCTCTCCCTTGACTCTGCTTCCCTCTGTTCTGATGTCAGTATCAGGGAGGCTCCTACCCACCGAGGGCCAAGCTGTTTGCCAGCAATGACTGCCTTATGTCTGCCATGTCAGCGGCCTCTGTAGAAACAGAATGCACATTTTCTGATAGTCCAGTGGAAGTCCCTGGTTTGGCTCTGATGGAGCTGTAATTAGTTGCATGCAAACATCTGGGAACTGACAGTGGGTCTCCAGAACTACATCAATGAGAGTGGGGAAGGGGGCCCCAAATCAAGAAGGCATTACCAGGAGATGTGGAGGGATGGGTATTGGGCAGGCAAAACCCATAGGGTTCTCACTGGATGGAAACATTGGGCAGGAAGTCTCAGCTTTCTAGGTGTCATCTGACACTCCTTCCCCCTTCCTGTATCCTCCAGCCATCCATCCCTGTGGCCTTTGGCAAGAAGACACTGCTGCTCCCATCTTGGCAGGTGCATTGATCACCTGTCAGAGACCTGACACGTTTCCTTTCATATGGTGTGTCATAGCCTCCAGGACCCCAGCCTCCACCCCCACATTTCCACCCCTGCCTACCCCTCTCTGCCTCCTGGCAGCCACTCTCCTGTTCTCTTTCCTATAAGAGATGAGCATAACTCATGTTTTTTGACTCTCACCGGACAGGGGTGTGTGGGTATTTTATTCTTTGTACCTCTTCTCTAGAGTCCCTAGTCCCTTAGTTCTCCAGGGAAGCTCTGAGAAAGACCTCCATTCTGCTACTTCCCAGATGCCACACCCTTATACTCCAGATGCTTCCTGTACTAGCCATGGGATGGCAGAACTTTCCCAACGCTCATTGGATGAGATTCAAGGCTCTTTTAAGGAAAGATCCCTTGAAGCCAAATGGGCTAAATGGGGCAAACAGGGCTGAGCAAGAGGACAGAGGTTACCGCCTGGAGGGAGAATCCAGGTTATAGCACAAGGAGGGACCTGGGTAGAGCCCAGTGGACTCTCTGAGAGGGATTTAGGAGTCTGTGAAGGTCAAAGCAAAGCAGCTGGAGTTCCCAGAGCAGAATGCTGGAGAAGAGAGCTTCATGGAGAGAAAGAAAGAGAGAGGGAGAGAGAGAAAAAGAGAGGGAGAAATGGGGGTAGAGGATTGCCCCCCCTCAAGTCTTCATTTGCCTAATGATCAGCATGTGTATATCAGGAAATCATCTAAGATTGGGGAAAGAACCACTTGAGAAGATTAGAGGAGCCATCACTGGAGTTCCCACAGGGTTAGTCATAATTTCTGTTCCTGTAAGCCAAACTTCATAAAAACCACAAATTATTGGGTAAAAAAGTATACTTAGCGGTCCTGCCTAACAATTTTAAAATAAAGCCCAAAAAAGATCAAGTTGTCCCCAAGTAACTTTATAGCATCCCTGAACAAACTCAAGAATATTTATAGGAGTACAAAAATATCCAGCACCCAGCAACAAAATCCGTAATGATCTGGGATTCAACAATGAGATTACCAAGCGTGCCAAGAACTAGGAGTACATGACCCATAATGAGGAGGAATATCAATCAATTAAGACCTACTGAGAAATGAAACAGGTGGTAGAATTAACAGATAAAGACATTAAAAGTGTTATTATAACTGTATTCCATATATTCAAGGAGCTAGGAAAAAGAGTATAGACATTAAGAAGAGATATGTAAGCTATAGAAAGAGGGGTTACCAGATAAAATTCAAGATGTCAGTTAAATCTAAATTTCAGAAAACAACGAATTTTGTAGGTATGTAAGTATGCCCCAAATATCACATACAATGTACACAAGCTAAAACTCTTTCACTATTTTTCCGAAAATCAAATATAACTTTTCATCTTGTATTTTTTTTAAAGATTTTATTTGACACACAGAAAGAAAGAGATCATAAGTAAGCAGAGAGGCAGGCAGAGAGAGGGGAGGAAGAAGGCTCCCCGCCAAGCAGGGAGCCCAATGCGGGGCTCCATCCCAGGACCCTGGGATCATGACCTGAGCTGAAGGCAGAGGCTTAAACCCACTGAGCCACCCAGGCACCCCTGCATCTTGTATTTTTATTTGCTATATCTGCAACCCTAAAAAAGACCCAGACTGAACTTCTGGAGATAGAATCCCCAGGGACTGTGGTATAGATGAGTACACCCACTGGATGGAATTAAGAGCAGAGTAGACTTTGTAGAAGAAAAGATAAATGGACCTGAAGACATAGCAATAAAAAGCCTCCACAGTGAAAGACAGAAAAGGGGCTAGGAAAAAAAAAAAAAAGATGGAGAACAGTAACCTAATACACATTTAATTGGAGTGGGTACCCAAAGGACAAAAGGGATAAAAAAGTATTTGCAAAAATAATGAGCAGAAATTTTCTAAATCTGATGCAAACTAGGACAGAGTGAGAGAAGGTACATATCACCAATATCAAGAATGGTGGAGAATATGGTATGGAATCACTGTAGACTTCACATTTACTGAACGGACAGTAAACAGATAGATGAACAATGCTATGTGGACATTTGACAGCTCAGATAAAATGGAAAAGTTCCTTTCAGAATACAAACTAGCAAAGCTCTCACTTAAGAAAAAAACATAATCAGGGGCGCCTGGGTGGCTCAGTGGGTTAAGCCGCTGCCTTCGGCTCAGGTCATGATCTCAGGGTCCTGGGATCGAGTCCCACATCGGGCTCTCTGTTCTGTGGGGAGCCTGCTTCCTCCTCTCTCTCTGCCTGCCTCTCTGCCTACTTGTGATTTCTGTCTGTCAAATAAATAAATAAAATCTTAAAAAAAAAGAAAAAAAAGAAAAAAACATAATCAGAATAGTCTTCTATCTCTCAAAGAAATTGAATTTGCATTTAAAACAAAGAAAATTTCAGGCCCAGATGGCTTATTTGGTGAATTCCTTCAAACATTCAAGATCTTCCAGAAAACAAAGGAGGAGGAAACACATTCCAACTTGTTCTGTAAGGTCAGAATGACCCTGATACAAAAACCAGACACGAAAAGCCATCACATGATTTAAAACAAACAAACAAAAAAAGAAGTACAGAACAATGTCTCTCATGAGTTTTCATGCAAAACTCCTAATAAAAAAGGAGCAAACAGAATTTTAAAATATATAAAAGACTAATACATGGTGACCTACTGGGGTTTATCCCAGAAATGCAAGATTAATTTAACATTCAAAATTCTCTCAATTCAATTTAGCATATTAACAGTTTATACAAAAAATCATCTAAATAGATGTAGTAAAAGCATTTGATAAAATCCAATAGCCATTCTTTAAGAAAATCTCCGAGGAATAGGAGGAAACTTTCTCATTCTGATAAAAAACATCAATGCAAAACCTATAGCTAACATCATACCTACTAGTGGACAGACTAAATGCTTTCCGCTTAAGATAAGGAAAAATGCAAGGATACCCACTCCCACCATTTCTGTTCAACATTGTGTCTGGGAGTTCTATTCAGTACATTAGGCAAGGCAAGGAAATGAAAGATATTGAGATTAAATGGGAAGTTGTAAAACCATCTTGCAGCTGACATGAAAGTCTATGTTGGAAATCTTAGGGAATCTACAAGAAAGCTGTGAGAGCTCACACACGGCGGGGTACAAGGTGAATGCACAAAACCCTGCTGTACTTCTGCGTACTCCCAATAAAACAACTGGAAATAGAAATTTTTAAAATACCATGTATAAGAGGATAAAAATATGAAATGCTTTGGGGTAAATCTTCCAAAAGGTTCAAAAGATCTATACGCTGAAAAGTACAAAACGTTACGGAAAGAAAATAAAGATCTAAATAAATGAAGAGCTACACCGTTTGAGGATTCAGATGCTTAAAATGTCCAAAATGTCGATTCTCCCCAAACTGACTTATAGATTAGTCAAATCTATAGTTGTTGTTTTTTTGTGAGAAAAATAGGCTGATCCTAAAGTTTATATGGAAATACAAATGACCTATAGCAGCCAAAATAACTTTGAGAAAGAAGAACAAAGTTAGAGAGCTTACATTATTTGATTCTAAGGCTTCTTATAAAGCTACAGTCATCGGGACAGTGTAACACTGACATGAAGATTGATGAATTAGGTCAATGAAAGAGACTAGAAACTCCGGAAATACCTGAACATATATGTAGTTAGTTTTGAATTCTGAACAGCAGTTTCAGGGAAAGGATTTTTATCTACTATACAAATGGTGGTGGAACGATTGGATATTCATAGTCAAAGGGGAATGTCAGTACATAACATATGCCTTATATGAAAATTAACTTGAAATGGGTCACACTCCTATTTTAAATTTTCTAAAAAAGATTTTATTTATTTATTTGACAGACAGAGATCACAAGTAGGCAGAGAGGTAGGCAGAGAGAGAGGAGGAAGCAGGCTCCCTGCTGAGCAGAGAGCCGGATGTGGGGCTCGATCCCAGGACTCTGGGATCATGACCTGAGCCAAAGACAGAGGCTTAACCCACTGAGCCACCCAGGCGCCCCATCCTTTTTTTAATTCTTAATTTTTATTTATTTATTTATTTATTTTTTTGTGTGAGAGAGAGAGAGAGGCGTGGGGGAAAAGGTGAGAGAGAAGTGTAAGCAGGCTCCACACTCAAGGTGGAATCCAACAATCTCACAACCCTGTGTCATGACCTAAGCCCAAAACAAGAGTCAGACGCTTAGCCGATGGAGCCACCAGGCACCCTCAAATTGGTCGCACTCTTAAGTGGAAAACCTGACACTATGAAACTTCTTAAGGAAGATGTCTGAGGAAATTTGTGATCTTGGGTTAGGCAATATTTCTTAGACATGATGCCAAAAGCTCTTTCCTTAAGAGAAAACTATCCCCAGTGGGACTTCATAAATTTGGACATCTACTCTTTGGAAGACATTGTTATGACAATAAGAACATTAGTCACATGTGGGGTGGAAATATTTGCAAATCACACAATGGAAAGGAACTTAGTGTGGAATAAACATATAAGCAAACAAAAACAAAAAGAAAAAACCTCCAAGAGAAGAAAAGAAATAATCCAATAGTGATGAGGCAAAGAAAATGGATGGTGAATAAGCATATGAAAAGATAAACATTGTTAGTCATCAGGGGAAAAAAAAAAAATCAAATGCCCGAATTTAGAAAGACTTATCGTGGCGGTCATTGGCAAGATATGGAGCAATGAGAAGGCTCACACACTGTTGGCACGGGTGCCAAAGGGTACAACCACTTTGGAAAACAGATTGGCAGTTTCTTCAAAAGGTAGACATACTGGGACGCCTGGGTGGCTCAGTTGGTTGGGCGGCTGCCTTTGGCTCGGGTCATGATCCCAGCGTCCTGGGATCGAGTCCTGCATTGGGCTCCTTGCTCTGTGGGGAGCCCGCTTCTCCCTCTGCCTCTGCCTGCCACTCTCTCTGCTTGTGCTCACACACTCTCTCTCTCTCTCTGACAAATAAATAAATAAAATCTTTAAAAAAAAAAAAGTTAGACATACCTTACTGCCCAGCCTTTACATTCTTATTTTTTCCTAACAAACGAACACCCATATAAAGGATTTTCTGCAAGCATCTTTATTTGTTCTAGCCATACACTGAGAACAAACCGAATGTCCCCCCTCATGGGACTGTTTAAACAAATGGTGGGTTATCCATATAATGGGATACTATGTGGAAATAAAAAAGAATGAGATGTTGATACATGAAACCATGCAGACAGATATAAAAACAATTGCAATCGGGTGCCTGGGTGGCTCAGCAGGCTAAGCCTCTGCCTTCGGCTCAGGTCATGATCTCAGGGTCCTGGGATCGAGCCCCGCATCAGGCTCTTTGCTCGGCAGGGAGCCTGCTTCCCCTCTCTCTCTGCCTGTTTCTCTGCCTACTTGTTATCTCTCTCTCTCTCTCTGTATCAAATAAATAAATAAAATTAAAAAAACAAAAAAAACAATTGCATTAAGGGAAGAGAGGCAGCAAAAAAAGAACTTACTGCACAATTCCATTTCCATAAAATTTTAGAAAATGTGTATTACTCCACAGTGACAGAAGGAAAACCAGTGGTCCTCTGGGAATGGATGATAGAGGGATCATGAAGGAGCACAGGGAAACTTTTGGAAGTCTGGGGTCTTTTCGTTATCTTCTCTTGTTTCACAGGTGGTGTGCATATGTCAAACGACCTATACTCCCTAAATACGTAAAGTTCATTATATGTCGATTATATCCTGATAAAAATATAACACAATACCCCAAAAGTGATACTCAGAAAATCTGACCCAGAAGTGTCTTGAAAGGACTTTTATGCAAATGTATGTGTGCCAGGATATTCACTTTAGCCCTGTTTGTAATGTCAGAGTATTGGGAAATTGGCTAAATGTCACAGCATAAATCTCTCTTCATAGGAAAGTTGTTAAGATAATAAACTGTGTGTCCGTGGAAAGGACTATGGTGCATTTGCTTAAGAGTTCTTTTTGTGCAGAAGTAAGATGGTCTCCAAATCCATGGTCACGGTCATGGTGAATAAGATAAAAATATATACAATTGAATATATTTAGTAGACACTAAGGAGATGAGGGATCTATATTATATATTGTATATTTGGATCCAGATAGATAGATAGATAGTTAAATAGATAGATATAGAATATTTCTAAAAGAGCATCCAAGAACTTGGGTACTGTGGTTGTTTCTGGGAAGGGAAACTGGGACTGGGTTTAGGAATAGAAAAGGAAACTCTGTTTTTACTGCACACGGGGTTGTAGTTCTGATAGTTCTAATTTCTGCAAGTCCTGCCAAACTTCTTAAAGTATAAAAAAAAATCAAAATCATAAAAATAAAAAAAAAAAACGAAAAAAAAAAACCCAACAACCATAAGTCTCTGAATTAGAATTTCCCTTGGCATGTTCACATTTGTAGCTTATTTCAGTGTTTGGGATAGATGCTAGCTCGGGTACACTAAGCTTGTATTACTGTAACAGACAGACCCGAACATGTAATGGATCAACACATCAGAGGTGTACTTTTCACTGACATAACCGTCCTTCTGAGTGTTCACACAAGACTGCAGCCTTTCTGCACAGAACCATTCAGAGACTTGGACTATTTCCATCTTCTAGCTCTTCCTTCCCTTAGGGTCTTAAAACATGCCTAAGCATGCAGAGGACGGGGGGAAAAGAGCAGTAACAAAGCAAGCATGAGAGGGTTTATGGACCAGGGAAGTGGTTCACATCATGTCTGCTCTCATTGCATGGGCTCTAAGTTTTCATATGGCCGCACCAACCGCAAGGGAGTCTGGGAATTGTAGTATGCCAGTGGGTAGGAGGAAAGAAAAATGGATATTGTGGACGGCTGATCGTCTCTAATAGTCATGATGTGTAATCAGCCTTCAAAAATAGATACCGAGCCAAAGGCTTACAGCATCCTGCAGGAATGAAGCCCTACTTGGTAGTTCAGTTTTTAGTGGTAGGTGAGGAGGGGGAGAGAAGTGGGTGGGGGGTGGGGGGTATGGGAGAAAGAAGCTAATGGAAAGAAGAAATGGAGGAAGGGATCTTAATTTTTATGAGAACTTATATGTGCCAGATTCAGCTAGTTACTTTTTATGCATTAATTGTTTTCATTCTCAATGTGGTGAAATGTCACTCTTACAAGCTCCATTTTGTAGATAAGGAAAGGGGGTCCAGAGTAGTGAAGTCATTTCAAAGGGTCACTTCACTTTCAGGGTCACACAACTAGCACGACGGGGCTGGGATTAGAACCCAGATATTTATGACTCCAAACCCTGTGCTCTGCGCCTGGGAAATGCAGCCTGGGGGCTTTCGAGTAAATCCACTCTCTTTGCCAGAGCTTTGGATCAGAATCCCCTCTCTGCTCATAAACACACTGGCCCAGAGAGGTGGAGGGTCCGCCTGCTGTTGATTTAATATTTCGGAGGAAATAGGTTTATGACCTAAATATATTTCTCCCTGTTAAATGTTACAGCTTCTTTGAGCTTCACATTGGGCTTAACATTGCTTTATGGTTGATTTGAAGTTTGTGCAGTGGGTTTGGCTGGGGTCCTCCAGAGGCACTGCTGCCTACTTCTGAATTCCCCTGCCACAATTTATCCTAAGTCTTATTGGGCCTATATCCCGATTAATTAGAGATTGCATTTTAAAGCATGTAATAAGAAGCTTAATCATACTGACCAAACAAAAAATAGGTTTACTTTTCTCAAGTAACAAGAAGTCTGGCAGAAGCCATCCTGTGGCTTATTCAGCAGCTCTGTGATACCACCCAGATCTCAGGCTCTCTCTACCTTTTCTTTCTTCTGTCCTTAGCCTAGGGAATTTAGCCTTATACTTATTACCTCTTGGCCCCAAGATAGCTGCCACACCTCCTGACATAGCACCCAGGTTCCAGGCAGAACAGAGCGTAAAGCATGAAGGGAAAATACAAAAATTGAAGCCAATCAAATCTGTTTCCTTTCCAAAAGCCCAGAAACTTCACCCATTGTCTTCTGATATGTATGTGTATTTATATATATATTTGGCCAACACTGAATTACGTGGTGACCCTTATCTGCAAGGAAGATTGGGAAGTTAATATTTTTAAAGTTTTTTCTTTTTTAAGACTTTATCTATTTATTTGATGGAGAGAGAGGAGGGAACACAAACGGGGGGAGCGGGAGAGGGAAAAGCAGGCTTCCTGCAGAGCAGGGAGCCCGATGCGGGGCTTGATCCCTAGACCCTGGGATCATGACCCGAGCTGAAGGCAGACACTTAATGATTGAGCCACCCAGGTCCCCTGGGAAGTGAATATTTCTAAACACATGCCTTGCCAGCCAGAACATGTTTGGGATTTTATTAGTAATTGAGAGAGTGGGGGCTGGAGCAGGAACCACTTAGTATCTGCCATGATCTTCCAAATATCTTTCGGATGTGTCCACTTCCGTTTATCTGCACTGACACTTCAGGCCAATGTTATTTCTCTTTTGGACTCTGAAATAGCTGCTTATTTGGTATTTCTGCATTCCCTCCTGAACACTCTCCCCCCACCCCCATAATCTATTTTCTACACTGTGGCCAGAGAGGTCTTTATAGGACATAAATCTGACCATGTCACTCCCCTGCAGAATAACGTATTGAGTTAGTACTATGTGCTTTATGTTTTTGCTGCTGTTAAAGAAAAAATGAGAACTATCTGCCTCCCTTCTCCTCAAAACTGATGTGCAAGCAGAGTCTTAATTGAGTCTTAGTGACCTGGGGCTTCTGTTGCCTGAGGGAAGAGTTAGGAGCTGCAGGGACGCTTGGTGTGTGGAGATGGAAGGGACCCCAGTTGGGAGAGCACTTGCCAAAGATTTGGGGTGAGGACACGTCTGGGGCTCTGTTGCTTCAGAACCCCGAGTGCTGATTTTTTGCAGTTCCCTTGGGAAGTGGCTGACTTAGGAGTGGAAGGGCTACATGGTTCATCAAGGTTACTGGGCTCAGATGCCGCTCACGGACAGACAGCTTCAAGGGACCATAAGGAATTGCATAGTCATATATATTTAGGCAAGGCCAGCCTTGTGGGCCTGTGACCTGTGCATTCATGCAGAGACCCTCACTAAAAGACCCTGCACTCAGTTTAACGCATTTCTGACACCATCTTAAAACTTGTAATAACCTTGGAACGGGAGACCCCACATTTTCATTTTGAACAATTAGGTAGCTGGTGCTGATGTCAGGGGACAAGTGTGACCCAGAAACCTGATGGTGTAAGCCTCCTGGGACTTTTGTTGGATCCTTCAGGGAGCTGGACAAAAAGTCCCCACCCCCCGCCAATTTATATAAATTTATATAAAATTTATATAATTTTATAAAATATGTTATATATATGTAATATATATAAATAATCATATAGTATATGATTTATATTTTATATAAATTTATATAAAATAACTGAGACGGAGCTCCCTTCCAGGACAGGGGTCATGAGTCATTTGATTATTGAGACATAGAGAAATAAGACGACACTCCTTGTGCCCGAGTATGGGGGAGTTCTACTCACAGGTGTCTGATGCTCAGACATTCCTCATGACACACTCCACTTCCCAAGTCTCGAGGTGGCAGGGTGTAATCAGAGTCACCAGAAATACAAAGATCTACAAAGTTGACACTTTTGCTCCCAGAGGAAGATCGGTAGGGAGATGAGAGGTGGGGAACCACATCGCGGGGAACCACATTCTCTACCAGAAACCCCATAGGGGAAAGCAGATGACCTTAGGGACATTCGGAAGAAAAGATGATAACGTCACATTCTCCCAGGTCGGGTCAGGTGCACTTGTCTGGACCAGTCACTGTGGCCAGGGAACAAAATGCCCTGACTGGCTTCTTAAAGCCAGCCCTGCCCATGTGCATTCCAGGTAAATGAACCAGTCATCTTTTTTGCTCATACTGGTTTCTATTTGCAATCAATGGGATTGCTTTGCCTGGATCCAGTCTTAAGGAGTCCTATGTCGTTGGAGCAAACTCATGTAGAATGGAGCTCTCTCCCCCACCATTCACCAGGTCTGAATAAGATCGACCCAGTAAGGTCAAGGTCAGGACAAGCCTTTATCCGCCCCCAAGCTGGGCCCCCACCCGAGGAACCTGGACAAACGGGAAGCATTCGATTCCTCTCCTCTCACAGCCCGTTCCAATCAATATTATTTCCCCCCATTTTACCTTTAATAAGAAATATTTTAAAAGATTTAAAACATTTAAGTAGGTTAATTATTTTCAAAAAGGACAGCAGAGTTTTCAAAACTGCTTCTGTCAGTAAATTTAAAATACGATAAATAATTTAGGGCCCAATTTTCTCTCCACAACGAAGAATCAAGAATCTGCGGTCTTTCAAATATTCTCTCTTTTAAAAAGCTACAGTTTCTTTCTCGCCTCTCTCTGGCCTCCGAAATTCGCAGGACAGTCACCCATGAAGACCTGGGACTGGGCTGATGACCGTGTTTTGGTGGCTCTCATTCCTTTCTAGCAGGAAACCTTTCTTTTTAATTGGGGTTTTTTGGGGGGATATTCAGATTTTGCCTTTGTGAGCAAAAGAGATGAGATATTTATGGCCATTTCGCAGAAGCAAAAACTGAGACTCAGTCAAGTTAAGCAACTTTATCAGGCCAATACAATTATCTGAATAAACGCACTTCTAACAATTGAATTTCTTCTTCAATTGTTAGGACAGAGCCTCATTCTGAAGGGTCAGATCGGTTCGGAGGTGAGCAGGACATACAACTCATTCAGGAGGCATGCTGAGATGGGAAGGAAGGAGTTTAAAAGCAGGTGCAGGCAGGGCTGGGATGGGAAGGCAACCAGCATCTCCCTAACATGAGAAGCCCTCAACCTCCCAGTTAGGCGCAAATGCAGGAAGGTACCAATTGGAGTCCAGAAAGATCTAGAGTCAAGGAAGAGCCAGATAGTATAGTCATAGTGCCTTGGGTCAAGGAGGAAAGGGAAAAGAAACACATTAACTTCTACTTGGCTCTCTTCCTGCTTCTGTTGACCAAACCCAACTAGAAAGCAGAGGGCAAAGGAGTAGGGTGAGGCAGTCTCCAGGGGACAAGCTCTTGGGACACAGGGCAGGGCAAAGAAGTGTGATGAATGGGTCAGAATGGCTGGTGGGCTAGTTGGGGGCAGATGCCCCACACCATTATCATGTTTTCCATGATGGCTGCACCAGTTTTCATTAGTGGTTATATAATCTAGACGGTCGTAGTGTCTGCTGACTTTTGCTCATGGTGCCTGGTTTCCTTTTCACACCGTGATTGTCGGGTTGAGAATTTCTCTTCAGCAGAGCTGTGTCTGTGGGAGTCCCGTATGGGATAACGTGGTGGTATGTCTTCCCACACTTACTTCTTTCAGGTTGTCTGGGGATAGCGGCAACCTGGGGCTGGTTTTCATGTTAACTGATCAGCCTGGGAGTCCTGGGTAAACTCAGACCCAAACCTCTGTGTGAGGGAAAAACATGGAAGTGTCCTTGTCATCTCCCTGTGCTGGTGGGTAGTTTCATTCTGGTTTGTGTCTTCTCTGGGATGGGGTCCCTTGACTTCTCCTATTTGAGGCATGCGTCTGTGGTCCAATCTCCTTCCTTCCTGTGCCTAAAGCCTCATTTCTAGTCCCCACGCATGCACCAACCTGTCTTCCCTGATTCTCACAGGCTGTGCGTCCCAGGGACAAATGCGATACCGACTCAGTTCTCATCTACCCTCCTAACTTGCACTGTCCCCATCGCCCTACCCCAGGGCTCCTTGTGCTGTTTTGTGAGGTTGGCATGTACTTCAAAGGATGTGTATCACATTTACTCCTCATTTCTAGGCGTTTTGTTCCATAAAGGTTTTCAGATCTTTCAGATTACACCGGAAATGGCAGACCTCTGATTTTTGTTTGAAGAAAGAGTTCCATGCCTAAAATAGTGTTTGACACCCAGTGAGCTACTCCAACATCCTTCATTTTGCAAGGGAGGAAATCTCCACGTTCGAGGCTAGACTCTTGTTGAGTCACACAAGGTTGCCTACAAAAAGCAATCTCACATGAGTCAGCTGAATACAAGATCACACAGTGACTCAACGCATGGGATATCCGGGTAGGAAGAAAATTTTAGGAATCACCCAAGGGACCAGATGCAGTGGAATCAATCACTTGGGAAGAATAAAATGTCACAAACTCTCAGGTCCCACTCCTAGAGATTCTGATGTGCAGCCTGGAAATATCACGTCTTTCTAGAAGATTCTGGTGGGTGGCCCTATTTGAAAACCTCTGACTGGGAACAATGATGTACCCCAAGTGGAAATAATCACCATGCCCTGGCGAGGAGTTGTCCCGGCTCTGCTCACACAGTTCCAGTGACAAGCAACTCATTACCTCCAATGGTCCCACTTCCATTTGCCTGCCTGGTGTTCTCTTCTTATGTTTCCCTGGACTGTCTGTGCTCAGTGCCCACAGCGCTTCTTCTGGTCCTCTCCTGTCTCCCTGCATAATTTCGGCAGGCTCGTGAGAATCAGCTCAGCCTCTGCTGTTCCTGGGCCAGGCAGATGCCACAGGCTTCTATGCCTCCTTCCTCATAATGGTCCTGACCCGGGCTTTGCACTGTGGTGTGCAGAAGGGGGAAAGGGAGAAGAGCGAGGAGGTAGTATGGCGAGATACACTTGGCATTGTCCTCCATCTTGGAGAGAGAAATGTTCTAGAAAGAGCGAAGCAGAGGAAAGAAGAGGAAACTGCCCATGGCTCAACTCTCACTATTGGAAATTAACTTTCTGACTCAGGTAGCAGCAGAGAAGGCAGATGAGAATACGTGATCTCTTCTCGAAGGGCTGGTGGGGGGCTGAACAGAAGTGGGGGAGCTGAACAGAGAAGCAGATGGACAATGCTTGCCAGCGTTTCACTCGCATCCCTTTGTAGAACTGGAAACAGAAAGTTCTCCTTCTGACTCTGCTTCCAGAAAGGTTATGATCAATACATTTCCTGGGCCCTGCCTCAAGAATTCCTTCCGTCAGGTGCTGTCTGTACCACCTGTTTTCAAGCCTTGTGAAGGATTTCATTTCGGAGCTTTTCAGCTCTCTGGTGATGAGGTGGGGGGCATGGGAACACGTGTGTCCCCTGTAGGACGTGGGCACTGGGCAGATGGCAGGACTGTGTGGTGGGGTGAGAGATGAAGAAGGTACGTGGTGAATAAAGGGCAGTAGACAGTGTCACTTTCTGTCCCATAAAAAGTATGCCCTTGATTTCCCACCTGCTTTCCTGGAACCTGCTTCCTTGTGCCCTTGTTACTGTTGTCACAGCTTGTCTCTGAGGCTGGAAGGCATTTTTCTCACTCTGTCTCCCTTAGTGTATGGTAGGATCCTGTGCGAGTGACTGGGGTCACTCTGTGCATGTGTGTACATGTGGGAAAGAGGGGTGTGTGTAGTGTGTCTGTGGTGTGTGTGAGTGTGGTGAATGTGTGTGTGGGAGAGAAATGTGCGTGGAGTGTGTCTGATGTGTGTGTGTGAGTGTGTGTGGTGAATGTAGGTGTGTGTGAGAGAGAAAGAGGTGCTGAGTGTATCTGGTGTGTGTGTATGTATGTGTGAGGGGGTGAATGTGTGTCTACATGAGAGAGAGGTGTGGACTGTGTGTGATGTGTATGTATATGTGATAAATGTGGGTATGGTATGTGTGCGTGAGAAAGAGTTGTGTGGTGTGACTTGATGTGTGTGAGTGTGTGTGGTGAATGTGTGTTTGTGTGGGAGGTGTGTGGAGTGTGTCTGATGCATGTCAGTGTGTGTGTATAGTGAATGTCGGTGTATGTGTGAGAGAACAAGGTGCCGAGTGTGGTGAATGAGCATGTATGTGAGAAAGAGAGAGGTGTGTGGAGCGTGTCTGTGAGGTCTATGAATGTGTGTAGTGAATGTGGGTGGTGTGGGGATGTGTGTGTGTGAGAAAGGGAGAGAGAGTTGTGGAGTATGTCTGATGTGTGTGTGGTGAATATGTGTGTGTGTGTGTGTGTGTGTGAGAGAGAGGTGTGGTTGTGTGTGTGTGTGTGTGTGATGTGAGTATATAGAGTGTGTATAGCAATCTCACAGACTACAGAGTTTGCTCCCCTTGTGCCGGGAAAGGGCACGGGGATTTTGTACCCACACTAAGTAGCTCGGATGCCATGATTTGGGGGTCTTCTATCTGTCCCACACAGCCGTTCTGCTCTTCCCCTAGGCTCTGGCCACCCACTCTCTATCACATGCTGCCACCAGCCTGCCCCTAGGATGCCCACCTCCGAAATCTCTTACATGAGGTCTGAAGGAGATCAGAAAACTAAGTTTGCTCGAACTCTGTGGAGCACATGACTAAGCAGTCTTTGAGGGAACAGATGGACTTGTGACAGAATCTGGCTTCCCAGAGGGCTTTTCTTTCCTTTCTGCAGGTCAGCTGAATCCGGGGAAGTGATGGGTGACAGCGACCAGCCCTAGCCGACGAACCTTATCCTATTGCAGATTATATCAAGTTCAACACCTCGAAGAGGACTTACTGGCCTAACCCGTGCCGCTAGCCCTTCCCGGAAGAGATCAGCTCAGGCTCTTTCAAGTGAGATCTTCCCCGATGTACTCGAGGATTCGCTTACACAGAAAGCAGAGGCACAAATACCTAAAAATAGTGTGCTGTATGCCATGGGCTCAGCTCTTCCTCAGAGGCAAAGAGATGTAACCAGATCATTACATCAAGATTCTTAAGGGCTGAGAGAATTAAACCTTGAATTTACTCTTAGGAGCCCCAGAAACATTACAACTTAACATTTACTCTTGGGACCCCCACAAAAGCGCAAGAGACCCAGGCCCTTGTTTCGAGAACTTTCTCTACAATCCATGGAATCGTGGACAACGGCCATCTAGTCAACCCGCCATCTCTAAGAGAGGGTCCTTGCACTTGAGGAGCAACACCGAGACGAGGATGTGGGGGCGAGGAAGTTTGTTTGGGAGGAGGTCCTAGGAAGCAGGTGGTGAGCAAGGACCCAGGTCCCTCCCTGCACAGGAGCGTGGAGGGGGGTCCTGGGCACCTGCTCCACAATGGGGAATGGGGTGAGCCATAAGGGGATGTGGGTGGAGACCTTCAGACTCTACCACACTTATTTATTAATTTTTGAGTGACGGTCATGAGCAAGTCCTCCTGCTCTGGTCTGTACCAGTTTCCCCAGCATGCCTTTCCTTAACTCTGTGGGTTCCAACCCAACCACAGCCATCCTGTCTTACATTTCTGAAGTCACTAAAGACTCATCTGAGGAAGCTCGTGGCCCTCGAACCCCCAGTAGAAGCTAGCCACCAGAAGCCTTAGTTATTAGCAGGTGTCCCCTCTGAACCTGGTGCCGTCACCGTGGGGCTGATGCCCACTCCCCACCCCTGCTGGCCCTGTGCCAGGGTTAGCACTGAGTGCCCTGACCAGCCCTTACCCCCAAAGTCTCTCACAGGGAGCTTCTGGCTTCATGTCTGGCCTGTAGACAAATCCGTTCGGTCTACAACGTGTCTTAAAATACATGAAACCAGTTGCCAACGTTTCAGATGTGTGGGGTTTTCATACAGGCACTGGATTTATGGCTTCTCTCGAAATGAGAGACCTGCAAATGTTGGGAGTCCTATTCCCACTCGGTAACAGAAGCAGCTGGCCCCTTCCTCAGGACCCACACTTCCCGGGTCACCAGTTTCCACGGGGCTGCCTGACTCACTGAGAATCCTTCCCGGTCTCCATGGGCACTGGAGCTTGCCACCTTGCCCTGCCTTCCTTGGCCCCCCGTCGGTCACCTTGGTCCTATTTCCCTGCCTGTATGCTCGCTTGTCCACTGGGACCGAATTGCTTTCCTGTTCTTTCATCCCTCCTACTTGGGTTCTACTGTTGTCTCTGGATTTTGCCAGCATCTTCCACCTACGGCATAGGACTCTGTTTCCTTTTCTCTTTGCTGTTTGCTGAAGTTGTGCTGCAAATGAACAGGACTTCCGATCTCCTCATGCAAACCAGACTGTGAGTGCCCCCTGTCACCTGGGCTCCTGCTGCCTTTATCCACTAATTACCGTGGACAGTGTTGGACTGGATGCTGGCCGGACTAGCGTCCCAGACAACAGGGGACCTTGGTCTGTGTGCATGGATACCATGGGTCTATGTCCTTGGGAGAAGCACTAGGGTTTGACCTATCTCTGGAATTCCCCTTCCCATCCACCTTGCACTTCTCCACTTCCCATCAGCCTGTGCTGCTGAAATCCCGGCATGCCCCACACTTGGATCCATTTGGCTCATTAGCGTGAAATATATCATAATTCTTACCCTCATTCCAGATGGGTTTGTTACCATGCAATTCTGAGAAGGGGCAAACCATGCAATTCAAATTCTCTTTCCTGGTTTGAGCCCAGCTAATTAGATCTGCTTCGACGCCATTGTTAGAAAAGAAGACAGTGCCAGCCTAGCAAGCGAATATCACTTTTTTCCAGTTTTTGTCATAGATGTTGGGGGTTTTGTTCTCTGTGCCTTTTTTTTTTTTTTTTAAAGCAGGATCGGGTGTTGACAGGAGGAGGGCCAGGTGACTTAGAACTCTTGAGTCCCAGCTGTTTCACTGATGGAGACTTTGAGGTGGGAAGGCATGAAGGCAGAGCTTGATTCACTTTGCCTCTCTCCTTGGACAAGGCAAACTGCACACGATCAAGTTATTTTTAGATGGGAACTGAGGGGTACAAGGACAGACCCCCTGTATGATGAGTCGCTTGGTTTTGCAGGTTATTAACTGGATAGGGTTTGTTAGAACCACGGTGTCACAGAATCTGAAAGTGGACTGTGACCCAACCCTGCCTTTTGTGGAAGAAAAACAAAACAGAACGTTCAAGAAACCAGTCCCGGCACTCACTGACACCCAGTGTGTGGCATTCCTGGTTGGTGGGGACCCGAGACAGTGGCTACAGATTCCACAAAGGCCGGGTTTTTCAGATCAGGAGGCTGAACAGCAGGTGGGTTGGCCAATATCTTCCTGGGTTAGATCCCCGTCCTCCTTCTTTCCTGTCTCCCAGCTTCGAACAACTGAGTCAAGCTCTCTCGTCCTATTTTCCTCGTCTGTGGAACAGATGGCATAATGTCTCCCTTTGAGGAAACATGAGGAGGATGAAGGAGAATGTGGGTCAACCGCTTGATATATAGGAAAGCTCAGTAACTGTAGTTAGTATGCAAGTAAATAATTTCAGTGAAAAGAGATGTGTGCTGGGAGTATAATGCAGAAATCCTAAGCCATGCTGGGGAGTCTGGGAAGGCTTCCAAGAAGAGGGGATAAGAAGGCATTGTAAGCCGGGCTGGCAGCATGGTAGGGGAGAGGAGGGCATGTTTGGCGTGGATGAAGACTATAATACGTGAAGGAGTAACAGGGTCGGAGATGAGGGAGGAGAGGGCAATGTGGTGGCAGAGTCAGGACATCCCAGGAAAATGGAAAATTTCAAGGAGGAGGGCACCCTTGTCCCAACCTGGGTCCCCAGGGGACGATAGTGACAAATGTGACAAAACCTGCGGGGGAAGAAAAGGGTGGAGGGAAGGTGAGGGGTGCAGCCCTCTGGTGGGCTTTGTGTGTTGGTGGGACTTCCATGGGAGATGTCTGGTAGGCAGTGCTGATATCTGGACGGAGATGGAGCCTAAGGACATGAGATGGAGAGTCCTCGACACATGGATGGTGGCTGAGGAAAGAGGTGAGGACAGAATGTTCCTGAAGAAGGGGAAGGGTAGGGACAGAGGAGGACCTCTGGTAGAACCCTGAGGAGCAAAGCATTTAGGGGCTCAGCAAAGGAGGATGAGCTGAAGGAGAATGAGAAGGTGACGCTCACGCCAGAAGAGGGTCATTGATCCATGATACTGAAGAGCTGGGCGATGGTGAGGCTATAAGAATGGCTGAAACAAAACCTCAGAAGATACGATATGATAGGATAGGATGTGATATTATGATATAGTTTTCTCTTTCTCTTTCCTCTTCTTCACGTTCCTTGTGCTGACTGCACATCTTAGGCAAGTGACCTCCTTGGGGTAGAAAGGTGGCTTCATTCCCGGCTCTATCCTGGTAGATGGGACTAGGAGCCACCTACCCCATCATTAGTCCCGTGTAGACTCCTGGGTCTCTCACGGCTAGATTAGAGAGTGAGTGCAGCAGCCATCCAACCAACAGACCAAAAAATGAATGAGGGAGAATTCATTCATTAAAAAGAAAAGTGATGGGCGCCTGGGTGGCTCAGTTGGTTGAGTGACTGCCTTGGGCTCAGGTCATGATCCCGGACTTCCAGGATCGAGTCCCGCATCGGGCTCCCAGCTCCTGGGGGAGTCTGCTTCTCCCTCTGACCTTCTCCTCTCTCATGCTCTCTCTCACTCATTCTCTCTCAAATAAATAAATAAAATCTTAAAAAAAATTAAAAAAAAAGAAAACTGAGGGGCACCCGGATGGCTCTGTTAGAACTACCTTCTGCTCAGAAAGGGTCCTGAGATCAAACCCCTACATCGGACTCCTTGCTTCATGAGGAGTCTGCTTCTCCCTCTCCCCCTGTGCGCTTGCTCTCTCTCTCTCTCTCTCTTTCTCAAGTAAGTAAATAAAATCTTAAAAAACAGTAAAAAGAAAAGTGAGGGGGGAGAAAAGGATACTATCCAGGCAAAAACACAATATGTCTTCTGGAAAAGCAGGAAAAGATAAGAGTCTTAAAATGAAAAATTGGCTAAATGTAGCATTATGGAAATCTGACCACATTTATCCTTTGTTTTCTCTCTTTGCTGCAGACTCTGAACAGCGCTGTCACAGACAAGTCTGTTCGGTGGGTGTTTGGAGACCAAAGGGGAAGGCAAGGACCCTGGCTTCTTCCAAGAGAGAGTGCTCATTGCTTTTCTATTTTCATAAAGAGAAAAAAAAAATCTCTGAGTTTTTATACTGTTGCAGAACAAACATAACAGTGGCTCATGTTTCACAATTTATGGAACCAACTTCACATACTCCTGACAGTTCTATCATGTTTTAGATGCTGAGAAATATTTGTTTTCCTCTGTGAAACTGGTGTGGTGAAAATCTACTTGCTTGATTACTGATACTCTATGCTAGTGTTTCTCAACCTCAGCCCTATTGATATTTGGGGTAAGGTAATCCTTTGCTGTGGGGCTGTAGAATGTTCAGGAACAGCCCTGGCCTCTACCCACTAGATGCCAGTAGCAAGTTCTCAGCTGGGACAGCCAGACACGTCTCCAGGTATTACCAACTGTCTCCTGGAGGCCCAGGTTGCCCTGGGTTGAAAACCACTGCTCTGCATTGCTAGGAAACCCATCCATGGAGACCAGGAGGGTCGGGGGGTAGTGAGAACAAAGCACAGAAGGATCACTCCTGCCCCTTTGCCTAAGTTGACCTTGATGGGGCGCACCTTGAGGACCATTTGCCCTAATCTCTTACGTTTCTCTCTCTTAGATCTCAGGAGAAGGAAGATGCAGAACCTCACCCGGCACCTATTAAACTCTAGGTCTGAAACGAGATGCTTATAATATGGTAGGAGCTGGTTGCAGCTCTCCAGTCAGAGAATGGAAGAACTCTGCTGCCTATATATAGCACAATTGGCCCCCAAACCCTCTGAAAAACACTCAACACGCCAGTGTCAGAGGAAGATGAGTCCAGTGCTTTAGACGTTGAAAATAAATACCGTGAATCGAAAATAAATGGCATTATTAGCATAAAGGGAGTTCCTAATTAACCAGCAATCGTCCATTACCACAGCCTTCAATTCATTAAATTGCATAATTACATAAAAACTCAGTTGACACTTGAGTCAGTCAGTGTATCTGGTATTGTCTCCTCAATAATTAGTCCTATAATTGTCAGTTTGACAGGGCAATTAAAAATGTTTGAAGACATTGTGTCAGCTTCCCCATGCGAGGCTGCACTCTATAGGACGCGTCTAGGAGAAACCTTCCATCTGGGCAGCTGGATGGTTCCGGCTCCCGGGACACGAAGGGAAGGACGGACAGGATCTGGAGGCATCGGGAATGAAGGCCCTGCAGCTTTCGGTGGGGCGGCGGGGGGGAACTATTCTCTCTGGGTGGATGGAGTGTCTTGGAGTGGCCTCAGCCATAAGTGCTAGGAGGTGGGAGAGGTGAAGGTAGCCAGCGGTAGGGTTTGTACGTGAATGAGTGGGAAGAAATCCGACTCCGGGTTTGATTGTGCAGACATCTGTATTCAGAGTGCTGGGTCTTAGGAGTGAGGACCACAGCCTGAGATACCGAATGTCAGGCTGGCTGACAGCATCCTGGCTGGGACTTTTAGTCTGATTCAAATTAGGAGATCCATTCATGCCTAGCGACACTGATGCCTGTCCATCATAGGAAGGAGACGGCCAGCCAGTCGGTAAGGGTGCAGGCTTCCCAGGTTCTATGTTTGTGTGGGGGAGGGAGTCTCTGGCTTGCTAGGTTCTTGGTGCCGAAGACACACTCCAGGCACGAAGACATCAGACATGACCACCAAACTGATTCGAGCCCCTACCTTACTGGTAAAGCTGTCTCAGTGGCCCCTTCCAAGGTCATGGTTGGATCTTAAATCGGTAGATCCCTGGGCCCTGTGGCTGAGTAGGGCTGGGGAACGCCCAAGTCGTTTGTACGTGAACTCCACATGGTTAACATTTAATTATTCTGTTCTGCACAGAACTCCTCAGATTTCCTGAAAGTCTATTTTCTCTCCTGCTTGCTTACAACATTGCCTCTCTTAGCTTGTGAATTTCTCAGGCCTTGGGAAACTTTCGTTCCTTAGACATGAGTGTAAACACCTCTCGTGGCCACCGTGTTCCCGGCCCCAGCAGGGTCTCTCTCTACTTCTGCTTCAACATCCCCCTGGCATTCCTCTGCGTCTTTCATGTGGATCCTGCCAAGATTTCAAAACTAAAACCTGCCTCTCAAATTCATCCTGCATTTCCTCTCCCACATGCCGGGCTAAGGCTGTTTTCTGGAGCCTAATAGGATCTGGCTCCTCTGCTTTCCCCTTGTATTTCTCTTTCCTACTGTTTCTGTTCTAACTACAAGACGAAGTCTTGTTGTTGTTGGTTTGTTTTTTTTTTTAATCTATTTCTTTCATTAGAAGTTCTTTCAAAGTCTGAACCGTAGTTTTCTGTTTGCCTCCCAATGCGGGAGCCTGCCTCCCTGCTAACTATGCTTCTTCAGGTTCCTGGGCAAACCTGAGCCAGAGTGATACAAGAACTTGCCTTTTTATGTCTGCTTCATCTCTGGGGTTTGAGATAAATAAGTTAAGCACTTTGTGCAAACTAGTGCTGGCCATGCTTTGCTGATGAGGTGTAATCCAACGGAATGAGATATTCTTGCTATGGTGATACCGCCCCCCCTTCCTAGTTGTCTGATTATTTATAAAATCTTCCACCTTATGTACTTGAACCTGCCCTCTGGGTCGCCTGACTCCACCAACCTGAATAGGCTTAGTGGTATGTGATCTCTTCAACTGTGAGTAAAAGCCAAAAAGGAAAAGGAGAAGAGCGTGATGTAGAACTGGAATTCCATGTTGTACTCTAAATCCCAAGGCTCCAATCCTTAATCCCGGCTGGATTAAAATGAACCTGTCCTGTCCTTAGAAAGGAATAGATTATCATAATAGAGGCAGTGGACAAGATCTTCTGCCCATTGGGATCTTGGCTTTCAAGAGACTTGGCCCAGGACAGAGCTGGGAGGCCAAATCTAACCCTTTCATGTGCTGAGCTCTGCCCGATGTTAGCAGGCTAGGGAGCTTGGAAGAGATCCCAAACTCACTGGTCCGGTCTGTGGGGTGGTCACCTCCTTCCTAATTCCCTGAGCACCATTGCCTATATTTTGCAGAGTGCAAGTGCCAGCCACCTGGCAAACTGGCCTGGCTAGGGCTGTTAGAAGGAATAGGGGCTTCTGATGGAATTCAGCTAGGGCACAACTGTCTGGTACTTGTTCTACCAATGCTGTTGCCTCCTTTTGGGTTCCTGAGAAGTTGTTACATGAAGAACGGTATCAATTGCAAACAGAGCATCATTTTGATCTTAGGGGCCCCAATGGCACCCAATGGCCAATACCCAATGGAAGGATCTCAGGAAGAACTGAAATAATAAAGATTATAGCACATTCTAAAGAACTGTGACCCTTTCTACAGCCTCCTAAGACCACATTGGATCACCAGCGGGCCCCATGCTTGAAATGAGTGCACCATAGCTGATACATGGGGGAAGGGGAAGAGAGAGAGAGAGAATGAGCCCACAGCATGAAGGCATGAAGCAGGAGAGAACAGATATATACATCACTAGTTTTCAAACTAGGATGTGCATGAGAAGTGCCTTGGGAGAGTGTTAAAAAATACAGATGTCAGAGAGACAGTTTAGAAGTACTGAGTTAGAATCCATATTTTTTAATCCACCTGCTCAAGTGATTCTGATACACAATGAAGTCAGCAAACAATTGAAATATAAGAATGCTGTGATCCAGCTCCAATGGTAGAGTCCATTCAGTGCACTGGGGTTGGAAGCGATTCAACTGGTATGAAGCAGTGGGCAGATGGAAAAATGAAATGACTTCTCCCTCATTCACATGTGATCTTTAAGGACTCTTTTTTCTTAGGTTAGAGGAAGCCTTACCAGCCTACTCTTGCCTCTTTCTTGGTCTGACCAATTTATTGTTTTCAAGTTGGTATGGGGTCCTCCTCCACAAATTCCAGATTTATGAAAAGCCAATTCCAATAAGAAGACAAAGAGAGTCCTTCTGGGGGGGGGGGTAGAAAGAAGTATTTTTAAAGTGAGTCTCTGAAAGGAAGAACTTCTAGCCTATTCAATCCTCCCACTGGAAAGTCTGTTACATATTACCATAACCCAATACTTGTTGGCCTCCATTGGAGCTCCCAGCCGGAGTGGTTTGTTTGTGTTTTTTCCTGAGATAGACTCTTAAGTTTTAGGAAAGCAGGGACCTTGTCTGTCTTCTCTGCTGTGCCTGGCATAGTACTAGGCACGTTGTAGGTTTGGTAAATGCTCACTGAATGAATGCATTAGGTGATGAATGGAGAAACTGGAACGAGCTTGCTACATCTTCTCCGGCACCATCAAGCCCGTATTCCAGATCCTTGTGACTCTGGACAAGTCACTGAATACTGCGGGGTCTGTTTGCTCAACTCAAGGTACAAATAATAATAGTACCCACTTCATAAGGCTGTTCTAAAGATTCAATTAGTTATTACATGTTGAGTGTTCAGTGTAATATTGAATATTAGTTAGTGACCAATATCCACTGCCACTGAACTTGAACAAAAAATAAACTGAGCCACATTAATTAAATTACCATGTTTTGATTTTGCTGAATTGGTTATTAAAGAGATGTACATTGTCACATAAAACATGGAGGAAAGGCATCATGTCAGAGTAAAGGTCATTGCTTTAAGTTTTAAAGAAATCTAACTTGGGGCACGTGGGTGGCTCAGTGGGTTAAAGCCTCTGCCTTTGGCTCAGGTCATGATCCCAGGGTCCTGGGATCATGCCCCACATCGGGCTCTCCGCTCAGCAGGGAGCCTGCTTCCCCCTCTCTCTCTGCCTGCCTCTCTGTCTACTTGTGATCTCTGTCTGTCAAATAAATAAATAAATAAAATCTTTTAAAAAAAGAAAGAAAGAAAACTAACTTGACCAAAATGGTATCTGCTTTGGCTTGATCTTTGAAAACTTTTTGTCAAGGACTAATGGAAACATTGCCACAGTGGTCTATGTATTTTTTCTCTTTCAGAATCATGGAATGGTTTGCCTCTCCCCAAAGGGACCAGATGCAAGATTGAGGCTCATAGAGCTTAAAGGATTTGGTGTCTCTTTGTTTGGGGTGGGCTCTGAGTTGTTAAGAAGAATGCTGGGCCACGTGGTCCTGTTTGTAGCTGGACAGAGCCTGTGTTGGTCACTTCCACCTTCAGGGACCATGCTGACTTACTGGAAAGGGTGCGATGTCCCTTGTAGTGACACCTTGTCCCCACACACTTGCTCTTGAGGTATCATTCAATAAGAATTCTCTAGAACTCCCTTGATTCCTAGTATTCAAGTGGGTGCTAAAGCGAATCTTGAAGGGGTAAGAGGAGGGAGGGACCTCAAAAGTTGGAGAGATTCCTGCCCCAAGTACAAGTCACAGAACTGAACTCAATGAGATGGTTCATGTGAATGGAGGGTGTGAGAACATTGTTCTCCTTATCCTGGTTTCCTTTCTCTCTGAATGGCTCCACCAAGCTCCATCATCCAAGCCAGAATTTAGACATCATGTCCTTGATTCTCATTGCCTCCAAACTCAATTGGTTACCAAGCTCAGTCATTAGTGCCTTGTAATATCTCTCATAAGTGATTCTTACTACAGCCACCACTGCGATGGCCTTAATGTTGGCCTAATGTGTCCTTGCTTGAGATTTGTTCTCGTGCATCTTTCCTCCATATTCATTCCATTGATTAATCCATCTATCCATCCTTTCATCCATCCTTCCACCATCACCCATCCACCCATGGATCCATCTGCCATTTGCATAGCCATCTATGCTTATATGGGGTGATTTTTCTAAAACACAGGTTTGAGCCTATCATACTCAATCCTTCCTTCTCTGAATAAAACTTAGTCCTCCGTCTGCAGGAGAAAAATGTATTAAACTTGTTCAAGGTCACTACTGAGAAAACTTGAAGCTATTTGTTGAGAGTTTAGCTAAACTCCTCCATAATATTGCTACCTTGGGGCATCCCTTTGGTAAGGCCATGTGGCCTGGGGAGTGGGGCCTTGGAAGATACTAGCCCTTCCCTTGAGCAAGTGCCCCAAACAGCAGCCTTCAGAGTCACAAGTAAATGTAATGTAAATGTGACTTGCTAATAGGACTCCCCTGACTGCCCTTGTGATAAGCGCTTTCCTCCTCCCACCCAGGGCCTTTTTTTTAATGTACTTTTTCAATAAGACGCCCTCAAAGCTTACTGGACTCTTATTCTTTTTCATTTACATTGATTACTCTGCCCTTAGTCTGGGAATCCCAAAGCACTCCCCCCCTGGACCCTCATAAAAGCATGTGCCCTGAGCTTTGTCATGTGCTCTTTGCCTGTCCCTGTGTTTCCTCTTGAGGGGCCACACCCATCCTCCAGGACCTGTGAGTAATAAACTTCTTTATTTCACCATTCCTTGCGGGCTTTTGTGAAAGGTGCCTTAGCACCCAACACCCCAGGGCTCTCCTTCACAAATGTTAATTTAACAGAGCCACAGTGTTATTGTTAAACCCAAGAGCTTTTAGGCAGCCACCATTTATCTGTGCCGGTGCTAGGATTATTCCCATTCTACAGGTGCAGAAATTGAGTCTCAGAGTTCTGCTCCAAGCCCAGGGCTGGGGTATGTAGGTGGTAATCAGTGGAGACAGGGATTTTCCCTCCTCTTTACCACTAAACTACCCTGCCTCTGGAAGTAACCTTTTTCCCCCAGACTCATCTATTTTTAATTGACTCGACACACACTAAGTTCCTGTATCACGTGGAAAATGTGAGTGGAGGGAGGTTTATGAAAAAGATCCCATGGGAAGAGGCAGAAGAGAGACACAAAATGTGTCTGGAAGGGAAGGCAAGTTGTGGTGATGGGGAAGACTTCAGAAGGAGGTTAATTTCAAGTGAGTCTTGAGGAACAGGGAAATCTTGCCTTAAGGTTCAGGCAAGGAGGAGAACTTTGAGGTGGAGAGAGGACATACAGGCTTAAATCTGTATTAGAAGGCCATCCATCTTGGAATCAAAATATATAAAGCATCTATGGAACACAAGAACTCCCCAAGATTTCTAAAAGGTGGTCACCTACTAAACATGTGTGTGCACGCACGCGCTTCCCAGGCAGTGATTTTCACCCACAGGAAGTCCATTACCATTTGGCGGACACATTTTTGTGGGCCCCACAGCCAACAATGCTAAGTGGGTGATGCTGTGGGGAGTCCTCACCACACAGCCCCGGGGCCACAAACATGAATGAATGATCACAATGAATTATCACTGAGGTGCTCACCCTGGTTAGGCAAGCTTTCGACAGGCAATTGTCTTAGAACGTGTGTAAGTATTTATTTTAAGTGATACAATATGTCCTTTTTATCCTAGCACTCTTTGAGAGCTGAGATATCTACACTTCAGAAATACTGCGAATGCAGAGCAAGACACGTTTCTGGCATATTCGAGATCAGAATCTTCCCCCATGCCTGGTGAGTGGGTCCAGCGGATGCTGTAGGGGGCTGGAGGTAAGGGTGCTCATGGCTGAGCTGTCAGTGGCTAGAGGAAAGCAGTTCCTCCCAACCACGGGTGGGTGCAAGGATATAGCTGGCATTGTGGGTGGTCTCCCAGCGGCCATTATTACTAACAGGTCCTCCCCTCTCCCTTTTTTATTCCTATGCACATGGCTTCCTAGAATAAAGACTCCTGCTAAATTCCTCCACAACTAGGTGTGATCTTGTGATTAAGTTTTGGTTAATAGCAAGCAAGTTACAGAATTACTATCACTAAAGAATATTATTCTTATGATGCATCTTTAAGAGGACAGCGTGTGTCTTTCTTGGCCTCCTTCCCGAGCTCGGGACCTGGGAGGTGATGGCTAGAGTCAAGCTGGAAGAAGACACAGGTGCGGGCGAAGAATGGTAAAGCAGAAAAGCAAAGGGGCCCGGTCACTACTGAGCATCGTTCTCTTTTACCTGATCTTGACTTAACTTGCTTGAGAGTGAAACTCTCTATTTTTTTAAAATCACTGCCATATTGGATTACCTGTCATTCACAGCAGAAACTAATCCTAACTGTATTGGGCAGGTTTTTGTTGTTGTTGTTTGGTTTTTTGCTACATAACAAACTCCCTCAAAAACTTAGTGGCTTGAAGCAACAAAGACGTGGATTTTGTTTTCTTGAAACTGGGTGCATCGACTTGGTGCTTTCCCCTGTCTGGATTGGCGTGGCCGATCTACGGCTCACCTAAGACTGGACACACTAGCATAATTTCATTCGCGTGTCTAAGGGCTGTCTCCATGTGTGCTAGGGTGATCGGGTGTGTCTCATCATCCAGCAGGCTAGTCTACTCATTCACATAAAGGCCCTGGGGTTCCCAAGAACAGCAAGAGAGTGCAACTTCCAGCGCGCAAGCACTTTCCCAGTTTATGCCCGCATCACCCAGGCTATGGTCCTATTGGCCAAAGCAACCGATGTGACCAAACTCAGCTCCCGGTTGGGTGGGGACAACCCAGGGTCTTGAATACCATCTCCCACGCTGTTAAAAGCAGGATGCTGTCTTTAGGAGGGGCAGAACCATATTCCCCAGGTTAAGACAACTTATTCAAGGCAGAATTGGGGCTAGCGTCTAAATACCCTAACTCTAAATCCAGCTTTATTTTTTTCCCCCCTAAAATAGCACAATGTTTAAGACCCTGGGTTCTGAATCTAGATTTCCTACATTCATATCCCAGTTCCACCACCACTAGATCGGTTTCCTTGGGTCAGTGTTACTTCATCTCCATTCTTCCGTCCTGTCCTCTGTCATATAAGGGTAATAAGACCATCGGGATGTGAAGAGCTTTAAATGACTTCATGATTGTACAGTGCTAAAAACAGGGCTTGGCACATACTAAGCAAAGATGATAGCTAATACTGCGACCAAGCTCCCAGTCCGATCCCCTGCTGGTCCTGGCCCCGCTCTGTCCTATTATGAAACACGGGCCGGTGAGGTTCCTAACAGCATAGTTTTGCTGATAGAAATTCCAGATGCCATGTGCCTCACTCCCTTGCAGAAGCCATGGGAGCTAACAAGATTTGTGAGCCCTTTTGTAAGAGAAGCTTTTTACCCACATATGAGGTGCTATTATTTTTACTATTAGCGCTCAGTGTCTCTGGGATTTCCTTCAGATTTAGATTCTAGTTAAATTAGAAGATAACTGTCACTCCAGGACATATCTGTCCAGAAGCGAATGCCCAGGGGTCTCCCCGGTGAAGGTTTCTAGTGCATCTCCGGTACCCGGTGAGTCCTCATGCAAAAATAGAAGGCGGGAGCGACAGACTGCAGGAAAGCTCTCATCTTTGCAGCATTGCCTTGGAAAAAAAGGGTGAAAGGCATCTAACTGCAGGTAATTAATTCTCCTGGTGTTTTTCAGTCTGTGCATCTGCTTCGGTGGCTACATTTGTTAATATCAAGTGATAGGGATTTCTTTTGGCTCAATTTAATAAAACTAAAAAAAAAAAAAAAAAGGAAAAGGAATATTTTTGAACCACTAAGCTGGCCACCCTAAATCTCTGGCCTGTTTGGTATGTAAAACCTTTCATCCAAGCATGCATTTTTTATGAAAGGATTGAAAACCCAAGAAATAAAACATGGGGTGCTGAAGTCATTATGCATAAGCTAGAGCCGCCTGGGCAACTGGGATCAAGCAGCCAGTCCCTGGGGAGAAGGGCAGCTCCAGGGGAGTGCAAATTCAGAGGCACTGGGCACACGCAGGGATCCAGGTGGATTCGTTGAGCCGGAAAGAGCCAGGGAGGTGCCAATGATCAGTGGTTAGCTCCCGGGTAAAATTGTGAAGAGTAAGAGGGATGGTCACTGCCTCACCCAGGACCCTAAGCCTGCCACACCCACAGCCACAGGGCAATCAGATGTGGGTAAATACCTCCCTCATCTAAACCATCAGCTACCACTGTCAAAGTAACGCTAGAACCAAGGGACAAACCCAAACATATAGCACAGCTCAAGTATCATTAGCATTCATTTCTGCCCCCTGTAAAGCCCAAAGTGAGTGCTCCCAATGGGGACGGGGGGACAGCTCTTCTCCAATTGGAGACTGGGGGCTCCTTCCTTCAACAAACTGTGGCCCCACCATTTGTGGAATGTAGCCTCCGAAGTTCACGTCTGCCTGGAGGAAAACGCATGGGAGCTTCTGATGTGTGGGGCCTGGCTGAGGCTGCATTATTCACGCTCCCATTTCACAGACTGACACTCAGCCACCTGACCACATCTCACTGTCAGAAGGCTTGGAAATACCATCTCACTGTGTTGTCCACCCAGTGCTGACCCAAAGGGGTAATCGTTTTGACAAATGCTTAGCCCACCTCTGCCATGCCCCAACTCTTCATGTAATCACTTGACGGCCTTATTTGCGTTTTTTTTGCCCCGGATGGTCCATCCAGTGGTCAGTCCAGTTCTTGACTTCAAGGATTTCCCACTGCAGGAAGAGTAATACCCAACCCCCCTCCCATGCCCTACAAAACCCAGAACAGTCAGAAATCTGCTTTCCCCTCAGACCTCGTCCTCTTGTGCCTTCTCCACTCAAACTAGTGGGCCATTCTGGCTCCATTCACGTTCTGGAAGGACACATGGAACTCCTTCCTGTCTGAGGAAACCTTTTTTTATGTTTAACATATTTTATTCAGTTTTCATTTTCCTTCTAGCTTTCTTGAGGTATAATTGACAAGTAAAAACTGTATATATTTAAGGTATAATGAGATGACTTGAGACACATATGCGTTGTGGAATGATTACCACAATCGAGCTAGTTAACATCTCCACTAGCGCACACGGTTACCTTCGTGTGTGTGTTTGTGGTGAGATCTGTTGTCTCGGCAAATTTAAGGGTAAGAGACATTATTATTAACTATAGTCACCACGCTGGATATTAGATCCCCACATCTTATAACTGGAAGATTGGACCCTTGGACCAATGTCTCCCCATTCTTCCCACCCCAGCTCCTGGCAACCTCTTGTTCTATGAAAGTGATCTTTTTATTATATAAGTATAATAAATATAATATAAATAAATATTATATAATATATAATATATAAAAATATATTAAAATTTTTATTATGTTTTTAAGATTATTTATTTATTTATTTGAGAGACAGAGAGAGCATGAGGGAAGGAAGGAGAGAGGGAGAAGCAGGCTTCCTGCTGAGCAGGGAGCCCAATGTGGAACTCGATCCCAGGACCCCGGGATCATGACTTGAGCCAAAGGCAGACGCTTAACTGCCTGAGCCACCCAGGTGCCCCCAAGAGTTCCCTTTTCTCCATGCCCTTGCCAGTGCTGGTTATCTTTGTTCCTTGGTTTGCTGTTCTCTTTCCACAGAGCACCTTTCTCTGAGGGTATCCACCTCCTTCTACTACTTGCTGAAGTCAAAATGTCACTTTCTAAGAGACACTGTCCTGACCGTCCTGAGGTAGCCACCCTGCCCTCGTCCCTCTCTGCTACATCCTGTTGTATCTTCTTTATAGAGCTTCACGCTCAGGAATGATCTGGGTCATTAATGTGTTTCACTATCTATTGCCTACATCTTCTGCTAGACCAGGTGCCTGGACACCTTTACTGGTAAGGGCCAGATAAGTAATTATTTTTGGTTTTGTGGGTCACACTGTGTCATTGTAAGTATTTACCTCTGCTGCTAGAACAGAAGAACAGCCAGGGGCAATATGTAAATGATTGTGCATGGCCCTTTCCCAATAAAACTTTATTTACAAAAACAGTTATTGACACAGGCTCTAGTTTGCTGATTCCTGCACTGGAACCATGGGACCATGGGAAGAAGGACTTTTACCACTGCATCCTCAATGCCTAGCATGGTGACAGGTACATCGTAAGAACTCACCCAACCCCATGTCCAAGGATTTTGACTTGGCTGTAAGCTCAATATTGAGGGGGAAAAATATTGCATGGAGAGACTCATGCCTCCCAAACTTAGAGGTAATTGATGTGCACACAGTGTAGATGGATTCATTCCTATTCCCATTTCCAACCCCTTCTCACATGCCTTCCTCAACTAAAGAGGTTGGTAAGCCCCATTCTTTATCTCGCTGCTCACACTTCACTTAGGGATGGCCATATAAATGGCCCCAGTCAATGGTACTTAAGTGGAATTCTACCAAGCAGGGCTTCTGAAAAAGCATTTGTTTTCTGGAAGAAAAGAAACAGACTTAACCATGCGTCCTTGACATTGTGTCCTCCTTCCTGACTGTAATGCAGATGTGATACCAAGAGGTACAGCAGACAGTTTGAGGGCATATGCTTAGAGTCCAGGGCCAAGGATAGCAAAAGAGCAGACAGGAGGAGGGCTGGGTCCCCAGTGTCATTCAGCTCCCTAAGCTTCTTGTTATTTAAGACAACTCAAGCCCTTCCATGTTTAAGCCACTGTGTTAGGTTTTCTTTTGCTTGAAGCTCAACACATTCCTAGCTGATGCACCTGTTATCTATTCTTATACCAATGACCCCATTGCCCAGTGTTTGCTCTTCCCCAGCGGTCGCAAAAGCTTAGTTTCTCTAATTACCTCTGTGCTTTTTCTGATTGTCCCTTCTTGTTCATCACCTCCTGCGAGGTGATTTGGGAATTTGAGACGAAATTGGGAAGAAATAACTACATTACTGCTTGGTCTTGGGATCACTGTGCCAACTTGGTACTGTGGATACCAATGCCCACCACCATCTTGCCCTGTTTTTACACAGCCTGTGGGAGTGTAGGCCCTGGTTCTTCTGACTTTGGGGTCATCCACATGGCATTCTCTGTAATCACCTTCTGACATTTTAACCCTTTAGGACTCTACCCCATGTGTGGACCGCTTCTCTGACTGGTCCCATTCCTGCTTTGCGAAAGGGGGGAGCCTATGATTCTTAGAAGGGGTACTTCAAAATGGGCCACTTTGACATCTTCATTAGAACCTTTCCTCAGCAGAACAGCCAGTTACCAGGAGGGTCTGATATTTTTATTAACTCATTTCTTAATTCACTAATTCAGCAGACATGTATTGAATACCTATGTATGTGTCTGAACTCTGTCCTTGATGCTAGGGATAATATAAAAATGCAAAAGCTCTTCCCAGCCTAGAGATGCTTGTAGCTGAGAGTAGGTGACAGACACATAAACAGAGTATTTCAGTAATCTGGGATAAGTGTTATGAAGGAGATATCCAAAGATAGATCAGGAAGAAAGAAGAGTGGTTAATTCTGCCTGGTAGCTTGGGGATGTGATTACGGGTCCATTAACCTGGATTCAAGTATAAATCCACTGTAAATATGGGTGGTTAAGTGGGGTCATTCCCCACCGAAGAGGAAACAGCATCGGCTGAAGTCCAGAGACATGAGCATGAGCACTCAGGGATCTGTGAGGACACGGTCTGGGTTACTAGAATGCTCAGGAAGGAGTAGTGACTTTGGATGATGCCAGAGAAGAAAGCAAGAGCCAGACCACGCTGGAGAGCTTGGACCTCATCCACAGACCCAGATGCATCCTGAACAAATATCCCTGAAAGCAAAAATAACACAGGGAGGGGGCTCCCTCTCTCCACTCACAATATCAGCTTCAGCATAAACACAACACAAGGAAAATGAGTCCCGGGAGATAATCAAGTTTATTCTTATTGTACTATGGGCATTGCCAATGTAATCACTGATTTCCAATTCACAAATCCTATTTGCTGTTCCCTTTTCTCGAAGACGGCGATATATGGTGTTTTCTACTTAACTCTAAACAACATAAGCAAATCACTTCCCCCTCAGATTGGCCTTTCACAGATGGGAGCATTATTGGGTAGCTGTATAAGGATCGTTTATGCCCGGGAGATCACACTGTGCTTTGTAACTCTCTCTTTCTCCCTCTCTCTCTCTCTCTCTTACACACACACACACACACACACACACACAAACACACACACACCCTGCAAGGTTTCCCAACACATGATGCTTCACACTTCTCTTGCAGCTCTGGTAGAGAGTGCACCCAGTGGGGTGACATCAGAGACCATGCAAGGGCTTCCAGGTGGCTCAAAAGCTCCCTTCTCTTTTACTATCTCTCTCTATCTTTGAGGCTACCTGTCTTTGTCGAGAAAGCTCACTCATAAATTGGGATTTGCTGGTACTGGATGGTACCAGATGCCTGCACTTGTTGGAAGAATAAGCTAGAAAGACCCTAAAGTGCTCTGTTGTTCCAGGTGGCTGGAATTCTGAATTTCCAAAATGGCGACTCTAGCATTCTCAGTGTCCCTCAACTTCAAGATGCTGGGTTTTAAAGACTCACCAAACTCATCATATCAGAAATAGGATTGAGCCACAGGAGGCAACGTCCTTGGCCTCTTGATTCTCTGTCATCAAGAGGCAGACCCCAATGTCTCAATGGGTGGGCATCTCATGCAAGCTTCTAGAGAAAAATTAAAGTGTTGGCCAATAATGCCTAATTCTATAACAGCAGAAGGGTCACTAATGGTCCAACACTAAGCCAGGCATCCTACTAGCAGTCTCAATGATCTGGAGCCAGCTGGGAGTGTTGATGAGGCATACACTGATTCTGTGGGGCTTATTTCTCAGCTGCTACATCCTGTGGTTGCCAAGACTCTTCTTCCTTTTATCTTGCACCCTTAAGAGGAGATATCAGCTATTCCGTTTGGAAATAAATCCTGTAGATATAAAATTTGTGGACACTTGCAGGTATGGAATATTGAACTAGGCGCTTTGCCTGCACAAGCTGGTGATACAGTCATGAAAAGGACACAGAGACGGGGAATTAAAATTCCAGAGTCTACCAAGTGTGTGGCTTCAGGCAAGCCACTTCTCCTCTCTGCGTTTCAATGTCCCATCTGCAGATTGAAGTTGTTGAATTGCTTCACGATGGCCCACTCAGATGCCAGTGGGGGACAAAAAGATAATGTAGAGCAATGAAGCAGGCTGGTTGTGTGAGCAAATGTTGCAGGAGGTGGCTGGAGAAGGGGTTGATGGCACACAGGAGAATGCCACCAGCACTGTATCAACACCAGCTCATTGCTTCTATGCGGGAATACGGGCCCAGTGTTCCAAGAGCTTCTGGTTTTTCCAGAGAAGCCAGTAATCTAGATTTTTATGAGAAATCTCTGTCTTTTTAAAGGTCAGCCTAACATTTTTCTGAAACAGTGAGAAAGCCAAGTAATCTCATCCATTGGCCCAATTTCAGCCCATGGGTCTCCAGAGTCCATCTTCCACAACGGCTGGCCCACCTTCCACAATGACTGTACTTTGCCAGGATGGACTTCCTACCAAGAACATTGGCCATCCATCTGTGATTGTTTAAAAAATAAAGCTCTGTCCTTTAGCTGAGTGATTTGGGCAAGTCACTTCACCTCTCTTGTAGAATGGAAAACAATGAGCCCAACTCATGGCACTGCTGTGAAAATTTCAGGATGTATCTAAACTACCCTGCTTGGAGTACAGCCGTGAGTTACCCTACCTTTCCTTCCTCACCCCCTTCCTTTTTGAGTTTCATTTCCTCATTCACTGACTCAATAAATAATAGTTAGGTACCAACTGTGCCTGAAATACAGTAGTGAATAAGCAAGTTAAGTTCCCTGAACTAATGGAATTATTGATAATAATGCAAATAGTCATTATTGGATGCCAGCCATATTCCAAGACTATATTTAGTGCTTTATAAGCATTAGCCCTTTTACAGTTACCATTAGTCTATGAAGTATCTGTCATTCATACTTTACAGATTCGAAAAACACAGGACTAGAAAAGAGACAGATTACTTGCTTCAGGTTACCCAACTAATAATGAGAGAGCTGGGTCTTCAACCCAGTTCTGCTCCACCTAAGGCATTTAATCAAACACCAGTGACTTCAAGCTGGTGGGACAGGCTGGTAAATGAACCATATAATACAATGGAATAGAGACTAAGAGAGGAGAAATAGGGGAGAGGGTGTGAGAGCATAGAGGAAGGGTACCTATTCCACTATTCCAGTTGGGGTGTGTGTGTGTGTGTGTGTGGTGGGGGTCATGGTCAGGGTCAAATGACATGTAAGCCAAGGTCAGAATCCCTGGGGCCTCTCTCCAGTGGGGAGCAGAGGTGTGGGCACCCACAGGGAGGGCTGATGGGGCAGAATCTGCTAGGTGTGCAAGCACAGAGGCACCCTTCTGGACTTCCCGGCCTTACCTCTCTCACGTGAATGGTCTCAATGCTTCAAAAATCCTGAGTAATCTATTGCAAAGAGATCATTCAGAGGTGTGGCAGGAAAAAAGGCAATTCCTTAATACGGCATCACAAGAGAGGTTACCCTTCTGGGAAACGTGGTGACCAGCTGCTCTTCCAAATTTTTCCTTATTCCTCTTACAGAATTTGTTCTTTGAGAACAGAGGTCCCATCCCAAAAGCTCTGGGCTCAGTGACTGAGGGTGGGGTCGGTAGTGGGGGGGAGGTAGGATGGTCTTGGTGAAGCCCATGGGCTCTGCCATCAGACTGTCACAGTCTGATGAGGCCTTAACTTTTCCCTGCCTCAGTTTCCCAATCTGCCAAACGGACTTCACAACAATAGGGCTTATCTCTTCAACTAATTGGGAGGGTGAGATGAGAGAAGGACATGGAAGACTAACCAAGGAGACTCTGCAGAGTGGGTGCTCATACTCATAATGGGTACATGTTGATTAAGGAATCTGGAAACCCAAATCAAACCCACCTTCCCTCATTCAGCAAATGCTGTTTGAGCATCTTGTGTATATATCACACACACACACACACACACACACACACAGAGTGATTTTGTCATTCAAATTTCATGATAACCTTGTGAGATAAGAGTTCTTAAAGTCTTTCACAGATGAGCCCTTGATATCCTTGAAGTTTTCCAAACTCCGTTCTCTGAAGGGGAAGGTAAGCGTCATGTCCCTCCTCCCCCACTCTGCCTCATGGCCTTTGCAATTTCTTCTGTCTGGAATGCTTTCCTTACAGGTGTTAACAGGATATACTCTTGATTCTTTCAGATTCCTGCTCAAAAGCCACCTCTTCTGAGAAGCCCTCCCTGACCTCTTTTTGTAATATAGCACCCCTGTTATTCCTTGCCCCTTACCCCTATTTTTCTTCATATCCCTACATACCAGCTGACATATTGTCTACTGATCCATTATTCATCTATCCATTATCTCTCAGCTATCTATTCTCTTATCTATCCTCTGTTCTCTCCTATTTGACTTCAGCACTAAAACGGAAGGCGGGACTTTAGTTATGGTTATCCAGGACTCTATCTGCAGTGTTTGGGATGCAACATAGTTGCTCAATAAATGAACTGATACATGGATGAATGGATAGATGGATGGATGTAGGGATGGATGGATGGAAGGATGGATGGATGGATACGTAGGGGGATAGATAGGTGACTGGATGTGAAGATGAATGGATGAATGAATGGATAGATAGATGGGTAGATGGGTGGATGCATGGGTTGGGCGGGCTGATGGGTGGAAAATATCTGGGATTTTGAGTCAGATAGGCCTGGACTGAATCCTAGCTGTGTCTCTCACTTGCTCCTGCTCCATGTATCCCATCTCTATCCAATTCATTGACATCACTTGGACCGCTGTCTCGAAGCATTGAGCTAGCAGAATACCCTGTCACTTCATGACACATTTTGTCCAGTATTTGAAAGCAGTGTCCTGGGGCACCATCTAGTTTTACAGAGCTAAAGGGGCCTGTTTTCTTCTCACTCCCAGACTTCAAGTAGAGCAGACCTTTTTTTAAAATCTGTCATAAACATGCAAATTCTGTGTGATATTTCAGTTGATTAAGAAAGGTAAACTGCTATAAAATGAACCACACTCTGATATCCAAATATGATCTAACCATTTCGTTTTATGAGTAATGAAATTATCCCAGATATATGAATTTGCTTCCGCCAAAGTCTCATAGGGATTCGTGTCATAATCCAGACCCGGCTTACATGTAACTCCAAGCACAATTTTCTTTCCACAGTATAATTCATTCATTCAATTGTTTAACACACATTTATTGGGCACCTACTCTGTCCTGGATCCAAATCTCATCCCTCAATCCTCGGTGCTGGGTGTATAGAGACGAACAGGACAAGCAAGTTTTCTGCACCCTTAGAACACCCAAAGACAAATAATTAAACCAGATATTTTGACTAGCAAACTAAAGAACATCAGAGGGATGGTGGAGATGGTAGGCATTCCAGGAATCCACTCCAAGGACAGTAGCTACAAATGAGCAGGAGCATAACCCGTGGATCTTCCCCAGTGAGAAAGAACTTGCTTCTCCCAGAGGAAAATGAGTTTGGTTAAGCACCCAAACACCTACCCCTCCCATTTCCTCTTCCTGTCCAGGTCCTCAGAGCTTTGCCAGCAAACCCGCTCTCAGGAGCTGGTGCTGATCAAGATGGCACATGCATTTTATTGCTGGCTAAGCCTGGGGTCTGGTTTTGATGGACACCCCCCCACCCCAGCTGACATGTATGTTTTAGTGCTCAGTGGTCCCAGGATTGGATTTTCATCAGCCTCACTGCCCAATTTCCATTTAGGGTATTCCAACTTCTGCTAGATTCTTTCGTGTGAGTTGGTGGGAAGTTTAAGCTTGGATGAAGGGACAGTAAATTAATCTGGAAGGCCCACATACATGGAGACACACAGCACAAGGAACTGCACCATTCAAGATGGCTTTGTGGTAAGGATGGACCTGGGGCGACTTGGAACATGGCTTCTGTTGGTAGGGATAATAGTAATGAGAGATAGTGGGGAAAAAAGACTGCTCACTGGAACTGAAGTCTGGGAGAGTCCCTCGCACCCCCATTTTGGGATCTTGAAGCAAACATTTTTATTTTTTTATTTATTTTTATTTTTTTAAAGATTTTATTTATTTATTTGACAGAGAGAGACCACAAGTAGGCAGAGCGGCAGGCAGAGAGAGAGGGGGAAGCAGGCTCCCCACTAAGCAGAGAGCCTGATGTGGGGCTCAATCCCAGGACCTGAGCTGAAGGCAGAGGCTTAACCGACTGAGCCACCCAGGTGCCCCGAAGCAAACATTTTTAGAGAAATAAGAAACATAGCTGATTCTTTCTAAATCACATTGGAGAGTGTGATTTTTTTTTCCTTTAAATTCTGTCATCTCCTGCATTACACTTGGTAACCACTGGATGCCTGTCTTCTGAGATTCTGTTTAGCTTATTACTCAAGACCATGATGCCTAACTAAGGAAGCACTCATTAAGCTCCTACTGTGTGCACAGCTGCCTGATGAAAAGGGATGAAAAATCGAAGCTATGATTCCCAGTGCCAAAGACGTCTCCGGAAGATGAGCGACCACCGAGCTAAGATGATTTCTGGTGTGTGGTGGCCGGGGAAAGCTATTGGTGAAGTATATTCACTAAAAGATATAGGGAGTGGCGGTAAGGCCCTGCCCTTCACCTCCACAAACCCAGCTCCATCCTATCCTGCTCCCTGGAGCCACCACCCCAGGAAACAGTGGTTTCTCTGATGCCCCCACCAAACACTGGCTACACTTTAATGTGGTACCTGCGTTATCGCCGTATTTGGTTCTCAGCTCTAAGTGAGAGAAACTGAACTTCAAGTAATCGAAGCATGTAATTCTTCACATACTGCATTGTTATCCCTCAGGCACAGCTGGATCCAGGAGCTCAAACAATCCCACCTGGGCCCTGGCTTTTGTATTTCGTTGCCTTCACTTTCAGATTAGCTCTCCTCGATGGGTAGACGTAGCAGCTTCACCGTGATACCACTCCAGCTCAGCAACTTCAGCAGAAAGGGGCTGTTTTTATACTATTCCAGCAAGATCCCAGGATTGAAGCTTACCGGTCCAATATGAGTCCTGTGCCCCTTCCTCGACCAATCACTGTGGCCAGAGGAATGGAATATTCTGATTGGCCAATTTGTGATGGAAGCTGGACAGTGGGGTCAATTCTTTTCATGTCACCTGAGGTCCGGTGCTGTTTTCTGAAGGTGTGAAAATAGATTCTAGAAGAGTAAAAACCATCAGTGCTCATCTCACCATCTCATTACCCATTTCACACCGCACCTTATATTATAGTTATTTTCACTTCTCTCCCCTCCCAGAGAAAAGCTTCTTCAGGCCAGAACCACATCTGTTTCAGTGTCTCCTGCTTGACCCTGGGGAGTGTCTTCCACGTGGCAGGTGCACAACAAACAGGTCTCTAATGGAGTAATATATATCCACGCTCTTCTTTTTACTTTGCTTGGTGTAATTACATTAAAAATCCCTGTGTGGAAGGAAATGCTCATTTCAGCACTCATTTCCAACAAATACATCTTCATGTAAAAGGCAAAGTCTTTCAAAGCTTGTATAGCTCGTGGTTTTTATGGTTAACAAATAAAGTTGAACAAAATTAATGAATGTGTCAAAATTTCTGAGGCTTTGATGACTCAGACTCATTGGGTAAATGTTTCCATTGGATGAAACAGATTTATCTTTCCATTGTTCATAACTGTGGGTCATTTAATAGATGAGGCTGGCTGCGGCTTCTGTGGAGGCAGAATACTGACGTGGGAAGAGAAAGAGGATAGCAAGTGTTTCCCAGGTATCTGGAAGGTTTGGGCTCAAAATGTTTAATTAAACATTAAGATGGAGAATGCAAGATAGTTTTTGTTGTAGAGCCTTAGACTTGGGTCAGGACCCTCAGATGAAAGAGTCTAGTCCAAGTAAGGGGATCCTTTTCATTACAGGGATCAACCAATGGGTTAGAGAGAAACCCCAACCCTGTTCTGGGAAGAGCTCTTAAATTCAACCACTGGCCTAACTACGTAGGAGTTATTCAAGGAGCTGGTCAAAAATACATGCTTTGGGGCTCACTTCTGAGATAGTGATTTAATATGTGTGTGGGATCGGATGCAGAAATCTGTTTTTGGAAAGTACCCCGGTAAAGCCGGATGTGAGAACCTCTGTCTTTGGGGTGGGTGCTACACATCTGCTCTTGCAGGTCACGGAGGGTAGAAGCTGAACAACTGGAGTTGGCAAGATCGGGGTGAGAATCTCAGCGTGGCCCCTTACTGCCTGGGAGGCCTTGAGTAGCGAGACATTTCAATTCTCCAGTGCTTGAGAGAAAAAGGAAGACAAGCATATCTTTCACCTCCAGAGTTGTGTGAGGATGAAAACAGGTAATGTACATACAGAGCAGAGTACCTGGCATGACATCATCGTCATCGTCCTCATCATCACAACAACATGCATTTATTGAGCACTTACTGTATGCCAGATCCAGTTCTCAGTGCTGTCCAACTATTAACCCGTTTTATTCTTACAACAATCCCATGAGGTAGGGGTGATTATTATTCCCATTACATAGATGAGCAAATGGAGGCATGTAGAGATTACACAACTCTTTCCTGAGGAGACAACTTCACCATAGGAGACATATGGGTGGCAAAAATAAATAAATAAATAAATAAATAAAAATAAAAAAATCTTGAGTGGCCAAAAAACACCCCTCCCTAGACAGAAGGTCATTTGACTTAGCGGAACTGCGTGGGAGCACAGTCCTCAGGGGCAGATTTGCAACATGAAATAAATCCAATTTAATTGCTTATGTAGGCAGACATTTTCTTCTAGGCTCTCAGCCTCCCAAATCCTTGAATCCTTGGGCGTGGCTTTTTTTGGGGGGGGGGTGGAGGGGGAAGAGTTTCAATTATTCTGCACATTCATGCCTGCACAGCTGGTGACTTAAAGCTGCATTTGCCTTAGGGTCTTGTCACCTCAAGGGTCAGGTGAGGTTTTCTGCTCTTCCTCCTCAATTGTCATGCAAGTCACTGCTTAGAATGCCTTTTGCTCTGAGATTCCCCAGAATGTAATCTGGCACAGAGGTAGTGGCCCAGCTCAGAGGAGGGCATCCCTGCTGGTTGGCAGCACAGAGAGTCAGTGGAGTGAGTGAAGCCAAGACGGATGCCTGCTGCCTCCCTCCTGGTCCAAGAGAGAGCAACGCATCAAAGAGCTCCTTGCAAAGGCAGGGCCCAGGCTCCCAGGCAGCCTGTACACCTGCACTGCTGCCTGAGAGAGAGAGAGAGACAGAGAGAGCAAGAGAGGCATCTGCTTCCTTGGAAATCAATTACCAGGGCCCATTTAATGAGCTGCTTGCCTCCAGGGCCCATTTAATGAGCTGCCTGCATCTCATATCAATTCCAATCGACATGCGGTTGGTCTTGCTAGTCTTCCTGGGTCCACGGAACTGGATTTGGGCAGGTGAAAGCAAGTTCCCAGACCCCAGACCAAAGGATGGTGTCTCCCCTCTCCTCTCCCTGGCCCCTCCTCAGGGACAGAGACTCTTGTCAGTGTCTAAAATTCCACCATTGCCATTCATTCCTTTGGGCTTAAAGACCATCTTTGATCTTCTGTCCTGTTCTTTTTCTTTTCCACCACTTATTAGATTTCTTGTAAATCTCAGAAAAGATTGCATGCCTGCTTTAACTAGACAAACAATTCAAAAGCATTTAAAGGAGTCGATAATTTCTTCCCTTACTCCTTCTAACTTTTTCTCCAACCCCTGGGAAAGACAACAGTGGCTCTTGTTTTTGTGCCTTGTCACAATTCTTTTTAAAGTTCAAAACACATGTACAAATATGTATGCACATTTGCAGGTTTTTTTTTCGCTGCTGGACTTGGATCATATTATCTATGCTACCCTGACAGCTTGCCTTTTATTTTTCACTTATCACAGCAGAAATTCCTGCAGATATATGATGAGATCAACTCATCCTTTTACATAGCTGCATAATATTTCACAGCTGGGATCGACATCATGAATCCAACCATTCTCCTACTGACTGCCCTCCAGCCCATGTTCAGGGTATTTGTGTGTGTATGCTTGACATTTCAAATGATGCTGCAATAAACATGCTTGTGCTTCTGTAGTTTTATTTCTGTAAAATCATCCTAAATGGAGATTGTGATATCAAAAGGTTTATGCCTTCTTATTATAAGAGGTATGGCCAGGTTAATTCCCAAAGAGCAACTAAGGCTTCCAACAGGAATATGGGAATGCCTGTTTTCCAACATACATACTAGCATAGGGTATTATCAGTCTTTTCTTACTTTTATTAATCTGACTGATGAAAAGTGGGATCTCATGGTTGTTTTGTTATGCATTCTTTTTGCAATGAATTTGTGCATATCATCATAGAGGTAAGTGTGTTTTGGTCTTAACTGCTCTTCATATGCAATTATTCTTTTTCTTAATGATTTTATTTATTTGTTTGAGAGAGTGAGAGAGATCATAAGTGGCAGGGGCGAGGCAATGGGAGAGGGATAAGCAGACTCCCCACTGAGCAGGGAGCCCAATGCAGGACTCGATCCCAGGACCCTGGAATCATGACCTGAGCTGAAGGCAGATGCTTAACCAATGGAGCCACCCAGGTGCCCCACATGCAGTTATTCTTAAAAGTTACAATGCCTCAATGCCTTGTTCACAATTACTTGTGAGCTCAGAGTGAGGTCTTACAAGAGGAGTACTACAACAAAAGCAGGAATAAGAAACCATTCTGTATTTCAAAATCAGTTAGGGACCTGGATTCTGTCAATGCCAATACCTCAGGGACGATATCATGTAGTTTTGCAATGAGTTAATGTCAATGGAGACACAGTAGAAGGGACCCCCCGCACTCTCTGTATCATGCCTTACAGCTGTGCGTATCTATGATCGTCCCAAAGAAAAACTGTAATTAAAAGTTTTGTCAGAAACCAATTCTGTCTAGTCTAGTGGTATTTCTTGGGAAAATCTGTGTTTTCTTTAGTTGAAGAGCTGCAAGGAATGCCACAGAGAATATGATCTTATCACTTGAGTGTTCATTTCCCAACAGAACCTCTTCATCAACTACATGGTTTAGAGAGATCTTTGATAGGTGTCCAACACATCAAAATTTAAAGAAAATTCACATATCAACTAGGCATTTATACTATACCTAATGTGTGCCAGACACTGAGGAAGACCTGAGAATACACTGCTGAGCGAGACAGCTCACTTTCATGTGGGGGAGGACTGATAACATACAAGCAGGTTAAAATTGAAATAGGTTCATTTTTGGAAAATAGGCTCATTTTGAGAGACTGGGTGGCTCAGTTGGTTAGGCGACTGCCTTTGGCTCAGGTTATGATCCTGGAGTCCCGGGATTGAGTCCCGCATCGGGATCCCTGCTCCTTGGGGAGTTTGCGTCTCCCTCTGACCCTCTCCTCTCTCATGCTCTCTCTCACTCTCTCTCTCTCAATAAATTAAAAAAAAATTAAAATAGGCTCTTTTGAGATAGTGATACATCCTATGAAGGAAAATACAGGACAGGTCATCATGAAGGCGGAAGGAAGGTTAACACTGGATCAGATGGAGAAAGCATTCTGAAGGGACAGTGTCAAGCTATAAGACTCAAATAATAAGAATACATCATGTCAGACAGAGATCTGTAGGTAGCATATTCCTGGTTGAGGGAACAGCATATGTAAATTCTTACGACTGGAGGAAGCTCAGAGACCCCAAGGAACAGAACTCCTGTGTGTGTGGATCATTATTGGGGGTGGTGACTTCGACTTAGGTTAGGAGATAGGCAGGGACCTGGTGCTATAGGGCTTTTCAGACCATGGTAAGGAGACTGAACATGGTCTAGGTCACTAGGGAGACAGTGAAGGATTTAATTTTTAAAAAATTTTTTTAAAATTTATTTGTCAGAGAGAGAGAGAGAGCACAAGCAGTGGGGACTGCAGGCAGAGGGAGAAGCAGGCTCCCCGCTGAGCAGGGAGCCCGATGTGGGACTCTATCCCAGGACCCTGGGATCATGACCTGAGCCGAAGGCAGATGCTTAACTGGCTGAGCCACCCAGGTGTCCCCCAGTGAAGGATTTAGGCATGAAGTGAGGGTGTGTACTTTGTGTTTCTAGAGGAGAACCAGAGTGCCTGTGTGGAGGATAGACTGAAAGTCAAACATGAGAAAGACTGATTACTAAGATGGGAGACTATTGCCATGTTCCAGGTGTGAGAGTTTAGATGAGGTGTATGCAGTAGAGACAGAGAACGTCAGGTGATTCAGGTGTATATTTTGAAGGGAGAGTAAGATGGAACTGTTAATGAGTCGCGCATGGAGAGTAAGAGACAAGAGAGTTGTAGAAGATTCTAAAATTTGGGGTTTAAAAAAACCCAGAGAGAAGGCCATATCATTTCAGGGGGTGGGGAGGCTTAGCCCAGAATCAGATTTGGGGCCAAAATCAAGAGTTCCCCTTGATCACTTCAGTTGGTGTCCAGATAGATGTGTCAATCTCATCATCGAAGAGATGCATCTAGAATCATACAAGAGGCTTCAACAGCACAACAATGTTATTTGAAGCCACTGGGCAGGAGACCAGGAGAGGACAGCCTTGGGTTCCTGGTGCGTTCAGACCTGTCTGCAGAACTCAGATTTGCATATATATATATGCACACACAACCTGTCCACTGAGAGGTCAAAGAGAACCTCAAGCTTACCATGTTCAAACCAGACCTCTTGACTTTCCCCTCAAAACTGCTGGACCCAGCAGCATCCTAGTGTCAGTTTCTGTAATCCAACTCTCCAGCCATCGGAGACCGAAGAGTTCAGGACAATCCTACTTGTAGATACAGGTGACCCTTGAACATGGGTTTAAACTGTGCTTATGTCCATTTATGCCTATTTTTTTTCTTAGTAAATACAATGCAGTACTGTAAACGCATTTTCTCTTCCTTATGGTTTTCTTGCTACCATTTTCTTTCCTCTAGGTTACCTTATTGAAAGAATACAGTATATAATACATCTAACATACAAAATACATGTTGTTAAACTGTTTACGTTATCAGTAAGATAACAACAGTAGACTATTAGTGGTTAAGTTTTTGGAAAGTTAAAGTTTGTGGATTTTTTTACCATGTGGGGATCAGTGCCCCTAACCCCCATGTTGTTCAAGGCTCAGCTGTATGTATGAATTCTATACACATGCTATTGAACTCTTATATTCAGAAATCATCATCATTAAATTTTATGAAAGGTTTTAAAGAATAAGATTACATGTGAGTAAACTTCACTGAAGAAAATGACAAAATTATGCCTTTCTATTTCAGGTGATTAATTTTTTTTAAAGACTTATTTATTTATTTTAGAGAGAGAGAGGGCATGAGCAGGAGGAGCAGAGGGAGAGAAAGAATCCCACACAGATGCCATGCCCAGTGTGAAGCCCAACACAGGGCTGAATCTAACAACCCATGAGATCATGATCATTATGGTTTTATTCTACCATGAGGCAATATTCCAAAGCACAATAGGTCCTGAGGGTGAGGAAGAAATTCTTGACCTTTCTCTCTCTCATTTCTATATATAAACCATCATCTATGCAAACTCTGACCACGTCTTACCACCTCTGCTGACAACCCTGTTCTCTAAGCCCCAGAATATCTCGCCCGTGTGGTCTGGTCACCAGTATGGTCTCCTAGCTAGTCTCTCTACTAGTTGTTGACATAAAGAGATCACAATCACTCCTCTGCTCAAAACCCACCAGTGACTCCCACTTCACTCAGAGTAAAACTTGAAATGCCTATAGCAGCTTTCCAAGACCTGCATGATATTATCCTCATGGATATTATTGGACCTATTGGACCTCTTCTTCTGTCCTTTTCACCTTGCTTACTTTACTCCAGCTACCTGTCTTCTCGTTAGTCTTCATTTGACCCAGACATTTTTCTGCCTCAAGGCCTTTGCATTGGCTGTTTCCTCTGCTGGAACACTCTTTCCCCCAGATATCTGCAAGCCTTGCTCCCTTATCTTCTTACCTTCTTCAAATATTTGCTCAAATATCACCCCTCTCCCCAACCAGAACTCCCCATTCTCTGTTGTTTTTTGTATTGTGGATCACCTTTTATCACAGTATATAATTTAAAAAATTTTTTTATTGTCTATATCCTGTTGCTGAAGTGTAAGCTTCTTAAAGACAAGGGGTTTGTCCCTTTTATTTACAGATGAATCCCAAATACCTAGCGTAAGCACAGAATAGGAAATAATAAATCTTTACTGAATTAGTGAGAAATGCAAATCCCTTGTAGATACATGTGATTATCTTCTTAATGATCCTTAAGAGTTTTTAAAATCTCTGCTTAACTGTGATTTCTATTCCACTTCTCTGAGAGGTGGCTCTCGTTTTACTCATTAATGGAATACTTAAGGGGGGGTATCAAAGATTCTTGATCTCAATTATAGTTCTTGAGTCATTTAGGAAAAAAATTGGCTTCACTGCAGTTTGGTTGTCTCTGTCTTCCCCTGTACTGTCACTGGACAGGACTCATCTGATGAGATGGGCCATGTGATGCCACGTGAGGCAATAAATCAGGCCAACACCTCGTGTATCAGTGGTTTGAACATCGGCTGTAAAAGAGAAACTCATCTCTGGAGGCCATGGGAAGACCCAGTTCAGAGCCTGGTGTTTTGGAGTCGGTTGGACCCGACCCAGTTTTCTGTTCCTTCTTGTGGGAAGCTTTGCACAATTCACCTTCTCTAAACAGACCAAAGACATTAATTTAATTAAGGTCCTCAATGTGGTATTTTTGGCAGGTCACTTATACATCGTAACCTCTCAGTCAATAGGTGTAATCGTTTATTTTCTCTGTCGGTTTCAACCACTCTCTTTTTGAAGCTAGAATAAAAATACAGAGATGGGAACTTTTTTTTTTTTTTTGAGGATGAGTTGGGCCAACCCTCTGCATTTGTCCCAAATTGATCGTATCTTATTTGTTCAAATCAGAAAAGACTATCTTTGTCCATCACGAGCCTATTCTAATGTAAACACCATTGCTGGTTCACTTTGGCTACAGTCGGATGATTCCTTTTCCATCCTGAACACATGCCTGTGAAATTTGGAATGCAGGAAGACCTTATCGTTCTGCTCAAAAAATGTCATCTCGAAAGAGCCAACCTCTGGGCCATTGGAGGCGGGGGGGGGGGGGGGGGCGGTTGTGGAGGGGAGAGGGGAGCATGTATTGAGTCCTGATTCAGCATTTGGTTTTCTATACTGCCAATTTGATTTCTGCAAATACATTCCGGAGTCCTCTTTTAATGACTGTGTGCTTGTATAAATATCCTCCCAGGCAACAGGACTGAATGTCTGTGTCCCTGAGATCGAAAGGCTGTGGGGGTCCTGCCTCAGGGAAATTACCAGCCAGCTGCCCAGACCTGGAGCTCATGAGCACAGATCAGGGACAGGCCCCTGGTACCAGAGCAGTGACTCAGCATTTCTATCTGGGAAATCTGGGAAAGCTATGACAGAATTGTAAGGGAAGTCTAAGCTTTAGCCTTCATTCACTTATTTATCCAACAGACATTCATGACTAATGTACACTAAGGTCTTTGGCCAAGTTCTAGGACCATCAGGGATACCAGCCGTCGATGTGCAAGCAGCAGAAGTCAAAAGTCAAAATAGCTACTACTTTTTTTTTTTTTAACTGACTGGGTACTCTGCTGGGGACTTCGTGTCTATCAGCTCACACCCTGAAGATGACTGGATGTTTGCAACTACCAGGTAGTATCCATTTCCGCTGGGAATGGATCTTACCAGAACATATGCTGCTTCTTATGTTCAGAAAGAGAGGAAATGGGAAGTTCAAGAAGGACTGTTATTCTGAGTTAATAGGAGAAATGGAGTAGCACAGGTGAGAGACTTGGGGAGGCCACACCACTCCTTGAAGGGTAAGAAAGAGCAACGCGCGGCTGATGGTGAATCTTCTAGTGTCGGCCCAGCTCCCAGGTGAGTGGTCCTGAGGACAGTAATGACTATCTTGGATGTGGATCCAAGAAGAGGTAAAGGGGCTATTGCTTAGCGGAGAAAGAGACAACTGTCATTTGTCCTTATTATGCTAACAGGAGAGGCAATTTCCTCATAAAAAACTACTACTGCCTTGTTCTAGGAGAAACAAATGTTGGTTTTGGTGAGGGTGCATGCTTCCCAGGGAATTAGAGATAACATCTACTGCTTGTGGAGAGACTGAGTTAGACCTGGAGCTTCCAGAACCTTCTCTTTGGATCCAGAACCCTCTGTCCTCATTTGGAGCTACCAAATTCAGCACATGTGAGCCATGAGCTGGCCTTTACGTGTGACTGGCTCCAAAGTGTGCAAAATATAGGAAGGTCGAAACAGTGAGAGAGGGAGCTTCTCTTTCCCTTTTGGAAGAATGTAGTTTCCAAGGAGAGCAGGGTGGGAGTGCTGGACTGGAAGGCTTAGAAGAGGGTCCCCAGAAAGAGGGCCCTACAGATAAAGGGGAGGTACTGGGAGGTCAGGAAAGGAATACAGTCCTACCGGAAACATCCTTCTGAGGGCTCAGACCTTCCTTGCTTAGTGGGACTCTAGGGAACAGGTATGAAACAAAGTCACAGCTTCGGGACATCTCATCTTACCGTGCCCTGCTCTGTAAATTCTACATGACCTTTCATCCATTCCTCAACTATCTGATAAGACCCGATGAGGGGTCAAACACCATGTGAATGGTGGGTTATGGTCACAATAAATTCAGGCACCGTTCTTGGCATCCTGGGGCTAACACATTGGTAAAGGGAACAGAGAGTAAACAAATGCGTGAATAAATAAGAGAATTGCAGATTGCAATACATCCTAGGAAGGCAATGAAGCTAGTGATGGCTTTAGATCAGGTGCTGGTGGAAGGTTTCACTGAGAAGGAGTTATTTGGATTGAATCTGACAGATAAGAAGGAGTATGTGTGCAAAGTATGAGGGGGCAAACACTGAGGGCAGAAAGCTCTTGAACTTCCGAGTGGTGAGTCTCAAACTTGGTTGCACATTGTAGTCTCCTGGGGAAGATTTAGAATTTACTGATGCCTCATTCCCAACCCCCAAAAGATTGTGACCTTATTGGCCTGAGGCTCAGTCTGGGAATTCACGTATTTTAGAAACTCCCCCAGTGACTGGGAAGTGCAGCCAGGTTTGGGAAACACTCCCTTAGAGGAAGAGAAAGGAGCTGTCCAGTGGGCGTGCTGTGAGCAGGGCAGAAAGAGGTCCAAGAAGAAGAAAAGAAAGGAGGCTGATTTCTAGATCACTCAGGGCCTTGGAGGACGTTATCGGAAGATGGACTCTGATTTTGGTCAGCAAAATGATGTATTCATTTCCACAGTAGTGGGGTGTGTGTGTGTGTGTGTGTGTGTGTGTGTGTGTGTGTAAGCGAGGAGCTATAACCACCCCCTGGGCATCCCACACAGAATCACCAGAAGAGAGGATGAAGAGATGACAGCTGCTGTCCCCTACCCCCGAGGTGTGACAACTGGCTCACTGCTGCTAAGACAAGTCTTGAAGCTTAAATGATATGCTGGATTTCTGGATTTCTCTCTCCTTAATAGATCAGCAAAAAGTGGAAAGGTCTGGCCCTTGCAGGTTACTGAGAATTTGGGGAGGGTTGTAGGGGAGGAACGGGGTTTATTCCCCAGGACTCAGAGGGAACACGGGACCCACATATCCCTGCAGTGATGCCATGTGATCTGGAACCCCACGGGGTCTCTACCACCCAGCATGCAGTCAGCTGACCAGCGACACCAGCCTCCCGCACAACTCAATGGACACAAGGTATCTTGTGTCTCATCCCGGAGCTGCCGACTTGGAATCTGTATTCCAACAGGATCCCCCAGTACTTTGTGTGCCCTTTGGAAGTCTGGGGCGTGCTGCTGCACTGTTTCCTGTCCTTAGGCTCATCTCAGCCCACCCACGCCTTGTCTCGCCTGCTGCTGAGAAACTTCCAGAAAGAGAGGTGAGTTTGTGATGCACTGAGAAGTCCCCCTGCCATGAGTGCATATGAGTGTGTGTGAGTGCCTGTGAGTATGAACGTGTGTGTGGGCATGCATGTGTGTTTGTGTGAGAGTGTGTGTCCTTGTGAGAGTGTCTGAGAGAGCATTTTTGAGTGTGCCTGTGAATGTGTGAGAGCATGTTTGCGAGTATGCTGCACGTGTGTTTTGTGAATGTGCTGCACGTGTTTGTGAGTGTGCATGAGTTTATGAGTGTATGTTAATATACATACATGAGTGTGAGTGTGCATGTGAGTGTGGATGTGTGTGAATGCACACACCTATATGTGCAAGTGCACGTGCGCCTTGTGTGGGTGTGAGTACACATATGTGAGTGTGCACACGTGCTTGTGAGTACACACATGAGTGTGGTGTGACTGAGGGCGTACCTGCATGTGTGTGGTTGTGAGTGTGCATGCACGTATATGTGTATGTGTGTGCACATGCATGTTTGTCTACATGTGTGAGTGTGTGGACGAGTATGAGCACACACGTGAGTGTGCAACGATGGACACGTGCATGCGAGTGTGCATGTATGCGTGTGGGTGTGTAAGTGCACGTGCATGTGTGGGGGGTGTGCAAGTGTGTGTGACAGGGAGAGCAACGGCACTCACCCTTCCTCAGACGCTTAGCCAGGTGTCTCCTTGTCCCCCCCCCACCCCCCACAGAGCTCATAGGTCTTGGGACAACAGCTCCAGCGCCATTCTCTCTTCCCTTCCTTACTCCGGCTCCTGCAACATTCCTTTCTGCCTGGGATTTCTCCCTCCGGTGGGCCATGACCTATCCCCTCTGCATTTTTCTCTCCCAAAGTTTAGTTACCTTCCTTTGCCCGCTCACCTCCTCCCTCTCCTCGCATCTCCCACTCATCCAGCCTCCTGGCCCTTCCTTCCGCGGCTACAGAGAAACGACTCGGCAACACCCCTCCCCACACACACGGGCGGGTCCCGTCCACCACAGTTTTGCTTCTCCCCAGTTTGCAGATGAGCCCACTGAGGCTGGGGGGCATGAAGACACTGGCTCGAGATCAAGCAGCAGTAAGAGGGGGCTTGGGGCTGAACCAAGATCTGTTTGGCTCTAAAGCCTGTATCCTCACTAATGAAGAAACACTGCTTTCTGCATGAACAATTTTATTGATTTTTTTCCTACAAGATGTGCGGAGAGGCTTCTTCGGAGCCTCTCTATAACATTTTGTTCGTGTGGCAGGATAATATTTATGAGATATTAACTAGTGCTTCTCCCCTTATTTCTCTGCTGTCCTCTGCTTCTCAAAATTAAAGGAGACAGACAGACAGGCTCTGGCCTGGGGAGAAAAGGATGTCAGCTTTTGGGGGAAGGGAGGACTGTGAAGCCTGGCCATGTGGACAGGCTCTAAGGAACAGGGGAGGCTGGTCCATCCCCTGTGGCTCTTGCCCTGGGCTGGGATAAGGAGAAGGGAAGAGTGGTGACGGGGGGCACAGAATAGCTCAGAGACAGTCCCTGCACCTTGATTCCCAACAGAGCTTCAGTGTGGTGGGTGGGAGACCTCAGAAAGGTCTGGGGCCAGAGACAACCCTTTCCAGGAGCCCCGTTGCTCCCCGATATGCAGTCTTAACAATGAAAGTCACTGGGCATGAACAGGATTGGGGTTTCTTGGACGCAACTTCTACGGACCAGAGGAGGTACAAACCATAAAACCCTTGCCCACCTGGTGGGGAATCTCAAGTAGCCCCTTGGCTCGGACTCCCAGCCCCATGACTTGACATCTAAAACACAGACCCAGTTGGGAACGAGATTAAGATTCTGCCATTTGGGAACTATTGGTACTTCATCAAGATCAAAAGCTTTTGCACAACAAAGGAAACAGTCAACAAAACCAAAAGACAACTGTTAGAATGGGAGAAGATATTCACAAATGACATATCAGATAAAGGGCTAGTATCCAAAATCTTTAAAGAACTTATCAAACTCAACACCCAAAGAACAAATAATCCAATCAAGAAATGGGGAGAAGACATGAACAGACCTTTCTGCAAAGACATCCAACAGACACATGAAAAAGTGCTCCACATCACTTGGCATCAGGGAAATACAAATCAAAACCATAATCAGATACCATCTCACACCAGTCAGAATGGCTAAAATTAACAAGTCAGGAAATGACAGATGTTGGAGAGGATGCGGAGAAAGGGGAACCCTCCTACCCTGTTGGTGGGAATGCAAGCTGGTCCAGCCAGTCTGGAAAACAGTATGGAGGTTCTTCAAAAAGTTGAAAATAGAGCTATCCTATGACCCAGCAATTGCACTACTGGGTATTTACCCTAAAGATACAAATGTAGTGATCCGAAGGGGCACATGCACCCGAATCTTTAGAGCAGTAATGTCCACAATAGCCAAACTATGGAAAGAACGTAGATGTCATCAACAGATGAATGGATAAAGAAGATGTGGTACATATAGACAATGGAATACTATGCAGCCATCAAAAGAAATGAAATCCTGCCAATTGCAATAACGTGGATGGAACTAGAGAGTGTTATTCTGAGTGAAATAAGTCAATTAGAGAAATGTAATTATCATATGATCTCTCTGATAGGAGGAATTTGAGAGGCAGGGCGGAGGGTTGTGGGGGTTAGGGAATGAAAAAAATGAAACCAGATGGGATCGGGAGGCAAATAAACCATAAGAGACTCTTAATCTCAGGCAACAAACTGAGGGTTGCTAGGGGGTGGTGGGGTGGTGGGAAGGATGAGGTGGCTGGGTTATGGATATTGGGGAGGGTGTGTGCTATGGTGAATGCTGTGAAAAGTGTAAGCCTGGTGATTAACAGACCTGTACTCTGTACCTCTGGGACAAATAATACATTACATGTTAATTAAAAAAAAAAAAAAAGATTCTGCCATTTGGAAAGAGCGGGAGCTCGAAATAGAAATTCAATTGAGTTTGTAAGGAAAGGATTCTACTGCTTTGCAGCTGAGAGTGAGAGCAGAGCGTTGGGCCCATCAGCAGCCTCTCCAGAGACTGGCGCTGTCTTCCGCTTGTCCTCCATGCTGCCAGCCTCTGGGATCAGCTCTGTGGCTCCTCCAAGGCCTGCCCCCTCCCCCTGCCCCGGGTCTAAGGTCTTTGGAAAACAACTTGGGGTCTCCCCAGAGCCCTCCTCCATGCCTCGCTCCAGGGCACCGCACAGACCTCCCCTGCCTCCCCAGGGAAGGCAGGGCCTCCCTCGGTGCCCCTGCATAATTGGGACGATGCGCAGGGAAATTAAAAAGGTCATTAATCACCGTGGAGCCAAAGGCAGCTCTCCGGGACCTATTCTTCATGATGATTAATGGCAGGCAGCTCCTCCCCACTCCCCGATTCATTTTCCTGCCACCGTTCACTCATTTTCCCTTGCCTGTCCTCTTCGTCTCTGTCCGAGGGAAGCGGGGCTTCCAGGGACTGCGGACTCCGTGTCGGGACATTCCTGGTTGCCTTCACAGCCACCAGCCCCGTAGGGAAGCCAGCGCGAGCCCCTGGGTCAGAGGCACAGCGCGGCTACTTCGTCAACAAAATGGGGTGAAGGGGCGCCTGGGTGGCTCAGTGGGTTAAGCCGCTGCCTTCGGCTCGGGTCATGATCTCAGGGTCCTGGGATCGAGTCCCGCATCGGGCTCTCTGCTCGGCAAGAAGCCTGCTTCCCTCTCTCTCTCTCTCTCTGCCTGCTTGTGATCTCTCTCTGTCAAATAAATAAATAAAATCTTTAAAAAAAAATGGGGGAGGGGCGCCTGGGTGGCTCAGTGGGTTCAGCCGCTGCCTTCGGCTCAGGTCATGATCCCAGAGTTCTGGGATCGAGTCCCGCATTGGGCTCGCTGCTCAGCAGGAAGCCTGCTTCCTTTCCTCTCTCTCTGCCTGCCTCTCTGCCTACTTGTGATCTCTCTCTGTCAAATAAATAAATAAAAAAATCTTAAAAAAAAAAATGGGGTGAAAAGTCCCACCTGCTTCACAGCTGGTGAAGATGAGCGACAGCAAGGCCAAGTACATTCCCCAGACGGGGTGCTGGAACATCCCCTCGCCCCTCCCCCACTCTGATTATTGATTTTATTGCTCTGATGAGTATCGTTGCTACTTTCCACGCCCCTGAGGTTCTCAACCACTAGGAAGGACTGAGGTCAGGGCGCTTTGCCAATGCTAACGACAATGATGATGGTGGTAGACATGGATCACGTTCCAGTGCCAACTACTTGGGTGGAAGATTTCATTCCAACACCGGACCCTGAGAGGGACACAGGCTTCAGTCCCATTTTACAAATAAGAAAACCTGTTCAGAGAGGGAGAGCAAACTGTGCAGAGCCACATAGCTGGTACATGGCAGAGGCGGGATTCCAGCCCAGCCCCATGGGATGCGGGAGCAGGTGCTCCGCTGAGAACGCCAGCAGCTCTACACACCAGCCGTCCTTTCTCGGGACTGCTCAGAGTTGAGGGCCCCTTCCCTGGCTCTCCTTTTCCCAACCTCCAGCTGGGGCTGCCCTTCCCTGGCAGGACTGGCCAAGCTCGGGTCATGCTTGAACAGCCTCCCGTTCTCCTTTTGTTTGCCAATTAGGCTCCCAGCCAGCTTTCTGCTCCTTAAGAGAAACGCCGTCCTCTGCCCACTGAGGCATTGAGCCCAGGGTTCTGCTCTGACTAGCCCTCAATCAGGAGGTGCTTGATTTTCCTAGAGATAACTATATCCTGGGGGATTGGGGTGATTTTATAAGACAAGAGCAGATTCTATGAAATTTAAACCACGCTGCAGTCCTTTTCTGAGGCTGGCAGAAATGAAGGATCATTACCCAGTCAGATACAAAGTCATGAGGCAAGATGGGAAAACATTGGAGGACTAAGGCAGGATCGTGGTTCTGTGGCTGACTCATTGGGTGACCTTGGGCAAGTCATTCCCCACCCCAGACCAGTTTCCTTAGTAAAATTACAGGTGTAAATAGACTTTGAATGTTGAAAGGTGGGGTGGGGGGAAAATTTGTGCAAGAAGAAAGGAGCTGTGCAGAGAGGGAAATTGAGAAGGAAGGGGGCAGTGCTTTGCCTTAGCCCCTCCCCGTCTTCTTCTACACATGAGAGACCAGTCTCTGAGGCAGTGTGGGTATCCCAGGGGCTTCTCAAAAGCCTTAGCTTTACAATGATAATCATGAAAATATCAATGATGATAATAAGAGTATTGAGTAACATTTCCTAAGGAAACACTTACGAGCCAACTTTGAACCAGCGGCTATGCAATAGCCATTAACTAAGGTCTGTGTGCCATAGATAGGAACACTGAAGCACAGGGGGTTAAGTCATTTACTTAAGAATGCACAGGAGGTGACAGGCAAAGTCAATCTTGGGCCCATCTCGTTCTGACTCGAGAGCCAGCAGTCCTCCTGAGAGTCATCACAGTGTCATGGATTCTGTATCTGGTGGCCATGATAGTCCCAGGTGCCTGTGGGCATAAGGACTTTCTCCATATCTGCAGCCTGCTGCCTCAGTTCACCTCCTCAGAAAACCCGAGACCCAGGACCAGCTACATGGTATTGTGGGGCTTGGTGAAAAATAAAAATGCAAAGCCCCTTGTTGAAAAGTTATTCAAGATTTTAAGCCAGTGACAGGGGAGCATTTAACCAAGCATGAGACCCTTCTGAGCACAAGACCTTGCCTGACTCCACAGGTTGTGCCCGAAGCTGGCCCTGTGAGCCCCCAGGGCTTCCCTGGCCCTGACAAGTTTTCCAGAATCCATCCCACCCCTCCCTCTTCCCCAAAAGCAGGGCTTCATGCCCCTGTTCCCTTGGTTACATCTGGGTCTTCCTCAGAATGGACCGGTTGGATCCCACCCTTCCTTAATGAGGTCCACACATTGGCCCTGTGCTGGTTTCCTTGAGCTCATCTTGGTGTTCACCAGATGCAAAAGAGAGGGTGTCTAGAGCTGCTGCCTCCATAAGCCAATGGAATAAAATATTCTCCCTTCATCCCCATGACTTTCCATGGGGTTTGGGGTTGAAGAGACCCAACATTGCCTGGACAAAGCCTTCAGCGTCCATCCCTAACCAGCCAGGAAGACACGTTCCAGAATTCCATCAAGTGCTAAAGGGCTATTCTAATTAGCCGGCTGGTGGCTAATGAGGGATTTCACTGAGCAGAGCCTTCTGGTGGTTGGTGCGTAATTACCATGGAAACCTTCACGCCACACTCAGATGCTTCCCTCAGCCCACTTCCCTGGGGAGCAGACATTGCTGTGCAAAAGCAGCATCTGGGCTATTGACATTGTTTGTGAGGGAAATAAATGGACAATTAGAAGCAAGACAGGTTGAATCCTTGTTGGAGCGACGTTTTGCCTACATCCATCCTGGGACCTAATTGATGCTGGTGTTCCCGCACGAGAGGAAATCATTGGAAGGTGATGGATTCTGTTTGGATGGATCTCCTTTTGCGAAGCTCAAGGACAGGGAACATGCCTAATTAGGAGCCAGACTTTTTTTTTTTTTCTTTTTTTTTTTTGCCTCTCAGAGGCAATGCCTGGGTTGACCAGGAGCTGGGAAGACTTTGATCGCCTACTTTATTTTTCTACACAAATTTTTACTTATCCTGTCCACCAGTGGAGTGAACCCCCCCCCCCCCCATAGGACTCTGTAAATGGGATCTCAGCATTTAATTTTGTAAAATGCAGGGTCACTGTTCTGCAAAGGTTATTAAAGGGGCAAAGGGGCTGGATGAAGTCTGAGAGCTGTGTTAGTCAGGAGGGGTGAGGCTCGGCTGAAGTAACAGAGAAACCCTCCCACTGGAGCTGGATGAACGCAATATAGGTCACTGAATGGGTCGTACAAGGTTCGCTTGTGGTCAGGAAGCCTTTCGATAGTGGGTGACTATGCCTCCCGAAACACACAACCTTCAAGTTGCAGCTGGAGGAAAGAGAAGGATGGCGGAGGGGCCACACTGGTCCTTAATGGCCATAGGCCAGAAGAGATGCATCTCATTCCTCCTCGCACTGACTCCCCCAAGGCCCCTGCCTGAGCACACCTCGGGCTGAGAAATACAGGGAGAATGTGGAAATTCTGGTAGTACCCAACGATCATGCCGCCATATTACATTGAAAGACACTGTCAAAAAATAGAGCCCCTTTGGAGAGTGTGAACAGGGAGACTGACCCCGGATTCATACCATCTTCTCTTATTGCCCTGCTGTACCTCCATGATTCACAGTGAAGATTATACCAAAGAATGGCCATGGTGTCTCCCCTTCCAAAGCCTTTTCCCACCACCTAGGCTACTGTTTGCTGTTTCCCCATCGTTACATTTGAAGCTAGGACTGCATCCACTGCACTCCCCTGTTTCTGCCTTGGACACCCAGCTGTGGAGTTGCACCCAGAATACGGAGGGCAGGAAGGGGAGCCTGGGTCCAGGCTGGATGGTTTTAGAGGGCGGAGCATGCCAAGGGTTGAGAGAAGGAGGAAGGAGTTCAGAAAGGCCTCACAAAGGCATCACACCAGAATTTGAAGAGTGGAGGATGCATTCATTTCACTGATATGCTCAGTCATCTGTGCATTCACTGTCTGGCACCTGCAGGGATGAAGGGAGGCCACATTTGTCCCCTAGGAACATATTCCTGACCAGGGAGTGGGCACAAGACAAACAGGACACGATAAATGTCTTCAGAGGACAAAGTGGGCTCTGGACAGCAGAGGCTCTGAAGAAAGAACAGGACAATTCTCTGGGACCTAGAAGCATCTGAGAGAGATCATGGTGGAAGGGGCACTTGACCTGGACCTTGGACCATGGATATCAGTATGAATTTGTGTCAGTGTTAATGTCAGGGTTGGATTCGAGATATTCTACTACACAAGGCATACATGTTTGTGGTGAAAAATGTGGAAGACACTGATAAGCAAATTAAATGAAAGAAAATTACTCTGAATATTTTGACGACTTTTATGTCTCTCCCTGCCTGTCTACCTTCCTATCTCTAAAATGTGACCAGTCCGTGGATATTCTTTTATGATCTACTTTCCAGTTTATAATATAGTAATCAATTCTCTATCAATAAATATGGATATATGCAGTATTATCATTTTAAGCAGGTGAATCCTATTCTATTGTATGATTATGCCTTAACTTTCTTTCATCAGGCCTTTATGATTGGGTATTTATATGGCTTGTAATTGTTTGTCATTACAAAGGCTCTCGTGATCACGATCTTTGTACATGAGTCTTTGTGCAGTTGTTTCCTTAGGAAAAACTGAGCATGTCTTCAATAGGTAGGGAATTAAGGCTTGACCCGAGGGGTGTCCTCGGCACAAAAATCAGAGAGCGTAAAGGCACAGAATCAGGAAGGCCCAAGCAGGTGTGAGAAGCCCCTGGAGAAGAGAAGTTCAAATGCTGGTGTTGCATAAGCCAATGGAATAAATTATTCTTCCTTTATGCCCGTGACTTTCTCTGGGGTTTGGAGCTAAAGAGACCCAACCTTGCCAGGGCCAAACCTTCAGTGTCCATTCCAAAGCACAGCGAGTAGCTGAGCCAGGAGTGGAACTCTGTGAGTCTCCAAAGCTCAGGCTTGGTTCACTGCAATGTAGGTATAGCATGGCGCTCAGGGGTATCATGCCGGTCATTTCATAATAATGACCCCAGTTTTCCCGCACATCATTGCTTAGGTAAGCGTGCAAACAGAGATGGAAGGAAGCCTCCTATGTGCTCAGGCAGGCACAGACCACAGAGCAGACCCACGAGCACTTCATTCCCTTCTCATGGGGACGGGTAATGTCAGCAAAACTTCTTGCTTGGAAATATATTGTTTTGAACTTGGCAACCTATAAGCGCGGTTGCCATGGCAACCTGAGAGCCCCGGGGGGAACGATGAACACAAAGGGTGGTCTTGAAACACAATCAAGTCCCTTCCCCTCCAGCCTCAGCTGGGGCTGGTGACAGTATTTGACAAATCCTCTTGTGCCCAGGAACCCCACGCCCACGGCATTTGTGACAAGACACTCCACGCTTTCGGCATATGGTGACTACTAATATTTGCCAGGCACAAGGGGAAGCACTTTACGTGGCTTATTTGACTCAGTCCTCCCACAAACCCTGTGCGATATACGCTGTTCTGTTTCCCATTTTACAGGCGAAGCCACAGACATGCAGAGGAGTTGAAAGGTTTGCTCCGATGTCACACAGCTAGCAAAGGGCAGTCTGGCTCCAAAGCCCCAGCTTGCAAAGAACCCATCCTTGCCTGAGCTACAACCCAGAGAGCAAGTCACAGCAAATATCTCCAGGCAACTGGTCAGTACCTGGCTTCCAGAGATTCCCGGAAGGGAAGAGAAGTTCCTGGAAGGGCCATAAAAGGCTTTAGGCAAAGAAGAGATGGGGCATTTGCAGAGATGTCCTTAAACAACTAGATAAATGGATGGAACAAAAGGAAGTCAAAATTCAAATGTTTCTAGGCATCCAAGCAATTACGCCTTAAGGTCACTGTGGAAATCCTGGCAGGGAAGGCAGGACGGCAAAGAGTTCTAAAGGTCACTGTTTACCCATAGAATTTGCTTATTTCTTTTTTTAATATTAAGGCTCTCAACCAGACCCAAATCAGAATGCCCACAGGGCCCAAGTAGGTGACAGAGCGGGAGGCCGGGGCTGAGCTGGGTAGTGAGGCACATGGGGTTCTGTCTCAGTGAGCCCCAGAACGTCCCACCCATGGCCCTTGCCCAGAGGTGCCACTTCTGCCTGAACACACAGGATTATTTCAGAAGCTGGGGATCTGGATGCTTCTGTGAATCTCCTGCTTTCTAAATGTTAACAACCTTTCCCCCAAAATGGAAGCTCCCTGCAGGCAAAATAAAATACTTTCGTGGGCTAGACTTGCCCTGGGCTATTAGTTGGGAATCTCTGCTCTGAACTTTATTCATTTTAAACATTCAGTTGGGGAAGAATTGACAGAAGCCTCCTAGAACCAAGAGCTGGGCCAGGCACTTGCTTTATAGGGGTGAGTGGGCCCCGTCTTTTTATAAGTGAGAGATCTGAGTGCTGTTTTTCAAACCGTGAATCATGATTGATTAGTGCCTCTTGAAAGCTATGTAGCAGATGGCCACCAGCATTTAAAAATAGAAAACAGAATATACATAGAATATATAACCATAGAATATATACAGAAAAAATATATATATTTATACATATTTATATTTATATGTATAATAGAATATAATAGAATACTTATATAAAATATAAAATAGAATATTATAGAAAACCTCACAGCACTTTGCATGTAATAAGAGTAGGTATGGGGGCGCCTGAGTGGCTCAGTGGGTTAAGCCGCTGCCTTCGGCTCAGGTCATGATCCCAGGTCCTGGGTTCGAGCCCCAAGTCGGGCTTTCTGCTCAGCAGGGAGCCTGCTTCCTCCTCTCTCTCTATCTGCCTCTCTGCTTACTTGTGATTTCTCTCTGTCAAATAAATAAATAAAATCTTTAAAAAAAAAAAAAAAAAAAAAAAAAAAAAAAAAAAGAGTAGGTATGTTTTTGCAGAGCATTTTATTCATCTAATAAATACTATGGGTCCTACAATAGACATGGTCAAAAAAGTTTTAGAATTGACTCATAAAGAAAGATTCCATGGACTCAGGAAAAGAAGATCAAATGTTCCACTTTTGTTGAAACCCGATGGGAATGGGTTTCAATACAAATACAAAGTATTTAATACAAAGTAGTAAAGATACATTTAATACAAAGTAGTAAAGATACTAAGCTCTGCCACTTTCTTGCTGTGCAGCCTGGGGGAAACTGATTAACCTGTCTGGGCCTCTGTCACCTCATCTACAAAACAGCATGAGGATGAAACAAGTGCATGCATGAGAACAGACTGGCCCAGGAGCAGTTTTAAGTGGCACTAACTGTGGATGCTTGCATCCAAATGTACCCCTTAATGAGGTATTTTGAAACAATAGCCTTTTCACTTCTTGTGAATAACAAATTCTCCCAAGTTACTAGGATCAGGCTTTATTTCTGTATACGGTAAGTCATCTGGAATTGTCATCAGGAGGGGCCGGAGAAGGGTCTTTAGCTGTAAGAGCACTTCTGTGGTTTTCTCGGGACACTTTCCAGGTTGTCCCCAACCTCAGCACCACTGATCCTCTACCATCACGTTGGAACACAGGGGTGTCCAGGACCCACATCCAGGGGAGCTGAAGCGTTACGAGTGCCTGTGGCTCGGTGGCCAGTCTTCCCGGCACATTCCGGCACAGGGCATCTCATTATCAACCTAGGGTTCCGGTGGGGAAATCACGCTCTGCCCATTAATAGATCAAGAGACAGCAGCATAGAAAGGCAAAGTGACATCCCTGGGATCTTTCAGGAGGGGAGGCACACCACCAGCAAAACCATGGAGGTGCCAAGGCGTGCGCCTGGGGGCCAGGGAGCGTGCCCACTGGAACCAGGCTCTGAGGCGGTCAAGCTTGTGGGCCAGGGGGAGCCCCCGAGGCATTCTTGGCTATGTTGCTGCTGAATCCGGATTCTCTCAGCGAGGCTCATTCCAACTCGGTCAACACAGTAACTCCTTATTTGATTAACTCTGATTTCTCTGTATTTGATTAACCAGACTCCTCATTCCCCAAATGATAAGAGAGTTTACTGACTTGCTTTTGGAAATTCAAATGCTATTCTCTATTTAGCTTGGACCCATCCACAGGGAGACAGTTTTACATAATGTTGTCACTAAACCACTTGGTTATCTTAATTTCCTCACTCCCTCAACTGGTTTAAGGACCTGCTAAGTGCCGCGAAACTGGAAAACAGCGTGAGGGCTATTAGCCATGATTAGGAAGAGAACGTCCACTTTCTGAGTGCTAAGGCCCTGCTGGGCTAAGTGCTAATATGCTCCGTGAGACCTCAGGGTGGCCTGGGGGTGGGGGGAGGAGAGGAGGTGTTGTTATTTCCATTTTACAGATGAAACTGGCTCGATGGAGATAAAGCAATCCACCCACCACCCGCGGGGTTAGAGGGGGTGAAGGTGGGATCCAGACACAGGACAAGCCCTGAGCTCTTCATGCCAGGAGGCCACCCATGTCCAACTTTGCAACTCTGGATGCATTGCTTTGCTTTTCTCAATGTGGGGGGGGAGGAGAGAGAGGTCCACCCCATCTTCCTTTCATTTGTCCCCCCTCCAGGTGAAGAAGATCAGAGGTGTCTGGGCTAAGAGACAGGAAAACTTTGGACTCCCAGGCCCCCACCCAGGGTAGCGAATTGCTCCCACTCGGACCAACCGATGGCAACCTACCTAGGGTAACAGAGAAGTGGGCTGTGTGGATGGGCACCGAGTTAGCCACGTCTGCCATGAATACAGGATGGTGCCATGGCAACTAGGACACTCCACACTTGATGTCCCCGCTCTAGGCTTTGTTCACACACACACCCACATTGTTTTCAAAAGTGCAAATAAAGTCAACACACGCAAAGAGGTACTGTGGACATACATTATTTCTGCCCGTCCAGAATCCATCCTCCTTTTTCTGGTAGAACAGTACAACCATAAGCATCACAGAATGAATAGTATGAAACTGTAAAAAAAGGAAAGCACGCACGTGCGCGCATATGCTCCCCTCTACCCTTCCTTCGAGAACTTTCCCTTTTGTGCCTTCAAGCCGTAATCCCACCCCTCAATGCGCACTCCAGTAGCAGGCACGCGACCCTGTCGAACCAATCAGCAATCAGAGCCTCCCACCTTGGCCTCAGTGATTGGCTCAGGGATGCCCACTTGACTCAAAGCAAGCCAATGAGACCCGAGCTGACATGCAGGGTCCCTCCCTCCCCTCTCCAGCATGGCTTCACTGGCAGGGTCTGAAACTAGAGCTGTTGGCGGCCATCTTGGTCCCCAGGTCGGGAAGCATCTGGGCTGAATGGGGCCAACTTGGAGAAGAGCAGGGCTAGGTGATGAGGGAACAGTGTCCTGAAGAAATGATTGCAGTATCTCTAGTCCGGTTGGCCTAGCCAGTCCAGAGCTAATTTCGTCTAACCTAGTCAGAGCTAGCTTTACCACGGGAAGTGCCAATTCCCTGAGCCAATCTGAGTGGCTTTTCTGACTCTTGGAATGAAAGTAAAATTAATGACGTACATTGTTCAAAAACTCTTTGGTGATGTCCCTGCAGTGGACTGAATGTTCGGGATCCCTCAGAATTCCTATGTCCAAACCTGTCCTCCAGGGTGATGGTGGGAGGGGTGGGATCTTTGGGAGGTGGTTAGGTCATGGGCGGGAGGAGCCCCGGTGAATGGGGTGATCGCGCGATAAAAGGGACCATAGAGGACAACCCTGCTCTCATTGCGCGACCTGAGCACAAAGCAAGACGACCACAGTCTGCAACCAGGAAGCACTTCCTCACCACAGCAAAGCCATGTGCATGCGCTGATCTGGAGCTTCCAGCCTCCAGAATGTGAGAAACACATTTTCTGCTATTCAGAGACCTCCCCGACTGGGATGCTTTGTCAGGGCAGCCCAAATGCACCAAGACAGCCTGCAACCCACATTTCCACTTCCATCTGCTGGCCTCTGCCCCACTGTGGGCCACATGGACCTCACCATCGTTCAGCACCGTGGACTGTGGCCTTTTGCCGACGTCCACGACAATTTGTCCTCCATACCTCAGCAAACCCACCCTTCTGCTTAACTCATTACTTGCTTAAGACCTTTCGGTTGCTGACCATCGTTGGATAATTCCACAACCCTTAAGATGGCGTATATAGTCTGGCATTGTGAGGCCTCTGTTTCACAAAAAACAGTCACACTCGAGTCAACCACTGTTTTATGTCTTTACTCACTTAACCGGCCCAAGAAGCATTCTGAAGTGGACTGTGCTTACCTCTTTAGCGGTGGGACCACTGAGGCACCCCATGGGCGAGCAGTTTCTTGGGTCCGACGCTGTGGTTGCGACAGCCAGTGGCGTGGCCCACATCTCCAGACTCACCTGCTCTCCTCCCACGATGCTCCATGGGACTGACTCATTCTTCCTTCTGCTCCTCTGAGTGCTGTAAAGAGTTAAGAGAATTTCTAACTGTAGAGCAGAAAAGGCCACAGAGCATACCACGATAATTGGGCTTGTTTGGTGGGGAGGAAATGCCTGTCTTGGTGTCAGGGCACCATGTAAAAAATGTGTTTTTATTCCACACAAATTAGTCTGTGTGTTCACCCCATGCTGGTGATGGTCTGGTGGCCAAACGGGGGTTGGCATTACACTCCGTGCACGGAGATCGCTGATTAGTGTAAGTGGGGCCCCTGTCTGCATTTTCTTTTGTCTCTTTTCCTGGAGTGGAGCAGAACACAGGGCCTAATTGGGAGGCAGATTGCAGAGCAAACACGATGGGCTTCCGAATACTTCTCTTTAGCCCTGTCTACACTAACAGAGAAATAATCCAGGCCAGGGTCAGGCTGCAGGAAATGGAGGGTACAGACTCCTTGTGCCCAAAAGCTAGAGACTGAGAAATGTGTATTCATGGACTCCTGGAAAACTCAATTCCAAGAATCTTCCTAATAGAGGTTGGTTGACTCACAGATGCTCAGAATTACAGGGTCTTAGAGTTAATTTTACATTCTTAGAATCCTGCGAACGAAGATGCAGTCAGATAGCAGGAATACAACTGCCCTTGACATGGCCTGCATTTCAGGCGGCTGGAACTTTCCCTGTTTCCTCAGGTGGGGCTCTGCTTCCCTCCTACCACCAGCCCCTACTCCCTTTGTCTGGTTGGCTCATGTCACCGTTCATGTCTCAGCTGAACTGTTACTCACTTTCTCTGTCCACACAAAAATGGGCACACGAGGTAAAAGCAGAGGCCCCTCGTCTTCCCCATCATTCCCTTCTCCACTGAGCTGATTTAATATGTGCTCCCACCCCCATAATTTGCAAGGTCTTTAAATGGAGGAATCCTGACCATTTTGTTTGACCGCTGAATTCCCCAGTTCTGGGGACATAACTGAGGTACTCTGAGGTCTTTGCTGGGCGAATGACTGAATGATTGAATAAGTGATCTTGGATTCTTTGACTCTCAGCAAACTCCCCCCTAGTGCCCCTCCAGAAACCCTGACCAATACTTGTCCAGCCTCTGGTTGAATTCCTCCAGGAGGCACAATCCATTCTACTGTAGAGAGAGAAAGAGCCTCATATTACACGTCCTGTGCTTTACCTCCCCTCCCCGAATAGAACTCCTAGGATGGCAGAAAAGCACAGGCTTGTAGTTCCAAACAACTCAATGGCAAGAAGGAGCCCCAGAAGGCTTAAAGCGAGCGCCCCCCACTGGCAAACTGGTGACCTGAGCATTGGATTTGACCCAGAGTTTTATTCTGTGGTTCCATGATTTAAAAAAAAAGCAACATTCCTTCTAAAGTCTAATGCAGACACAGAAATGTGCCCATTTCACAAGCAGATGGCTTGGTGGAGGGGCTCGACATGAGCACAGCTGTACCACTAGCCCTGGTGAAGAAAAAGCACAGGACTGGCATTTCCTCCTCCTCTCTGGGAGCTCTCTGTACTCTGGTGACTATCTGGCAACACTGGGCCCCCAGTTCCTTATGGCAAGAGTGGCTGGTCTGAAGGACGCCTGTTTTCCATGGGGCCTGCGCCGTCCATCTGGCACACCTGACCTGCTTCCCTGAGCTTGGGCCCTGGAGGCATGTCATCCTTTCCAGTTCTGCTCTCGTCTTTTTCTTCTAGATGTTGGCACTTGTTAGAGCTACACTGTTTACATAGGAAGGGAGCAGGGAGAAGCAGAGCATTTTTGCTTTGGAAATAGATGGAAACGAGCTGGGAGTCCTGATTGGCAACTAACTGGAGAGTCTGTATGTAGGAACCTGGTTCAGGTAGGCAACAGTTACCTCCCTCTCTCCATGTCTGGTCCTCATCTGTTAAGTGGACAACACATCACTGGGCTGATGGGAGGAATTCATGAGTTTCTGCTTCTAAAGCCCTTAGCACAGTTAATCCTGGCACATGAGAAATGTTGGTTCAACAATTAGATAAGTCCCCTCAAGTTTCTTATGTTACTCCTTGGAACTCCATTATCTCATCTGTAAAATGGGACCAGTAATGCCAGTTGCTCAGGTCTGTCATGAGAATTAGTGAAAGAACTTATTTTCAGGAACTCCCAAGGAGAAGATCTCAATGAAATACTCCTGCTTTCCCTCCCCTTCCCACCCAGCAGTACCCACTTGACTTCGGTCCCCACATTCGCAGTAGGCAGAACTGTTCAGGGCCTTCACTTTGCTTTGGAGTTGGTGGTCTTGAGACCACCTCATCATCCTGCCCCTTGGCCAGTGCCAAAGCTCAGACGCTGGGCTCATCACCTCAAGGCCACCTGTTCCTCTGGCTTCTGCCCCCCTCCCTTAAATATTCATGGGCAAACCTTGCCTTATGGTCACCGTTTGTTTATGTTTGAAGTTAGAGCCGGGCATTTCTTTTTCCATCTGTCATGTTCATAGTTCATTTTCATAAAAAGAAAAACTCAAGCTTACGATGACCATTTCTCTAGGGTTTCAAGGTCAAGGGTTCTTTCTCACCTTGGTCAGCATTTTGACACATCAGTTCAGCTTTCAGAAGGAACCATGCTGCCCAGAATGGTGTGCTATACTTACCTACCCTCCCTCCCTCCCTCCCTCCCTCCCTCCCTTCCTTCCTTCCTTCCTAAAACATATCTGAAGCAGTGTATTACTTATTCATTGGGGAAACAAGTCTCTATTGAGAAATACGGTAAATGACATAAATAAAGTGATGCTTTATTGGAGAATAAAACCTCGAGCAGAATTCAGTTCTTCTGCCCCCCACCCCCAGCCCCTAGCTCTTGGCTTCTGTTTTCTTCCTTGACACTTTGGATGAGGTGGTCTTGGTGAGACTTCCAGGCCCTTTGGGGCCGTCTGTCTTCCTGGCCAGTGGTGCAGGCACCATCTTGGGTCCACTGCCCTTGGGAGGAAGAATGGTCTTGGCTTTTGGCCCCTCCCCAGCCACCTGGGCAGTGATCTCTGTAAGGACTTTGAGCAACAGCATTCTAGCCCTTGGTGACCATGAGTCTTCAATGCTGACTTCCAGCTTTTCTTTTGCTGTGGGTCTCCCCACCTTGGCTGCTCCTTCTTCTTTGGCTTCTTGCTGGGCCCACTGGCACTGTGAGGGGCTCGTGTGGCCTTGTCTCACCCCCTTGTCTCTGTCCTTAGTTTGGCTGGCTTTTGGGGGGGGCCTTCTCCTTGACCACACTGGGTTTGGAGGGAGGTGTTTTCACCTCCCCTCTGCCCCCTTTGCAGCTCACATGGGCTGGGAAGGTCCTTCTTTGTCTCACTTGGGTTCTTGGGCTCCTTCTTTTTGGCCTCAGCGGTGTCCTGGGAGCAGTCAAGGTGGATGTCTTCCTGGGCTGGGTATCACTTACTAATTTGAAGCTGCCAGTGGTCCCCTTGTCCTTGGAGTTGATGGGCCTGAGGAGGAAACGCTGGCAATGTTATGGCCAGAGCCTGCTTCAGTGGGCACTCAGACCAGATAAGACAGAGGGAGAGGGAGAGAATCTCCAGCAAACTCTGCACTGAGCATGGACCCTGATGTGAGGCTCAATCTCATGACCCCAAGATCATGACCTGAACCAAAATCAAGAGTCAGATGCTTAACAAGCTGAGCCACCTGGGTGCCCCCTACTCCCTTCTATAGATGGGGAAACCAAGGCTAGGGCGGGTGACTCCAAGAAGCAGTGAGAGCTCACTTCTCTGTGATCTAAATCCAAGATTTCTCTTCTTGACACTCTACCTTTCAACTTTGCCAGAAAGGACTTGGTGACATAGGGCAGAGGACTGAAGTTCTTACATCCAAGCCATCCACAGCTTTCATGGGATTGTTGCTCCCAATTTTTTTCTAAAGCATTTTATTAGGATGTAATTCACATACTGCATAATTTACCCACTTAATGTGAATGGTTTAGTGTTTTTCAGTATACTCACAGGGCTGTGAAACTGTCGTAATAATCTAAACTTAGAGCAACTCATCCCCCCCTAAAAGATACCCCATACCCATTAGCAGTCAATCCCCATTCCACTCCTGCCCTGCCCTCCATCCAGCCCTAAGCAACCATTAATTAAATTCTGCCTCTATAAACTGGCCTATTGTGGAAATTCTAGGATAGGGAATGATCTAAAATATTGATCTGGCTTTTTTCATTCAGAATAGTGTTTTTGAAGACCATCAGTTGTGGCACACATCACTTTTTTTTTTTTTTTTTTTATGATTGTTTTAGTTTCTTTATTTCCTCACCAGCATTTGGTGTTAACCCTATTTTTGATTTTAGCCATTCTGATAGGTGGGTAGTAATAGCTCACTGGGGGGTGGGCTTTTTTAAAATTATTTTTGGAGATATAGTGGACGTATGACATTATGTTAAATTTCAGGAGTTCACTGTGGTGTTTTTTTTTTTTTTCCCACGTATTTCTTTTTTTTTTTTTTAAATTTTTTTATTTTTTCAGCATAACAGTATTCATTATTTTTGCACCACACCCAGTGCTCCATGCAATCTGTGCCCTCTACAATACCCACCACCTGGTGCCCCCAACCTCCCACCCCCCACCCCTTCAAAATTCTCAGATCGTTTTTCAGAGTCCATAGTCTCTCATGGTTCATCTCCCCTTCCAATTTCCCTCAACTCCCTTCTCCTCTCCATCTCCCCTTGTCCTCCATGCTATTTGTTATGCTCCACAAATAAGTGAAACCATATGATAATTGACTCTCTCTGCTTGACTTATTTCACTAAGCATAATCTCTTCCAGTCCCATCCATGTTGCTACAAAACTTGGGGATTCATTCTTTCTTTTTTTTTTTTTTACAGCTTTATAAACATATATTTTTTATCCCCAGGGGTACAGGTCTGCGAATCGCCAGGTTTACACACTTCACAACACTCACCATAGCACATACCCTCCCCGATATCCATAACCCCACCCCCTCTCCCAACCCCCTCCCCCCATCAACCCTCAGTTTGTTTTGTGAGCTTAAGAGTCACTTATGGTTTGTCTCCCTCCCAGTCCCATCTTGTTTCATTTACTCTTCTCCTACCCCCTCAACCCCCCATGTTGCATCTCCTCTCCCTCATATCAGGGAGATCATATGATAGTTGTCTTTCTCCGATTGACTTATTTCGCTAAGCATGATACCCTCTAGTTCCATCCACGTCGTCGCAAATGGCAAGATTTCATTTCTTTTGATGGCTGCATAGTATTCCCTTGTGTATATATACCACATCTTCTTTATCCATTCGTCTGTAGATGGACATCTAGGTTCTTTCCATAGTTTGGCTATTGTAGACATTGCTGCTATAAACATTCGGGTGCACGTGCCCCTTCGGATCACTATGTTTGTATCTTTAGGGTAAATACCCAGCAGTGCAATTGCAGGGTCATAGGGTAGTTCTATTTTCAACCTTTTGAGGAACCTCCATGCGGTTTTCCAGAGTGGTTGCACCAGCTTGCATTCCCACCAACAGTGTAGGAGGGTTCCCCTTTCTCCGCATCCTCGCCAGCATCTGTCATTTCCTGACTTGTTAATTTTAGCCATTCTGACTGGTGTGAGGTGATATCTCATTGTGGTTTTGATTTGTATTTCCCTGATGCCGAGTGATATGGAGCACTTTTTCATGTGTCTGTTGGCCATCTGGATGTCTTCTTTGCAGAAATGTCTGTTCATGTCCTCTGCCCATTTCTTAATTGGATTATTTGTTCTTTGGGTGTTGAGTTTGCTAAGTTCTTTATAGATTTTGGACACTAGCCCTTTATCTGATACACACATCACTTTTTTATTGCCAAAAAACATTCCATCCTATGGATACACCCAATTTTACTTACCCACCCATCAGTTGATGGACATTTTGGTTGTTTCTATCTCTTTGGCTAATATGAATACTGCTTCTTTGGACATTAGTGTGCAAATCTTTGTGCAGACTCATGCTTCATTTCTCTTAGGTATATACCTAGGGATGGAATTATTAGACCATATGGTAACTCTACATTTCACTTTGAGGAACTTCTGGACTATATTCCATTGTACATCTCCCCTGGCGATATATGTGGGCCCTCGTATCTCTGCATCCTTGCCAACACTTGCTGTTGTCCATACGTTTTATTATAGCCATCCTAGTGTGTGCAAAGTGGTGTCTCATTGTGGTTTGGAATTCCATTTTCTAATAACTAATGACATTCTGCCTCTTTTCATGTACTTATTGGCCATTTGTATAACTTCTTGGGAGAAATGCCTTTTCAAATCTTCCAACTGTTGGCCCATTTTTATTTTTATTTTTTTAAGATTTATTTTATTTATTTGAAAGACAGAGATCACAAGTCGGCAAGAGGCAGGCAGAGAGAGAGGAGGAAGCAGGCTCCCCACAGAGCAGAGAGCCTGATGCGGGGCTCAATCCCAGAACCCTGGGATCATGACCTGAGCTGAAGGCAGCGGCTTAATCCACTGAGCCACCCAGGCGCCCCATGTTGGCCCATTTTTAATTGGACTGCTGGTCTTTGTATTAAGTTGCAGGAATCCTTTATCTATTTTGGGGGTGTAAGTTCCTTATCAGATATGGAAATGTCAAATATTTTCTCCCACCCTGTAGTCTGTCTTTTCACCTTCTCCATGGGCATCACTCACAGCACAAATTTTTTAACTTTAATGTAGCCCAGTTTATCTTATTTTATCACTTGTGATTTTCTTGTCATATCTAAGAAAACATTGCCTTAAAAAAGGCATAAAGAGGGGAGGAGGAGCAAGATGGCAGAGGAGTAGGAGACCTAAATAAATATCATCAGGTCCCGGGAGTTCAACCAGATAGTTATCAAACCATTCTGAACAGCTACAAACTCAACAGGAGATAGAAGAGAGGCAGAGCAGCAATTCTAGGAACAGAAAATTGACCACTTTCCAGAAGGTAGAATGGGCAGAGAAGTGAATGTGAAGCCACGGGACGGTAGACCACAGGGGGAGGGGCCGGCTCCCTGCAAGCAGTAGAGCAGTGGAGCACAAAATTGGAACTTTTATAAGTCTGCTCCACTGAGGAACATCGCTCCAGAGGCTAAGCAGGGGTGGAGCCCTCGCAGGGACAGTGTGGTCTCAGGTCCCGTGGGGTCATAGAAAGACCAGGGGCGTCTGAGTGTGGCAGAGCTGCCAGGTATCAGAACAGGGAAGCGGCTGCAGAGATGGAGCCAAGGAGGGGCTCTCAGCTTGGGGTTACTTTAAACCATGACCCAAGGCACAGTCGGGCCACTGCTCTTCAAGCAGGGACCCCGCAAGTGGCAGATACAGAACACCCACCTTCTTCCCCTGTGATGAGTGGCGTAGGAGCATGATGCAGGAATCTGCTGGGTTTGGAGACTCCAAACGGGGCCAAGCGCCAGAGATAGAAACGCTCGGTCACAGGCTGGGTGAGCTCGGACCGCAGCCAGAGACCAGGGAGACGGGAGGGATTGACTGCTTTCCTCCGAGGGCGCACTGAGGAGCAGAGCCCTGAGCTCTCCGGGCCAGAGACTGGAGGCCGCCATTTTTATTCCCATCCTCCAAAACTCTACGGAAAGCGTTTAGGGAACAAAAACTGCTGAGAGCGAACCCGAATCCGAGCAGATTACTTAGCCCAGCCCCTGGCACTGCGGCACAATTCTGCCTCAGGCAAAGATAATTCAGAATCACCATAACGGACCCCTCCCCGAGAAGATCAGCAAAACCTCCAGCCAAGACCAATTTTACCAATCAATGAGAACTATAAAACACCTGTGCTAGGAGAATACACCATGTAGAATTCATGGCTTCCCCCCCCCCCCCATGATCCTCTAGTCTTTCAAAATTAAATTGCTTTAATTTTATTTTTTTCTTATTCTATTTTTTGAGATTTTTCTCTTTCTGATTTTAGTGTTTTTTAACTATTTTATGTTATCAATACCTTTTTAAAAATCTTTTAAAATTTTCATTGTTATAGTCATATTTTATCCCTTCATTGTATTTAACCTTATTTTTTGTATACATATAGGGTTTTTTTTTTTCTTTAAAATTTTGGGATATGATTTCCTCTGATAGATCAAAATTATACCCTAAGTCTAGCGCATGGCTTTGTTCTAGTCTCCAGCCTGGTCACATTCTTTCCTTTTTTTTTTCAACCAACTTCTTATATTATCAATTCCTTTTTTAGAATCTTTTTAAATTTTCATCTTTATAGTCATAGTCCATCCCTTCATCATGTTTACCCTTATTTGTGTGTGTGTGTGTGTATATATAATATATATATATATATATATATATATATGTATGTATATATGATCTTCTTGTTGGACAGACCTTTTAAGTATGTTATAGTGTCCCTCCTCATCTCTTATTATAGTCTTTGGCTTAAAATCTAATTTATCTGAAATAAGGATAGCCACCCCAGCTTTCTTTTGATATCCATTAGCATGGTAAATTGTTTTCCACCCCCTCACCTTAAATCTGGAGGTGTCTTTGGGTCTAAAATGAGTTTCTGGTAGACAGCATATTGATGGGTTTTGTTTTTTTTTTTTATCTATTCTGATACCCTATGTCTTCTGATTGGGGCATTTAACCCATTTACATTCAGGGTAACTATTGAAAGATATTAATTTAGTGCCATTTTATTGCCTGTAAAGTGACTGTTACTGTATATTGTGTCTGTTCCTTCCTGGTCTGTTACTTTTAGGCTCTCTTTTTCCTTAGAGGACCGCTTTCAATATTTCCTGGAGAGTTGGTTTGGTGTTTGCAAATTCTTTTAGCTTTGTTTGTCCTGGAAGCTTTTTTTTTTCCCCTTCTATTTTCAGTGACAACCTAGCTGGATATAGTATTCTTGGCTTTAATATAGCAATAATGTTTAGGAAGGCATCTTTGGTGTACGTGGATTTCAGGGGAGTGTTCCAGGAGAAAGAGACAGCATGTGTAAAGGCCTGGGGGCAGGAGAATGAAACTGGCATGTTTGTGGGAGAGAAACAGTCATGCACATGAGCTGTCTCTGTGCAGTAGGAGGTGGGAAGAGGGGTCAGGGTGTGGGAAGGGTGTGGTCTGGGCTCCTTCATGCATTTCTTTAGTTGTCTATTCAACATGCAGATTTCAGGTGCCTGGTTGGTGCAGGTGATATGTGAAGCAATATCTTGAAAATATGAACCAAAGCCTGGAGAAAACCAAAACTCACAGTGGGGAAGACAGATAAGTCAGTGATTCCCCACATTATAATGAGATGAGAGACATGATGGGGCACACCACACTGTTACCAAAAGGAGGGTTGTATAGGAGAGCTATACTTCCAGACCCCTCAGAGTCTGGCTTGGCCATGTGGCTTGCTTTGGACAATGTGATGCTGAGCCCTCTGCCACTGTGACCCTTGTTACCCTCTTCCATGTCAACTGGAAATGTTCTAGATAGAGACTGCTCATTCTCTCTGGGCCCTGGAGTGAGGTTGTCAACCCTGGAATGGTCAAATAGTGTGACAGAGGGGCGCCTGGGTGGCTCAGTCGGTTACACTTCTGACTCTTGGTTTCAGCTGAGTTCATGATCTCGTGGTCCCGGGTCAAGTCCTGTATCAGGCTCTGTGCCCCGCGCAGAATCGGCTTCGGGTTCTCTCTCCTTCCTCCTGTGCACTCTCTCTCTCAAATAAGTAAGTTAAATCTTTAAAGAAAAATGTAGCGTGTGAGAGAAATAAAACATTGCTGGGTCTTGGGCCAGCGAGGAATTGAGAGTCCCACCAGGTTTCTTACAGCCATCATTTCCTGAGCCCCAGTTCTGGGCTGGGGTCTACACGTTGTTCCCTGCATGCAGGGGTGCATAGAGTCTGTCTGCAGACACTGTACTTGCCATCCACTGGGCCTTCAGCTCTCCCACTCCTGAGTGTCAATTTTATAAGTTAGATGCAGGTGCTCTTGAGGATAATCCGGTGGTCATAGGAGCCCACAAGACTTCCTAGCCTTATGTCAGACAGAGATACAGGGCCACAAGAATGGAAGGGGAGATCATAGGACAGTCTGCAAAGAGAGTACCTAAATCTAGAAAAGCTCATCCAGCATCCAGCTGGGAGAAGAAAGTAAGGGGAGAAGATCCTGGGGTTTCAAGCAGGGCTCCCTCCTTCTGGGCTTTTCCCCAAGGCAGTGGGAAGCCAGCACAAGGCTTTCAGGCAGGGAAGCCCCAGGACTAGACTCACCATGGCTGCCATTAGGACCAGAGGGGAGCAAGACTGGGGGCAGGGAGACCATTCAGGGAGCTGATCCAATGTCCTGGCCAGGGAACAAGACCAGGGTGTGCAAAATGGAGAGTGGCGGATGGGTTCGCTCTCCCTAAACCCATGACCCTGGCTTGATGCTCCACTGACATTTTATCTCTGTCCTTTTCCCCAGCCTAAAGGGCTGCCTGACCTATATTTATCTTTCTAAGCGCCCGTGCTGCAAATTATAGCAATCTGAGAAATTTCCACACTGCCCACATTCCCCGCATTCTGGGTCATGGGCCACATGGCCCTGGTGAGCTAGTAATTGTGTTGCTTATTCTGTTTGGTTTCCTGAGATTTCTGTTTGTTTAGTGACAGGGCTCTTACCAGTTTAAGTTCACAAAGCCGCCTCTCCAGCTCCCATCAGGTCCCAGGTGAGCTGCCTGGTAACCTGGCCTCAGGTGAGCCGAATGTTCTGGATCCCCGGCATTTCCTCCAGGTGGGCAGATCTTCCCACAGAAGCTGAGAAAGCACGGCTTAACTTTCTTTTCCAATTAGCTCTGCATTTTCTATAAAGACATAATCCTTTATTAAGTTAATGAGGCATAATAATTATTAATTGCTAATTTCCATAGTCATTTAGTCTATTTAAAAGAAATGGTACCATTTAGAGCAAGATTTAAAGATATGCAAATATCAAACAGCTTCCTTCGGCTATCCAGCTACACTGGGGCACCAGAGCAAACACATGGACTTTTCCTGCCAGGAAGGTATTCGTTCTCAATCCCATGACTTGGAAATTCAGCGTCCCAGCTGCACGTCCTCGGCCAATGTTTTTTAACTTCTCAGAGTGCCAGTTTCCCCTGCACTGAGTAGGAGATGGGGATAGAAATACTCACCTGCTGGGGCTGTCTGTGAGAGGACATCAGAAGAATGCCTCACCTAGTCCTTAGAATATGGTGAGAAAGTTAAGGAATGTACGTGACCCATGAGAAGTTGTTTCTTCATCTAACCCTGGATGCATTTCCTAATTCTCAATTAAAGAAATAAATATATATGTGTATAAATAGTAATATGTTCCCGTGTCTGTATATCTCTATCTATCCCTCTATTTATACCTCATCTCTACCTCTCTACCTGTCTTCACCTTCCTGTCTTCTAAATTTCTCATGGAAATTCATGGAAGTTGATGCCACCTCTGCCTCAAGGCTCTTGAGCCTTTGGGACAACTCAAGGTCACAAAAGCACTCACAGGCACCTCCATGATCTTTCTGTTACCTTGAGACCTTTCTGTCCTGGATGTGGGAGACAATGATTTCTTGTCCATACTCTTTCTGCTCCATTCTTTGGCAAAGGTGTTGGAGTAGGATTCTTACCCCCCACCCCCAGATGGTTCGAGGGCTAGAAGTTAGCCAGATCATGGGGCCCAGCAAGCAAGGGGGACTGCTGGGCTTCCAAGACATCCCTCTCCCCACCAAGTATCCCTCCCTGGGATCATCTCCCAGTCACGATCCCAGCATTGACTCCTGGCTCATGATGTTCTGCTCATCTGGGGGTGGGGACTTTGGGATTCATTCACCCTCTGGATTTCACTCCATGGATCCAGTGGCTTGCAGAAAGACACCCCTCTTCTTTTTAAGAAATCTAGTTAAGGAGTTACATGTACTGGGGGGATGTAGTGGGGGGGGGAACCCTCTCTCACCTGAGCCAGAGTCATTTCCATCGAGATGAGAATGGTGAGACCAACACCATCAGCCCCAGAGATAACCAGTTGCATATGGTGGCTACAGGAGGCAGGGCAGAGCCAAATCTAATGGTGACAATGAAGTCAGGCTCCAACGGAAGGTGGGCAGCAGCTGTAGCAGGCGAAGCCAGGTCCTGGGCGGGGACATGATATTGTCATGTGCTTACAACAGCTACTAGCACTTGAGAGCAACCTCTGTGCCAGACACTGTTCTAAATGGTGTCCTGCATCACCTGACTTGTCTGGAATCAGTTGTCATTCTCTTTGCTTCATTGATGAGGATGTTGAGGGCCAGAGCAGTTCAGTGACATTTCCAAAGCCCTGCAGTCAGCATGTGTGAGCCCAAAATGTGGACCTTTAGCAGTGAGAGCACTCTGTTGGCTGTCTCCCTTCAATCTTCCCAAGGGGAAGAAGTTGGTATCATTCAAGACATGACCTCCATTCAGGAAGGAGGTGTGAGCTGAAGGTAGATGCTTAACGGACTGAGCTACCCAGGCGCCCCCAGCTGATTTTAATATGTGAGTCAACTGCAATCATTCCTGGGCAGAGATCAAGGGGGTGAGAAATGGCCATGTCCCAGGGCCCTGACACTGACTATGTTGGGATATATGGCAAGGGAGAATTAAAGTTGTGGATGGAACTAAGGTTGTAAATCAAATGACATTAAAAAAAGAGATGATCCTAACTTATTCAGGTGGATCCTATGTAATCACCAGAGAGTGGGGACCAGGAGGTGGCATCATGAGACTCACCTGCCACTGCTGATATTGAAGATGAAGGAAGAGAGTCAGGAACCAAGGAACATGGAAGCCTCTAGAAGGTGGAAAATGCAAGGAAGCAGATTGTCCCCCAGACACTACAGGAGGGAGGTCACGTATCCTCCCTGAATCCCAGCTTTCTTATCTACAAATTGGGAAAAGTCATCCTTATTTCTCAAAATCATTGGGAGGATTAAATCCCATAACATAAAAAATGTCAGACTCAGGGGCTCCTGGCTGGCCCTGTCGGTGGAACGCACAACTCTTGCTCTCGGGGTTGTGAGTTCGAGGCCCACGTTGGGTGTAGGGATTACTTAAAAAGAAAATCCTTAAAGTAAGATGTCAGACACATAGTAGGGGCTCAATAAGCATTTGTTCTGCATCCAAGCTTGACTCTATTTGAGTTGGGAACATTTCAGATATCAGTAATTCACATTCTATTTTGGATACTCTTATGTTTAAAAATGCATTTTTTTCTGATTATAAAATAATATTTACTCATTGGAGAAGACCAAAGAGGTTATAGAAGAACATAAAAACAAAATAAAAATCTCCCATTAAACCACTCATTAAAGACTTCAGCTGTGATTACTGTGGTTCACTTCTACTCTCTCTGTTTCTGTCTCTTTCTTTTTCCATGTGTACATTAAAGTAACTGGGGTCACCTTACATACAGATTTTTCTATCTGATTTTTTCCAGTATATTATAAAAGCTTTTCTCCTGCCCCCCCATATTTAACGAGAAAAAGTTATCAGACTGGAGTAAGTTCAGCTCGAGGATGAGAATTCGTAGCTTTACCATGTTTTAGGTATTTGTCCCTGGGAAAATCCCGAATCTTCTCATAGGGTTATTGCTGGATTGATTGATTGATTTATTTATTTATTTATTTATTTATTTATTTTTAAAGATTTTATTTATTTATTTGACAGAGAGAGATCACAAGTAGATGGAGAGGCAGGCAGAGAGAGAGAGAGAGAGGGAAGCAGGATCTCTGCCAAGCAGAGAACCCGATGCGGGACTCGATCCCAGGCCCCTGAGATCACGACCTGAGCTGAAGGCAGCGGCTTAACCCACTGAGCCACCCAGGCGCCCTTATTGCTGGATTTAAATGACATAAGGCCCATAGAACTCAGCACAGTTGCTGAATCATAATAGATGCTTATGGAATGATGGGGGGCTAACAAACAGCCGCAACCCTGCATGACAGGAGCCTTCTCCTGGCTGTGGATGGAAACCACACTCATGGACATGCTCTTGGACGTGGTCTTCTCAGTCTTCACGAAGTGATCTGGAGCTCCAGGTTGCTTCCATTCTATAGCATTTCCATCACACGCACATTTCCATGATTGCCAAGGCAGAGAAGAGAGCCTGGAAGATTTCACATGAGCAATTAAATGCTCTGATCCAGAAGAAATATGCCTCCACTCTGCTCACAACCAATTGGCCAGAACTAATGGTCTGACCCAACTTTCAAGGGGCGTGTGAGTGGAGACATGTAACCCTTTCATTTACCCGGGAAAGGAGGTGACCCAATGTAGGTGAGCACTAGGTGTCTCTGCCATGGAATTATCTCTTTATCGTATGATTGTCTGCTTTTATGGAAATCAATGCACTTGGATTCAAGGTCAACCCCAGCCCTGAGAGCCCTCAGTCCTGACCTGGCAAAGAGAAGAAAAGGCAGCTGATCTCAGATGCGCTGATGCTTCCTGGGTCAGTCTGAAGCTGAGATTCCCATTATTCTGTGCCCAAGAGTTAATGCCCCATTGCTCAATGGTGTAAATGATGCGGTTAAGCAGAAGGCTAGAGCTGAGCACAGTGCAGCATCTCGTCAATGCCCTGTCATCACCCTGTCCTACAGCTTGTCCCAGGGGCCATCCGTCTTGGAAGAGAGTGCATCAGGCCCGCTCTGATGTTTAACACCACATGTAGCACAGGATGGAGAACACAAAGTAGATCTGAACCCTGGTGAGTCAGAGGCTGGGGAGCACTGAGATCCTAAGGGATCTATGGGAAGTTCTACTTCTTGCTTTTCATTCCTCTTCCCTCCTTCCCAGATTATATCAACCTTTCCTCTTCCCAGATGTAGGCAATGTGTACAAGGAGAAAAAGTTTAAGGGTCAGGAAATATGGGTATATGTTATGGCTTTGCTCACTACTAGCTGTGTGTCCTGGGGCAAGTTGCTTCCTATCTCTGGGCCCTCATCTCATTTATGTAATGGGAGCAAGATGAGCTCTCTGACTTCTAACATTCTGTGATTCCGTGGCTCCCTATATAAGTCAAGTCCAGAGCTGGACCCTGGGGGAGCAACACACCTGGAGACCAGGAACAGTATAGGCAACAGAAACATCAACTCAAAGTAGCATAAACAACACAGAAATGACTTGTTCCCAGATGTGCTGTATAGACGTCTGGGTAGAGTGAGTTTGAGGTTTGATGACTCCAGCTCAACCACATCATCAAAGACCCAGGGTCACTCTCCTCATCTCTCTGCAATCCTGGAGGCTGGCTTCCTTCTCCAGCTGTAGGAAGATGCCTGCAGCCATTCTGCCTATCATATTCAGATGTGAAAACAACCCAGACAAAAAGAGGGGCATGTCTTCCAGTGGGGGCTATTCTGGGAGAGAGAAAACTTTGCTGGAAGCCACCTAACAGGTATCCCCCATTGTTGATAAGTAGGTCACATGACAGCCCTCAGCAGTATAGTCACTGGCAAAGGGGTAGGATAACCTTAGCCCCAACAGGTCCATCCCCATGGAATCCAAGATGCACTCAGCTGGGGATGTGGCAGGTTCCAGGGATATATGACAGATAGTCAGGCTTCTGTTTGAAAGGAGTTCAGGAAGCTGGGATGATAAAGCTACAGCACCACTTCTCATAGACTTTTCTCCTTTTCCCTTTGGATGAGTCATTCTACATAAAAGCAATAGTTAACATATACTGAAGGATTGTATATATCGCCTCTCTGTCAAGATCTTTCCAAGCAATTTCTTCCCTAATCGTTACAACAGCTCAGGGTGGAGGGGGTGGTTGGTTCATTACCCCATGATGAGGATAATGAGGTTCCGGTAAGGTGACTTGCTTAAGATCACAAATTGTCAGATCCCAGACTCACGTCTACGCCTGGGTGATTCCAGAGCCTGAACTTGTTTGTAAAGATCTGTGCTGTACTATTTTGGGTGTGAAAAAGTAAGAGTCATGAGCATTTATGGAACACCAGATGTGCCCAACAAACGCATGTATTTGCTCTCTCTGCAAATCCCCAAGACCCACCAGCTAGGTCTTGTCGTTATTCCTGTTTTATATTTTGCAAACTTAATCCCAGGGAGGGTATTTCATTAGCCAAGAATTTCATGACCAGTAAAAGGCAGAGAGAAATGTCTACTTGACATCATTGCTTCAGAAAAGAAGGCTTTTATCCGTCAGGACGTGAACTCCCAGTGACGTGGCCAGAACAGCAGGGATTTTATTTTCTATCATAAACAGAAGAGAAGTGGACCAACCCACGAGTGGGTCAACAGCTCAACAGGCTCTTCTCAAGTCTGGGCTTCACCATCACCAGGGTGTTGACCATGGCCAGGGTAGGGCAGAGAATGAAGCTCTTCTTGAACACTTCTCTGTTTTTATTGGGAAGATAACATTCCCTGATGGCCCCTCACTGATTTTCCCTTATAACCCATCTACCAGGATGTTCACAATCCAATCTTAGCTGTAAGAGAGTCTAGGAAAGCATGCGTCTGTGTTTTCAGTTTCTGCTCTGAAGGTAGGCGCAGGCAGTGTACAAGAGGGGAGAGGAACAGCCTTTGGGAACACCACCAGCCAAACCACTCAGGCTCTCTGACCGTGTTCCAAGGTAGCACCCATATCTCAAATTCCTTGTATCCTTACAACCTAATGAAACACTGAGTACTTGATAAATGCTTTTTAGAATAACTGGATAAGTTCAAAGGTGTGGGACCATCTAGGGTATTTTGGAGAAGTGGGTGTTGATGGATAGAAGGAATTGTGGTCCCCCCAACCTTGGTCTGGTTGGGATGCTTGTAACAATATACCATAGACTGGTGGCTGATAAGCAAAAGAAACTTTCTTCTTGTGGTTCTGGAGGCTTCAAGTCCAAGATCAGGGTGCTGGCATGGTGTGGTTCCTGGGAGAACCCTCTTCTGGGCTGCAGACTGCCAACTCCTCATCGTGTCTTCACATGGTGGGGAGGGAGAGAGGAAGTGAGCTTTCCAGTGACTCTTATAAGACACAAGTCTCATCACTGGGTCCTACCCTCATGACCTCATTTAGTCTCAAAGACCATCCAAAGGCCCCACTTCCTAGTGCCATCCCATTGGGGAGGGTAGGATTTCAAAATAGGAATTTGGGAGTTGGGGAGACACAAATATTCAGCCCATAAGAGCAGAAGGGCTCCAAGGTTGGGAGCCCTTTGCATGTTCAGTTAACAGTGGCCTTTTCCTTACACCCCACTTTTTGCTTTTCAGCCGTTTTAACATTGGTCAGTGAGTTCTCCAGCAAGAAAATGTCAGTGATAGGAGAGGCAGGGGAACCCTCGCTTCTCCATCTGTGAAATGGGTGAGGAGACTAGGATTTTTTCTCTTAAGAAGCTTCCAGGTTTTGTCCTTGGTCTCAGAGTTGAGGGACCCTCAGAAAAAGGTGACTTGGACCCAACACATAGAGGTTTCCCAACCTTGGAGCCCTTCCTCTAAGAGGTCAGAGCACATGAATAAAAAGAGGGGCTATCTGAGTCTGCTGGTGAGCAGAATCAGTTTTGTCTGGGAGAACAGACCAGACTAGCAGTTAGACTGACTTAGCAGAGAGCTTGAAGGTCATTCTCACAGATGGAAACGGCCTGTGACCCCCACCTCTGGTCCAGGTCCCGCCTGACCAGCCTTGCCCAAAGTGAAGCTCTCTCTTGAGGAGCGGTCAGCAGAGCAGACCCCAGTCCTGGAGTTTTTAGTCATGGTCACATGTGGGAATCACTGGCCTGGGGTGGTGGCAATGTGTGTGTGTGGTGGGGGTGCTTTAAAAAACATTCTTGCCTGGATCCCACTCCCAGAGACTGAACTTGGGCTATAGCTCATCTTGGGGGTTTTTAAGAGTTCCCTCAGGTAATGGAAGCATCCAGAAGGTGGCTGGGATAATCCATACGAAGCATGGTGCCTTTCCCGTGGTAAACGTTCCATCAAATTTGACCATAATGTCCCCACCGGCCCGGTCCTGTAACACTGACCAGGGGGCTAGACCCGGTCACTGTGAAAGACCCCTTGTCTCAGGCAGCCATCCCGGAGACTCTGTTGCCCTGATCCACCTGACTTCCTCTCCCTTCCTTGGGAGTATCACAGATGCTGAGCCAGCTGTGACAGCCTATGATGTGCTCCAGCTAAGGTCCCATCTACCTTCTCATCATGCACCAGGACTAGAATAGAGCCTCAGGTTATATGACACAGAGCCTCGGCACCCAGGAGAAGGGAGGGGACCATGCCGCTAGTATTACTCTGCTCTGGGCTGGCCAGACCGCTCCATATTCTTGCATTTGGAGCTGAGTGTTCCACCATAAAACAGCTAATCACCAGCTGGAGGGACCATGATGGCAAAGACATTTCAAGGGATCTCATAGGAGAACAGAGGAAGGACCTCTGAAAGAAAAGACAGATTGCTGACCTATCTAGCAGATCCTGAGACAAGGATTTCGATGCACACATTTCATTTGGCTTGTGATTCCAGGAAGTGTGATCAGAGTAGGGACATGAAGTGGAAATGGGAAGGAAGCCAGTGAAGAGGGCATCGGTGAACAAACACTGCCTTTGCTGGGGCTCTGTCCTGCTGGGGACTCTCTGACAGAGTATCAGGATTGTCCTCTTGTGACGGGAGGAACCTGGGGAATCTTCCTACTACCCCTGTTCCTCTGGCAGAAACCTGTAGGACACAGAATGAGATCGGATGTGATATCCTCCCACACCTTTTGCACTTGGGTCCGGAGTGTTGAGGCAGCCCCAAGGCAAGCCTACCAAGGCTTCTCTGCCTTTGGTGTCATTGGAGTCCCCTTGTCACCACTGCCACTTGGGGCCATGGAGCTGGCTTTCTCCAAAGCACATGGCTAAAACAAATATTCATGCAGATCTTTCCAGTTTGTAGAGCACCTTGTGGGGCTGGGCAGTAGCAGGGCTCTCAACACATCCAGGCCAGGCAAGAAAATAATTCAAACCCATTTTACAGATGAACCAACAGAGGCCTAGAGGGGTGAGATACTTGGCTAAGCTGGTCTTTGAGCCCAGGTCGCCTGCTTTCCCATTGTCTGGGCCTCAAGCTCTGGCACTGAGGAAAGACCCCATTGCGCACCCCCCCCTCACCCCCACTGCTGGACTCAGAGGCTGCCTGCCAGGCCAGGTGCCCTTGGGAATTGGGAGTGCCAGCAGGAGCTGGGAAGCCATGCAGAGACCAGGGAGAGGCATTTTGTCACAGAGAATTATGTTTTCTGCTTGAAATTGGAACCGAGGAGCAGTGAGGGGGCAACATACGATGTACAAGGGAGGTGAGCAGGTGCGAAATTACATGGCTCCTATTTAATTATGTAAAATCCCAGAATCCCTCAGGGAGTACAGAGGACATGAGGTGGTGATTTCCTTTCTCTCATAATTTTGGAGTCAGTTTGTTAAATGACAGCAAGAGTAATGAGGTAGGGGAAGACAGGGAGCATTATATGGTCAAAGAACTAAAGACATTTCACAGCTCTGCTGTTCCCTTCCTTTTGCACACACTTCCTTGGTTGCTCTGGGGTGCATTTCTAGCTCCAGGGTAGAATGGACACAGGTCCGGTGTCATGGAGAAATGGACAACCCCTTCTACCCGACTTGATGCACCTTTATTTTGCAATCGATGGAGAGAGACAGAGAACCAGAGGAAGTTTCAGTTGTTGCTGAGTGTCAGGGGCTGAATTGTGTCCCCTTCCTTGCCCCCAAATCCATCTGTTGAAGTCCTCATCCCCAGGACCTCAGAACATGACTGTATTTGGAAACAGCACCCTTACAGAGGGGATTGGATGAGAATAAGACCCAAGAGCAATCTGATGGATGTCCTCAAGAGAAGAGGAAGTTTGGGCACCAGACACCGGGGATTCCCACGCACAGGAGGAAGACCATGTGAGAAGGCAGCGACCTGCAACTCATAGAGAGAGGTCTCCAAAAGAACTAAATGTGTCAACGCCTTGGACTTGGGCTTCCTGCCTCCACAGCTATGAGAAAATCAATCTGGTGAAGCCACCCAGCCCGTGGCCTGTTGTTTTGGGAGTCTCAGCAAAGTAATGGAGATTTTTGGTGCTGAGACGTGTGTTGCTGCTGTAACAGATACCTAAAAATGAAGATGTGGCTTTGGACCTGGGGTTAGGGTGAAGGCTGGGAGTTATGAAGTGCCTGTTAGAAAAAGCCCACTTTGCCTTACAGAACAGATCTTCAGCAAGGAATATGGACAGTAAGGTGCTTCCAGTGAGACTTCAGATGACAAGGAGGAGAAGTCACCAGACACAGGCAGAAATGCAATCCTTTTCATAAAGTGGCAAAGGACTTGGCCAAATCATGTTCTGGTGTCTTGTGGAAGGTAGAACTTGTAAATGAAGAATTTGCGCATTTAGCACAGGACATTTCTGAGTAGAGTGCCGGTGGTGTGGCCTGGTTTCTCCTTACTGCTTATGGTACAACAGGAGAAGTGAGAGGGAAACTGAAGAAGGAATTATCAAACCAATAAAGGAACAAGAACTTGAAGATTTGGAAAATTCTCAGCACATCTATATTGCAGAGAGAGAGAGAGAAAGAGAGAGAGAGAGAGAGAGAGAGAGAGAGAGAGATAGACCCTTCTGGTAAGCACACCAAGGATTGTGACTGGAAAATTATGTGATGAAAACATTGCAAGTGTGACTCTTGTACCCAATCAAACATCTGAGTAGAAACACTTCTAGATGGGCTGGAGGGGACAGAGATGGGACAAGACAAATGAAGGCTGTCAGAATTCTGGGATTCTCCAGGAAGGACCACTAGAGCTATCCAGACAGGAACAAGTATTATCCTGCACTCAAAGGGAAGAATGGCCCAAAAGGCAGGGCTGTCTTCATTCCAGAGGCTGGGGACACCTGCTGAGCTCCAGAGGGCCAGGATGTCACCATCCAGGGCCTCTCTGGTCGTTCTACAACTCCCGTGGGTCTAGAATGCAGGGCTGCCCCACTGTGGGTCTAGAGGACAGGTCATGGAGTCAATGAGTCTTGCACTCAAGGTTTAAGATCTAACAGAATTGCCCTGCTAGGTGTTTGACTTGCTCAGGATCTGTGATCCCTTTCTTCTTCCTGGATTCACTCTTTTTGGAACCAGGAATGTCTCTTCAATGCCTCTCCCACTGTTGGATTTCTAAAGCAGATAGCTTGTCTGGTTTCATATCTGGAGAAGTTTCCTTAAAAACAAAGCTGGGGGCATCATGTTGCCTGATTTCGAGGTGTATTGCAAAGCTGTGATCACCAAGACAGCATGGCACTGGAACAAAAACAGACACATAGGCCAGTGGAACAGAGTAGAGTCCAGATATGGACCCTCAACTCTATGGTCAATTAATCTCCGACAAAGCAGGAAAAAATATCCAATGGGAAAAAGCCAATCTCGTCAATAAATGGTGCTGGGAAAATTGGACAGCTATGTATAGACGAATGAAACTAGACCTTTCTCTTACACCATACAGAAAGATAAACTCTAAATGAATTAAAGACCTTGATGTGAGACAGGAATCCATCAAAATCCTAGAGGAGAACATAGGCAGAAACGTTTTCAACATTGGCCACAGCAACTTCTTTCAAGACACGTCTCCAAAGGCAAGGGAAACAAAAGCAAAAATGAACTTCAGGGACATCACCAAGATAAAAAGCTTCTGCACAGCAAAGGAAACAGTCAACAAAACAAAGAGACAACCCACAGAATGGGAGAAGATGTTTGCAAATGACACTACAGATAAAGGGCTGGTATCCAAGATCTATAAAGAACTTCGCAAGGAGGAGGAGTAAGATGGTGGAGGAGTAGGAGACCTAAATATCACTGGGTCCCAGGAGTTCAGCTAGATAGTTATCAAACCATTCTGAACATCTGCAAACTCAACAGGAGGGAGAAGAGAGGAAGAGCAGCAATTCTCAGAACAGAAAATCAACCACTTTCTGGAAGGTAGGACGTGCGGAGAAGTGAATCCGAGGAAACATTCATGGTGGGGAGGGGTGGCTTTCAGCAAGCAGTAGGGCCCCAGAGTACAAAACTGGAAATTTTAGAAGTCTGTTCCACTGAGGGACTTCGCTCCAGAGGCTAAGTGGGGTGGGGGGATGGGGAGGGTGGAGCCCTCATGGGGACAGTGTGGTCTCAGGACCTGTGGGATTACAAAAAGTCCAGGGATGTCTGAGTGTGGCAGAGCTGCCAGGTATCAGAGTGGGGAAGCTGGATGCAGAGACGGAGCCAAGGAGGGGATCTCAGCTCGGGGTTACATTAAACCATGATCTGTGGCACAGTTGGGCTGCTGCTTTTCAGGCAGGGACCCAATAAGCGGCAGATCCAGAAGACTCACCTTCCTCCTCTGGGAGGAGTGGCACAGGAGTGCATTGCAGGAATCTCCTGGGTTTGGAGACTCCAAACAGGGCCGTGCACCAGAGATAGAAATGCTCAGTCACAGGCTGGGTGAGCAGAGTGTGGCCAGAGACCAGTGAGATGGGAGGGATTAACTGCTTTTTCCTGAGGGTGCACTGAGCTCGCAGCGCCTATGGGGCTGGAGACTGAGAGGCCACCATCTTCATTCCCATCCCTCAAAGCTGTATGGAAAGCATTCAGGGAACAAAAGATATCAAGAGCAAACCTGAGCAGATTACTTAACCTGGCCCCTTACAAGGGTGGTTCAATTCTGCCTTGGGCAAAGACATTTGAGAATCACAGCAATAGGCCCCTCCATGAGAAGATCAGCAAGAACATCCAGCGAAGACCAAGTTCACCGATCAATGAGAACTGCGGAACTCTAGAGCTAAGGGAAAGCAACACATAGAATTCATGGCTTTTTCCCCATGATCCCTCAGTCTTTCAAAGTTAAATTTTTTTAATTTTATTTTTTTCTTATTCTGCGTTTTAAAAATTTTCCTCTTTCCTATTTATCTTGTCAATACCTTCTTAAAAATCTTTTAAAAATTTCATTGTTACAGTCATATTTTATCCCCTCATTGTATTTGACCTTATATTTCGTATACATGTAGGTTTTTTTTCTTTAAAATTTTGGAAAACAATTTCTTCTTATAGATCAAAATATACTCTAAATCTAGTGCATGGCTTTGTTGTTGTCTCCAGCCTGAGCACATTCTTTCCTCTTTCTTTCTTTCTTCTCTTTTTTCAACCAGCTTCTTATCTTATCAATTCCTTTTTTGGAATCTTTTTAAATTTTCAACTTTACATTCATATTCCATCCCTTTATCATGTTTATGCTTTGTGTGTGTGTGTGTGTGTGTGTGTGTGTGTGTGTGTGTGTGTGTATGTATATCCATATATACATATAAATTTTTCTTTCTTTAAAATTTTGGGAGGTAGTTTCTTCTAACAGACCAAAACACACCAAATCAAGTGTGTGGCTCTGTTCTATTCACCAGTCTAATATCTATCTATCTATCTATCTATCTAATTTCTTTTTTCCCCTTTTCTTCTCTCTCCTGGTTTTAGGTCTCTTCTGATTTGGTTAACGCACATTTTTCTGGGGTCTTTGCTACCCCTTTAGTATTTTATTTTCTCATTCATATAATCTTATCTGGATAAAATGACAAGGTGGAAAACCTCACAACAACAACAACAAAAAAAGAACAAGAGGCAGTACGGAAGGCTAGGGACCTAATCAATATGGACATTAGTAATATGTCAGAACTAGAGTTCAGAATGACAATTATCAAGGTGTCAGCTGGGCTCAAGAAAAGCATGGAAGATATTAGAGAATTCCTTTCCGGAAAAATAAAATCCATTTCTGGAGAAATAAAAGAACTAAAATCTAACCAAGTTGAAATTTAAAAAAGCTATTAATGAGGTCCAAACAAAAATAGAGGCCCTCAGTGCTAGGATAAATGAAGCATAAGAGAGAATTAGTGATACAGAAGACCAAATGATGGAGGGTACAGAAGCTGAGCAAGAGAAAGACAAATAACTACTGGACCATGAAGGGAGAATTTAAGAAATAAGTGATACTGTGAGATGAAACAATATTAGAATAATTGGGATCCCAGAAGAAGAAGAAAGAGAGGGGCAGAAGATATATTGAAGCAAATTATACTAGAGAATTTCTCTAATTTGGTGAAAGGAACAAGCATCAAAATCCAGGAGGCACAGAGAACCTACCTCAATTTCAATAAAAATATGTTCACGTGCCATCATCTAATAGTACAAGTCTCAGTGACAAAGAGAAAATCCTGAAAGCAGCTTGTGAAAAGAGCCTGTGACATACAATGGTAGAAATATTAGATTGGCAGCAGACCTATCCACACAGATCTGGCAGGCCAGAAAGGACTGGCTGGCATGATATATTCAGAGCACTAAACAAGAAAAATATGCATCCAAGAATACTATATCTAGCTAGACTGTCATTGAAAGTAGAAGGGGAGATAAAAAGCTTCCAGGACAAACAAAAACTAAAAGAATTTCCAAACACCAAACCAGCCCCACAGGAAATATTGAAAGGGGTCATCTAAGCAGAGAGATCCTAAAAGTAACAGACCAGAAAGGAACAGAGGTAATATACAGTAACAGTCCCCTTACAGGCGATACAATGGCACTAAATTCATATCTTTCAGTAGCTACCCTGAATGTAAATGGGCTAAGCACCCCAATCAAAAGACAGAGGGTATCAGAATGGATTAAAAAAAAACAAGACCCATCAATATGCTGTCTGCAAGAAACTCATTTTAGACCCAAAGACACCCCCAGATTTAAAGTGGGGGTGTGGGAAACAATTTACCATGCTAATGGACATAAAAGAAAGCTGGGGTGGCAATCCTTATATCAGATAAATTAGATCTTAAGCCAAAGACTATATTAAGAGATGAGGAAGGACACTATATCATACTTAAAGGGTCTGTCCAACAAGATCTAACAATCTTAAATATCTACACCCCTAACATGGGAGCAGCCAATTATATAAACCAATTAATAAAAGAAACAAAGGAACACATCAACAATAATACAGTGATAGTAGGGGACTTTAACACCCCCCTCACTGAAACGGACAGAACATCTAAGCAAAAGATCAACAAGGAAATAAGGTTTTAAATGACACAATGGACCAGACGGACATCACAGTTATATTTAGGACATTTAATCCCAAAATAACAGAATACATTTTCTTGTCTGGGGCAAATGGAACATTCTCCAGAACAGATCACATCCTGGGTCACAAATCAGGTCTCAACCAGTACCAAAAGATTGGGATCATTCCCTGCATATTTTCAGACCGCAATGCTTTGAAACTAGAACTCAACCACAAGAGGAAAGTTGGAAAGAACTCAAATACATGGAGATTAAAGAGCATCCTCCTAAAGAATGAATGGGTCAACCAGGAAATTAAAGAAGAATTAAAAAAATTCGTGGAAACAAATGAAAATGAAAACACAACTGTTCACAATCTTTGGGACACAGCAAAGGTGGTCCTGAGAGGAAAGCATATAGCAAAAGAAGATTTTCTCATGAGACAAGAAAGGTCTCAGGTACACAGCCTAGCCCTACACCTAAAGAAGCTGAAGAAAGAACAGCAAAGAAAGCCTGAACCCAGCAGGAGAAGAGAAATAATAAAGATCAGAGCAGAAATCAATGAAATAGAAACCAAAAGAAGAGTAGAACACATCAATGAAACTAGGAGTTGGTCCTTTGAAAGAATTAATAAGATTGATAAACCCTGGCCAGACTTATTAAAAAGAAAAGAGAAAGGACACAAATTAATAAAATCATCAATGAAGAGGAGAGATCACAAACAGCACTAAAGAAATATGAACAACTATAAGAACATATTATGAGCAACTCTACACCAGCAAATTTGACAATCAGGAAGGAATGGATGCATTCCTAGAGACACGTAAGCTACCAAAACTGAAACAGGAAGAAATAGAAAACCTGAACAGACCCATAACCAGTAAGGAGATTGAAGCAGTCATCAAAAATCTCCCAACAAACAGGAGCCCAGGGCTAGATGGCTTCCCAGGAGAATTCTACCAAACATTTAAAGAAGAATTAATTCCTACTCTCCTGAAACTGTTCCAAAAAATAGAAATGGAAGGAAAACTTCCAAACTCTTTTTATGAGGCCAGCATTATCTTGATAAAACCAGACAAAGAAACCATCAAAAAAGAGAATTACAGACCAATATCCTTGATGAACACAGATGCAAAAAGTTTCACCAAAATACTAACCACTAGGATCCAACAGTACATTAAAAGGATTATTCACCATGACCAAGTGAGATTTATTCCTGGGCTGCAAGGTTGGTTCAACATCCACAAATCAGTCAATGGGATACAATACATTAATAAAAGAAAGAACAAGAACCATATGATATTCTCAATAGGTGCTGAAAAAGCATTTGACAAAGTACAGCATCATTTCATGATCAAAACTCTTCAAAGTGTAGGGGTAGAGGGCACATACCCCAATATCATCAAAGCCATCTGTGAAAAACCCACAGCAAATAACATTCTCAATAGGAAAAAACTGAGAGCTTTCCCCCTAAAGTCAGGAACACGGCAGAGCTGTCCACTATCACCACTGCTATTCAACACTGTACTAGAAGTCCTGGCCTCAGCAATCAGACAATAAAAAGAAATAAAAGGCATCTGAATCAGCAAAGAAGAAGTCAAACTCCCACTCTTTGCAGATGATATGATACTTTATGCAGAAAACCCAAAAGACTCCACTCCAGAACTGCTAGAACTCACACAGGAATTCAATAAAGTGTCAGGATATAAAATCAATGTACAGAAATCAGTTGCATTTCTATACACCAACAACAAGACAGAAGAAAGAGAAATTAAGGAGTCGATCCCATTGACAATTGCACCCAAAACCATAAAATACCTAGGAATAAACCTAACCAAAGAGGTAAAGAATCTGTACTCAGAAAACTATAAAGTACTCATGAAAGAAATTGAGGAAGACACAAAGAAACGGAAAAATGTCCCATGGTCATGGACTGGAAGAACAAATATTGTGAAAATGTCTATCCTACCTAAAGCAATCTACACATTTAATGCAATCCTTATCAAAATACCATCAATCTTTTTCAAAGAAATGGAACAAATAATCCTAAAATTTATATAGAATCAGAAAAGACCCCAAATAGCCAGAGGAATGTTGAAAAAGAAAACCAAAGTTGGTGGCATCACAATCCCAGACTTCAAGCTCTGCTACAAAGCTGTAATCATTAAGACAGCATGGTTCTGGCACAAAAACAGACACATAGATCAATGGAACAGATAGAGAGCCCAGAAATGGACCCTCAACTCTATTGTCAACTAATCTTCAACAAAGCAGGAAAGAATGTCCAATGGAAAAAAGACAGTCTCTTCAACAAATGGTGTTGGGAAAATTGGACAGCCACATGCAGAAGAATGAAACTGGACCATTTCCTTACACACATACAAAATTAGACTCAAAATGGATGAAAGACCTCAATGTGAGACAGGAATCCATCAAAATCCTTGAGAACACAGGCAGCAACCTCTTCAACCTCAGCCGCAGCAACTTCTTCCTAGAAACATCACCAAAGGCAAGGGAACCAAGGGCAAAAATGAACTGTTGGGACTTCATCAAGACCAAAACTTTTGCACAGCAAAGGAAATAGTCAACAAAACCAAAAGACAACTGACAGAATGGGAGAAGATATTCACAAATGACATATCAGATAAAGGGTTAGTATCCAAAATCTAGAAAGAACTTATCAAACTTAACACCCAAAGAACAAATAATTCAATCAAGAAATGGGAAGAAGACATGAACAGACATTTCTGCAAAGAAGACATCCAGATGGCCAACAGACACATGAAAAAGTGCTCCACATTACTTGGCATCAGGGAAATACAAATCAAAACCACAGTGGGATACCACCTCACACCAGTCAGAATGGCTAAAATTAATAAGTCAGGAAACAACAGACGTTGGCAAGGATGCGGAGAAAGGGGAACCCTCCTACACTGTTGGTGGGAATGTAAGCTGGTCCAGCTTTTTTGGAAAAGAGTGTGGAGGTTCCTCAAGAAGTTAAAAATAGAGCTACCCTATTCCCCAGGATTGTACTACTGGGTATTTACCCGATGGATACAAATGTAGTGATCCGAAGGGGCACGTGCACCCGAATGTTTATAGCAGCAATGTCCACAATAGCCAAACTATGGAAAGAATGTAGATGTCCATCAACAAATGAACCGATAAAGAAGATGTGATATATATATATATATACACACACACAATGGAATACTAGGCAGCCATCACCCCGCCCCCTGAAATCTTGCCATTTGCAACAATGTGGATGGAACTAGAGGGCATTATGCTAAGTGAAATAAGTCAGAGAAAGACAATTATCATATGATCTCTCTGATATGAGGAATTTGAGAGGCAAGGTGGGGGGTTGTGGGTGGTTAGGGAGGGAAAAAATGGAACAAGATGGGTTTGGGAGGGAGACAAACCATAAGAGACTCTTAATCTCATGAAACAAACAGAAGGTTGCTGGGGGGTAGGGGGGTAGGGATAGGGTGGCTGGGTTATGGACATTGGGGAGGGTGTGTGCTATAATGAGTGCTGTGAAATGTGTAAGCCTGATGATTCACAGACCTGTACCCCTGGGGCCAACAGTACATTACATAGAGGAACTTTTCAAACAACACCCAGAAAACAAAAAATCCAGTAAAAAAGTGGGCAGAAGACATGAACAGACACCTTTTCAAGGAAGACATACAAATGGTTAACAGACACATGAAAAAATGTTCAACATCATTCACTATCAGGGAAGTTCTAATCAAAATCACTTGAAGTATCACCTTACACCAGTTAGAATGGTAAAAATTGATAAGACAAGAAACAACAAGTGTCAGAGAGGATGTGGAGAAAGGGGAACCCTCTTACACCGTTGGTGGGAATGCAAGTTGGTGCAGACCCTTTGGGAAACAGCATGGAGATTCCTCAAAAAGTTGAAAATAGAACTACTCTATGCCCCAGCAATTGCACTACTGGGTATTTACCCCAAAGATACAGATGTGAAAGGAAGAGCCATATGCACCCCAGTGTTCATAGCAGCAATGTCCACAACCGCCAAACTGTGGAAGGAGCCAAGATGCCCTTCAACAGATGAATGGATGAAGAAGATGTGGCCCATTTAGACAATGGAATATTACTCAGCCATCAGGAAGGACAAATACCCATTTGTATCAACATAGATGGAACTGGAAGAGATTATGTTGGATGAAATAAGTCAAACAGAAGCACAGTTATCATATGGTTTCACTTATTTGTGGAACATAAGGAATAACATGGAGGACATTAGGAGTAGGAAGGGAAAAGTGTTCTGGGATCAAGTCCTACCATCAGGCTCTCTGCTCAGCGGGAAGCCTGCTTCTCCCTTTGCCTCTGTCTACAGCTCTGCCTACATGTGCTCTGTCAAATGAAAATAAAGAAAATCTTTTTAAAAATAAATAAATGCAGCTTATTTAATATGTATTTTGATGTGTTAACATTGAACTCACAGCCAAGAACACTGTAAGTCCTGCCTGCCCAGAACTTGTCTGATGCATGTTTTTTCTCCATAAGGCACATCAGAACCCAAACTTAGGACCAGTAGCCAGCACTTCAATGCTACCCTTGGGGACAAATTTAAGCAGGAATATTACCAACAAAATCCACAAATGTGTGAAGAACGTGGTACTGAAAGACAGTAAAGGAGCCCTTGTCCACATCTGGGACCAGCACCTAGTTCGGCCTCAGTGGAGAACAGGTGGGTCAGTCTCTCAAATATTTTGCTGCTCTGAAAATGCCCGTGAAGGATGGGGAAAGGGGTATTGATTTGAGGGTTACCAATGAACCTTCGCCAGGAGGCAGACTCGCAAATATGGAATTCATGAATAAGGAGGATCCACCCTCCCTCTCTTGGTCCTCACTGCCCAAGCCATCTGGATTAGTGCACTAGGCCCCCAACTCGGCTCCCTGCTTCCAACTCACCCACGCCGCTAACAGATTTCCTACAGCAGCTAGAGTCAGCCTGGAAAAACAAAAAGCACATACTGGTGAGGCTCCAGTGGCTTCTCATTCCACTCTGAATGAAGCCCAGTTGCCTTCCCATGACCCAATGCCCCATGTGATGGGCCCTCCCCCTCTGCTCTCCTGACTGCTGTCTCTGCTCTGATCTCATCTTGCTTCTCCTGGAACCATCCAGCAGTCCCATCTCCCCGAGCTTTCCTCCCTGCCATATATGCATGGCTCACTGCCCCCTTCATCAGGCCTCTGGTTGCAGTGCCACGTCCTCAGAGAGGGCTACCCTAGCCTGTCTACCCTGCCTGAAAGAGCCCCTCCTCCCCGCTCTGTTCCATTACTTCACTCCAGTCTCTTCCATAGACCGTATCCCTAAGCCCATCTTCACGGTAAGCCCCAGGAGGTCTAGTGGGTCATGGATGTTGACCTTGTTTGTCATTTTCTTGCCAGGACCCCAGGCAGGGACCTGGCTCAGCACAGATTCCCTGTGAGTCAATGACACTGACCAACCAGCCGTATGGACCATAGGAGCCTGGGATGCTAGCCCGCTGAGGCTTCTGTCTACACACAGGGATATTTCTATGCTCTGTACATCAGCGGACCATCAGGAGCGGCTATGTCCAGACTGGACCCAAAGGCTGGACTCTGTCCCACTCAACCCTTCCTCATGATGCCCCAGGACACTAGTCATCCTCAAGAGGACTCCTAGACAGCCAACCGGGGAGGAAGCCCCTCCATACCTGTCCTTGACAGGCCGAGTAGGCAGGCTGGAGGGGCCACACTGAGGCCCTTGCTGGCCTCCAGGGCTCCTACTTCTAATCTCTGTAACCAGATGGGACTGCTGCTTAAGAGTCTCCAAAACCCCAGAGAGAGACGCATTCCACCTGCAACACAAAGGATTTAGATCTGACCCAGGGGAGGCATTTAGAGCATGAAAAAGAAGCCTCCCTGCCATGAATACTGAAGGATTCGCAAGCAGCCAAGATGGCTCCAGGCGCTGGAGGGAGTCCTGACTCTGGCTTTGGCCGCTGGGTGCAGCATAATGGCCTGGGTGACCTCCATCCTCCAACTACCTTCCCTGAGCACGCATCCAGAATCCCTTCTGCCCCAGCAGGAACCCGGAGCGGCAAGACACAATTTTCAATCATTTTAATTCCGTATCGATTATCCAGAAGTGCCCCCTTTTTTACGGCGTCACAGCTGAGCACAAAGGGATCGCACGGAGGAAGGGCTCTGTGTCGCACGGCACTAATGAGACCTCGGCTGCTGAAAGGCACCCGGAGAGGCAAGCGGCTGGCCTGCGGCCTCCGCAGCTCCCACGGAGCCACCAGAAACTGATAAGCAATTGCAAATAGCCCACATCGGCGGGTTCCTCTTCTCAGAGTCCACTCCGTGGTGTGATACTGTGATTACAGATGAACAGCGAACTATTTGCCTAGCAAACAGCAATGTTGCCCAGGGGTCATTAGAGAGATCTAGAAAGAACTAGAGAAAAGTGTCAGCCCCGGGGTGGTTCAGAAGCACCGCTGAGCTGTCCTGGGTCACGGGCCGTGTGGGCTAGGCAGGGTTTTATTTATTTATTTATTTAATGTTTGATAAAATAATGAGGAAATAATTCCAGTAATAGCTGCCCTCTATGGCATGCTGATTGCTTGGGAAGCATTATCCCCAGCACTCTGCACCAATTTTGTTCATCCCCACCGTGGCCCTATGAGCTCTGTGTAACTTGCCAAGATCACACAGTTCCTGAGTAGAAGAGCCAGATTGCAACACCGTACCCCAAATCTGACGTCATCAGGGCTGATGTCAGACAAGGAACCTGCCTGATCAAGTCGACACATACTATCACTGTCGGTAACTCTTTGGTGCTTCTCAACCTTGATGCTTCATGCTCCCCTTCCCTCATTACTATTATTTTTTAAAGACTTTTATTTATGCTAGAGAGAGTGAGAGAGCACGCAAGTGGGGGGAGCAGCAGAGGGGAGGGAGAAGCAGGCTCCCTGCTGAGCAGGGAGACCGAAGAGGGACTCAATCCCAGGACCCTGGGATCATGACCTGAGCCAAAGGCAGACACTTAACCGACTGAGCCACCCAGGTGCTCCTATACTTTAATACATCACAGATGTACTGCACATCTGTTTAGTTACCATGTCCCTTCGGAAGCCTACAGTCTAGTGTCCTACCTATGGTTTCTTTGCCCCCTGTTGAGAATACATGCACTAGATAAGACTTACAGAAAGTTTGCTATGGGTTTCCTATAAGTTATTCGCAATCTGGATATTTATCAGTTAATTGATTCAAGAAGCTGATGCAGTGTTCCAACAGGTGAAGAAAGCAAGGCACAGAGAGATCGAATAATTTGCCTGATGTAATAGCCTATTAATAAAGGAGGCAGGATTTGATCTCAAGTGGTAGGGCTTCTGCGTACACCCCCCTTAACCATGGCACCATGCCTCTAGATCTCTGGCATTTGATGCTTTCCCATAGGTAAGATGTTCGCATGCTTCCAAAAGGTTATGATGGGAGCTTAACCCTTGTCCTCCTCCTTGAATAGAGGAGGAACTGAGGTCTGGGGAAGAAGGAGAGCCTCACGGACTCTGGGTGGAGAGGAAGCAGGTCGTAGGTCTGCATGGGAGTCATGCTTCCCAGACCCAAGCCCACACCCTCTGCTGGGCACACTGAGTTCTATTCCTTCATTGTCTCCGAGCTGCTCTGAGTCCCCAGCCTTTTGGGGGGAATGCCCCGCTCCGTGTAACACAGTGATAGCCTGACCCACAGCCCCCACTCTGCAGAGAAAGTTTCATCTCATTAGTCAAATTAAAACTTACTTCTGAACTTGGTATATCTGTGTGATAGACTTCAAGTAAATTATCATTTTATTTATAGCTCCCTGTCTTCCAGAAACTCACATGGCAATATGTTATTTGGCTCATAAAAAAAAATGTAAAAAAAAAATAAAATAAAATGACACCTCGAAGCAGTGCTATAACTAATTAGGGAGACTTCCAAACTGCTGTTAATTTGAGATGCTGAATTGTGCACCAGCAGCCAGCCCGAGTTCCCGGGGAGGACAGACTCACACAGCTGCGGGGCTCAGATATCACATTAAGTCAAACAATTATCTTGACGGGTTGAGTGAGCCCTGCAAAGTGCCACGATAATGAAATTCTCGGTCACCTCGCGGAAGCCCCTGCACCTGGCGGGAAGGCTGGCGGATGTGAGGGAGTTCTCTGCGCACCTGTCACCGGGGGCTCCCTATGCCCAGACATGGCCAGATACTCCAGATAGTTATTCCAGAAGCCTAAACGAGTGGCCCAGAGCTTCGGAGGGGGCAGGCTGAGGAGTGATAGCAGCTCAAGAAGAAGGAGCAAACAAGCTGGTCCACCTGTGTCGGAAGCCACTTTTCTTTCTTTGTTTTACCCATCAGCGTTATTGCTATTTTTTTAAAAGATTTTATTTATTTATTTGACAGAGAGAAATCACAAGTAAGCAGAGAGGCAGGCAGAGAGAGAGGAGGAAGCAGGCTCCCTGCTGAGCAGAAAGCCCGATGTGGGGCTCGAACCCAGGACCTGGGATCATGACCTGAGCCGAAGGCAGCGGCTTAACCCACTGAGCCACCCAGGCGCCCCGTTATTGCTATTTTTTTAATTTGAAATAATTTTATGTTAAGAGGGGATCTGCAAGGATAGGGCAGAGAATTTGGATTCCTGTGCACCCTTCAGCCAGCTTCCTGTGCTGTTAGCATCCTGCGTAACCACGGTCAGGCACACCAAGGGGCTGAGGATATGCCTGTCAAGAAAAAAAAAAAATAAAAGAAAAACAGATGCCATCTTTGTTCTCCTGGAACTCACAGGCTTGTGGGGAGACATAGCCCTGGAACAGCCCCACAGCCGTGGTCACAAGCTACATCTCTTGGATGCCATCAAAGTCAACGTTGATTCCCAATGTGAGAATCCCCGCCCTGGCTCTGGATCCCAGAGGAGAACAGGGAAGGTGGGCTGGGGAGCTGGGGGGATGGTGAGTGGGGAGAGGGGCTCCTGGGATCCCAGAGACCCACGTTAGGACCCTCATGTGCGTGCATGTAGTTTGGATGAGCTGTTCAGCTCTGACACTGGAGAATGGCGGGGACATGAGGAGAGTGGGTGTAATTCAGTTTTGGAAAGTATGGCCTGCATTGGGCCCAGAGGGGGTAGTTAATGAACAATGGAGCACACATTTGTTCCTCTAGACTATGGGAGCAGTGTCCTGATGGCTCTATGCTTCTTGTCCCCCTGGATCTCTTCCCTAGCTGATGGTCAGTGGAATCATGTTGAAAATATTCAGTCAAATCATGTCCCTCCTTTTTCTAGAACATTCCACAGCCTCCATCTCTCACTCAGGCCACAGAAACCCTGTGGTTGGACTTCCTCCCCACTGCTTTCCTTCCTCTTCCCGGGCTGCTCCTGGAACAGGCCAAGCAGGCTCCAGCCTTGAGGCCTTGGCCTTGTTGCTCTCTCTGCCTGGGAGGCTTACTCCCAGATCTCTGCTAAGCTTGTTCCCTCACTTTGTTCCCATCTAGCCTCCATTGTTACCTGCTCAGAGCCATCCTTCCTGCCCATCTGGTAAAGATGAGCACCTTGCTTTGTTTTCCTTCCGAGCACTTCTTCTTCTTCTTTTTTAAGGTTTTATTTATCTATTTGAGAGAGAGAACAAAAGCACAGGGGCAGAGGCAGAGGACGAAGCAGGCTCCCCACTTAGCAAGGAGCCCGATGTGGAACTCGATCCCGGGACCCTGGGATCATGACCTGAGCCGAAGGCAGCTGCTTAACCGACTGAGCCACCCAGGTGCCCCTTCCCAGCATTTCTTACAGCCTCACAAGTCTGGACTTTGTTTTCTTTTTCTCTCTTGCACAGCGTAAGCTGACAGCACACTCTGGGTTCACTGCTCTATCCTGATGCCCCACATAGTGCTTGGCCTAGACGAGGCATTTCAGTAGTATTTGTGTAATGACTTCTGTCTGTCTGAATTCTGCCTCCCTCCCCTCCTTCTTCCCTCCCCTCCTCTTTCCTCCCTCTCTCCTTCTCTCTCTCCTTCCCTCCATTCCTTCCTTCCTTACTATCAAGCAGCTGAACTACGGGCACCATTTAAGTCCTGATATACAGAGAAGGGGCCTTTTGGAATACTGTGGTTTGGGCCCCCATTCTGTCCCCACTAAAGTCTTGTGACCTCACTGGAGTAGAATGCCAAAGCTGGGATGGTGTGGGTCACCTGCCCCATTAGGGTCCAGTGACAAACATCTCCCAGCTTTTCCCTTTGGCCTGTTCCCCCCGAGTCCATATGTGAATGCCATAAATGCCCATTCACCCTCCCCTGAATCGTCCACCACAAAAAATCCCTTTTCATCTCCCCCTTTCCTCCTGATCCCTGTCAAGAATGTCAGGCCAGGAGAAAAGTTCAGAGCAGCCCCTCACTTAATCCGCTCTTCCTTGTATCACTCAGGGTAGCCGAGACAAGAGCAGGATAAGGATCTGGGGCAGAGTTGGGGGCAGGCTGACTGCAGGCCATCTTTCATTTAAGAAAATGTCTCTGCCCCGAGAAGCCATGTCATCCCTGTTCCATGGGGCTTCCAGGCAGTCTAAGCAGCAGGATGGGAATGAGCCCCTCTCTTGGCTTCCTGGATCCAGCCAGTCGGCTCCATCAGATGGTTATGGAAGACCTGCTCCCAGCAGAAGTGCGGGAGGCGGCCAGAGCATCTGTCAGCAGACTGCTGGACCAGCCCACGGTGCTGTCGATTTGAGCCTCCGTCCATCTGAATCTGTCCTCAGAGTAACAATCACGATCAGCTACACTGACCCAATAGGGCAGATACCCTGGGCACCAGTCACCACAGTTTTTCATTAACCCTTGCCACGCCCCGTGGAGAGAGTAATTCCTCCTGCTTTACAGATGAGGAAAACGAGAGGCGGAAACCTGCCATGCTCTTAGAGCTAATTAAGTACCGGAGCAGAAATTCACATAGTCTAATGGCAACATTTATAAACTCAGGCATGATGCTCAGCTACAAATGTTGCAGAATCGTGGCCCTAGATATGTTTTCTTTCACTTTGCAAACACACGTCTGCTTTCTCATTAAGTCAGTTTGCCGACGTTTAAAACATGGGTGATTACAAAACGGCAGTTTCTTATTTTTATTTTGTAGCTATTTAGTTTAAGATATTGGTAGACTCTCAAGAGGTCACCAAAACGGTACACAAAAGCTCCCTCAATCTCTTGACTCAATATCCCCCATGATAACATCTTGCATAGCCAGAGGACGTTATCAAAACCAGATCATTGACTTCAGTGCCGCACTATTAGTAAACTGTGGAACGTATCCCATTTTGTTCATTTGTAAGGCTATTGGAACGAGGTGATTTTAAATGAAAAGCATGGAATTCAGAGTCCTGTTAAAAAATGCATCTCTGAAAACATTGAGACAGATTTCAATATCCGGAGAGATCAAGCTGGAACGGAGTGAAGGCTGTCTCATTTTAGAGGGCTTTGGATCTTCGTTTTTGCCACGATCCCTCGCTAGTTGACTTGTGTACTTGTGACTCACTTGTGTACGTCACCAGCCTGGCCTCTGAAGGCATTTGTACTTGTTATTCTGCTGCTTCTAAGATTCTGCAAGGAAAGATGTCCCGGGGAATGAATTCCATAGTGTGATACGCCACTCATATATATTGCCAAACCGTGATTATCCGGTAAGAGGCTGGCTAACCAGAAAGTCTGAGAGGCGGAAAGGGATTGGTCTCACTCTTTGAGGCTTCACTGCAGAAATGAGAATCAGCTATGGGAGCCCAAGCAGGCAGATTTAATTGGGATGCCTTATGCGGTAGTGAGGCTTCTGGCATTTGGAGGCATTCAAACAGACTGAGCAGCCCCCTGTTAAGAGCACTAGACAAAAGATCTTGGTTGTTAGAGACAGGATATTATTTTTTGAACAATTTAATGCTGAGGTTCTTGGGTTCTGATTTTGTAACTGGAAGTCTGAAAATGAAAATAATGCAGTGTGTACATGTGTGTGTACTCATTAACTCCTTTAATCCCTACAATACCAATCTGGGCTAGAAACTATTATTCTGCTCATTTAACAAGAATAAAAATGGAAACAAAATAGAAGTGTTCAGAGAGGACAGACAATGTGTCCAAGTCTGCTAGTAAGTAACTGAGTCTGATTTCAAACTTCTGTGTCCTTGGATACTGAGTATCCACTCACTGCCTCACTAACACAGGCCTCCTTTGGACAGAATTATTTTTCTACATTTCCCTGGCCCCAGAAAAAGGATACATAAATCCAAGGGGCATCTGGCACGAGATTAGGTTGTATACTCAGTACCTATTCAGCCCTATTGCCTATCTTGATGATTTAGGAATTCTAGCTTGTGTATTGTGATAGAGCTCGAACCACCAGGAGTGCTGAGTAAAAATGAATCATCTCAGCCCTCAGACCTGGAAGTTTTGATTCAGAAGGTCTGGCTGGAACCTAGAAATGTGTGCCTTGAGGAATCATCACTGAACCAAAGAGACTAAATAAAGAAATAAAACCCCTTGCCCTCATGAAGCTCATGTCCTACTGGGTAGGATGTTACTGATTTTTAAATGGGTTCTAATTCCAAGGTGGGAAGGGGTAATTAGAAATTGAAGCATTCTGAGGAAATTTTGAAAGTGGCTGCCAGTGGCTGGGAGGGGCATGACATGGGGAATGAGGGTTTCTTTCTCGGGTGATGAAGGTCTTCTGGAATTAGATAGCGGACAGGGGTGTCCAACCCTGTGGGTGTGCTACAGCACACCGGACTGTCCACTTGAAAAGGCTGAGTTTTGCAGTATGTGAGTCACACCAATAGTAAATAAATAAAATCCATAAAAGTTAGTGGAAAAGGATGTGGACGATCTGGATCATGCTTGGATTGCTGGTGGGAAGGTAAATAGTTGAAAAATTGCTGGGCAGTTCCTTTCAAAACTAGAAATGAACTTACCATAAAAGCCAATGGTCGCCAAACTGTGGAAAGGACCAAGATGCCCTTCAATGGACGAATGGATAAGGAAGATGTGGTCCATATACACTATGGAGTTTTATGGCTCCATCAGAAAGGATGAATACCCAACTTTTGTAGCAACATGGACGGGACTGGAAGAGATTATGCTGAGCGAAATAAGTCAAGCAGAGAGAGTCAATTATCATATGGTTTCACTTATTTGTGGAACATAACAAATAGCATGGAGGACATGGGGAGTTAGAGAGGAGAAGGGAGTTGAGGGAAATTGGAAGGGGAGATGAATAATGAGAGACTATGGACTCTGAAAAACAATCTAAAGGGTTTGAAGGGGTGGGGGGGTGGGAGGTTGGGGGAACCAGGTGGTGGGTATTAGAGAGGGCACAGATTGCATGGAGCACCGGGTGTGGTACAAAAACAATGAATACTGTTATGTTGAAAATAAATTTTAAAAAATGATTAAAAAAAAAAAAGCCAGCGAAATAAGTCAATCGGAGAAAGACAACTATCATATGATCTCCCTGATATGAGGGAGAGGAGATGCAACATGGGGAGTTGAGGGGGTAGGAGAAGAGTAAATGAAACAAGATGGGATTGGGAGGGAGACAAACCATAAGTGACTCTTAATCTCACTAAACAAACTGAGGGTTGATGGGGGGAGGGGGTTGGGAGAGGGGGTGGGGTTATGGATATTGGGGAGGGTATGTGCTATGGTGAGTGTTGTGAAGTGTGTAAACCTGGCGATTCGCAGACCTGTACCCCTGGGGATAAAAATATATGTTTATAAAGCTGTAAAAAAAAAAAAAAAGAAAGAAAGAAAGAAAGAAAGGATGAATACCCAAGTTTTGTAGCAACATGGACGGGACTGGAAGAGATTATGCTGAGTGAAATAAGCCAAGCAGAGAGAGTCAATTATATGGTTTCACTTATTTGTGGAGCATAACAAATAGCATGGAGGACAAGGGGAGATGGAGAGGAGAAGGGAGTTGAGGGAAATTGGAAGGGGAGGTGAACCATGAGAGACTATGGACTCTGAAAAACGATCTGAGAATTTTGAAGGGGTGGGGGGTGGGAGGTTGGGGGCACCAGGTGGTGGGTATTGTAGAGGGCACAGATTGCATGGAGCACTGGGTGTGGTGCAAAAATAATGAATACTGTTATGCTGGAAAAATAAAAAAACTAAAAAAAAAAAAAAAAAAAGCCAACGGTTGCACTCTTGGGCATTTCTCCCAGAGAAATAAAGGTTTTTTATCATTCACAAACTTGAACACAAATGTTCATAAGAACCTTTTTTAATAAGAGCCCTAACCTGGAAACTACTCAAATATCCTTTAATGGATAAATTGTTCATTACACTGTCCCATCCATATCATGGGACACAGCTCAGGTATAAAAAGGAGTAAACTATGAGTTTGCAGAACAACTTAGATGACACTTGGGGAAATTATGCTGAGATTTTAAAAAGATTTCCAAAAGAGGGGCACCTGCGTGGCTCAGTCGGTTACACGTCCGACTCTTGATTGTAGCTCAGATCGTGATCTCAGGGTCGTGAGACCACACTGGGCATGGAGCCCTCTTAAGATTCTCTCTCTTGGGCGCCTGGGTGGGTGGCTCAGTGGGTTAAGCCGCTGCCTTCGGCTCAGGTCATGATCTCAGGGTCCTGGGATCGAGCCCCGCATCGGGCTCTCTGCTCAGCATGGAGCCTGCTTCCTCCTCTCTCTCTGCCTGCCTCTCTGCCTGCTTGTGATCTCTGTCTGTCAAATAAATAAATAAATAAAATCTTAAAAAAAAAAAAAAAGATTCTCTCTCTTCCTCTCCCTCTGCCCCTCCACCCCTCCCTATCCCTCTCTTAAAAAAAAAAAGCTTTCCAAAAGAATGATTCTATTTATGTATACATTTATGAAAGAATCTAATAGCGGAGATGATTCGGGATGGATGGGGTGAGGGGATGAGTGTGGCTATGAAGGGGTAACACTAATGCATTTTCTAATAGGGCAACTGAGTATCTTGATGGTCGTGATGGTTACACAAGCTACAGATGTGGTCTAACTGCAAAGAGCCATGTGCACATGTATGGGTGCGCACACACACACACACACACACACACACACACACACACACACACACACACAGTACAAGGATAACAGATGAAATCCAAGTAAGACCTGCAGAGTCTGGATGGTACGAATGTCCATTTCTAGGTTTTGGTAATGTGCTATAGTTGTAGAAAATGTGGCCGTTGTTATAGCTTCGTGGAAGGCTGAAGGAATGGTGCACAGAATTTCCTTGTATGTTTCTTTTCAGCCTTCCATGAATCTATAATTATTTAAAAATAAAAAGTTAAAAGAAAGTGGCTAAAAAAAAATCAGAAGCACCAAATCAATGTGTTCAAGATCCTACTATTTATAGAAAATAAGCAGAAACATGTTATATATGAATTTGCTTGTATCTGCCTAAACTCTCCAAAAAGATATACAAGGAGCTGATAACATTTGTCTAATGGGAATAGCAACAGAGTGGCTGGGGGATGGAGGTGAGTAGAGAATTTCTGCTTTTCTCTCTTTCGTGTCTTTTGAATTTTGAACCATGTGTGTATATTGCTTGTGGATAAATAAATATTAACAATAATTTAACCAGGGGATTTCCACTTCTGGTAAGATGGAGTGGACAGACATGCTTTTCTCTACTCATTCTATTAAATACAGTTAAAACCCTGGGACATTACATATACCAGAAACATAAGAAGACCCTGAAAGGTGGAGAGAAGAAGACAGACTATCCAGGGACCTCCAAACTTGAGGAAAAACATGGTGGTGAGTTCCCTGGTATTTCTTTCTGCCTCATATATCCCAGATGATGTGCTGGGAAACCAGCAAGGCAGAAATGCCAATTTTCCCATTTCCATCAGTGAAGATTGGGCAGAAAGCCTGGATTTGCACCCTTGTCACACTGGTATTGAGGTAACCCCACTGCTCTGCTGGGGTAGCAGTGGTGAACACAGTGTGGGAGTCTAGTCTTGCTCTTCTGCTCAGAGGAATGAGTCACTCACTTCCCCCCTCACTGGAATAGCGCCTGAAGAAGCCTCATGGAGAGTCTGGATTTACACCACTGCTCAGCATTACTGAGGCCATCAATGCTGTAATATCAGTGGAGGTTATATGAGGAGCAGTAATGTGGTTCACATCCCCCTCCCAGGTAAGGTGGTATCCATAGGGAGCCTGAAATCCCCCCCGACACACACACACCAGTAATGAGAAGCCCCTTCTCCACTGGGTGTCAATCAATGGGGGCCAAGTGTAGAATCTGGAATTCCATCCCTACACGGTAGTAATGACATGGTGCCCCCTCTTTCCTTACTGGAGCAATACTAGAAGTGGCTTGCTAAAATATGCAACTGGAATAAGATCCAGACACCTATGGTGAAATATTAAAAAATGGCCACGTAGTAATCAGATATCACTTGTTAGACAAGAATCAGGAATATCTCAACTTGAATGAAAGGAAAGAAAAGCAATCGACACAATCCACACCAAGATGACAGAGAGGTTGGAATTATCCAAGTATTTTAAACAGCTGTCATAAAAGTGCTTCAGTGAGGAATTACGAACACTGTTGAAACAAATGAAAATATAGGAGGTCTCAGAAAAATAGAAATTTTTAGGAAAGAAATATGATATGAAAAACCCAATGGAGGGGCGCCTGGGTGGCTCAGTGGGTTAAGCCTCTGCCTTCGGCTCAGGTCATGATCTCAGGGTCCTGGGATCGAGCCCCGCATCGGGCTCTCTGCTCGGCAGGGAGCCTGCTTCCTCCTCTCTCTCTGACTGCCTCTCTGCCTGCTTGTGATCTCTCTCTGTCAAATAAATAAATAAAATCTTAAAAAAAAAAAAAAAAAAGAAAAACCCAATGGAAATTTTAGAGTGGCAAGTATACAAAAAATGAGAGAAACTCAGTGGATGGGTTCGGCAGAAGATGAAGAGGAGAGAGAGAGAGAGAGGAAAGTGAATGTAAAACAGAAATTACTCCATCTGAACTCAGGGAGAAAAATAGATGGGAAAAAACCCCGAACAGAACAAACAGGACATAACAAAAGAGCCAACCCCTTGGGTCATCAGAGTCCTAGAGGAGAGGACAAAGAGGAAGGAATGAGGAACTAATTATGCAGAGAAATGAGGGCTAAAAATCCCCCACATCTGGCAAAAGACATAGACCTACAGATTCAAGAAACTGAGTGAATTCCGAAAAAGATGAATCCAAAGAAAGCTACAGCAGAGATGTAAAATAAACAGAAACGAAGTTAAAAGAACTGAAATCAGGCAGCATGTGTTTTCTGTACGCAAGGGAATGCCATCAGAAAGACAACAGAAAGATCTCCAAACACTCAGTAACTGAACACCACACTTCCACATGATCAAGGCTCAAACGGGAACTCTCAAGGAAAATGTAAAAATACATTTAAATGAAAGAAAATGAATATACAACATACCCAGATTTGTGATGCACGAGTAAAGCAGGGTTAAGAGAGAAGCATATGGCCTTTGAGGCTTTTATTAGAAAAAAGTAGTCTCAAATTAATGACTGAAGCTCTTGCCTTAAGAAACGAGACAAAGTAGACAAAATAGGCCAAATCAAGTCGAGAGAAGGAAATGATACAGATAAAAGCAGAAATCAATGGAACTGAAAAGAGAAAATAAGGAAAATAAAAAAGCTGGTTCTTTGAAAAGATCAACATAATCGACAAATCTCTAATGAAATGGAAAAAGGGAAAAGAGAGAGACTCAAATTACAAACATTAGGGATGAAACGGGGGATGTCACTGCAGACCTTGCAGTTATCAAAGAATAATGAGGTAAGAAGTGAGTGTGGGTGGTGGTTCCATGTATGTTCTACTAAAAAGACCCTAAGACTTGGGGGGCGCCTGGGTGGCTCAGTGGGTTAAGCCTCTGCCTTCAGCTCAGGTCATGATCTCAGGGTCCTGGGATCGAGTCCCACATCGGGCTCTCTGCTCAGCGGGGAGACTGTTATCCTCTCTCTCTCTCTCTTTGCCTGCCTCTCTGCCTGCCTGTGATCTCTGTCTGTCAAATGAACAAATAAAATCTTAAAAAAAAAAAAAAGGACCCTGAGACTTGGATGCAGGTATTTATTGGAAGATGATCCCATGAACCACAAGGGGAAGAGAAGAGAAAGTGAGACGGGAAGGAAGACAAGCCAGTGAGGGGTGCATTCCTGAGTAGGTGCTGGCCATGGGTGCCTGGGACTCAGTCCTACTGAGGTCCCTCTGAGGAACCAGCTTGGTATCATCCCATTGGGCTGGCAGAGCCTGGGCCACTGTCCACTGGTCTCAACCCTGAGTCCCATGGAGCACGATGCAGGAGAAAGCCAGACAGAGAGGAGAAGAGTCTCCACACCTTGTCCTGGAGGTTAAGGCAGGGCATGGATAGCCCTTCCCTGGGCAGGACCCAGGAACATGCTGCAGTCCACACTTAAACTGGGTCTACTTCTTCTGACGGGCTTTGAGCCATAGATCTCAGAACCCATCATCTGACAGCAAAGGGAACCACAGGCAGCATGGTCTTCTTGGCGATGAACCTTATTCTGGAGTAGAGAGAAGGATGATCACATCTTCTTTTCAAGACAAAGAAACTAAGGTTCAGAGATTTTACCTAACTCACCATAGGACACTCAGATCCTGCTAAAGTGAGGACTCGCAAACCCCCTGGTGTGTGTGTGTGTGTGTGTGTGTGTGTGTGTGTGTGTGTGCGTGTTAATAGCCTCTCCTAGAGACCAGGACTCAGAAATATTTACTCAGCACACATGTTAATGAAACCAGTTACTCCTGATCCCAACGGACACATATGAGGGGGATCTTTAAAATATTCTACTTTTTTACTCCTTGCCAGATCCCCAAGGAGAAGAGCCAGAATTTGTGCACCAGCCAGCCATTTCCTGGAATTGAAATCTCTCAGCGTCAGAAAGATGCTGAAGGGTGAGTTTCTCTAGGTATGTGGAACTCCCCACACAGAAGGGATCAAAGATTCCTCTTCTTTGCATAGTGGGCGCTCCATGGGGGATCACTCAAGGTCTGGCAAGCATCCCATTGGCCCTAGAGCCCACAGGCTAGTGTGAGATAAGCATGAATATGCCTGGATAGGGAGGTTCAGGCAGTCAAAGCAGTAGGGCGGGTGCCTGTGAACTTGTCTCTTCTGTAGGCTAAGTGAACCCAGGGAGGACAGTCATGACTCTGACTCTTCCTTGATACTGTTTTTCACTCGCAGTCCCAGCTGGAGAGTGACCATGTTCATACTGTGTGGCCCTCACACTCAGGGTGGATTAGGAAATCCAATCTGTGGCTGAGATGATGGAATCTGTCTCTCTGAGACTATGATGTAAGACCCACAGGAACTACTCAGGTGGGGATGAGCTCTCGGACTGGCAGGCCACATGGAATCAGGGTCAGAGCTGGGAAGTTTGCAATTCAAGGTTCGAGAAGATTAAGAAAGCCACGGGTTCCAGTAGGAATTCTATCACAAGTGACAGCAACTTAAAAACAAATTAGCTTATACACGGAAAGGGGGTTATTGGTTCAGGCAACTGTAAAATCCACCATAATGCAGGCATCAGGTTCTGCTTGATGCACGAGCTCAAAAGATGTCATATAACCCATTTCTCTCTTCACAGTTGAGCTCTGCCCTACTCCATGTGGAGAGGATTTGGCTTGACTCCCAAAAAGGACTTATCTGGGTGGTTGCAAGATGACTTCAGCAAGTCCAAAACCTCTGTCTCTCATCTTTGGAACTTCATGGTAAAGACAGAGAGTGTTTTTCCAAGATGCCCCAGCAAAAGCATCTATAACTCTGGTGGGACCATAAAACCATCCCTGAACAGACTTCTGAGACCAAAGTGAACCTAGTAGAGAGTTGATTCGTTAAGGTCTTGGCAACAGGCTTCATCCCTAGCATTGGTCAGTGCAACCTTAACCAAATTATGTGGTCTGACAAAAAGAAGGAGGAGATCCATGTACGTCTGGAAGAAGAATGAAATGGATGGGGGTAAGTTCCTATACAATGACTACAAGGAAGGTGGGTGTGTGTCCAGAAGGAATTGAAACCTAGGATAAAAGAGAGACTGGGAACCCTGGTCATATAGAGAGGAATAGAGTATGACCAAGAGAAAGTGGAAAGGGAGGTAAGGAGAGAGAGAAAGAGAGAGAGAGAGACCCCCTTCTACACCTTCGTATTCATACTCATCCCCAGGAGTCCCAAGTGGAATTGCCTCTGTGTCTTTACAATGAGCCTCCCATTTCCCTCCAGACGGGTTTCTGTTTCTTACCACCACCAGCCCCAAACTCAGACAAATGCCGGCATCGCCTGGCCACCCAGACAGGTGGTTGGACGGACACAACGGTGAGGGGAACTCTGTGTCTAGATGCACTTCAACAGATGAATCATGAGCTTCCACGATTTCAGCATTAATTTCTCGAAGTGCAATTGTCTCCCCCGTTACTAAGCATGCTTAGTCCTAATTAGCCAGTTTGCAGGCAATTTTTCAACCTATCAAGTAGTGAAATAAAATAATGAGCACTACTAAGGAAGACAGGAAAGGCAGCCAGTTCACTGGGGAACTGGTGTTTTATTACCAATTCCACTCAGGGTTAAGCTACGGGCTTTTTGGGTCCCCCCCCCACTTTTCTCCTAATTGTACCTTCAAGTCAGGAGAATCATGTCAGGATATTAAGATGAAAGATGCCTCTATGTTTCCCTTATAAACGAGCTCGATTTAATTCATGATTACACCCAGTTAATTTGGATGCCTTAATGATCCTATTCTCAGGGAAAGGAAATCGGATTGAATGCGTTATGCCCACCTCATTTGATAAAGTCTCTAGGGAGTTTCTCTATTAGAAGGCAAAATATTAAAAATTGTCCTCCTCTGTTTCCAGATGTATCTTTGAACTTTGACATTCCTTCATTTTGATGCCTTGAGTCAGCTGACTCAATGTATGAATACAAGCAAAGGGAGCAGATCAACTTGTTAAAATTCTGAATCTTTGAGTACTTCCTGATCTGGCCACTCTCCCTTTCCAGCCCACATAGGTTGCAAGTTCCAGGAAGGAGAATGCCTCCTGCCTAGCTCAGCCCTTCTCCAGATGCTGGCCTCTAGGGGGCGCTGCTCCCCCTTGAAGAGACGGACAGAAACTATTTGCAGATCTCTGATAAAGGAATGTTATCGAAAATATACGCACACAAAAGAACCTTAAATGAAAAAAAAAAAACCTGATTAAAAATAAGCCAAAGTAACAGATACTTCACTCAAGATTTTCAGATGGCAAAAAAGCATATGAAAAGATGCAACTAATATCACATTGTATGTTAACTAACTGGAATTTAAATTAAAACTTGAAACGACAATAAAAAAAAGGCTTTCCTTATCATATGCCATCAGGCAGTACAAATTAAAACAACACTGAAGTACTACTACATACTTATTAGAATGGCCCAAACCCCATACACTGACAACATCGAATGCTGATGAAGACAGGGAGCAATAGGAACGCTCTCCCATGGTAGGAATTCAAAAATGGTGCAGCCACATTGGAAGACACTTTGGCAGTCTTACAGAATGAAACATATGCTTACCATCTGACCCAGCAGTCCCGCTCCTTGGTACTTATCCCAATACTCCTTGATATTTACATCTGCACAAAATCCAGCACATGGCTGTTCATAGCAGCAAAACCTGGAAGAAATCAAGATGTCGTTGAGTAGGTGAATGGCTCAGTCAGCTGTGGTCCATTTAAGGAATGCATTATTAGTCTGTGCTAAGAAGAAATGAACAATCGGGTTGTGCAGCTATGGAGGCAATTTCAATGTGTATTTACTAAGTGAAAGAAGTCAGTCTAAAAATCCATATAGTATGACTCCAAGTATAGAACATTCTGGAAAAGGCAAACCATGAACCCGTAGAAAGATCAGGGCTTGCCAGGGAAAGAGGGGGAGGGAGAGATGAATAGGTGGAACACGGAAGATTTTTAAGGTAGTGAAATTATGCCATATGATACATATAATTCCATATGATACTATAGGATTCTATATAATACTGATCATTATACATTTTCCAAACCAATAGAAGGCACAACACCAAGAGTGAACCCTAATGTAGATTCTGGCGTTTGGTGTGTCAGTGTAGAATCATTGGTTATAACAAATGTACCACTTCGATGGGGGACACTGATATCAGTGAGAGGCCACGCAGGTGTAGGGGCAAGAGGTATATGGGAAATCTCTGGACATTTCTCTAATTCTGTTATGAATCTAAAACTTCTCTAAAAAATAAAACTCTATTGAAAAAAAGCTCTCCAGCTGTTGGCATACAAAGTCTTGTGCTCAGAGATAATTTTGGTTATCTACCATTATACAACAAACCACCCCCACATTCAGTGGGTCTGTTGGGCTTTCCCCCAATGTTTATGCCTGAGTTTACTTGTGTGGCTAGGTTCAGTTGGAGAGGTGGCTTGGCTGTAGCCATCCATGAAAACCCAGCCACATATCTGGCAGTTAATAGGCGCTGGCTGTTGGCCAAGGCATCTTGGTTTTCCCCAACGTGGCCTCTTACCCTCCAGTATGCTAGACTGGCTTCTCTATACAGTGCTCTCCAAGGGATCAAGCCCCAGTGCACAAACACTCATCAGACCTCTGCTGGTACCATGTCTGCCCATGTCCCACTGGCCAGAGCTAGTCTCAAGGCCAAGCCCAGAGTCCACGTGGTGAGGAATGCACAAAGGTGTGGATGACAGAATGCATGATGCATTGGGAGCCTTACTAGAGCAAACCACCACCTAGGACAGCACAGTGGTGACAGTCACCTCAATCTCAGTGGGACCTTCTACTAACTGGCCCAGAGACTTTGCAGGGAACCTTCTGGTAGGGTGACCAACAAACACGTTCATCTGTTTCTTCATTCCTGTTAGATTTTGTTGATCATGTTGGATCCAAGCAGGAAGCTAAACCTTTCAATGACCCCGCATTTGAGGGACAGTTTTAGGAGAAATTGGGACCATTTTGAAGCCAGCCTTTTCCTGGCTATTGTGGCATTATTGGAGACTAGAAAGCAGGCATCTGTGTAGAGAAGGGAAGAGAGAAAATGGAGACCTTTGAGGGTACAAGCAGAGAGAGGTTGGATCCTCCAAGGTTGGGAAGGAAAGTGAGGGCTGCAGGGCCTTTGAACATGGAGGTCTGTGTCTGGCTTCCTATTAGCACCCTGGGAAGATGACAGATGTGGTGGGGATCACCTTATGGTGCTTTGAGGGAAGCCATGTCCACTCCAGTGTGGACACCATGGACGCTCTCTGCACTCCAAGGTTTCCATCCACTTTGCAGTCACTCAACATTGAGGCCCTGCCCACTGTCATCCACCCACCCACCATGGGGAAACTCCCAAGTGTTTGCTTTTTGTGAGACCCCAAGACGTTTGCAAGATCCAGCCTGGGGGAGAGGGAGGCTCATCAATTTCCCCTTCTGGACAGGATGGGGGTGGTGAGTCAGACATAATTGGATTTAAAGGCAAAAATACTAAGTTTAGGGGCTCCTGGGTGGCTCAGTGGGTTAAGCTGCTGCCTCCGGCTCAGGTCATGATCCCAGGTCCTGGGTTCGAGCCCCACATCGGGCTTTCTGCTCAGCAGGGAGCCTGCTTCCTCCTCTCTCTCTGCCTGCCTCTCTGCCTACTTGTGATTTCTCTCTGTCAAATAAATAAATAAAATCTTTTAAAAAAAAATACTAAGTTTAGTTTTTGCACTCTTAAATTTGGGGGCTGGGGTCCCTTTGCTGCAGTCCTTTCTTGCCCACTATGTTGGAAAAATATCGAAAAATGTGCTAGAAAATATCGAAAAATGACCTCTAGACTACACGTCTTTCTTCCCCTCCTGGGGCCCCATGCACAGGGCATGGCTGTGGCCTATAGCTTGTCCATCCACGCCCTCCCTGCACACACCTCACCATCTCTGCGGATGCCTGGTTTCCTCCTTCCACGTCTTCACTGTGTTTTTTCATTCATCCCACAGATCCCTCTGTTGGCTGTATCTCTTGCCAAACACTGGCTGAAAAAAGAAAGGAAAAGGAAAACACAGGTGGGGTATAGAGAGGGCTGCACTCTGGGGTCTGGATCCAGGGCTGGCCTTGTGCAGCTCAAGCGGGCCGTGAGTGAGAGGAGCTCATCTGAGTCTGACACTTGGCGACAGCGTTGAGCGTCTATGCAGCGCCTGTCTGCTGGGCGCTGGCTTGTTTCCGGAGGGCATCTTGGTGTGAATTCTTATCAAAAGAAAAAAAAAACCCACATTGAACTGGGCCACTGGAGTGTGTGAAAGCACATTTCTGTGTTGAGAAACTGGATCCAGTAGGCCAATTTCCTAAGGAAAAATGAGCCACAGTGAAGCCAAGCAGTATAGACAGAGTCCTGGGGAGGGGACTGCCCATCTTGTCTGGGAGCCCATGTGCTATTTTATCCCCATTTGACTGATGACTTTTGAATGTGTGTGTGTGTTGTTAAAGTAACTAAACAGGAAACCCACTGGGGTGAGGGGCTCTAATGCCTTAGTAGTCTATGCAAGCAAACCAAATCCTAAATCCAAAAGGTAAACCTTAAGACAAACCAATCACAAACGGCCAATGAGGCTTTCTCTAGGGAGGCAATTGCTTAAAGCTATCACCAAATAATTGCTTTCCTTTGCTTCAGCATCTTCTCTAGAAAAACCCTGGCCCCTGACTCCTGTTGCTGGAGTGGTGCTGATCATCTCTGATTCGGTGGGGGCTGCTTCCTATCAGACAAATGAATTCTTAGGTTCAAATAAACTCCTAGAATATTTCATGTGCCTCAGTTTACCTTTTGACAGTGTGTGTGCATGTGAGTGTGTTTGTGTGTGAGAGAGAGAACAAGACAAGGAAGGGAGGGAGGAGGGGGGGAAGAAAACTGGAGAAGAAGAAAAGAAACATCTTGAGCGCCCACCTCCTTCTGGGCGCCGGGAAAGGATACTCCCTCCTGAGGTTGGTCCTGATCCCAACAGACCTAGACTACACCTCTATGACCAGCTCAGTAGAGTCAACCCCTCCCCACGTTCTGCCCAGACTATCAGGCCACCTGTCATTTTGATGCTAGTCATTTTCAGATCCCTGTTCCCTTCAATCCCTCTGGCTCCATGAGCCTAACTTGGCCCGGGCATATAAAGCCTAACTTGGCCTGGGACATATAAAGATGGAATGAATGAATGAATGAGTGAATGAATGAATGAGTGCTAGCAGAATTAAGAAAAACATCTAGAATTTGAAAAGATATAGATGATTTTGGAGAAAAAAGGAATGGTGTGCTTGGTGGTAGCCTCGGGGGCTGGGATAGCCCCACACTCACTGCCCGAATGAGCACTCAGCCGGATAAAGAGGGATCATGGGGTGCAGGGGGCCCGATGAGAATGGAGGCTGGACGAGATAGGACCCCTGAACTCAGGCTTTAAGAAGTGCCCCCACAGCTCTCTGCTCAGCGGGGAGCCTGTTTCCCCCTCTCTCTGCCTGCCTCTCTGCCTACTTGTGATCTCTGTCAAATAAATAAATAAAATCTTAGGGGGGAAAAAAAAAGAAGTGCCCCCACCCCTGGCAAGTGACTGCTGCTGAGGAAAGGGGAGACTGACTTCCTGGGTGGTCTCCAACCCATCCCGCTTTTTTTTTTTTTAAGGACTTTATTTATTTATTTGACAGATAGAGAGAGAGAGATCTCAAGTAGGCAGTGAGGCAGGCAGAGAGAGTGGGGGAAGCAGGCTCCTCGCTGAGCAGAGAGCCCGATGCGGGACTCAATCCCAGGACCCTGAGACCATGACCTGAGGTGAAGACAGAGGCTTTAAGCCACTGAGCCACCCAGGCGTCCCCCATCCCGCTTTCTTTTTTTTTTTTTTTTTTTTTTTTTTTGGTGCAAAATGGTGGTTTATTAAAGCACGGGGACAGGACCCGTGAGCAGGAAGAGATGCTCCCCATCCTTGCTTTTTAAAAGTGGTCCGAATCCCTCTCTTCAAGTCAGTGGAGTAAACCGATAATTAAGCAATTAAGCATCAAAGGGAGGTTCTTACAGCCCTGGCGCTTGTTCAGAAAACCAGTGAAGAAATTACAATGGAGATAAAGGACAATTGATCTGGGTCTTCCTTTCAAAGGATGTGTGGGCCCCAGGGGGCTGGGGTGTGGAGTGGGGGGGGTGTCCCTGGGTCTCCCAGGAGCCCCGCTTCTGAGAGCCAGCATCTCCCCTGCCCCACGCACCTGCCACTTCATGCCAGGCAGGGATGGGTAGGGCCCTCCCAGATTGGGGTCTGAACCCTTCTGGCTGTCCCCTGCGCCACGCTGGCTGCACCAGAAAGCCTGGCCCCTCTTCCTGGCATGTCGGTTGTCCTCAAACTATCGAGATTAGGGATGCTTACATAGATCAATAGTTAAATAATTTAAAACGTCATTTTTCATCGGAAATAAACATCTCTTCATGAAAAGCGTTCTGTGCCAGGCACTTTTCCCAGCACGGCGAATACAGCAGGGCCTGAAACTAACAGAATTCTTGGCCACGTGGAGCTTTTATTTTAGTTGAAGGAGACAGATAATAAACAAGTGAATAAGGAAAGTATCCAGGATGTCAGGGTGTGATAAGTGAGCGTAAAGCAGAAAAACAGAGGGGGAGAGGGAGACAGGTGGATGTTGTGGGGTGTGATTTTAAATAGGACGGTAAGGGAGACAATAAAATGATATGAAAACAACTTTACAAAGATCCCATTGTGCATCCGTGACTCAAGCCAAGCCCCATCCCTCCCAGCTAGCATCCTCTGGATGTCTAAGCTCCTGGACGGTCTCCTCACTGGTTTCTCCGACTTCAGTTTTCCCCTTCCAGTCTGTCCAGCATTCTCCAGCCAGAATGGCTTTGACATCAAATCAGACCAGATAACTTCTCTGCATAAAAATCCAAGATGATTTCCATTCATCAGAGCTGAAGTCTCAGGTGCCTACGGACGTGAGGCAGGGAAGGTAGGGCCTGCGTCAAACTGAAGAAGATCTGGGGTCTTAAGGGACCACATCTTCTCAGCTCTAGTCAGTAGCTATGAAGAAATACAGATCCAGTATTGCCAGATTTTGATTTTTTTTTTTTAAATGAGAGCTGAAATCTTGATACATATGTGAAATCTTACTTTTAAATGTTGGCAGCCAATTAAAAAAATTTTTAAACACTAATGGTTTCAGCAAAATATGTCTCGGGGCCAATTCTGGGCTCCTGGGGCCACATGTTTGTAAATTCTGGTAGAGGGTAAAATCTGGCCCCTGTCAAAGTACTCAGAAGCTGCACAAACTTACCCTCCCAGTTTCCTCGGCCCCTGACCCCACTTCCCCCAAACACACACAACACTCATAGTGTGGCTATAGTAAAGTGAGAATCGTTTCCCAGGTGAAACACCCTCTCTCATACCTCTGGGCTATTTTTCTTTCTATGTAGAATGGCAAACTCCTATTCATAATATAAGACCCAGCTCAAAGTCACCTTCTTCGTAAATCCTTCCATTATGCTCCAGACAGTGACCATTCCTCCTTCCTCAGAACTTTCATGGCATTAGGCATATGTGTTTGCTGCTAGATACACAAATTGAATGGTAAATCCTTGACATGTCTGCTTTCTCTAACTTTGTGATTTTCTTGAAGCAGAGACTGCTTTTTACATTCTAAGAAAAGATACTCAGCAGATGGATGGAAGGGCAGAAAAGCATATGGTTAGGAACTCAGACTCTGGACACAGAAAGATCCTGCTAAAATCTTAGCCCCACCCTTTCCACGTCCATGATGACTCTGCTTATCTGTAAAAGGGGTACAATGCTTTAAAAGAGCTTATTCCTGTAAAATGCCTGGCACAGAGTCAGCTCTCCATAAATGCTCAGAAAATATCAAAAGGAAGAGAAATCGATTTCTAAGTGTGGGTATGGAAGAGTGGCTTTCAAAGGTCTCTTTCAAGGTCCGCCCTAAATGAAGACAGAACTCCACGTTGCATGGAACCCAGGGGACACATGTTAATTCTATAGTGGAGCTGGAATCCCAGGGGGATGAATCCCAGGCACCATTCGGTCCCCTCTTTTTCTACCAGACTTCATGGTCCTTGTCTCAGACCCCTTCCCACTTCTCTGCCAGAGCACAATATTTCAGTAGTTTTAAACAGGCTTCTTTGTAAAACTGGGATCCTCTGTTCTATGAGTAACACTAATAACACAAACTTCTGAGTCTTAACATTTCTAAATGTTGATGCTGGTCTCTGATCCCGGCAACAATCCCTTGAAATAATGAGGGCTGGGTTTTCATATATCTGTTCTAAAGACGAGGAACCCAGGGCCCAGAAAGTATAAATGAGTGTCCTATAATCATCCAGCCAAGTTCAGTGGTGGAAGTGACTGGAGAATGCCATCGACATCCTCTGGCTTTCCGCCTATTTTCCATATCATGGCGGGTCTTACGTGGCCCTTACCTCTACTTCCTTCCTTTGACAAATGCGACTGGACATTGGCACAACTGTGGGTGAGAACACAATATCCCTGTCCCCATGGAGCTCAGGTCAATGTCAAAGGCAGCTGGATGGACTTCTGAGCCTGCTGTCCCGATCACTGAACCAATGGGTGAATTCACGAGAGAATTCAACTTATACTTCCTGAGCATGACTTGCCTTGGGAGTGGCAGGATAGATATTGGTGATGTAGATGCTTTGGGAATGTGTTGGTTTTCCTAGGGCCACCCTAACAAATCACCACAAATTTGGCAGCTTAAGTCAAATGAAGAATATTTCCTCGTAATTCAAGAGGTCCAAGGTCCAAACTCAAGGTGTTGTCTGGGTTGAAGGATAATCTACCCCCTATCCTGACCTGCACCCCCACCCCCGTCCCATGCCTCTCTCTCCCAGCTTCTGGTGGCTGCTGGTGTTCCTTGGCTTGTGGACACACCATTCCCACGGTGTGGGGCAGGGTGTTGAAATTACATCAGGAAAGATCATACTTCGTATCCTTGGTACAACAGGTCAGTGTTTACCTGTGGAGGCTTTGCATAATACCCTACGGGGGTGATGAGAGAGCCAGGACCAGACTTCTGGACATGGAGCACCTCCAAGTTGAAATCAAGTTCTCCTGACAATGAGAGAAGCCAAGCAGGACCCAGGGATCAATGCGGATGGATGTTATTTTTTTCCAAGATAATCGTACACTCCAAAGGAAAGCAGAGAGTGGACACCAGCCAGCCTTGGATGGCAGCCTCTGGAAATCATCCTACTGGAAATATCTCCATGAACCTCCATGACCTTCCTCCACTGGAAGGTAAGTAAGTCACATGACCTTTGTGGGAAACTAACTTCAGGAAGCTCAGACAGGTCGAACCCACTGCGTTCTAGACCCTGAACCTTCTTTTCTAGAAAAGTGGGTTGCACAGAGGTGACGAAAGCCAGGTTTGAAATCCAGCTATCAGACCTGCCACTTAAAGTTGGCCTTGGAAAGTTTACTCCCCCACCCCTCCCTGAGCCAAGGTCTCCTTGAGTGTGATATGATGAGTTATGGTAATACCTATTTAACAGGATTATTATGGTCATAATTAAATGAGAAAAATCAATGTATAGTTCTTAGCATAGTGTCTGCCTGGTGGAAATCTTCAATATATTTTAGCTATTTATTGTTTTTAATTCAGTTCCCATTTTCTTATGAAGGACTTTTCCTTTTTATGGCCCTGATAGGGTTCTCTGTCCTGCTATCCCAGAAATAAGTCTTGAGAGGTTGACATTAGGGTTCTGCTTAGTTGGTTTTGCTTTCTGTTTATCCAAGCAAAGTGTCCTTATATAACCACGCTGGTATGGGCTCTTAGCTTTTAAAATAATGACTACATGTTTAAAACCCTGCCTACTCATTATAAGTAATTCCAATGGTACCAAAGTAGGAAGAAGGAAGTAAAAGAAATCCCTCGGAGTCTTCATACCTAAAAATAGCCATCGTGAACATGGAGTGTGTCTCATTCCAGACAGCTCTCCAGCAGATACCCGGAAAGACAGACAGACAGAGGAACTGTAATCAATACAGTTATAATACGTTTGCTATTGAACCGAAGAGTGCCTAAATCAGAAGTTCCTGAAATTGACAGAAAGAAACACAAATAAAGTGAAACTGAAGGACCACGAAATGTATCATTCCTTTTAAAAACCCTCTATGGAGAAAGAAAATATATATTGGCAGAGGTAGGAATCAATGCTACTTTTAACTTCCTATCTTAATTTTGGACGGTGTGGCTGGACACCCGCTAAGGAAGATGACAGAGCGTTGGCATCAGCATCCCCCACCCCGTGTCCAAACCTGTTGCGTTTTTAAATGACATCTTTAGTCTTGCCTGGTGAACACATATCTGTTTGTGCTTTGTTCTGGGCCACTCTAGCCCAGGCTGTGGAGTCTAGAATCTGTAACTCAATAGACCGAGAATTCGAGAATTTGCATGGTTACATAGCAAAGCTCCTCCCTCTCTCATTCTTGGTTGTCTCTTCATGGCAACATGGTGACTATGACACCATTATCTTCAATGAGCTGAGGAGGCCTATCATTTCTGATCTATCTCACCCTAAGTATGAAGAACGTTTGCCCTGTTTCATTTATGCCGAGTGACAGGAAGGAAGGTTCTAGAATTCTAGTTCCTTCTCCTCAAGTCCCTATGAACGTTGCTCCATTTTCTTGCTGATGTTTAATGCCGTGGTGGAGAAGTTTGAAGCCACCTCGATTTTTTCCATTGTCCGTGGCATGCCCTTCTCCTGGAAGAGAATATGCACTTCCATTCTGCACATTGCTTTTTCCTTCTGGTTTCAAGAAATTGTCCCTTGAATATATTGGCCTTTCTTTTCTTTTTGTATTTGTTGAGTTTCCTACTCCAGGGATGTTCGTGGTCTTAACGTTGGCTTACTGCGTCCTCCCTCTTTCCTTACTCCTTGCCTTAAATGCTTTAATCTCATGGTCTTATTTCTTTATTTTAAATGCAATTATGTCAAGACTTGCTTCTATGTTAGTAAATCAATTTTCAGCTCAGACTATTTTATTCTTTGATGCTTCTCAATTACCAATTCTAAGTGAATATTATTTGGTCTCAATTTGTCTTCTCAGCATTGTGTTCCTCCCCAGATGCATTATTCTTTGGAAACCTCATTTTGTCATTGAATTCCCGTTTGGTCGACGTCATGTTCTGGTGAGATTCTTTGCTATGAATAATCGGGCAGTGTTTCCTCCTGTTCCTTCTGGCATTTTCTTCCAGGCAGGTTTCCTCATCTCCAGTGCCCATCTCGCGCTTCTTCCCATCTCCTCCCTTCCCCCAAAATAGGTCTGCGGTGTTGTTACCATTTTCTGGTTTTGTTCTCATTTTCCACTTGCTACGAGAGAGTAAGGCTGAAATTTCCCTCTTGCCAGACCTTCCAAAGAACAGTCTGAGGGCTGGAATTTTGTGGGGCAGGGTGAGGTGGGCTGGCAGGTGGAGGGCAGGTGGAGGTAAGGGCTTTCCCAGAACAACCAGACTTTATTCTCTTCCTGGAGGTCATCCCTTACCCTCTGCCAGTACCCACACTCTACCCAGGAGCTATCTTGGAGGGTAGCCCCCTTCCTTCAAATTTTTCCCTAGTTCAAAAGGGCGATGTGACTCTTTGTCCCCATCAAAAGTATCACTGCATGTTTTTTTTTTAAGATTTTATTTATTTATTTGACAGAGTGAGATCACAAGTAGGCAGAGAGGCAGGCAGAGAGAGAGAGGAGGAAGCAGACTCCCTGCCAAGCAGAGAGCCCGATGTGGGACTTGATCCCAGGACCCGGAGATCATGACCTGAGCCGAAGGCAGAGACTTAACCCACTGAGCCACCCAGATGCCCCTCACTGTGTGTTTTTGCTTCTCTCATTTCACTTGCCTCTCTCCCTAGCAACCTAGGTCACTTGCCTGATGGCCAGAGCAGGAACAGACCTCCCCCACCTCTGTCCACTCATCTCACTGCTTTGGAAACATTCCTGAGGATACATGGCTTTCCGTGACCTCGCCAGAACCCCACTGGGGCGAGAAGTCAGGAGTCATCCTGCTCTAAAAGTTTTCTTTCTTTACTTGGTGAAGCATTCGTATGTTTCAGTATTCTGAAAGTCTGCTTCTCTTCGTTCTTCTTGATGACCTTTCCGATTATTTTTAATGTTGTTTATTTATTCCATTAGTACTGAGGGAGGGAGACTCTGCAATCATTTTATGTTTTTCCTTTTTATCCAGAAGATCCTTTAATAAGGATTTTGTATTTCAAGTAAAAGGTGATCAAAGCTTACTGTAGTTAAAAATGCATGGCTGGAAGTCCCAGAAAAGTCAAAATACTCTTAAAAATAAGAACATAATTGGAAGATCACACCACATGATTTCTGGATTTACCAGAAAACTACAGTAATCAAGACAGTGTGGCGTTATTGACAAGAACAGGCATATAGATAGAAGAACAGGATAGAGTCTAGAAATAGACCCACCCTTTATGTCAAAAAACACAGAGACAGCCCAAAGGCAGGAGGAGGGGTTTGATTTTTTTTTTTCTTTTCTGAATAACAGGGTATGGCATTTATCAGAAGTCTGGTCCTTTGGTTGCTGGTCTATGTTGTCATACTTAACTCATTCTCCTGTGGAGGGGTATTTTATTTGTTTCCAATTTGGGGCTGTTCTGAATAAAGTAGTTAAGAACATTCTGGTATAACTAAGTAAATAAGATTTTATGAAGGAGTTTTTTGTTGTTGTTGTTGTTTTTTAAATAGGACTGAACTTGGAAGTTGGAACTGGAATTGAGAGGATATCACTTACCCTTTTGGCCTATGATGTTCTCTTAGGCTGTAATATACATCTGGTGTAGAATATTCTGTGCCTCTTCTCCACTGTGCTTATTCACCCTGGTTCCCTGCAAATTCCAGGCCACCTGCTCCCCTCGTGAGCCCAACTTTTCTACCTGGGGGCAGGAGAGAACCATGGTCAGAAACAGGGCCTGGATTATCTGGATCTTATTTTTTTTTTAAGATTTATTTATTGATTTGACAGACAGAGATTACAAGTAGACAGAGAGACAGGCAGACAGTGAGGGGGAAGCAGGCTCCCTGCTGAGCAGAGAGCCCAACATGGGGCTCGATCCCAGGACCCTGGGATCATAACCTGAGCCAAAGGCAGACGCTTAACCCACTGAGCCACCCAGGTGCCCCAGGATTATCTGGATCTTAATCCCAGCGCACCACTCCCTAGTGGTGAAACCCTTGGCAAGTTCCTAACTCATCTGAGCTTCATCTCCCTGCATTTCCAGGGCCTGTTGAAGGGTTAGGTGAATGAACACACATGAAGGTAGAGCAATGTCTGGTACATAGTAAGCACCTATTGTTTACCTAGCGTTGTACGACTGGAACCCTGAGCACTGACTGTCCATCCAGAGATATCTCCCGGGGCCATATTATCCTTGGCGCAGTGGTGCAAAGTGGGGGCGGGGGAGTCCCTTTGTGCTCAGTGGAGCTGATGTCATTGCTGGACAGAGTCGGTGGCCTCCTGCTGTGACTTCAACTCACCCTCAGCCATGGTGAGGTAGGTCCTTCATGACTCCTTGAATAGGGACTTCATGGGCTTCATCGTTTATGTGGGGTTGGGTCTCTTCTCAGTGTCCCCTTCTGGTTTTCTAGGATTCCTTTGCTCTGAACACTGATTCAAGGTATTAATTCACTTGACTGTAGCTCTCAATTTCTGATATATGCATGAATCAAACCATCATGTTGTACACCTAAAATATATACAGATCTCAGTGTTTTTAAAAAATGGACTTAGGAACCCCGAGGGGAGAGGGCTAGCTGATCTTAAAGTTCTGCTCCAGTGGACTGGACAGCCAGCCTGCTCGTTATGTCACACCTTGAAATCTGGTCTCCTTGATCTCCTACTTGCTCAACCCTCAAGTCATCCTGAAATGCCACCTGGATTGGCTGGGATCGTGGCACTGTAGGTCACTGATGCATGGCCTTTCTCCTCAATCCCAGCCTGCTTTGGGTCAGTCTTTATCTCTTCACTCACTCCATGCCATGCCCACTGGATTGGCCCTTCATGGCAGTGAAGGGTCACATTGGTGTTCAGCAGGTCCATATGTATACTACTTCACCCCTCCTCCTGAGGGTGACCCATACTTCTCAGCCCCTGGATTTGACTGCTTTGGCCAAAGGGATATCAGCAGGCATGATGTAAGTGGGAGCCTTAGTGTGATTACAAGGGTTGGCTTGGCTCTGGAGATCCTGGGATAACCGTGAGAAGAACGCACACTGAGTAGTCACCACCCTCTCAGCCTGGATCAAAGAACAGAGCAGACCAGAACCCAGTGTGTGGTCTGGAACCAAGGCCAGCCAACCTGCAGCCTAATGGAGTTCTCGGATGCATCCTTTGTGGACAGAACCCAAATCTATGAAGATAAATGCTTGTGGCTGTAAAACATTGAGCTTTGAGATGGTTTGTTACATAGCATTATTGTATCAATGGCTGACTGATACATGGGACTTAGACACTAATGCATTAACTTTGTCCCAACGGCCATGTCTATGATAGACCTTGTGGATTACTCTTTCCTGGTCCCAATCTCAGCCCCATTCCTACCCATGAACCCATGTGGCCAGTGTCTCAGACTGCCTCATCCCACCGCAGCCAGTCTACTGGGTGACCAAAAAAAGATATCAACAACGCAATCCCGCAGAAGTAAGCAAACATCCCGTAACATAAGTATGAGGACAAAGGTATAAAAATCTACATCTAAGTGAAAGTTCAGGCATGAACCCTCTGTCAGGAGACACAGGGAGAGGCTTTAGTTGAAAAGACTTGAAGTCTGCTTATGCAATATTCTCATGCCTTTTGGAGGTAGACGTATAATTATTTCATTATGTTTTCCTGTGAAGTGTGAAAACTCTCTTTACCAATCCTCTTAAATTAGTTAAATATAATATTCAGCAAGACAGGAGACAGAGCAATGTTAATTGAAAGTGGAGAGGTGTTTATAGGTTGATACGGTGCAGCCAACTGTGACTCAAATTAATGTTTGGGGGTTCCTGCACCTGGCTGATACCCTCAAGTTTATTCTCTATTTCCAATAGCAGTTCCCGCCACCCAGAGAGTCTTGCTGCACGTGTCACAATTCCAACATGCCTTGGAGGAGATTTCTTTGAATTGGGTCAAAGAAGATGCAATTTTAATTACATTGTGTTTGTAAGATTCTGCCTGATGAGTTGTTAAGGACATTGGGAGAATTTTTCAAAAATTCATCTCACTCTGTACAGGTTGTTGATAAGATTGTCACTGAGCCTGTCCCTCGTCTTACCTCTGAGTCTATCAGCCTTGGGATTGCTCTGTCATCTGTACCAGACCATAGTCAGACCCTCTGGGATCCGAGTAACACGAAAGTGCAAGATATTGAGAGACAAAGACTGGTCCAAGGGTTTCATTTTATCTCTGTTCTTTATTAAATGGAGTATGAGGTTATTCTCAGCCCTGCTTCTGTTTGACAGATGGTTCTTCAACTGTATGACCATTCCTAAATTCCATTATTAACTTGTTTAAGGGGGCAAATGTCAGTGCTATAACCTGTGAGCCCCTGCTGAGCCTCCCCAACTGCCTGTGACCAGCTGTCCATACCTGAAGAGTGAGCACAAGTGCTTTGGATCCCTTTCTTTACTTCCCTCAGGCCAGAACTGTGGTTCCATGCTGGCACCCAATCCCATTCGCCCTTGTTTGTTTGGAACACCTGCGGTATGTTTGTAGCTATTTTTTTATGGAACAGTCTGGCAAGTCTGGCCAACAACAACAACAACAAAACATTTAACAGGAAATGGAGAAACGATTGTGTTTCCTTGCCTTTGTTAGATATTTAGCCTGTATTTTGAAAGGGAAGCTGAGAGAGTAGTGTAGCTTGCTTAGGAACCATAGGTAATAATAATCATTATTAATACCATTTATTTCCCATAAAGAAGAAAAATTGGGGGTCCCTGGGGGACTCAGTCGGTTAAGTGTCACACAAGGCCCGGTCTCAATCCCTGGCCCCATCCTTACTGCTCCAGCCATTCTCTGGGTTGTCAGGTCCAAGGTTGTGTTGAGATTGTACGTGCCTAGTCCCACTTTGGCTCCCAACTAGATTTTCTGCATCTTAAGGCTCAGGGACCCACCCCTGGATTCCTGTAATTCATTGAGAAGTTTGGTTCTTCATAAAAAGATGTTTCCCTGCAGAAGCCAGGGAGAGGGATGGAGAATCTCAAGCAGACTCCCTGCTGAGCTCAGAGTCCAATGCACGGGTCCATCCCCGTGACCCTGAGATCATGACCTGAGCTGAAATCAAGAGTTGGACCCTTCACCAACTAAGCCACCCAGGCACCCTACCTCCTTAATTTTTTAAAATTGAAGCATAATTGACATACAATATTATACTATTCTCAGGTGAACAACAGAGAGATTTAACGATTCTGTTCACCACATAATCCTCTCACCATGCTAAGTGTAGTCACCATCTGTCGCCATACAAAATTATTACAATATCATTGACTGTACTTCCTATGCTGTACTTTTCATCCCCATGACTTCTTTCTTTTTTTTTTTTAAAGATTTTATTTATTTATTTGAGAGAGAAACAGTGAGAGAGAGCATGAGCGAGGAGAAGGTCAGAGAGAGAAGCAGACTCCCCGAGGAGCCGGGAGCCCAATGCGGGACTCGATCCTGGGACTCCAGGATCATGACCTGAGCCGAAGGCAGTTGTCCAACCAACTGAGCCACCCAGGCGTCCCCCCATGACTTATTTCTTATTATCATTGGACATTTGAAAAAGAGAAAGGCAGGCAGAGGACCTGAATCAACATATTCCCAAAGAAGACATCCAGATGGCCAAAGGACTTGTGAAAAGAGGTCCCACATCCCTCAGCATCAGGGAAAGGCGAATCAAAACCACAGTGAGATATCACCTCACACCAGTGAGTATGGCTAAAATAAAAAGCACAAGAGACAACAAGCATTGGGGTGGATGTGGAGAAGAGGGAACTTGTACTGTTGGTGGGAATGCAGACTGGGACAGCCCTCTGGAAAACAGCATGGAGTTTCCTCAAAAAATTAAAAATGGAACTACCCTATGATCCAGGAAATCCACTGCTGGGTGTTTACCCAAAGAAAAGAAAAAATTCTAACTCAGAAAGAGGTATGCACCCTTGTGTTTATTGCAGCATTGTTTACAAGACCCACAACATGGAAACAACCCATCAAATGGAAGCATTCCATTGATGGAAGTGCCCATTGGTGGATGCATAAAGAAGATGTGGTGGGTATATACTGGATTATTAATCAGCTGTAAAAAAGAAGGAAATCTTGTCGTTTGGGAGAACATGGCTGGATTTAAAGGGTAGTATGCTAAGTAAATAAGTCAGACAGAAAAAGACAAATACTATATGATTTCATTTATATGTGGAATGTAAAACACAGAAAAAGGGAATAAACAAACTGAAACAGACCCAGATCAGAGAACAAATGAGTGATTGCCTGGGGAGTGGAGGGATGGGTGAAATAGGTGAAGGAGGTGAAGAGGTAGAGACTTGCCGAAGACTTCTGTCATCGCCCAACCAAAAGTAGCCCCCCATTGCCCTATTTTATTTTATTGATTTTATAACTGTATAGACTCTTGGTTTTTATGAATTAATGTATTTTCTTGCTTTGGCTTCACTGGAATAAAAACTCCATGAGGGTCTATTAGGTCTTGTTCGCTGCTCTCTCCCAAATACTTGGAAGGGGTTGGCACATAGCAGGCGTTCAATAAAAATTGTTGAAATAAGGAATTGATGGCTGGATGATCTTGGATTCCTCTCATATGGATCATTTCCAAATCATCTCCGCTACAAATAGAAGTATCGTTTTCTTTCGTCTGTGCCAAAATCTCTGTTTCCTTCTACTTCCCATGGTCTACCGCTCTATTTTACTTTGATTGTATCTTTCTGGAAAACCCAATTCGTCGATGCTTCATGTTAGAATGAGCCCCCAGAACCAGTATACATATTTCAGGGTTGACCCAATGAGGATTACTGGATAGTTGGCTGAGAGATTCTGACTGGGGAAATGAGATAAGATGGGTGAATGTCAATAAGGAGAAAAACTAGGGGCAAACAAAGAAAGTCTAGAAAGGCCTTGAAATGAAAGCTAATGTAGGAAGGCTTCACCTAGCAGGTGCTTTAAATAGGCCATTGGTAGGTAAATCATGCTAAAATGTATGGATCTGAGACAGTGAGGTGTCTGCAACTGGTTCTGGCCAGTGGCCAAAGGAAGGAGAAGGTTGGACTGTCATGGTGTCTTCCAGTGGACTGCAGGAACCCTACTGTTTACAATTAACTTAAAAGCAAATTTCCCATTTATAGAGCTAAAAGCATAGAGATCCTTTCTTATCCATAAGCCAGTCCCAAAGCCTTATTAAAACTTCTCCCTCATTCCCCAAACTAATTTCTCTTGATTCAAGAGTCTTCAGTGGTGGAGCGTAGCCAGCTCTCCTTTGGAAAACCCACTTTGCACAAGTGAATGAATCAGGCTGCTTTGCCCTTGGAGAAAGAAGGAGGTCACCTAACTTTTTCTCTGTTGATTTCTCTCTCCATCCTAGAGTGCCCAGTGACCTGGGAGGGGAATGGTGCTCCCTTCACTGACCTGGGACTCTCAGGTGCTGCCTTGTGGGTGAGGGATGCTCTCGTCCTCAGCAGAGCAGCCATTGTAAAGAGCTGTCCCACAGTTTGGCCAACACTTCCCCAATTTCACCCTTGAGTTCTTTCAAAACACTTGGGTGGGTGCCACCCCCATCTGCTATTTATCTCTATCTAGTTTGTGCCTTTCTTCAGATCAGATCTAGTGCCTCAAATCCATGTGCCCTGAGAGAAGATGAGGCAGGAAATGTCTCTAGCACCTTTCTAGCTCCTCCCATACAATGTCAAAGGTTCTCAAGGTCACCAAGGAGAGAAAGTTTGCAACAACAAGGTTCAGAATTCCCCTGCATCGACTTTTCGTCCTCGTGCATTCAGAGAACGCCCTGGAAGCTGTTCCTGGCTTCCTCACATTCCCTTTTGGGCTACCTAATGCTGGGTGGGACCTTGGCTATTGCCCAAATACAAAGGAAAATGCTTTTTCCTCTCCAATAACTCACCTCTGGCTCTGTGGATACACTGGCAGTGGTGGTGGTGGGAAGTTCCAAAATTCTTTTAAAAATCATCTCCAACTTCCAAGATTTGAGGCCCTAGTCCTAATATTTTGCTCATAAATTCTGTCTCCATTGGGACCTGGGTAGAACAAATAGGGAGCCTTTAACAGGATTGGAGGACAGAGGGGTAACCCAAGTCATGAATAGACATAGAAAGTGGGAACTTGAGATTATAGAATGGAACCAATTGGGAGAGCAGTAAATCCCTATTCTTTCAATTTCATCAGCTCCCGGGGTGAACTTTATGGCAATTTCCATGATCAAGAGGGAGAGGGGTTGAAGATGATAGCTGGACTTTAGCACCCTATGTGGCATGCGCTAAGCATTTTAAACATGCCTTGAAGTTCCCACATGTGATATAAGCAGGTCTACGCAATCCATGCCCAGCCTTCATTTCCAGTTTTATCCTCTTCATTTCACCCTTCCTTCACCCTGAAATGCATCTACACTGAACTTCTGTGAACTTGAAATGGTCCATGCAGCTCTCCCGGTGCACACAGGGCACTGCCTCTACCCCGGGTCCTGCAGACTCACACTCATCTGTCAGGATTCAGCCCTGTGGAGACAGCCCCTGTCCCTTCCCGCTGTGTCTCCCCAGTTCTCACAAGACCATCCCATATAGTACTTCGTGTGTTAGATTAGAATGACGTATTTACATAGAATTGTCACTCCACAAGGGAGTTACAGGCCTAGAGGCTTTGATGTTGGACAGAGAGGAGGAATTTCCCTTATGGGCTGACTGGCGCTGATCTCTTGCCCCTGCCTTCCCCAGCTTGGCCACCTGCATTCTCTTACAGATGCAGCCCTGCCCAGTTCCAGAGCCCATCTGAACAGACAAAGGGTCCCATCTGGAGACAGGCCATCAGATGGAGTCTTGCTACCAAGACTTTGTGGGAGCCCAGGCCTTCTGTACATCCAGGATCACGGCCTCTGCCTACCTGTGTGCCATATCTGTATAGTTGGCTCCTGGTTCCTCATCATGCCTGGAAGAAGTCACCCTTCTTGCAACTTCAGCCCTGCCCCCTCATGATCGGGAGTCATCCTCAGAATGAACTGATATCTCCAAACTGCATCCCCTCTGCCTTCTGGATTTTGAGAATCCCCCAAGGCCTGTCCCCATCATACCCTCAGGGCCCACTTGGATGCCTGTCACCTGTGCACCAAGCAGTCTTGCTGACCCAGACTGAGTATTTGGGGAACCTGAGGGAGCCAAAGGGAAGTTGTTCCAAGGGTGGGTGTGGGAGTCAGGAAGGTCTGGGTTCAAGACTTTAGTATTGGTGGGGCGCCTGGGTGGCTCAGTGGGTTAAAGCCCCTGCCTTCGGCTCAGGTCATGATCCCAGGGTCCTGGGATCGAGCCCTGCATTGGGCTCTCCGCTCTGTGAAGAGCCTGCTTCCTCCTCTCTCTCTGCCTGCTTCTCTGCCTACTTGTGGCCTTCGTCTGTCAAATAAATAAATAAAATCTTAAAAAAAAAAAAGACTTTAGTATTGGTTACTAACTGTGTGGTCTTGGGAAAGCTGAGAACTTTTGCTCCAAGCTCCTCATGTGGAGAATGGGGACAACATCTGTTCAACGGCATAAGTTTGGAGTCATGATTGAATGATGTAGAATGCTTATTACAGTGTCCAACCTGAGCAAGAGGTCAAAATAAGGGGATGATGGTGAAGAGGATGCGGACAAGGATGAGGGTATGCAATGTTAGGGTCTGCCAGGCTCCTTTGGCCACAGTTCCTGGTGGCTTGAGCTTCTCAGCCATGTTGGTTTGCCCATAGCCCTTCTGTCTTTTCCGATGCTCATGCTCTCCCCCTTGGACCATCATTCCTCGCTCAGAACCTGGCTTGTGATACCGCTGGCCTCAGGAGCATCATAGTCTGTGATCCTTCAGGCACAACCTGTCTCCCAGATGGAGGACGTGTGTCCACCATAGCCCAGGGCCGATGGCATCCACAGCTGCGCATGGAGACGGTGTGTGGAGCGGCTCTGATCCAGCAGCCCCACTGACACATCCACGTCTCCCTGTCTATCCAGGGCTACTTCTCCAGTGACACCGCAAGGGAAAATCCAAGGTCAGAGCAACAAACGCAAAATCAATTTCACCTTGGGAGCTAGCGCCTTTACAGAGCAGCTCATTGTCATCGCGCCTGGCTCAGCGCATGGGCTGCTTCCAGGAAGGCTGATCCAGGATCTTTCAGAGGAACAGAACACAACACAGAACACGAGTGCTGGTGTGCCTGTGTGGGGGGTGGGGGAGAGAGGGGATGTTTTTTCTCTCTCTTCTCTCTTGCTGTCTTCCTCCTTCTGTTATTTGTCCTGTTGGTTCTCTCTTCCCTGGTCCTCTCCGATTTTCTTTCCTTTTTTTTTTTTTTTTTAAAGATTTTATTTATTTATTTGGTAGAGATTACAAGTAGTCAGAGAGGCAGGCAGAGAGAGAGAAAGAGAGGAGGAAGCAGGCTCCCCGCTGAGCAGAGAGCCTGATGCGGGGCTCGATCCCAGGACCCTGAGATCATGACCTGAGCCGAAGGCAGAGGCCTCAACCCACTGAGCCACCCAGGCGCCCCCCTCTCTGATTTTCTAACAGAGTCTGTCTGCCTCTCTATTCCCCTCTGTCTTATTTCTGTTCCTTTCTGTTTCCCTTGTCTTGGTCTCTCCACTCTTGCTCTCCATCTCCGGCCCTCTCTGTTCCTTCTGCCTCTCCTCTAGGGTTCTTCCTGTCCCATTCTTGACCTCCCTCTCCCCTTCCTGTCTGTCTCTTGTTTTCCTCTGCTGCCCTCCTCATCGTCCCCCCATCTCAGTCACCATCTGTCTCCACGGGATGCTAGTGGTTTCCCGGTGGACAATTCTCATTCGGTCTGCTTCTCCCTCAAAATGCAGGAACCCTAGGATTCCTTCTGACCAGGCTGGGGGTTCCCCGGGTTGCTCTTCCTGAGGAACTCCTGAGGAACCCTGAGGAACTCCTGCTGTGTGTGAGGTGGGTCTCATGGGTTGGGGAGGTAGGCTTGGCCTTGGGGGAGGGACAGGCAAGACTCAAGAGCACTGGTTGTGTCTGGGGGCTTACAGCCCAGTGGGCCTGCGTATGACTCCTGCTTCCTGCCGGTACCATCTTGAGCAAGTCCCAAGCTATGGAAGCACGTGTCTCCTTACCTGTGAAATGCAGCCAATCATAGTCGCTGCCCTGCAGCCCTCGGACATTTCCAAAATGAGAGTTCCATGAAAGAACACACGAAAAGTTCCCAGAACAGTATCTGAGAGCTGGTAGGTGTTCCATGTGTATTTGTGGGAGGAATGAACGAACGTCAGGCTTCAAGAGGGCCCTGGCACACAGTAAGTCGTTAGCATCAGTTAAGGGAAGTCAACACGAAGTGCTTTGTCACCAGACACAGCCAGACGGGGCAAAGGTAGAAATGGGGTTTCTGCTTCGGTGACCTTGATCTCCTGCTAGCTGGCCTGTAGCCTATGTTCGGCCGAGCAAGGCTGACGCGGGAGACCCAAAATGAAATGTTTCCTGAGACGCAGTGCTTTTCCTCTTACGGTACCCTGAGTGTCAATCTGCTTTCCGAGATTGAATGAACTTTTGCTCCAAGCATGAGGTGGGACCGTGCAGGCTCTGGGATCCGTGGAACCTTTTTAAAAGAGTCGGTTCACCTCTGGCATCTTCATATGCTCATCTGAAAAGCAGGATCATTTGTTGGTTCTCACCTCCCAGGGGTTCCTATTAAATGGCAACGTGCTCCAGTGCAATATTTGCCCATGCACGTGACCCTTATGTTGCTTCCTTTTTTTTTTTTTTTTTTTAAATTTTAGGTTTTCCATTCCATTGGTTGGAGCTATCTATGTGTGCAGGGAAGGAGGTAGTCAACACAGTCAGAGGCTTAACAGAAGACGTTTCCTTGAAGACATTCACTGCCAGGGATCTCCATCAAAATGAAACACGGCTTGAAAGTTAAACGTGTTTTTATATTTATAATATCAAATATATATAAAAATAAGCAATATATATTGCTCATATATAGATAGATATAAGCAATACATTGTTATCACATTAATAAATATTATTTCATTCATTTATTTAAATTGAATAACTTAAATTTGGAATACATATCTTTGTTATATTAATATGTTATAAATAATCATACATTGATATCTTAAATATGTACTATAAGAGTCAAAAAACATATTAAATATTTTATATTTGGTTTATTTATTTATTTTTAAAGATTTTATTTATTTGACAGAGAGAGAGCACAAGTAGGGGGAGCGGCAGGCAGAGGGAGAAGCAGGCTCTGCTGAGCAGGAAGCCTGGTGTGGGACTCGATCCCAGGACGCTAGGATCATGACCTGAGCTGAAGGCAGATGCTTAACCAACCAAGCCACCCAGGCTCCCTGAATATTTTATATTTATACAGTTTTTTATATTACATGTTTTTAAAAATACATTTTATGCATCTCTGTATATTATATAATAATTTTGGTCTGTTTTCATAACTCTTAGGGATTTTGTTTTATTTGGGGGCTAAAAATCTCCTGTAAGAGGAAACCCTGTCTTTCCAAAGGCCACTTCCCTATGAGAAATGGGGTGATGCATTTTTTTAAAGTATTTTATTTATTTATTTTAGAGATAGATTGAAAGACAGAGAGAGGGAGACCGTGCAGAGGGAGGAGCAGAGGGAGAGGGACAAGCAGACTCCATGCCTGAGGCTTGATCCCAGGACCCTGAGATCATGACCTGAGCATGCAGGTGACCCTGGAGGGACACTTTCTAAGGACTCCAATCGTCGTCCCAACAACAGTCTTCTGTGAGAGAAAGTAGTGCAAAGAGAGAAATCAAGTTTTACATCTAGGCCAGACCCAGACAGGCATGCATCCCAGCTGTGTCCTGGAGCTGCCCGGGAGCTAATCTCAGGATTAGAGCCTCCTTCCAGGCCTGCCCCTTTCCTTGACCCCATTAGAAGAAATCAAGTGGATTTAATCTCCCTAGTTTAAGCATGTCTCCCTGTCCTCCTTGGGACTCAGCTTGGGCTCTCAGATAATAAGGGGTCAAAGCTGAGCCCTCACGAGAGGCTCTTGAAACCAGCAGCACAGGGCATGTCCCCATGTCGCAGGCTCATACCTCTGATCTCCTCCCACCTTCTTCATAGGCTCTCAACCCTTTGATGCTTTTACAAAATATTCCCACCCAGATTCCACCTCTTGATTCATATTTCTGGGGGTCTAGAAATTCTCTGCAGATGACGGTAACCCAGACTGAGCAACATAGCTTTAAACAAGCCTTAATTCCAGCCTAGCCCCAGTCCTCACCTAGCCCTAATGCTCTCCGCAGCCCTGTCTTCTGTGACCTTTGGTTCTCCTGCTGTGTGTTCCATCTCCCTTTCCTCCTCCTCTCCCTCCCCTTCTCCTGCCTTCATACTGCTCCCCACTAACCATCTACTCCCTCCTCTCTGCCCCAGGGCTGGCCAGCTTTGGACTGAATCAGTCATTGCCAGCTTTATTTCTTCTATTTGAGCAAAACCTACGACAGAACTTTCAGCTGTCTGGCATGCTCCCACAGGTGGGGCTCCGATTTTGACAAAACTCTCCACAATTTTGTAGTTAAGAAAAACCAAATCTCTGTAATAATACTCAGTCACTGGTTTCTGATGGGACATCAGCTCAGACTCCAAGCAGAGTAGTGTCTGGCCCATGCATCGTTCCTGTTGCCTTGCTCTGTGGCCAAGCCTTCCTCCCCGAGGAGAATATTCCTCACGATGTAGGTGAGAGTGTACTATTTCTTTTTTTTTAAATTTATTCATTATTTAGAGAGGGAGAGAAAGAGAGAGAGAGCATGAACAGGGGGGAGGGACAGAGGGAGAGAGAATCTCAAGCAGATTCTGCATTGAGCATGGAGCCCAATGCAGGGATCAATCTCACGACCCTGAACTCAAGACCTGAGCCAAAATCAAGAGTCAGCTGCTTAACCCACTGAGCCACCCAGGCGCCCTGAGAGCGCACCTCATCTCAGGTTTCCTTGAATCTGCAAGCTCACCTATTTTTTAAAAAATTTTATTTATTTATTTGACAGAGAGAGATCACAAGTAGGCAGAGAGGCAGGCAGAGAGAGAGGGAGGAAGCAGGCTCCCTGCTGAGCAGAGAGCCTGATGCGGGGCTCGATCCAGGATCCTGGGATCATGACCTGAGCCAAAGGCAGAGGCTTAACCCACTGAACCACTCAGGCTCCCTGAGCTCATCTATTTTTGAACAAAAATTTAAAAGGAGATAAATAATTTACAAAATTGGACATTTCATGACTAGGAAAAATTTCCTGGGAGTAACAGTATGAGCTAATATGTCCCAGGCACTCAGCACATGGCAGGTAGCATGAGGAATACGTTCTCCATTGGGAGGGGTGAGTGCATCCCCCAACGACCCCCAGGAAGGGGTGCTCCTGCCCCCCATGTTTGCGCAGAGGAGTAAGCTGAGGTTCAGAGAGAGCAGAGTCTCACCAACAGACAGGGCAGAGTTGGGATCTAAATGCTCATTTCCTAACGCCAACTCCCAAACTCATAACAGCTACACTGTGCACACACTCACGTCACACATCAGAATGGACAACACCAGCAAGTCATGACATCACGGCTGTTATCAGTCCCGCTTCTGCTGAGAAAATGAACCCATAGGAGATATATCCATATTTTTATATAGATATAAAATTCTTTACATAGAGAGAGCTATAGATATAGTTACAGATATATTTTTAGGTATAAAAATATATCTCTATCTATCTTTCTCTCTAGAAAGAGATTTTTTAATAAGATATTGGCTCACATGATGAGGGAGGCTGAGGAAGCCCATGGTCTGTCCTCTGCAGGCTCAAGACCCGGGAATGGGGCTAGTAAAGTTCAAAAGCCTGAGAGCTGGGTTGCTGGTGGGTAGATTCCAGCCCGAGTGTGAGATCTGAGAACCAGAGAGAGCCAAGGGCAGGAGAAGATTGATATTCTGGCTCATGCCATCAGGCAGAGAGCAAATTCAACCTTCCTCTGCCTTTTCGGTCTATTCAACCCTCAGTGGATTGGACCGTGCCCACCCACCTAGGGAAGACCATCTGCTTTACTTAACCCACCAATCAATACCGATCTCTCCTAAAGCAGCCTCACAGATGCCCTCCAAAATCGCGTTTAACGAGCCATCTGGGCAACCCCAGGCCGGTCAGGTTGACACATAAAATTAACCAGCACGGCTTCGGGACGCAGTTTCTCCCATCTCCCCCAGCTCAGGAGTCATCTGTAGAAATGCAGACTGAGTCGGGAGGTGTGGGTGGACCCTCCAAGTCTGAATTTCCAACTGACTCCCAGGCAATGCTGACGGCACTGGTGTATAAACCACATTTTGGGAGACCAGGTTAGGTAACCTGTCTCAGACCACAAGGAGGTGGAGGAGGAGTCTAGGTCCTTGAGAATGATGTTCTCATATAATTCTGAGTTTACCTATGCTGTCATACAAAATTGAAATGAAATTGTTTGCGGGCATCATGCAAGGTCATGAACGACCCTGCTGCTCCAAGAATCTAGGAGATTATGGTCATGGTCTCACGGTTTTCTCCTCTGCTCACCCCACCTCCCCTTCCCTCTCCCTGCCCCAGCGGTGACTCTCACCTGGGCCCCCGTTTGGAGCACACCGTCTGAGGGACCATGGGATGGGTTTCAGGGCTGTAGAGCTGAATGCAGAGATGGCCTGGGCTTTTGCTCCAGACTCTGTCTCTGGTTCCCATTCCCAGTTAATGAGATTCCCGCCAGATGCTTTCTCCCCCTGTCTGTCCTGCATCCCTGTAGCTGTGCTAAGCCCAAGCAAAGCAGGAGCTCCGGGGTCCACCGCCGTGCAGACAGGCAAGAAGGTCAGCGGTGTCCATGGAAAGGAAGACAATGCCTTCCAGGGACATTAATTTTTCAGTTTGTGTATTAGGATGTGTGGCAGTGTGAGGCTGACAGGCTAGATCACAGGCCTCCCATCAGCCTCCTAGCTGAAGGATGGATCCGGCTTTAGCATATAATTGAGTTCCAGCGGGCCTCACCTGCCTGGTCCTCTACGAATCGTGGGCGGGAGGGCAGGAAAGCAATTGCCGTGAATGTGTCCCTCCCCAGCACTCGCTGCGCTCCTTGCAACATCCCTGCCACTTTCTGAGGGGTAGATCATACTATCTCCAGTACAGAGGTAAGAAAACTGAGGTCCGGGTCCATTACGGTCAATGTCTTGCAACCACTGTCATTCATTCAACAAATATGGATGAGAAACTACTTCACCTAGGGGAGTGTTCTGGCCTCCAGGACACCGTAGCCACCCAGGAGGATACCATCTCTGCTTTGTGGGCTCACTTATTCTAGTTGAGACTAAATTGCAATAAGACAATTTATTAAAATCATTCAAGTTGAGGGGGTGCCTGTGTGGCTCAGTGGGTTAAGCGTCTGCCTTCAGCTCAGGTCATGATCCTAGGGTCCTGGGGTCATGATCCTAGCCCCCCTGTCGGGCTCCCTGCTCAGTGGGGAGCCTGCTTCTCCCTCTCCCTCTGCTGTTCCCCCTACTTGTGCTCTCTCTCTCAAATAAATAAAATCTAAAAAAAAAAAAAAAAAGCATTCAAGTTGTGAAGCAAACAATCACGGGCTGATGAGGAAGGTGATAGGCGGAGATTACATTTGACAGAAGGTCCCAGAGAGCCTCTCTGAGAAGTCACTGAGCTGACCAGTAAAGGCTGGGAAGCAGCGGGTGATAAAAACCATGGGAAAGGGGGTGGGGAGAACATTCCAGAGGCTGAGCACACAGGCCTCGAGGAAGGTCCATTGTAGTCAAAGGAGGGAAGCCAGGGATGAGGCTGGAAAATGACAAGGGACAGACCACATGTCCTTGTAGACCACAGTGAGTTTGCATTTACTTTGGCAGAAAACCCATTAGAGTGTGGGATTCCACCCCAGGTCTTGAAGATTTCAAAGACTTGGTTTTTCCCATTATAGCAATGGTTTTCAAAGATATAGTTTCAAAGCAGTAGAACCCTTTTATCAAATGAAAGCTTATGAAGATCCCCCTAAAATGCAAAACAGAGAGGAGATGTGTCAATCTGGCCTGTGGAAGGGTTTGGGGGGATCCCGTCTACTAACTTGGCCTCTTTCCCAAGCCCTGCACTGAGCCCTGAGACTTCATAGCTCATAGGAGGTAAGCAGACTCATTCGTTCACTCCTTCATTTGCTTAATTATTCATTTGACAGGTATTTTTTTTTAAAGATTTTATTTATTTACTTGTCAGAGAGAGAGAGAGAGAGAGAGAGAGATCACAAGTAGGCAGAGAGGCAGGCAGAGACAGAGGGAGAAGCAGGTTCCCTGCCGAGCAAGGAGCCCAATGTGGGACTTGATCCCAGGACGCTGGGATCATGACCTGAGCCAAAGGCAGCCGCTTAACCAACTGAGCCACCCAGGCGTCCCTTGACAGGTATTTATTATCTGAAGCTATCTACCACCAGACTCTTCATCTGAGGTGATACATTGCTATTTATGATGAAGGCAATTTCAATTGGATTTCTACATTTGCAAATTAAATACAGAAAATAGGGTCCAAAATAGAGATTCCCACCCAAAGGGAAGGGACAGAATGATTAGTTCAAGAAGGAAGTCCTGTGAGAGACAGACAAAGAAGAAATGAGGGAAGATAAGGCTTAGGTGTGTAATGGGGACTGAACTTGGGGCCCCAAAAGGTAACTGATTGTGGTCTGATTCATAAGGGAAGGTGAAGCAGAGGCCTATGCCTGAGGTTGGCTGAGAGTCACAGTGCCTCCATGAACACTGCATTCATTCCTTTGACCCATTTTTATTGAGCATCTACTAGACGCCAGGAGCTGTTCTAGGTGCTGAAGATACTGAAGATACTGTTCTAGGTGCTGAAGTGATTGCCAACAAGGCCTTTTCCACACAGAATACTGAGAAGACAAAGAAGATAAAGTTATATAGATGTTAGAAGGTATCAGTGTCATGGAGAAAAATAAAGCAGGAAGAGACAAGTATAATCTATTACAAGATGATCAAGAGAGCCTCACAGAGAAGGTGGCCTTTGAGCTCAGGCTGATGACAGTGAAAGTCTGCCAGCCTCAGAGATTGGGGGAGCCTTTCCAGGCAGAAGGAACAGCAAGTGCAAAGACCCTAAGGAAAGTGCTGGTCTAATATGTCTGAGGACAGCAAAGGAAGACAGAGTGACTAAAGCAGCATGAGGGGCATAGGATAGTAGAAGGTAACATGAGAGGGCAATAGGAAATTCTAAACCATCATGTCAGAGAGGGATGGGTAGCACTAGAGAATTTTAAGAAGAGGAGGGACACAATTTGACTTGTATTTCAATAAGATACTCTGCTGAGGTGCCTGGGTGGCTCAGTTGGTTAGGTGTCTGCCTTCAGCTCAGGTCGTCATCCCACAGTCCTGGGATGGAGCCCCGCATCCGGCTCGCCACTCAGTGATGAGTCTGTTTCTCTCTCTCCCTCTGTGATCTCTCTCACACTCTCTTTCAAATAAATAAATAAATAAATAAATAAATAAATAAATAAATAAAATATAAATAAATAAATAAATCTTTAAAAAAAAAAAAAAGACACTACACTGAAAATAGACTCTAGGGGAGGGAACAAGACCAGAAGCAGGGAACCAAGCCATTTTCACTGACCTCCATGCTGTTTCCCTGCCTGTGCCCTCTGCCTGAAAAGCCCAGGGTTGCCTTCCTTCCTCTCCAAACCCTGCCTTTCTTGGAGATACAGCTCAGATGCCACCTCCTCCAGGAAGTCTTCCATCTTTTCCCTTAGAGAATGCATGTTCTCTTCTTCATCTGAAACCCTGGGACACAATAGCTCTTGCTTATTGAGAAGTCACGATATGCCATCCACAGTTTTGTCTGAATTACATAATCGTCACAACCACTGTATGAGTCACCTAAAGGTGACTTTAAGAGGGGCTGTCACCTGCTCACCTTACTCAGCTGGGAGGAAGAAGCACTTGGGATTCTAGCCAGTTCCTTACCACGCATGCCCATAACAAAATGTGCTGTCCTGCCTTTTTGACCTTTACCTTGATTAATTTTTCATGATGTGGGGACTGGGTCTGAATTCTGTGTGTGTCCCCATGACCTTTCCCAAAGCCTACTTGGTACTAGGCTCTTAAGAAAATATCATTAAAGTAGGTCACACTGAATTAGTGAAACCCACATGTCCAGAACCTGAATCTCTTGGCTACTTTTGACAAGTTTAGTTTATTTTTAAAATTTTTAAAAAATAATAATACTGACCCTAAAGATTATGTCCTTGGTTCCATCCGAATTCTGCTCCCCTGCTTCTTCACCTTTGGGCAAGAGCTCACAATCTAGGTAACACATCTGAGGCCCTTCTGTTCACTTCTGAGGCTTTCTGAATTGAGCAGGAGATAAAAATGGATTTCAGAAAGAAAAACACTCTGCAAAATGAAGGAGAAAATGATGGTCACCTTGAGATAGGTCCTCAGAATGCTTAGTCCTAAAGATTTGCGGGTGGAATTAAAAAGAGACCCTCCACTTTATTTTGACCTTGGGGTCAGGGGACCTGAGTACCAGACAGACTGGGTCCTTAGCACCTTCAGTTTGGGGAGAGAAGGTTCTCTGGAGCTGGTCAGAACACTGCTTGCCAAGGGAGGCCTTTATAGGAGTGGTTTCTACCCCTGAACCACCACGGGCAGGAGAATGGACACCAGGCCATCCTGTCCGAGCACTCCCACCCCTTGAACCACACACCCACCAGTCTCTGCCGAGACCCAAGGGGGTGGGCTCCTGACCCCAGCAACTCGTTATTTGCACACAGACAAGTCTGAATCTTTGTTTAGGCTGAGCATCACAGCAGTTGGGCATACACGTGCTCCGTGCACGGGCACGTGCATGCGCAGGTGACAGGTGCACTCCCACACCCACACACACATGCGCACGCACGCCCAGAGGCAGGCGTCCCTTTCTCGGTCAATCATGTGTAAAATGTCAGCCTGGCTTTCCCGCAAGTGTTGAGAAGCAGGATGAAGAGCCCTTGATGAGAAGCTGTTGGGGGTTCTGTTTTCCGTGAAAGGTTCTGTCAGTACGCCTGGCAGATTTTTTTTTTTTCCTCCAGACAATGAGAATCTTCTTTTTGCAGAGGGAGGAAAACAAACACATGCCTGTTGGTTAGGTATGGAAAGTAACATAATTGCAAGCATATTGTGTTTGGGGAATCAGCCTGGCTTTGCCACGCGACCACATGAAGCTGTTAGGAAGCCTGGTGCATGCCAGACTCTTCTGGGCTCATCCCCCTTTTGTTTGGAGAGGTAAGGATGTGACTTCCTTCCGTTCTGATACTGAGATACTTCCCACTGCAAACAGCAAGAGCACCGCTGCTTCAAAAACACAGTGTGTTTAGCCTTCCGTTTCATTGTAATTAACAAGGATGAGCACCGAGTGCTGGGCGCTCTCCTACCCATTGTACATTGCATGGACGCATTTAATCCTGCATCGGCCCTATCAGATGGGCTCTATTATTAGAAATCCATTTTGTATTCAAAGAAACTGAGGCACAGAAAGACCAAACAACTCTGCCAACAAAATTGATAGAGATAGGCTTTAAATGTTATGCTAGACTGCCTGGGGGGCCCCTGGGTTGGGTCTCTTCTGATAATATCCGGGGGTCTAGGGATGGCATCTCCCTAGAATGACCTGCCCACTTCCCCGTATTTCTGGGTAGATTCAGCGAGAGAGAAGCAGGTAGGACTCTGCATGCATTTGGCCCCAGGTTCCCGCCCCAACCCTACCCCGCCCCTTGTACCAGCTGAATCTGGCAGCTGGAAGCAGCAGGTGATTTTTCTTCTTCTGTGTCTCTTCCTCATTCTCATCCTTACTCAAAACAATTCCAAAGAATCCTTGAGCTTATGTAACTGTTTCTTGGAGACTCTAATTGCCCTGTTTTCTAATATGGGCATTTCCATCTCATTGCCAGACGCTGGGCTGTTAGTGTGTATTGTTGTTTTGGGAGTTTTTGCCTGGTAAGCAATTGCTTGGAGGAGCATCCTGTCTTTCCTGTGATTTTTTTTTTTTTTTTAAATAATCATTTGGAGGTGGAGAATGGGCCAGGGCCCTGACAACATTGCCCAGGGCCTGTGTGTCCTTGACCACGTTTTCCAGTCTTCTCTGCTGGGCCCCAGCTCACACCTTTGTGCCTTCTCTGGAGACCAGCCAGACCCTCCCTCTATGATCCTGATTCACAGAACTTAAGGATCAAGACGAGAGGGCCCTTCACGCTCTCCTGTCCCTAACCTTTTATTCCTCTGTGAAAAAGCTGGTTTTGTTAGTAGCTAAATCTACTTTTTTCCAACCAAATTTCCAGTAAGATAAATAAAGGAAAGCCCTTTAGGCTTAAGGGTTGCCTGCTTGGTTCCAAATACCAACCTCACTGTTTGGTCCCCTAATTCCTGTCCTTTCCTTCCGGCCAGGGAAGCCCCATTGAGGCCTCTCCCTCCCAGCTCTGTATTGGAGAAGTTCAAAACCAGTGCTTCCTGCTGACACGTGACCCACATGCTTCCTATGGGAGCTTGCGTGTTCCCAGTGTGACAGCCGCCTGCTTTGCTAAAATAGCAACTTCTTAACTGGCTCCCTGGCTCCAGTCTTGCCCTCTCTTATGTACTGGGCATGGTAAGGGCATAGGGATCCTTCTACAGTTAGATCTGGCCATGTCCCACACCATTTCAACCGCCTCCTACTTCCCTGTCCTTTCTCATTGCCCTGGGGATGAAGTCCTGACTCCTTTGCAAACATGCAAATGTCCTTCCCTGTCTGAACTACTGTTTTGCTCTCCAGTTTCATCTTTTGCCATGTGTCCTACATCCAGCCAGGATTCTGAGCCGGACCTTAAATGAGCCATGGCTGGCTCTGTCTCCAAGCTCTGCTGAGGAGAGGACCTGGGACGGGAGCCACCTTCTCACCCACACTCCCTGCACCTTTGCTGGCCTCAGCTGTCATCACCCACTAAGTCCCTGCTGCTCCTCTACCCCGTTAGGAATCTAGTTGCCCCTCCCCTGCTCGCAGCGCCCCGTGAACATTCTCAGTCACCCCCTGGGAGCTCTGCCTTGTTTCTCATCTCTTCCCCTCTGAACTGGAATCTCTCTGAGCGCAGTGGTCATGGGCATCTTGCTCCCGTACTCCTAACACCTAAGAATGCTTCGTACAATAAAGACGCTCAGCAGGTATTTGCCGTGCATGTGAGAATCAGTTACACCTGCCCGGACCCCAGCCAGTGGTTGTCAATCTCCCTCTATCCCTCTGGCCAGAGCCTCACTTGGATTGCCCACTACCCGTTATTCCTTTGTCTGGCTGCAGACCTCAGCAGCTTCCTGCAAGGGGAGAGATGTCAGCTCTTAGGGGAGTTTACTGCAGAGATAAGATGCTGCCGAACCCTTCAGGATCGGCTCCTGTCTCAACACAGGCTCGGGAAGAGGAATGGAAGTCAAGTTGTCTCTTTAGAAGGCTTTTGCAAGCTTCAGAGAGCCACTGTCTGTCCCCAAGGATTGATTTGCTGAAGGATGGCAAGGAAGTCTGGGCGTTTGGTGACTCAGTGGCAAGTCACCCCTTTACCAGTGTCTCCAAATAACCCAAGCAGAAAATTTGCCAAGGGGAAGGAGCTACTGTTGCCTTTGTTTATAGATCGGGGGTCCTCATCTCTAACCCCCCCCCCGCCGACACCAAGACCCCGATTCCCACGTAAAATCAAGAGAGTCTTCTCAAGCGATAGCGTGATGAACTAAATTCAGCTAAAGAGCGCCTTCTTTAGAAGTGGCAAAAATGTTCATGTGTGTCAACTGTAGCTTAAAAAATGACAAAATGAAATAATCTATGGAAGGTGAATTAGAATGTTCACTTTCTGAGGATGCTTAAATGGGGTTAAAAAAATGTCAAAGAATGCATAAAAGTGAAGGTTCTCAGGAGAGTGTGGGATGGGACAGACATGAATTGACTTTGGGGACAGGCTGGCTCCGAGCACAACTTCACCACCTTGTAGCTGTGACCACCCCCCACCCCCACCCCGCCCCTGCCATCAGATCCCAGGTCTTGGCTGTCTTTTGCCAATCTGTAAAGTGGGTTTGGAGGTATTGTAGTTGTACTTCTGTTGTTTTGCACCTCGCTATTCCTCGGGGGAAACTGGCCTCCTTTGGTGCAATCCCTTGGAAGACAGCGATTTTTGTATCTCAATTTGGAGAGGGGCACATGGACCATGTCTGTCTCATCCCAGTCCAGTGTGGGCCAGTGGGCTAAGAAGAGTTGAATCAGTGACTCCTGTTCTTCATCCTGTGTTCATACATGCCTTTGTATTTCTCTCACCAGAAATGCTGGAGTCGATTTCTCCGCATCTGTCATCGAGGCTGGCTCAAGGTGTGTTTTAGCCAATTGGATGTGATGGAAGTGATAGTGAGTCACGGTACTAAGTGGTGTGTTTCCACTTGCTGCGCTTCTGCCTCTGCCATCATCAGGAGAACACGGCTGCTGGGGGAGGAGAGACCCGTGGAATAGAGCCAAGTCACTCCCATTGCCTCAACTGGTAGCCAGCCAACCTCCAGATAGGGGAGCAAGACCACCCAAGACTAGCAGAGCCAACAGCTGACCCCCAAATGACTCCAGATGCATGAGAAATAAATGTGTTCTTATATGCCACCGAGGCTTTGTCATTGTTTCTTGGTCACTATTTTTGTGGCTGTAGATAACCGAGAAGCCAGGTGAACAAATTTCAGCCAGTCAGAATCAGGATGGAGACTGGCTGGAACAATTAGCACAGAAGGATCTATTTTCCTGCTGGTGTTAGTATGCTGACCAGATAGAAGCCTAGAGAGCTGGGAGATACCATGTCAACTTAGTGAAAGTCTGCCTGAGACAGAAAAATCGAGGTTAAAAATGGGAAGGAAAAATCCTGACCATGTCTTTGGAGCTCCTAGATCCAGCCATGCCTGAAACAACCACAAGTAGACGTCTCAGCTAGATGCAAGATAACTTCGATTTTTGGCTAGAGTCAACTTAAGTTGGAATTTTGACTCAACTTGGACTGGAATTTATTTTGCAGGAAGGAGAGTCCTGATCAGGGAAATATCTAGAACTTAGGGTATTGGGGGAATTAATGAGTTGTGAATATACCTCAGCTGGAAAGACAGAGTCCATGAAAACACTGCTGTTTCCATGAAGTTCCAAGTAGTAACAGAAATAATATTTTACTTGTAGGATGCCAGGGGTTTGGTGAGTCTACTTGGCACATTCCTGAATTTCAGAGGCAGTGAGGACTACTTCTCCCACGATTTCACCAGGCTCTGTTACTTATAAATTTAGCTATTTCGGGTAAGTTGCTCAGCCTTCTTGGCCTTCCATTTTCACTTCTGTAAAATGGGGGTGCAATGCCACACAAGGTGAAAATTAGTTGCTCACAGAAGAATTCTGTTTAATGTATGTAGGTGCTCCCTACTTCGGGAAATGGGTTTAAGCTTCCTCCTTTCTTGGGATGCCCCACTGAGGGTGGGCTGGACCTAGTGGTTTGCTCCCACAGAATGAAATATGGAAAGAGGAAATATGGTAATCTGACAGTGGAGAAGTCTGGGAAATACCACCTTAACCAAGTGATGAAGGTTAACATCAGTAGTATGTCATATGGCTACCACGTACCCCCAAATATGATGTGATGCGGAGGGCACCTCCCCTCCTTGGACTTCTTCCCCCAGACTTGAGACTCCCATCTAATCACTGGAAATTCATGAAGCCCATATTGGAGGACATTCTATAAGATACCTGGCCAGTATCCTCAAGGCTGTGAGGTCCCCTTGGAAAAGCAAGGAAAAACAGAGAAACTGAGACAGATCAGAGAAAATGGGGGAAATGGGATGACTTAAAAGCAATTTAGTACCCCAACTGCACCCTGGGACAGAAAGAGAATATTAATGGAAAAAAACAAACAAATGATACTGAAATGGAATCTAGAATATAGTTAATAATAACGGATTAATGTTGGTTTTCAGTTGTGACAAGTGTACCATAGTTATGTAATATGTTAACAGTAGAGGAAACTGGATGAGTGCATACAGGAATCTTCTGTACTATCTTTAAGACTATTCCATAAATCTAGGGGCTCCTGGGTGGCTCAGTGGGTTGAGGCCTCTGCCTTCGGCTCGGGTCATGGTCTCGGGGTCCTGGGATCGAGCCCCACATCGGGTTCTCTCTGCTCACCAGGGAGCCTGCTTCCTCCTCTCTCTCTGCCTGCCTCTCTACTTGTGATCTCTCTCTGTCAAATGGATGGATAAAATCTTTAAAAAAAAAAAAAGAAGGGTAGTTAGATCAATGTGTGCAGCTAAGAAGTGTTCTAATGACACACAATCATTTGGAATGAATTCAAGTTTGATTTAAAAAAAAAGACTATTCCATAAATCTAAAATTTATGAAAATTTATGAAAGATCGAATTGATCTTAGCTGTGTTGTAGGCATCAGCTCCATTTTTTTCTTTTTTACCCACAGGACACCACCCAGATTTGGTGATCAAGAGATAAACTCGAGGGCAGAACAAAGACTGTTGGAGTTGTCATGACAACTGTCTGCATCATCTGTACAATGGCTGATGCTTCCCCAGTGGATTGCGTCCTGGGGAACCCATACAACCAGAAGTTCCTTCCATTATCTATGTGCTTAGAGTCATCCAGATTTGAAAGCTAACATATCTTGGTGAAAGCCAAGAGATATCATTAGCATCATTTATTGACCACATCTACTGTGCTAGGCACCATGTGGGTCACTGAGTGCATATTTTCTCCTTTCATTTTGGCAGATACGTGATATTCAGGGAGCAGACAGATGCTCAGAGAGGTTGAGGGACTTTCCGATGTCACACAGCCAGTAAGAGGAAGAGCTACCATCTGAACCAAGGTCCTTCTGGCAACAAAGCATGTCTTCTCCACCTATAAATTAAATTGCTTTAACATAGATTGTTAAAATTGGGGAGGTTCTTCAGAAATTATCTAGTATCTAATAGAGAGATCAGAAAATGGCGGTTTACGCACAGAAACTTATCTTTAATCACAGATTATTTTCGTTTGGAGCTGTGCAGTGTTTTTTTGTTTTTGCTTTTCGGGTTTTTTGGGAGATTATTGTTGTTGTTGTTTTCTTTTTAAATTGAATGATGTGCCAACATTTGAAAATAGGGAGATTTCACTTTCAAATGCTAGACATTCATTTTCCTCAGATAAAAATGGTCACATTGGGTCTCTATTGCTGCTGCAGCTTAGTTTTGACTAAGATTAGACTGGGTGTATATTCTCTAGTTAACCAGGACCTCTACCCCTCCCCCACTTCCCTTGTTTGCTTTCTTGGTCTGTGCCCTGTAGTTGGAAGTACCTGATTTACTCCAATCTACAGGGGAGAAAATTGCCACTCAGAGCAGAAATAAAGGAACATTCTGGTAAGTCCTCCTTCATGCCGGAGTCAGGAGTCCAACCCAAGTCCTGGCTCTCTGTCCCTTGGCTCTCTGTCTGTCTTCTCTCTCCTCTGTGACTGACTGTGACTGTTTCAGCCACATTCTCTGGGTCATGGCTTCCCCACTTAGTCACACCAAGGGAGGCTGCCTGTTTTTACGGTATTTTCACAATTCATAAAAAAGCCTTGTTCTTATGCTCTCACAATTAACAAGGGTTAAACCTTTCCTCTCAGGAAGATGGAAGCTAGTTGGGAGTTTTTTGAAACTTAACGTCATTTAAAAAGAAAGAAAGAGGGAGGGAGGGAAGACAGAAAGAAGGAAGGAGGGAAAGAAGGAAGGAAGGGAAGGAAGGGAGGCAGGGAATGAAAGAGGGATGGAAGGAAGGAAGGAATGAAGGAAGGGTGGGTCACAAATTCAAGCCTGTGAGGTCTATGATGTTTATTCCTTTCCTTGATTAGTTCTGATTAAACACTCATCACCAATAACCCTCCTTCGCCTCCCAGAAAAGGAAGCAGAGGTGTGACATCATCTTTCCCATCTAGTCCCTAAACCAGCCCACATAAATGGAGACTTCCTGGGAGTCCAGTGCTAAGGTGAAGTCCTGTAGGGGCATCTCAAACCCTCTGTAACACTCTCTAATCTTCAAGAAATTTAATAAAAAAAAAAAAAAAAAAAAGGAAGTGCCTGGGTGGCTCAGTCAGTTGGACATCCAACTCTTGATTTTGACTAGGGGTCATGATCTCAGGGTTGTGGGCTTGACCCCCACCTTGGGCTCAGTGCTGAGTGTAGAGGCTGCTTGGGATTCTCTCTCTCCCTCTGCCTGTGCCCCCACCAGTGCACACACACATGTGCTCACTCTCTCTCTCTCTCTCTCTAAAAAAGAAAGGAAAAAGAAAAGAAAAAAAAGCCCCCGATAGTTTTGTAATTTTTGTGTTGTACATAAAAGTGAATAGTGAATAGAGGGTACATTCACAGTTTATGAGACATCAATAAAATAAACGTGTGTCTGTACCCTACCTTTTCTTTAAAAATACATGTATTTTAAAGATTTTATTTATTTATTTGACAGACAGAGATCACAAGGAGGCAGAGAGGCAGGCAGAGAGAGAGAGGAGGAAGCAAGCTCCCTGCTGAGCAGAGAGCCCGATGCGGGACTTGATCCCAGGACCCCAAGATCATAACCGGAGCTGAAGGCAAAGGCTTAACCCACTGAACCACCCAGGCGCCCCTTAAGAAATGGAAATTTTCCTCTACCTTAGCAGCTCTTTGTGCTTCTCTGATTCCATCTCCTCCCTTCTCCCTCCAAATGGCTGCTTCCCTGACTTTTGTGTTATTATTCTATTCAGTCATTCATTTTTAATTTTTTATTATAAAAATGATCAAATATGCAGAAAATTAGAAGGTATACTACATTCCATAATTGAATATGATACACCTACAATTGGATTCCATAGCTTTTTAACATTTGGCTTTTTTTTTTTTTTTTGGTATTTACTTAGCGATTATTTAAGGATTTCATTTTGTGAAGTATCTGCTGTATATCTGCTGGCCTCCTGCAGTGTGGACAATAATCTTGTAGGCAATCTTCATCCATGTGTCCCCTCAACCACCCCATGCCTCTTACACCCCAGTTCTGGATCGCTCAGAAGCAAATCCCAGATGTTATGTGATTTCATCTGTAAATAGTCCAGTTTGTAACTCTGCAGGATAAAGGCTCTTTTAAAAATTATAATCACAATGTCACTATCACATCTAAAATAGTGAACATTTTCTGAGGACTACCAAATACCCAGTCTGTGCTCCAACCCCTTGAACCCAGAGGTCCCCCACCCACCGCCTCCCTCCTGTCTGTTTTTATAGTTCTAGTCTTTGACTTGGGATTCAAACAGGTGTCCCATAGTGTATTTGACTAATCCTTCCTTGAGTCTCTGGGTTTCCTCTTCCTGTTTTGGCTTGTTTTGTTTTCCATGTGTGATTTCTTTGTTTGAAAAATCGGGGGTGGGGGGCATTTCTCCTGTGCAATTTGCCACATTCTGAATTTCGCTGAGTCAATTCTGTGATGCCAGTGAATGCAACCCCTCCCCCCTCACTTTTACCTCCTGTAAACTGGGAGTGAGCTATGGATGTTTGACAGAATTCAGGTTAAATTTCTGGCAAGAGTAATGTTGCCAGTAATGTTGCCGTAGTTCATCGGGAAGGTCATATGTCTGGTTGTCTCTTCTTATGATGTTAAATAGATTCTGGTGTTAATTTCTATACTCTACCCATTAGAAAGTCTTCAATGGCTTTTTACCTAATAGGTTTAACCCATTGACAATCGTTCTGTAAGAGTTAGGCTGAATCATTTTATTATTTTTTTAAAAGATTTTATTTATTTATTGGACAGAGAGAGATCACAAGTAGGCAGAGAGGCAGGCAGAGAGAGAGAGAGGAGGAAGCAGGCTCCCCACCAAGGAAAGAGCCCGATGTGGGGCTCGATCCCAGGACCCTAGGATCATGACCTGAGCCAAAGGCAGAGGCTTTAACCCTCTGAGCCACCCAGGCGCCCCTAGGCTGAATCATTTTAAAGTAAATTCTGACCCCAAGCCACTTTATCTTTAAATACTTACAGCTTGGAGTGCTTGGGTGGCTTAGTGGGTTAAAGCCTCTGCCTTCAGCTCAGGTCATGATCCTGGGGTCCTGGGATCAAGCCCTACATAGGGCTCTCTGCTCCACAGGGAGCCTGCTTCCTCCTCTCTAAGCCTGCCTCTCTGCCAACTTGTGATCTCTGTCTGAGAAATAAATAAAATCTTTAAAAATAAATAAATAAATAAATAAATAAATACTTACAGCTTACAGCATGCATTGCTTTTAGCAATTAAGAGAGTTAGCCTCATAACACATTACCATCACCCTACCCAATAAAATTCATAATTATTCTCTGTTATCTAATATTTAGTTCCTGGTTAAAAATTTCCCAATCATCCCCCACTTATCTTTTGATGAATTTTAAAATTTTAGCATAGTTTAAGATTTACAGAAAATTTGAGAAGGTAGACTAGACAGTTCTCATATACCCCACACCTAGTTCTCCCTACTATTAACATCTTGCATTAGTATGGTCCTTTGGCTACAATTAATGAACCAGTCATGATACATTACTATCAACTTAAGTCTAGACTTTGCTCAGATAGTTTCTTAGTTTTTACCTTAAATCCTTCCTCTGTCCCCTAAGTTATCCAAGAGACCACATTATATCTAGTCCTCATGTCTTGATAGGGTCCTTGTGGCTACAACATTTTTTTTTTCATCTGGAAGAGAATCTCCCATATGATCTTGCAGAATGCCCCACAGTCTGGCTTGGCTTATTCCTGTATCCCTTCTAGTTCCAAACACTAGATATTAGAATGAGAGGCTCAATTAAATTCAGACTAAATATTTGTGCCTAGGCTGTTTCGTAGGTGAAGCTGGGTCCTTTGCAGACTGCTTCACAACAGTGAAGAATAAGGATGGAAAAGACTAAGAGCAGGAGAGTCTGCCATGAAAGTAGGGCTTCATCTCTAGCCAAAATGGGAAAGAGCTGAGATGCCCTTCAATGGATGAATGGATAAAGAAGATGTGGTCCATAGATACAATGGAATATTACTCAGCCATCAGAAAGGATGAACACCCAACATTTGCATCAACATGATGGGATTGGAGGGGATTATGCTGAGTGAAATAAGTCAAGCAGAGAAAGTCAATTATCATATGGTTTCATTTACTTGTGGAGCATAAGGAATAACACAAAGGACATTAGAAGAAGGAAGGGAAAAGTGAAGGGGGTAATGGGAGACGGAGATGAACCATGAGAAACTGTGGACTACGAGAAACAAACTAAGGGTTCTAGAGGGTAGAAGGTTGGAGGGGATGAGTCAGCCCAGTGATGGGTATTAAGGGCACATGTTGCATGGAGCACTGGATGTTATATGCAAACAAAGAATCACGGAATTCTACATCAAAAACTAACGATGTGGGGTGCCTGGGTGGCTCAGTTGGTTGGGCGACTGCCTTCAGCTCAGGTCATGATCCCGGACTTCCAGGATCGAGTCCCGCGTCAGGCTCCCAGCTCTTTGGGGAGTCTGCTTCTCCCTCTGACCTTCTCCTTTCTCATGCTCTCTCTCACTCATTCTCTCTCAAATAAATAAATAAATAAATAAAATCTTAAAAAAAAAAACTAACGATGTACTGTATGGTGACTAACCTAACATAATTTAAAAATTTTAAAAATTAAAATAAATATATAAAGGTGAGGCTCTTCTAAATGTCTCCCACATTTTATTTTTCTTTCCTTGAACCTTAATCAACAAAATTAACCCATTGCTAAATGTTCATTCGTATGTTTGGGAAGGTTATGCTATTTTATTTTCTCGTTTTAGACTGTAGCTAGATGAGCTTACTGGAGCATTAATCTGGACAGAATTTACCCATCAAAAAGGCTATATGTAAGGGCATCTGGTTGGCTCAGTTGGTTGAGCATCTGCCTTTGACTTTGGGTCCTAGATTGAGCACCCTGTTCAGTGGGGAGTCTGCTTCTCCCTCTCCCTCTGCCCCCTGCCCCACCCCATTCATGCTCTCTCTCTCTCTCAAATAAATAAATAAATAACATCTTTTTAAGAAGCTGCATTCATTTGACTCAAGACTGTTTCTGGGGCTGGTTGAACATGTCTATAAAATATTTTGATATATCTTCGGGCGAGTCTCAGGCTTAATTTATATTTCCTTTTACTCATTTGAAAAAGTAAATGGATGATAGTGTTGTTATAGAAAGCTACATATATGATGAAATTGCACAGAACACACACACACACACACACACACACACACACACACACACACACTAGCACAGAATGCAATTCTGTGCATTATACCAGTGATGCCAGTTTCCTGATTTTCTTGTTGTCTTACAGGTAGGAAAGATAGCAACATGACAGGGATAGACTGCAGGGCGCATGGTACATTTCTTTGCAACTTCCTATGAATCTATAATTTTTCCAAATAAAACATTTAGAAAATTAATTGAAACAATTCACATTTTAATTTTGTGGCCAGCACAAAAGGACAAGATGAAGAAATGAGTTCAAATTTCAGAAGGGAAGAGAGATGTAATTACCATTATCTGTAGGTAATATGCTATCTACTTAGAAAATTGGGTAAAACGTGTTTTGAACTAATACAAGGATTCAGTAAGGTACAATATAAAAGATAAATAGATCCCATTCACAATAATACCAGCAAAAACAAATGAAAATATCTAGGAATAAAAAGAAAAAGAAAATATCTAGGAATATACTTGACTAGCATTGCACAAGTCCTACAAAAAGGGAATCATTACATTTACTAAAGGATATACAGGAAGATATGAATAAAGCAAATGAAACAAGAAATGGGGATCCGAATTTATTGTTTGAAGTTTAAAGGCAGCCAATTTTCCTTGGTTGTGCTGTAAAGGACTGGGCAACTGGTGAAATTTGAATAAGATCTGTAGATGAGAGAACAGGGATGAATCAGTATAATTTCTTGATTTTGATCATCGCACTGTGGTTGTGTAGGAGAAAGTCCTGATTTTCAAGACACATACACTGAAGTATTTAAAAGTTGTCTTAGTCTGTTCGGGCTACTGTAACAAAACATCATAGATTGGGTGGGTGAATAGCAGAAATTTTCTTGCTCATGGTTTTGGAGGCTGGAATTCCACAGTCAGGGTGCCCATGTGGCCAGCTCTGGTGACCTGCCTTCTACTAACCTGTAAATTCTTTGTATCCTCACCTGGTGGAATGGTGAAGGAGTGCTCTAGGGCCTCTGTAATAAGGGCACTAATCCCATTCATGACCTGATCACCTCCTAAATGCCCCACCTCTTAATATAATCATCTAAGGGGTTAGGATGTCAATATACGAATTTAGAGGGAACACAAATATTCAATCTAAAATAGAAGTGATGGATGATAGATGTGCAACTTTCAGAAAGTTCAGAGGCTACTATGAAATAATAGTAATATACATGCTTATCCTTACATGTCAATGCTAATGTCTGTATATTTAGAACCAATGAGAATGTTATTTGCAGAATCTGGTTTCAGGTATACAGAAATCCTTTTTTCAAATTCTTACCACTCTTCTGTTATTTGGAATTATTTCACAGCAAAAAACCTTTAAAAAAAGTAGCCAACAGAAGAACAATCAGGAATTATGAACTAATAATAAGGAATCATAAGTAACAGTGAATCGCAGGGAGCTGGGGAAAAGAAGGAGATGGTGCAGTGTAAGTGAGCTAAATTACAACATTTAATCTCAAGGAAACAAGTCTTTTCTAAACACAGGATATTAATAAATGTAAGTGTCTGTATCATATGATGATATGGAGGTAATCATCAAGAGAAATAAAAGCCCGACAACTTAAGAGGGAATTCATGGGGTCACCAAACTTGAGATGCAGAGGAGGGGGGTGGGAGCTTTTCCTATGTTGTCATTAATTCTTCTGATCTGTTTTCTCATTCATGCATCATGTTGATAAAAAATTACAGTATTGGTAAGCAAGCAGAGGATGAATTATTCAATCTCTGGTTCTGGTGGAAGTAATTAAAAAAATAAAAAGCTAACACATTTGGGAAAAGTTTGGGGAAAAGAGAAACTGATGGTGGTCTTGGTGGATGGAGGGTCTGGCATTTCTGGAAAATGACATGGCATACATCAAGAGCATCCAGAATGTTCACACTCCCCTGTCTCCCACCTGTAAGACTCTCGGAGTTTATCCTCAGGTGAGGGACACAGATGGTGCAGAAAAGATACAGACAGATTTCCTGGGCCGTTGTGGGGAAGGACGATGCCAAACCTAAACACTCAATACCAGGACAGTACTTAGATACACCTACCGTTACCTCTGTGAAGCAGCATTAAAATTGAGTTCAGGACAGGATTCAGTGATAAGAGAGAAAAGTCATTTAGGTAAGCTCTTTATTAGCTTTGTTACAAAATAGCATTTCTTGTATCATGTTCATATTTTTTAATGATGCATGCACTCTATGCAATACAAAGTGGCATGCAATACAACAGAATATCAACAGGGTCTACCTTTCACGTGGTGAACTATGAGTGATGTGTGTGTGTATGTGGTGTGTGTGTGTGTGTGTGTGTGTGTGTGTGTGTATTTCACTATCTATGCCTGTGTGTATTTAACTGTAATCTATTCTTACTTTTTGGCCATCAGAAAAAATAATTCTTTGGGGGAAGAAAGGTCCCAGTGCTAAAAAGAGAGGTGTCAGAATTTGACTGAAAAATGCCTCAGGGATCAATATATTACTCCAAACATCTCAGACATCCCTGCATAAACAAATGGGACAAGGGGAATGGTGGAATCAGCTGTGTCCACAGCAACCATGTTTGGAGTTGTGTGGGAAGGGACTTTGCTTGTCATCTAGTCAAACCATAGGACTCAAATCCAGGAGGTCTCTCGATCCCTCCCTCCCCTTTGGACAGGATTTCAAGGTGGCCCTGCTTCCAGCAGATCACCAGTATTCCTACTGGGAGACTTGAAGCTAAGAGTCTCCTGCCCAGTGCCACCACAGTGTTCTCTCCTCTTCTTCTCTCGCTCCTTCATTAAATAGTTCATACCTTTCACCACATGCTTGGGTGTCCACCCAGCATGTGCCAAGCATTCTGCTAGGGCAGAGACATCCTGTTGAATAAAAAAGACATGATCTTTCCTTTGTGGAACTCCCAGTCTGGTGGAAGAGATAGGCAGTGTGCACATAATTTCAGATGATCAAAAGGGCAACCAGCAAAGGGGAACTTGATGGGGTGATGGGGAATATCAGCAGGGACCAAGGAATGGGTATGCATCTTGTTTTGTTTCAGATACACTGACCTCACTGTTACTGAATGCCACAAGTGAATGCCAACCTCAGAACCTTTGCACTTGCTGTTCCTTCTGCCTAGAATGCTCTCATCTAGATACCTGCATGATTTAGGCCTCCATTGCATTCATGTCTTTGTTTAGAAGTCACCTTCTCAGAGATGCCTTTGTTGAGTACATCATACAGTATATCTCCCTTATACATACAGATGACTCTCTGTGCTCATGGTCCCTTTATTTTACATCATAGCTTTTAGTGCTTTATATGTATACATGCATATATGTACATATGTGTGGCTAGGTATATGCATGTATGTATATGTATACACACATATTCTTCTCCATGAAAGACATGTTAGTTGAGACTCTAGTATGCACCAGGCACTGTAACAGGTGTTGAGGTTATGGAGGTGACCAAGCCCTTCCTGCACTTCATTCTGGCTCCAGAAAACAGACACCCAATTAATTAGGCATCATTTCAGGTTGTGATAAGCTGTACGAGGGAAGCTCAAAATACCATACAGGTATGGTGAGTGATGGAAAGGGGGAATGGGAGGATGCTCTGAGGAGGTGACAAGTGAGCAGACACCTGGGGAGGGGAAGGGAAAGCCATGGCATCCTCCAAGGAAGGAGCTGTCCAGGTGCAAGAGCATGGAGCTGGGTGTTTGAGGACCCGTGGGGAGACCAGGGAGTCTGGGTACTGGGGATGAGGTGCCTTCCAGAACAGGGACACCTTCTGAGCCTGGGAGCTGTGGTAAGGACTTTGGGACTCCTTCCAAAGGAGATGGAAAACCTCAGGAGGGGGAATTAATCTTATTATTTTAAATTAAAATTCAAAAATATTTTAAATATTAAAAAAATTTAAATATTTAAATTATTTTTATTTAATCTTATTATTTTAAAAATTAGTTTTTTACAAAAAAAAATTTTTTTTAAAGATTTTATTTATTTGACAGAGAGAGAGAGATCACAAGTAGGCAGAGAGGCAGGCAGAGAGAGGAGGAAGCAGGCTCAGTGCTGAGCAGAGAGCCCGACGCGGGGCTCAATCCCAGGACCCTGAGATCATGACCTGAGCCGAAGGCAGAGGCTTAACCCACTGAGCCACCCAGGCGCCCCCTACAAAAAAATTTTTATTGTAAAATTTACACCAATTAAATTAGGTGTGATTGACACACTATCAAATGCTCTCAAGTTAAGTATGCAGTCCGGTGGATTTTGTCAGGTGCCTACACATCTGTTACTGTCTCTCGGGTCAAGATAAAGGATGTTTTCCATGCCCCTGAAAAGTTCCCTCGTGTAGAGTTGCTGTCAACTCTCCCTCCACTCTGGACAACCACAGATCTGCTTTCTGTCACCATAGATTGGCCTGTACTTTCTAGATCTTCAGATACATCAATTATACAGTATGGAATCTTCTGGATCTGGCCTATTTCACTCAGCACAATGTTTTTGAGATCCAACCACGTTGTGCATATCACTGTTGTGTGTGTCCGTGTGTGTTTAGTGACCAAGGAGTATTGCATTATATGGGTATAGCATAATTTGCTTTTCTATTCATCTGTTGGTAGATATTTTGCTGGTATCTAGCTTTGCACTATCATGAATAATGCTGCCATAAACTTGCATGTCAAGGTCTTTTAACAAACATATGTTTTCATTTCTTTTGGGTGAAACACCTAGGAGGGGGATGGCTGGGCCATATGGCAAGTGTAGGTTTATTTTATAAGAAATTGCCAACTGTTCTCCAAAGTGCTTGTACCAGCATACACCAGCAGAGTATAAGCACAAGAGAGTACTGAGAAAGGTGCTAGCCCAGGATAGCTACAGGGTCAGATCTACAGTTAAAAATATCACTGTAGAGGATGGACTACATAAGGCCAAGAATGATGAGAGTGACATGTCTACAGAATTCACTCATAGGAGGCAACAAAGCTATTGTACAGACACACAGAGAAGTCAAGAAACTTGCATAAGATAACATTTGTAGTCAGCAGAGAAACCAAGAGGGGAACCCATACTTGTCTGTCTTAAGAGTCCAGTCATGTGTACTATGTGGAATCATCCCCTTAGACCTTCTGGACATCTTAATATTCATATCAGGATATATATATTCAGAATTTTATAAATACACAATATATTATATATAAACTTTTATAAATATACATCACTATCAGTATCTATCTATCTATCTACCATCAATCTATCTAGTCTATACCATTGTCTTATTTTAAGTACACCAAACACTTCCCTAATTTTTGGGAACAGTCTGATCTCCGATGTGCCCTAAATTCAAGCATTAGAAAGTGGTGTCTCAGCTTTCTGCAAGATGTACCTGTCTTAGTCTCCTTTCCCTCAAGGGGTCCAGGTCCCGACTTCTGTTCAGCTGGGCATTTGCCCTGTCCAATGGCTGCAGCCCTACCAGTAGACCACATCCCAACTTTTCATCTTCTATTTACCCTCACAGGATTTGGCCCTGAGAAAGATCTATAAAGTAATGGGATAGTCTATGTTCCTCCTCCTGTTTGATTTTCCTCCTGGGCACACATGTAGCTCCCAATTTCCAGCCTTCCCTCTAGTTAGTTAGTACCATGAAGCTAAAATCCATCCCAGAGCTTGGGGGCAGACGTGATATGTGTCATCCTCACGCATGCCCATTAAACCCTTCTATGCCAACCACACCTTGGGGGAAAAACACCTGCTACAGAAAAGAGAAGGTTCCAAGTCTCTAGAGAAAGAAAAAGCTACCAGATGGAAGGACCCTGAGCACCTCAATGGAGCTGATGGAGCTGATGGTCCCGCCTACCCACCGCACGCCCCTGTGACATGAGAAATACATGGCTAAGATCGTGGAATTGTTTGTTACAGCAGTTGTCCGGCCTGACCAATGGTCCTCACCTTCTTTGCCTTTTAGCCTGGGTTGGAGGCTTTACCCATGTTTTGTTGGCCTGACCAAATGTTTCAGCTATTGTCTTTCAACGTGGCCTTTCTCTGCTCAGCCTCCACAGAACAGGAAGGAAGGACCCTCAACATGCCCTTTCAATCATGTTTATGTGCTCCAATTGGTTTTCAGCATTTACTGTTTGCAAAAGGGTGAAGAGAGTAGTCATCTTCTGCTATTTAATGAGGGAGTGAATAATCAGGGACTCTAGAACAAGGATGAAAGGGACATTCACTTTTCCCTGTATGCCCTTTCATGGTTTTGTGTTTTTTTTTTTAATTTGGGACCATGCAACTCATTCAAAAGATAATTTTTTTGTTGAACCATGAATATCAATGTCAGCCCAGTTATGGTTATGGTATGGCTTTTCTGGGGTGAGGACCTCCCACTACTCACAGTTGCATCTCAGAGTCCCAGGCTAGGGTCTGGAATGAAGTAGGTAATGTTGCACAGTGATTAGAAATGCAGCTCTAGAATCATACAGACCTGGATTCAAATCTTGCTGCTACCAATGACTGACTGTATGGTCATGAGTGGGTTTCTTCATTTCTCAGTATCTTCAATATAATGTGGCATCACGCTAGGATCTTCTCCCTAGGATGGTTGGAAAGAACTCACTGAGACACTGGCCAACAAGCCTTAGCACCAATGCCTGACACAGAACAGCTGCATAATATATGTTAGCCATTGGGGTGCCTGGCTGGCTCAGTAGGTTAAGTGTTAGATGCTTGGTTTTGGCTCAGGTCATGATCCCAGGGCCCTGGGATTGAGCCCCACATCAGGCTCCCTGCTCAGTGGGGAGTCTGGTTCTCCCTCTTCCTCTGCTTCTCCCCACTGCTCTTGCTCTCTCTCTCTCTTTCAATCTCAAATAAATAGATAGATATATGGATAGATAGATAGATAGATGTTAGCTATTGCTATTGCAATTCAGCATTGAGTAATTGTTTTTGGACTCCTGCTGAACTGAACAGGTAGGTCCTGTTAAAAATAAAGGGGAAAAATATAATCCACAGACATCCACACATCCTGAATTAGTGCTGTCTAGGTTAGTTTGTCTGAATTTATTTTGACTGTAATACAATCAAACAGCCACAAAATAGGGTATAGCAGAAGTCTCTCCCTTACCCCATCCCTCTCATCCTACTTGGCATTTATTGATAGCCATTTAGAAAGAGTGTTTATTTCCTATGCAATGGCATCTTCAGAAAGAGTGAAGGAGGGCAAACAGTATCATGAGGAGGAACTTTTATTAAGAGATTATTTAATATTATTGATACACTGCAGCAGGAGTCAAGGAAATGCACCAATCGATAGAGGCTCTCACATCAATGTTTAATCTACTTTTAGCCCTTTGCTGGAGTATTTAATTAGCTTGTGATTTGGAAGATTGCATGGAGTACACAAGGCAATGAATGTTCTGGAACGAAAGACAGAAGTGATTATTTTGCTTGCAACATCTTATGAAATGGAATGGTAGGGAAATGTGGTGGTGTTGGGCAGAGCTTCACATGGGAAAGATGAGGGTGAGGGGACTCCAGAGGAAAAGCTCCCTCTGATTTCATAGTCATATGCATATTTGCCTCAGGTAAGTCTTATACTCAGTCTGGGAGGTTTGGTGGCCATCTCCACTTTATATAGGAGGAAATGAATACTGGCTCAGGAATTCTGAGGTGCTTTCTCTGAGTCCACTCTTGGGTCACTTCTTCCCAGGGCATCAATTCCTTTAACTTTGACACATCAAAGCCATCTGCCCTTGGGGCACCTGGGTGGCTCAGTGGGTTAAGCCTCTGCCTTTGGTTCAGGTCATGATCCTGGGGTCCTGGGATCGAGCCCTGCATCAGGCTATCTGCTTGGCAGGGAGCCTGCTTCCCCCTCTCTCTCTGCCTGCCTCTCAGCCTACTTGTGTTCTCTCTCTGTGTCAAATCAATTAATAAAATCTTAAAAAAAAAAAAGTCATCTGCCCTTGGTATGGAGAAAGCTTCTTCCATTTTGGCCTTCATCACCCCAGGGGAAAGGGTAGGGTTGGGAGTGCCCAAATGGCCATTTTGTGGAGCTGGCAGAGTGATAGGAAGAATAATGGCTTCCCATAGATGCCTGCGTCCTAACTCCTGGAACCTGTCACTGTACCAGATTACAGGGTGTGGGGATTAAGATGAAGATGAAATTAAGATTGCTTATCAGATGGGTGCCTGGGTGGTGCTATGAGTTAAGCATTGGCCTTTGGCTCAGGTCCAGATCCCAGAACCCTCGGATTGAGCCTCACATCAGGCTCCCTGTTCAGTAGGGAGTCTGCTTCTCCCTCTGCTGCTCCCCCTGCTTGTGCTCTCTCTCTCTCTCAAAGAAATATAATCTTAAAAAAAAAAAAAGATTGCTTATCAACTGACATTGAGTTGCAGAGATTATCTTCATTCTGTAAGTGAGCCCAGCATAATCACACAGGTTCTAACAGCAGAAGAGGGAGGCAGAAGACAGAGAACTAGAGAGATGACTGCATGAGAAGTCGTTGGTCTAAGGGGCTGATTCTGAAGTTGGGTGATGGGGACACAAGCCAAGGGATGTGGAAGCCTCTGAAAGTTGGAAGAGGCAAGGAAATTTCCCTCCTAGAGCCTCCAGAGGGAACCCAGACCTCCTGACACCTGACTTTCAACCCCTGCAGCCATGTCAGATTCCTGACTTTCAGAACTATAATGAATACATTGGTGGTTCTTTCTAAGCTACCAGGTTTTGGGTAATTTGTTACAGCAATAGAAGATGAATACAGGGGGTGCCTGGGTAGCTCAGTGGGTTAAGGCCTCTGCCTTTGGCTCAGATCATGGTCCCAGGGTCCTGGGATCGAGCCCCACATCGGGCTCTCTGCTCAGCAGGGAGCCTGCTTCCCTTCCTCTCTCTCTGCCTGCCTCTCTGTCTACTTGTGATCTCTGTCTGTCAAATAAATAAATAAAATCTTTAAAAAGAAAAAACAAAAAGAAGATGAATACAGGCAACCTCTTTGATGCAGGGACTATGGTCCCTGCATTTGAGTTTGCTCCTCACACAGTCCTGTCTCTGGAAAGGAGATGATTCCACTCGGATCGGGTCCTAGTCTACGGCAGTGGCTAGATCATGTTCATAAGCAGCTGGGCCACGATGAGATGGAAGGTAACCAGTACAAACCTATGATGCTTGTTTCTGCTTTCTAACCCTCACAGAGTGCCAGGGCTAAAATGTAGTCCCACGAGGGAGAAGGTCTGCCCGGGTCTTTCTCTGTCCTTCTGTGTATGTGTACTCTCATCCCTTAGGCCTCCTGTCCCATATGGATGGCCAGCTGGTGGCATCATTTGGACTTAGGCTGAGGGGGAGGCAGGAGACCTTAAAGAAGCCAGGCTTAAGCTTCATGCTCCAGCTGGTTTATCCACATGGTCCACTCTGGCATTTTGGGCTCATGTCCAAATTATACTGAAGTAATGCTTGGATTTCATGATTTCCTTTAACCTTTGTATTTACAGTTCCCTTGGGGATCTCATGGGTGAGGTATTTCTAGCTTGGGACAGTCTTGAGGCATCTGTCTCAATATTATCTTCATCCCACTGAGATCCCACCTCAACCCTAACACATACGCACTCCTTCCTGGTCCACCAGCGAATGGAGGCGATGCCTTAGCATCAAAGAGCCTGCAGTGTAGTTTTCCCTGTCCATCCAGGCCATATATGCCTTCCCCTGAGCAAAGAGATCAGACATAATGGGGGCCCATGGACTTGAGTTTGGCCAGGAATTGAGAGACTGTGGAATACAGAGAGAAAGCTGGAAATGAAGAGATGGTAAGGCTACTGCACTAATTTTTAAGGATGACGACAAAGGATAAATACCCTTTGCAACCAATATGTATCAGTTACCTATGGCTGCATAACAAATTACTCCAAAACTCAGTAGTTTTACAACAATGCAAATTATCTCTCCATTCCTATGGGGCTGGCTTAGCCAGGTCTGCTGGCTCTGGGATCCTTAGAAGACTGTCATCCTGGTCTGACTGGGGCTGCAGTCAGCTGAAGGCTCAGTGGGAAAGGATTCTCCTCCAATCTCACTAGCATGATTGATAGCAGAATTCAGTTCCTTGGAAGTTTTTGTAGTGAGGGCCTCAGATCCTCGCTGTCTATTACTTATAGGCTTGCCCTCAGTTCCTTGCTATTATCAAATGAAGCCAAGAAGAACCCAAGAGAGGAAGGCAAACAAGATGGAAGTCACAGAGCTTATGACTTCCTGATCTCAGAAGTGGTATGCCGTCATTTTCCTCATATCACGTTCATTAGGTACACCTGTGGGTACCTCAGTGGGAGGAGATTACACAGTCAGGGATATTGGGGGCCAGGTTGGAAGCCTCCTGGTACCCCACCATAGCCAGTGTATCAGTCAGGGTTCTCCCAAGAAACAAAACCAATAGGACATATATAGGAAACAATCTATGCAAAAATTAGTTCCCATGATTCTGCAGGCTAAGATCTGTCATCTGTAAGCCAGAGACCCAAGAAAGCTGGTGGCATAATTCCATTCCAAGTCTGAAGGCCTGAGAATCAGGGAAGCCAACAGTATAAATCCTAGGCCAAGGGCAGGAGAAGACTGATGTCCCAGCTCAAGCTGACAGGCAGGAAATAAAAGGAGTAGATTCTTCCTTTCTCTGCCTTTTGTTGAACTCAGAACCTTAGCAGATTGGTGACCCCTTCATAGGGAAGAGCAGTCTACTTTACTGAGCCCAGCATTTAAATGTTAATCTCACCTGGAAACACTTCACAGACACACTCTGAAATAATATTTAATCTGGGTACCCCTTAGCTTAGTCAAATCGACATACGAAATCGACCATCATACATGGGTTCTAGGAGGATGGTCAGAGTGACGTGACATTTCCTGTGATATTCACGTACCAGGCAGGACAGCCATCTCCATTATCACCTGTTTGAATCCAACCTGTCCTTCAAGAACAAAGGGAGCTGCCGCCTCGGAAAGGAAACGTTCTTGACTCCCCTGAGACAGTGTGACCTGTTTCCCCAGCAAGCCAGTCTGCACCCCCACACGTCATGCAACTGTTCCAATGGGCAACACTCACAATGCCTGGGGCTGCCTTACAGCCCTATCAGTTACTGGCTATGTGTTCTTGAGACGCTAACTCACATGACGACATAAGGAGCATAAGGACAGTATGAGAACAAAATGAGATAATAAATAAAGCCGAGCGCCCAGTCTGCAGGGGATGTCTCGTTGTCAGTCATTACTGCAAAGATTATTAATTAAGCAACCTGAAAACAGAGTCTAGATCTGACTGTTTTTCCTTCCGTCCCACAGTGCCTAGCACATATTTGGCACCAAATCAAATATTTTTTAAATGACTGAATGCACGGATGTGCCCACTGTGATTTCTCTGAGCTAGGTGTCACTGGGGCACTTCCGCTCGCCTGTGGGGCAGGCACTCTAGGCCCTTCTGTCTCCCTGGGCTCCTAGCCTGACCGCTCTATCACCGAGCGACTTTTCTGGTGTTCGGCAAGTGCCCCTCCCGCTGTCTCCAGGGCTGTAGGATCTTGGATGCAGTCACGGGTCCATCACCGCAGAGAATTACCTTGTTCCTGCGGTGTTTGTCAGTGAGAAGGATTTATGGGTGGGACAGAGCTCTACTCAGGGACTTTCATCTTCCCTTTGCATGCATGTTCCACACCACCCAGCCATCATCCTTCAGCTTCCCTGAGAAAATATATATCCCCCCCCACACCCCCGCCATTACCTTTGCTTCTTCCTTGCCTCCTTTGAGTCAAACACAGGTAGGGGGTGGCAGAGAAGACACACGGCCTGATTTGCTCTGGTGGCAGAAATTTCCAAGGTGCTTTAGGGACGAGCCTTCTCATTCATGGTTCTCCGCGGCTGAAATATGGTCACGGGGAGCTCAGAAAATAGGCCCCATCCTCTTTTCTCGAAAGAATTGAGCCATCTTTTTCCTAGTTGCTGCCTGCCACCCGTGCTGAAAGGTTAATCTGTTCCTCTTCTCAACTAGTGCATTTATCATAGGGCAGTGGTCTGTTGTAGAAAATATTGATCAAAGGCCTGCCAGGTCCTCTGCTGGGTTGAAATTGAGTGTTGCAGTCAATGGCTTGGCATTTGGTGGTATGGAGAGAGGGCGGTGTCCTCCACATGCGGCCAGGCTGATAGACGGAGGGAGGGTGTGGGGAGCGGGTCTTTCTTCCAAGGGCCTCTCCTGGTTGGTTTAAAGGAGGCTGGGCCAGGACCAGAGATCTCCAGCAGGTGGTCTTAGGGGCCTCTCTGCATCACAGATAGGGCCAGCCTCTGTGTGTGGACAGGAGAGGGTACAATGTCAAGGATCAGAATCCATGGGAGTGATTTCTTGATGTAGAATTGGCAGTCAACAAAAAGAAAATTCAGCAGGCGTGGTAGCAATGGGCTACACTCCCCACAAGCGAGTTTTTGTGTCCAGAGACCCTAAGAGACTTCTTGCACAAATTCCGTCATAAGTGAGGATTAACTCTGGGTTTCTATCGGTCACTTCAATCTCTCCCTCCGTCCCTCCCTTCCTTCTTTTCTTCCTTCTTCCTGATTGTTTGCCCATCGCAAACACTTGCCACCAAGTGCATGTTTGCTGCCTGCCAGGCACTTTTCTAAGCTTTAAGGACCAAGGCATCCCCTCCCTGAAACTGTCCGCATTCTGGTGTAGAGACACTCCAGCATGAGGTTGGTTTACAATTCACTAAGCTCTCAGGTCGGAGGATGGCCAAGAGGATTCAACTGAGAAGGCAGACATACACTTCATGGGGGAATAACGTAGCAAGGAGGGCTTCAAAGAGGAGGTGGCTCTTGAGCTGTGTCTGAAGGAAGGACGAGGTGATGCGTGGTAGTGATGAGAGTGTGCATGTGGAAAGAATCACCTATGCAAAGAGGTCACCAAGTAATTCCATGTTGGTGGGTGTGAAAGACATTGCCCGAAGAGGTACACTGAGCCATTTTTGGAAAACCTACACGGCGAGCCAAGGCAGTTATTGTGAGAAGTGAAAGACGTAGAGCAAGTGAAGGACTTAAAACAATGTTTGCCATAAAGTAGTATTTGAATTCTTTTATTTCCTGGAATAATTGGGATTATTGGTTGTAAGTGACATAAAACCATCTGTATCAGTCAGGGTCTCCGCTGGAAGAAGATGGGACATTCAATTTGGGTTCTATGAGTGCAATTTAATAAAGGAACTATTTATAAGAGTGCAAATGGGCTGTAAAGGAAATCACCAGGGACAGGACAACACCCCCAGGCAATCATCACAGTGGGACACCACTACTACATATGGGTCTGAAGTGGCAAAGAGAAAGGAGCTGTCACCAGATCCCAGAGAGAGAGAGGAGAGGGATAGAGAGATAGAGCGGAGAGGGGCCACTTGCTACCTTTGGCTGAGGTTATCCAGCCCTCCCTGTGATGCCACAGTCAGGGAGCCAGTCTGCCCCTCGCTCAGACTCCCAGTCAGTGTGCCCCATCAGCCAGATTCTACTGGAAGCCAGCAGTCTTAGGAGCTGGCAATGAAGTCCAATGAAGTCCACGCAGGTCCACGCCCTCTCAGGGCAGGGACCAAGTTGGAGTGAGGACATCTATGAGTCCAGATGGCAGACAGAATACAGGCAGTTGCCAGCTGAAATCGAATTAAGCCAATGAGTGATTTCATCAGTTTATGGGAGAAGAGCTGGCTTCTGGCGTGGCTGACTCCAGAGCATCCCAGGGCCTGCTCTCTTCGGGGATGGTTAAACGCTCACACTGTAGAAGATGATCTGCTACCTTGGGGCCAACCTATATCCAAATGGCTTAGCTACCCGAGTCGTGGGAGGAGGGATCTTGCCCAGACATCCTGGCAATAATCCAGGTTGGGTTGAGTCCTACTTTCAATAACCTTCACTTAAGTATCCCAAGGCTCAGTTTCCTCATCTTTAAAATGGGAACAAGGGAACCCAGTGTGGAAATGGAGAGGATATAGAATGATGGTCACAATTATGGACTTTGGGGCCACACTGCTTCGACTTAAATCCCAGATCATCCACCTGCAGACTGGTGGGTGACCTTGGCTCTGTCTTAATCCCTCTGGGCCTCACTTTCCAGACCTGCAAGTTGGTAAGGATAATAGCACCTACCTCTCAAGGTAGCTAAGCACCAGATCAAAGAATGTATGAGAATTCTCAGCAGAACATCTGCAGTCTAGTGAGTGTTTGGTAAATGTTACGATGTTTTTGTATTCTTCTTCTTCTTCTTCTTCTTATTATTATTATTATTCATGCTTAGATTTTATTCAGGTGGGAAAAGGCCTTTCCCTTTGAGTTTTCAGAGGGAAGATCCTTCCAGCTACCCTGTAAGAAGCTCCTCTCTGCTACGTTAAGAATGGTACCCCGAGTAAATTCCTCATGTCTGGTTATGGGAGAGAATGGTGATACTGGCGGCTTTGTTTCTTCCATCCCATTATGGCCCTTCTCAACAAACTTATTTCCTGTTGATCTTAAGTCTCCCATGTGGTTGAGAAATATCCCTGCAGCTCTAATAGCTGGTTTCTCTTGCCCTCTGCAGGGCTAGGTGGCAGTGACCTTCTGGTCTCCCCCATGGTATGCAGATTTTTGGTGTTCACCATGGGGAACGCGTCCTTGAGAGCACTGACAAGAGCCCTAGCATGTATGTGACCAGCACGTTAATACCACCCGTGATGGGGAGATTGGGCCCCCCAGGCTGGCCTCCCACATTCTAATGGACGTCCTTTCCCGAGGAAATGTGCATGCTGGGAAGAAGGGGGAAAACGTTCTTTCTTTAATTTTCTTTTGCTTTGTGAAAGAACCAATTGTCCATGAAATCAAATAAAGGTGAAATACATATTAAAACACTGTGGGCTTGCTAAAATCAGTTAGATGAAAAAAAAAAAAAACCCACAAAACAAAGCTTCAAAGAAATGCCAGTCCATACCTCTGAGATTTATAATCATATTACATTGCTTGTAGTTCGGCAACAACAGCAACAAAAGTAAGTGTGTGAGTTTAAAATATGACTCTGAGCAGCATGGCGAAGTGTAAAACCCTCTCCACCAGACCTGAGGTGGCGGGATTCCAGTCTGCCTCCATCCAGCTCCACACTGAGAGTCACATCTCCTCAAAGACTTGGTTCCCCATCCTTACAATGAAGGCGTGGGGCCAGACATGCTCTGGAGGCCACCCCTACTTGACATGGTTTGGGTTTGTTTCCATTATTGTTTGGTTGTTGAAAATGTTCCACAGAGTGTTGAAACGCTTGAAAGCATTACAAGGCTCCCCTGACTCTTCCCTCCTCCATGTCTCTCTGTTGCAAAGACCCAGTACATTGCAACATTGCTATGACCCAACACATTGACCCAGGCCTTTTGGCACCCATGCAGGTGGGGCGGAGGGATGTCCATCAGGTGTCCAGGACTAGTTCTTTCCTTGTTCTCAGAAATGAAGCACACGAGCCCCTCGGTTAGGGTAAAATGACTGTCCAGACAGAGCCAGACTGCATGGGGACTGAATCATGGATGGAAGCCAACCTCGCTAGATGGTCAGGAGGTCCATTCAGTGCTGTCCTGACCTCTGCTCTCAGTGAGGTGCCCTCTAGGGGATACTGGATCTGTGGGCACAGACCCAGCCCTGTTTCCCCTTGGCCTTGAGAGCCCTCCCTTGAGAGAGAGGTTCGGCAGGGCAAGATACCCATTCCATCCTCTCCATGGCACCCTCCAAGGCTTGCTTTGTTATCCCCTGAGCTCTACCTACCTTGACCCCTGGGATTAGTGTCAGTGCTGCTACAACAAATTAACTCAAACTTACTGGCTTATAAGAACACAAATGATTTATTACTTATCATCTTACAGTTCTGGAGGTCAGATGTCTAACATGGTCCACACTGGGCTAAGAGCAAGCTATAACAGGGTTACATTCCCCCTGAAAGCACTAGGAAAGAATCAGTTTCTTAACTAAGCTTAACTAAGCTTCGAGAAGCCACCTTCTTCCTTGGCTCATGACCTTTCCTCCATGATCAGGCCAGAATTCCCATCACTCTGATCTCCTCTTTGTTACATCATCATATCTCCTTGCCAGACTCTGGCCTCCCTGTATCTCTTGTGTGAGGACCCCCGTGAGGGCCTTGTGCTCACCTGGATAATCTGGGATAATTCTCCATCTCAAGGTCCTTAGTTTTATCACATGTTTCAGGGATTAGAGCAAGACATCTCCGTGGGGGCTATGATTCTATCTACACCTGCTCCCATCTTCCCTCTTTATTCCCATTCCTCAGTCCCAAATCTTCTATACTCTTTGGAGATTTGTGGCAAAAACAAGCAAACATACAAACAAACAAACAAATAAATATTCGGATCTTGTAGTCTTCCAAAAGCTCCAGCCCTCTGGCTTTTGGAACTCCAAAAGCACTTCTCTTTGCTTTTTCTGCTCTACTACCCTTCCCTGAGGCTACCGATGTCTCCCAGTCCAAGTTTAACTGACAGGCCGCAGGATAAAAAATTAGTAGCAGGGGCAGAAAAGATGTTGATAGATGTGTCACCATCTGACCCCTGTGAGGGGATATCCATCAAGCTGACTCTGCACACAGGCTCTAGAAGTTCCTGTTCAGGGTCCCTGCCACTGTCCATGGTGGCCAAGGCATCATCAGGCAAACATCCTTTTGTGTGCTAACTTTTTTGAATATCTGCAAAGCGTGCGGCCTGGTCTTGGGTCCAGCAGAATTGATACAGTTAGAAGAACACCAGACCTCTACAGCCACCCACATAGTTGAAACAAAGAAAAGAGGAACTACAGATGTGGGTGAGGACCTGGGACAGCCAGGGCCCTCCTGGGCTGTGGGAAAAGTGTGTGTGTTTGCACAACCACCACAAAAAAAAAAAAAAAAGGATCAGTATCAGGATCTCCTAAGGTGAAAACACACACAACCTAGGACCTGGCATTTTCGCAGAAATGTGTACCAAAAGACATCCGCGAGAATGTTCATAGCGGTACGATTGATGATGGCGCCATCAGGAAAAGGCCTAAATGTCTACCACACTGCAAGGGACAAGAATATGGGATGTAGTCACACAGTAGGATACTATCCAGCAAGGCTGTCCCCATTGGTTTGAGCTGCTATCGAGAAACACCAGAGACCGGGGGCTTAAGCAAACAACTTTTACTTCTCGCAGCTCTGGAGGCTGGGAAGTCTAATATTCAGGCACAGCAGATTCATTGTCGGGGAGACCATTCCTGGTTCATAAGACAGCCATTTTCCCACTTTGTCCTCACAAGGCAGAAAGACAGCAGGAGAACTCTCTGGGGTTCCTTTTATTAGGGCACTAATCCATTCACCAGGGCTCTACCCTCATGACCTGATCACCTCCCAAAGGCTCTACTTCCAAATGCCATCACACAAGGGGTTAGAATTTCAACATATGAATTGGGGAGAGGGGCACAAACATTCAGTCCATAACAGATAGGGAGACATAAAATACAAAGAGGATAAGATTATCAGTAAATCTCATCAATAAAGTGTTGTGCGAAAGAAAGTAGCCACCGACAAGGACATATTCTATATTCCATGGATATAAATTTTCAAGATCAAGCAGAAAACATCTTCTGGCCCCAGGGAGCAGACACCTCCACTGAGGTCCTGCTTGCCTCCCTGATTGTCGGTGGGTTTGGGTGGAACAGAAGCTACATGACCTCTGAGCCTAATACTCGCTCATGGGACACACATCTTTGGAGTCTTGGCCACTATGTAAGGAATGGGCTAGCCTGAACCTCCTGGGCTGGGAAACCACACTGAGAGAGATGTCAGGAGAGCCCCACTCTTTGTGCCCTCCCAGGCCGGTTGCCAGGTGTGCAAGTGAGTCTCTAACTGACTCCAGCCCCTGGCTTGTGAGCTGTCCCCACTGAGACTCAGTAGAGCAGAGATAAGCTGTTTGGTTCCTGCCCAGACTGCAGATGTGTGAACAAAATATAATAAATCAAACAAATAATAGGCAAAACTACCCTGTGATGTTAGAAACAAGGAGAGTGGTTACATTTTGGGGTGGTGGTGACCACAAGTAGGGGTAGAGGGGAATGTGGAGGCTGGTTACACAAGTGTGTTTAATTTGCGGACACTTGTTGAGCTGTACACTGATAATTTGTGCTTTCTCTCTCCCTATATCCCTCTAGATATATAGCTCTGTATGCACAATAAGTGTTACACAGCAATAAAATGAGAAAAACACACTAGACAAAGGGTCTAATCCAGATCTAGCTTAGTCTCTGATTTAGACAAAGAACTTTTGCTCTGTGTTCCCTGTGTTTCTGTGTTCCTTGTGTTACCAAGAAATAGAAATTCAGTTGCAACTGCCTTAAGCAAAAAAGGGTTTCTTGGACTCTCGTGTAAATGAAAAGATCAAGCCTCAGGCATGGCTGGATCCAGAGGTTCAAACAACATGCCCAGGGCTAGATCTCTTATATTCTCTTTTTCTGCTTCTTGGTACTGCTTAGGCAGAGTTGTCCTGACTCTAAGCTGACTTTCTCTATGGGTTTCCCATTCTCATAGTTCACAGTCAGCGTGTCTAGAAGGAGTCACATCTATTCTCACTGGCCCCAAGTGCGTCATGTGTACATTCCTAAACCAGCAATTAAGGCCAGGGAGATGGAACATTCTGATTGGCCAGAAAAGTGTCATATGTCTACTCCTGGAATCAGGGGTGGAATCACTTATACCCTAATCACATCACTGTGACTCGGGGGGATCATGTTTCCCCTAGGGGAGTGAAGGTACTATTCCCAAAAGGGGAACTGTAAGCTGGAAAGGCAAACAAATAGATATACATACATTCTGAGCTTTGGTATAAACTGAATTGAATGCTAAGACACCGCCCCCCCCCCCCCGACACTAAGATTGCATGGTTTCTATCCTAAGGCTGAAGGCTTTCTTGGTATCTATCTATCTATCTATTTACCTATCTACCTATCCATCCATGCATCCATCCATCCATCATCTATCTACCCATCAATCCATCCATCTATCCATGCATCCATCCATCATCTATCTATCTATCCATACTTCCATCTATCATCTATCTCTTTCAAATGCTATCTTTCGTATTCTTCACACCTTCTATTTTAAAGATGGTATTAAATGAGGCTCAGAGAAGTTAAGTGACTTCTCCCAAACCACACCATTGCTCTCGGGACAGCAGATTTAAATCCTGCTCTTGTGGACGATATCAGGCTTTCTCGATCTTAACTTGGTACCATTGACCTTTGGGGCCAAACAATGCTGTGTTGCGGGGGGCTGTCCCCCGCCCTGCAGGGTGCTTGGCAGAAGCTTTGGCCCCTACTCATGAGATGCCAAGAACATCCCCCACCCTAACCTGTGACAAGGAAAAAAGTCTCCAGACATGGTCCAGTGTCCCCTGAGGGAAAAAATCACCCTGGCCAATCACCTCTGTTACAAATGAATGATGGAAACCCAGGCTGTGTCCCTTACCAGCTGCAAGGCAGTTAGCGGAAGACTTCATCTCCCTGACCTCTAGTTTCCTTATCTGTAAAATGGGATCAAAACCCCAAGGCTCCCCTTTGTCAGACGGGCAAGACATTTAACCACAGCCCAGTACCCCATAATTGGTGACCGAGGCAGTCTCTCTCACCAGCTTGGATATAATCTTACAGAGAGGACTTTTTTTTTCTTTTTGACAAATTATAGACACTGAATTGCAAATGAGGACAGGCATTTGAGGCTGTTCTGCTTGTCTAATTAGTACAACTCCATTGACAGCCCTGGCTCCTTCAAAGGATGTTCCTTGGGATGTGGGCCCTCTGCAGAGCTGGCTAGGAACTTGGAACAGAGTCAGATGTCCAACATCAAACATTTTGAAGCTCAGAAATGAGGCCGTGTGCTCCAATAGGGAACTGTCTCTGTAAATGGTCCCATGCTTATTAAATTCCTGCAGCGGCCACTTTAATTGGGCCCGCCTCCCTCACTTGGCTAACCCCGGCTACACAGCCCAGTCCTGGGTTTGTCCCTGGAGCAGAATTCCCAACCAGGAGTTCCTGCCCCTGTCTTTCTCAGATCCTGGAGGCTGATGACACCCACGTGCTTGCCTGCCCTTCCTGTCCAGGTGCTGGAATGAAGTTGCCCTCCCTGACTCCACATTCACTGTCCCTCCCTGTCCACCTCCATGTCCCCAGGGCCCGGCACCTGACCTGACCCAGAGTAGCTGATCAGGAACTGTTGAACGTCCCAGCAACTGAACAGTGCTGAGTCTTGCCCCACTGATCTCACGATGTCCATGATGCTGGATCTGCAGCCCCAAATCCAAAGCCTGGGGACCCAGTTGGCTTCCAAATTATAAGTTCTCCTGCTTCTCCTAAGCTCCCCACCTCATCAGAGGTCACCGTTTGTTGGTCTGAATGCCACTGCTCTTTATCTAGCCAGACGGATGCTTTGGGGGAACAGCTAGACCTCACCTTCCCAGTTTGTTAGTCTCTATTACCGGAGGGCCATGCCTTTAGTCACTTATGTTTTCTGCCAGCAGGCTCCAGGCATCTGAGCTGGGATCTGTGATAGGACAAGACCCCCCCACCTCACCGGTAAGGAGGTCCTATTGGACTATTCTACCTACAATCCAGGCCCCCAAACCTGGTCCTAGTATCCACATGGATCTCAGTCTGGCCAGAGTCCAGGTCCACTGGACCGTGGACACGGACAGTGGACAAGTATACCCCGTATACAGGTATACATTGTCTCTTGTCCAGTTTCTCCCACTGCCCTCCTATCCCACCACCATCTTTCTTCCAGCTGATGGTGAACAAGGGCTGAGCAGACACAAGTTGAATCTGATCATGAGTATCCCATAGCGGATCTTCCTTCATGCTTGACCTTGTCTCTGATTCTTCCAAATAGCACTGTTGGAGAGCAGATCTCCCAGAACTATGGACACTGGCTTCTGGGGTGACTATCTGACTTTCTCCAAAGGCACAAAGACAGCAGTCCCAGAATGATCAGAGGATCTGGTAATGAGATCCTTCAAACTAAACACAGAGATGATTTTCCCTTTGGACTCCATCCTCAGACCACAAAATACCCACCTAACCCAGCACAGTGCCAAGAACACAGTCCCTGTTCCCTCTCCCTACCAGTTCCGGTGAAATTCACTTCGAAGCTGGTCACAGAAGGTCCTACTCCAGGGTGACCTGAATAATGCCAGGATCACGGTGGGTCAGGAGCAGGTGGGACATCAATGCCAACTGTGTTGGGGTGGGGGGGGCACAGGTATGCGCCAAAGACATTCAGGGCAAATGCTTGGGTCCTTTTTCATTTTCAACATAAGAAAGATCTTAACACCACATTTTGGGGGTAGCTCATTACATCCAACCAACAATAAGAGGTGGAAATTCCTTGAGAATAAATTTCCCAGAGTAAAAATGGTTATTGCTCAGGCACAAGGTAAATGCTGCAGAAATCCCATTTTAATGAACTTGAAGGAATGCCAGAATTTCTATGTCAATGGGAGGGTTATGTCTATGGACACAGTGCCCAATATGCATGCGGGTCTTGCTTGATACTCAGGAGGCTGGTTTCTTACGATAATAAAGAAATGGTATTTGGGCGGTACGCCACTACAATATTCTTATTTTAGAGGTAGAGAGATAAGGCACAAGGGATAGGATGTCGGCACGGATATTGGAAAGACTCGGGAAAGCTGGCTTTTATATGTTGCTCTGTAACCCTGGGCAAATACTGTTCTCTATCTGTAACTCGGTTTCTTCATGGGCAAAACGAAAAGGCTGGAATATCCCCAAACTGGAACTGGAAGCCTGGAGTAACTCCTAAAGCCAAGTGATCGTGTCTATGTAGAAATCTTAGGCTGCTAATGGCCTGACCCAGTGTGGTGTCACGTTTAAAGGTACAAAGCCTGAAAAAGAACTGCTGCCTTTGCTCATGCATCACTCAGTATTTAATGAAACTTTGTATCCATCCTGCTCTGTCATTAACATCTCCCCCCCGCCCCCGCGCACCATGTTTATTCCCAGCGTGCTGAGATCCAGTGAGTCTCTAAATAATTTATCCTGCTTTTGCTACTATCAGAAAGGCATTTATGGTGCTTTAAGCAATTTACAAGCCAGTTCCTTCACATAAAAAAAAAATCCAGACTCTGGTTTCCAGAGTCATTAGGGATCTTCGGTTTTCTGTTCCACTATCCTCAAAGTCATGACATGGCTGCTGGAGCTCCAGCCTTTGTGGCACATTCTAACCGAGATAAGAAAGAGCAAGAGGCAAACATCTATTCCCCCTGAGTAAGTCCCTGTTAAAGAGATTTCCCGGATGCTCTGCCCAGTGATTTCTACTAGCAACTCATTTTCCAAGCCTAGTTGCAAAGTGAGGCTTAGAAAAGTAGTATTTTCACTGGGAATGTGGTCACCCCACCTAATGTAGGGGCTCCCAGTGAAAGCAAGAGGAGAGAATCAATGTTGCAGGCAGTCTCTGCTACATTGCACACCCTCTCATCTAACCCACAGATCCTTGCCATCTTGGTCCTTCCATGTTCCTGCCCTGCCATGCTAGGCACAGCCCATAAGACCTGGGTCTCTCCACCAACCCCATCTTAGAAGTGCCATTCTCCTATTCTGACAACCTTTTCCTTGTGAACTATTGTACCATGGCTCAGGGGCACTGTCCTACTTAGACTGAGACAGAATCTTTGGCTCCTGGTTGCCTAGCACCCCTCACCCCAATTTTCTCTTTTACCCGGAGCCACCTTTCACTGCAAGTTCAGTTTATGTCCCCTAAAATGCTGTTTGGACCCTGGCTAGAGTCCAGCATGAATAATCTGACTCTTCCCCTGCTAATGACTCCTGGTTTCGAATTCTGGATTCTTCATTGCCTCTGTAACCTGGCTCACCGCTGGTTCTCCCTACCTGGACCTTGGTTCCTAAGCCCTAGCTCAGAGGACCCCAATGCAGATTTGCAGTCTCTTCTTAGCAAATGATCTGTGTTTTCACTTCACCCAGGCAGGGCTGGGTCTCATAGACAAATGGAATTTTCCCCTCCACAACTCAAAATCAGTTAACTATGCACTGGGTAACATAGCTACACATGAACAGTGCCTTTGAGAGTCTATAGATTATGAATGGCTAGGAAACATGTAAAAAGATGTCCCTCCCCTCAGGGATCATGAAGACATAAACTACAACATCAAAGAAACACCACGTTATAGACTTGTAATTGCAAAACATTAAAAAGTCCAACACTGTTAAGTGTTGGTGAGGAGAAACTGAGTATCTTATCCCGAGCCAGTGCAATTGTAAATCTGAAAGACACTGATAAGCAATTTGGAAATATATAGTCACATTAAGGATGGGACTACCCAATGGGCTTGCAATTTCACTCCCAGGTTAATACTTTAAAGAAACTCTTATACTAGGAAACTAATATGGATGTATGTTGTGGTGATATTTACATGGGGATGGCTCTAGGGGAGAAGAGACCCTGGTGAACTCCCCACCCACTCTCTATGATGCTCCCTTTAATGATTAATGATTAAGGTGGTTTCCTGTTAAAGGAGTTGTGTGGCTGGAACAGAGGCTGGAGAGCTTCCAGAAGAAAAGCTTCTATATGGTTCCTGAGATAAGAAGCTCAAGGAACACTGGAAAGGGGTCCCAGTTTTCTATCCAGTCTTTATGGGTAACTTCCAAGAGAACACACGCGCCTGGGCTAGGAACTGGGTAGTCCAAGGGACAGTCGAGGCCAATGAGACGAAGAGGCAGTACGTGGCAGCAAGTGGTGGGTCCAGGGTGCCGTGCGGTGGTTCTTGGAGATGCTTTTGACCAGCATCCTGATTCTGAGCAGTGACCGGGATAAAGAAAACAGAACCCCATTCTTGGGTGACAGGAGCTCAGGTAAATGGCCAGGCCTGGATATAAATGGAACTGTGGCTTCAGGGCCAGTCTCCAGGCCCAGGAGGAGTGAGGATCACATGAAACTCATAAACTGTTATCACCTTTATAATAGCTAAACCTTAGTAGGCATTTACTGGGTGTCAGGAACCGTCCAAAGTGCTTTTCCTACTGATATTACTGATTGCATACTTATATTCAATCTCAACTTATGCCTTACAATAGGTCTGTGATTTTGTTCAGAACAGCAAAGTACACCGAAAAAAATATTCCCAGGACTTCCTGTGGCTAAAGTGGCCACGTGATACAGTCTGACCGATAAGATGAGATGGTGCTTCTAGGAAAGCTGGTCTTTTGCCTTTACTCTCTCTCTGTCTTGCTTGGAATGTGGATATAATGGTCGGGATGGAGCAGCCATCTTGTGATCAAGAGGGAAAGAAATGCATGCCAAGAATGGCAGTGCAGGAAAACAAGATTCTGAGCCTCGATGGTGATGGTGTCATGTACTGGCCTACCTCCGTGTTTCTCATTCCGTGTGAAAAATCTACATTTTTTCGTTAGGCTCCCGTATCATCAGGTAAACATAATATTTAAAGACATACATTATCTCATTTAATCCTCACATTACCATTTTAGAGATGAGGACAATAAAGGTCAGAGTAGTTAAACTGGCAGGTTGAAAGATCATGGCTAGACGTACCAGTCTCATTCTAAATTCTCATTTATGACTCTGCTTTTCTGCCTCTTCGCCATACACTGAGATGGGATTTAATCCAGTTCTCGTGGACAGGGTCAACAGATAGCCTATGGAGGAAGGTAGTGGGGGAAGGAGGGCTAGCGGCTACCTAGACATTCTTGATCACATCCTGAGAGGCAAGAAAACTGACATTGGAAGTACCCCCCTATTACTCCTTTCTGTGGCCAACACCTGCCAGGTGCCCTTGGGTACCCTTAGAGAGCCCAAGAATGGGGACACTGGCTAACGGGAGGGTACCCAGGTAAGAAGTATACATTCATCCCTTCAGCTACACAGAATGAGCAGCAGCCATTAAACTCAGGATGCCAGTGAATTAAGAGTGAGAATAAAGTGGGTACCCAAGGTGGGAGGGCAAGTCAGACTTCCTTAGGCAGGCAGCTGGAGCCCAGCTGGGAGGGAAATGTTTCTCGATAACCATTAACACTTCTCCAGAGAAGCTGATTATTAAGAAAGCCCTGGTGAGAGTGGTGGATAAGACATCTGTTCCTGGCACTCACCCCACTCACCCCAGAGAAACGAGGTCGCCACACCCAGGGGCTCTGGGATGGCAGACTCAGCTATGATGGCAGACTTCTCAGAAGGGTGCAGGGAGAGGCAGCTCTGGGTTTTGAATCCTGGTGTCCTCACCTTAGAGCTCTCTGACTTATAAAGGAGTCATTCAATTAACCTCTCTGATAACTGGTTAATGACTCCCACGTCCTTGTGAGGATGGAAAAAAAAAAATATGTGGCCGTGCCTGGTGTGTATTGGGTACTGAGAGCATAGACGTGTTTCTACTTTCTTCCTTCGTGTGAGCCCAAAATGGGAAAGGTGATGCCTTGCTGTTCCTTCTTTCCCAGAAGATCGACACAGCTCCCCCAGAATGCACCCAGAGCCTGCCCTTGGCACCAGACATTCATTGCCTTACCATCTTCTTGGTTTGATTTTATTATTTTTTAATATTTTACTTCTTTATTTGTCAGAGAGATAGACAGAGAGCACACAAGCAGGGGGAACAGCAGGCAGAGGGAGAAGCAGGCTCCCCGCTGAGCAAGGAGCCCAATGAGGGACTCGATCCCAGGACCCTGGGATCATGACTGGAGCTGAAGGCAGACGCCCAACCGACTGAGCCACCCAGGCGTGCCCTATCTTCTTGGTTTTAAATGTTCCCATAAGCCCTTTGAAGTAGGGATGTTAACCATTGATTAAAAAAGGAAGCCACGGTTCAGGGAAGTTGAAGTAATTTGTCCTTTGGCCCAAAGCGAGTAGGTGGTAGAGCTGGATTTTGATTCTAGTGCTTGACCTTTAACCACCATGGCATTCTTCTTCCCATCAGAAACCCAGAAACAGAGCACCAAATCCCGTCTGGACACCTCGACTCCGTGGCACGCCGCTGATCCAAAGGAGAGGGAACGCACGCCCGACTGTGTGTCAGGGTCTAGGCAGAGATGACCAGGCAACAAGGACGTCACCTGTGCCCTGCTCTGGGTCTCCTGGAGTCGCCTCCTTTTCTCCCCCCACCTCCTCCTTCCTCTCCTCCTTCCTCACTTCTTTCTCTCTCCAGTTCTGCCCCCTTCCTCTGTCTCTTTCTCTACCCAAAATACTTAGGAGCATTTTCTGCCTGGTACCAAGTTCCATTTGTGGTTCCGGAAGGTTCAGGGAAATGTGTAAGGTGTTTCATACAATTTAAAGATTCTGTCAATGGCAGGCACGCACGCTGGCACTTGGCAAGATGAGAGGCTTCAGAAGTCTTCCTTCTTTACTGCTCCGCGGGTGACAAGGCTTACAGGCAGGGCCACGTGAAGATGCACTGGGGAGAGGGTAACAGCAAACGGGAGCTGTAGGGGGCACCTTAGGTTTGGCAAGTGCAGTGGAGCGAGCTGGGGTTTGGGGGTTCCCTGTGGATAGGCTAATGCTTGCTGTGGGCTCTGGGAAATAGCGACTATCCTTAGCTGTCTGGTCCCTGGCCCCAGGGCAATTAGGATGGGTGCCTAGTGGGAATGTCTTATCAGAGAAGTGTTAAAAGTATGAACTTAATTAGCCACTTAAGAAGGGAAAATGACTGGACCCTAGGCGAGGCCAAAACTGGGTCAAGAAAGCATGGTAAAAGGTACTGTCCCTGCTTGTAACAAACTTAGTGGCAAATGCTGACAGCAAAAACCATCATCTCCCGGAGATGGGCTAGCCTGGGGCTTAAAAAGGAAAGTCCTAAAGTCGATTCTTCCTCCCAGTTCCTCCAAAGGCTCGCTGTGTGATCTTACCCAAGCCGCTCAACCTCTCTGTGTCTCAGTTCTACCTTCTGCACATTGACTGGGTGGGCGGGGATAATAAAAGTGTCCCTGTCACAGGGGAGGTGTAAGGAGGAAAGGAATTCATGTAACAAAGTACTTAGAAGAGTTCCCAGCAAAAGGCAAAGATCTCACATTGTAACAAAACTGGAATGCGTATGTTGACAGACACATTCATTGAAGGCTAAACCAGCAAAGAGGGAAGGCAGAGAAGGGCACCCGCGGTGAACAGGCTGCAACAGCTGGTCCTTCTTTACCAAGTCCTGGCTGAGCTCACAAGAGTGGGTCCAGCGGGCTGATCCTCAGGGCCATGCGGAGCCCCAAATTGTCCTTGACTGCAGGCAGGGGAGGATGGAGTAGAGCCTCCTCTTAGCCCCGCCTTGGGAAAGTGGTGACTCCCTGCAGACCTGGGGGAGGGGTTTGGGAGGATGTGATGCCCACACACGGAGGACAGGGATGCTTTCGGCAGAAGCTGCTTCAATGGTGTCTTTATGGAGTTGTCTGCGGGCTACAGAAAGCCCCCTTGAGCCACGTTGCTGGAAAATCCACCAGAAGCATCTCCACTTAATTACTTTGGTAGGCAGGTGCATTTTCTCAGGATTAAGGCATTATGTCCCCCAAGAGGGATTGGGTAATAGCTCCTGGAGGATGAGCTACATGGATTGTAGGGGGTTGTTAAGATCCAAGTGGAGTCCCAACTTTCCATTGCTCTGTGGAGGAGAATACGATGACCAGGGGACATAGACCATGAGAGCAAATGGTCACCTGACTTTGAAGCAGAACCTGAGCACATATCCTTCCCACCGATACCCGGCAGCTCCCAGCTGATCTTGGTGGTTATTTATACATGCTGTGTAAACGTGTGGACGGTCCCTTGACCTGGCGCGCTTTCGTCCAGATTTTCCGGGACAGTCTTAATTCGGTCTTTCATTAATGCATCGATGGGTTATTTCAGTCCACCAACACCTACGAAGAACTTGGACGTGATAGATGCTGGACGCACCCCAAGAACCAGAGCCCTAACATCAGAACTCCTAGTGTGGTAACAGGCACAGGGTGGGGAGTCTACACAGCGTGCGGGTCAGCCATGGACTTGGTCCTTTTGTATCTCCATTTCTCAAGGCGCTCTCCCGTGACTGGCTCCGCGCTTAGCCAGCTTATGATCATGCCATGTCCCCCTGTAGCTTCAGGCTGACATGAGACAACCCTGTTTAGCCATTCCCGTGGAGTGATCTTCCTGTTCCGGTGGAAGGCTGACTCTCCTCGGGGAGACTTCATGGAGGGGTGGAGTGGAGGGTAAGACTGGCTGCCTGGGCTAGTTCTGAGTTGCACGGCCTCCCTGGGAGCTCAGGAAGAAGGGTATGGTCAGTCTCATCTCTACTGCTGTATATAGCGTGTCCAGCACGTGGGTGGCTCAGTCGGTTAGGCATCTGCCTTTGGCTCAGGTCATGGTCCCAGGGCCTTGGGATCGAGCCCCGCATCGGGTTTCCTGCTCAATGCCTGCTTCTCCCTCACCCCCATGCTCATGCTCTCTCTCTCTCTCAAATAAATAAAATCTTTAAAAAAAAAAAAAAGGCGGTGCCACGTTATGTGTCCTGATTTCTGTGTCTGCAAACGGTGTCCTCCTGAGCCATTTTGAAGAATACGGTAACTAAAGTTGCCCCCATAGAATGGATCAAGTGTGTTAAAGAGAAAAATAGTCAATTATTCATGATACTTGTTAAAGAACAGCGAGGGGTGGCGTTATTCAAGATCAGTGTCAGAGACTCATGGGCTTTGCAGTGGGGGAAGAGATCAGGCTGAACCCCAAATACAACAAGGAAAAGGGGGGATTTAGAGCCAGGAGCAGGGTGGGGCCTATGGATGAAAAATTACCAAGAGGACATGTCAAGGGGAAGGGGGAATGATTCTGGCTCCATGACGTCACAGGGTTCTTGCTGATGGCAGCCCGGGCTGGTCAGAGGTCACCTGGGGGATGAGGTGGAGGACAGAAGAGATGACACAGAAGCCCAAAGGTCAGGGTGTCATCGAGGCGAGCGCTCAGAAGAGCCTGAGCAGGGCTTGTTCAGGGAGAGAATCTTTGTCAACTCTATCTCAAGCGTTAGAACCTCTTTTTCAAGTAGGGTTGTCCTTTGGGGCCCTTTGGAGTAAATCAAGTTGGACTGGTTCTCAGAAACAGTTTCCTTCAACCCTAAGGCTGTTCCACGTAAAGAGAAGAAGAATATTTTGCAATGCGTGAGTGACTCACAGAGATTTTATACATCCCAGAATTAGAACATCCCCTCCCCTCTCCAATTTCTGCATGAAAGGCATGGAGACGTTTCTGATAATTATTTGGGGGTCAGCTGTGGAGAAGTGCTTTTCTTTTTGACATTCCTCCATTTGCATCATAAATGAATGAGCCAGGACCACCACCACCACCACCCCCCCCCCCCCCCGCAACCCACGGAGGGGGTGCGGGTGCTGAGGGGGTAGCTGAGGGGGCAGGGTTTGGGGGGCGGTGCTTCAAGACCCAAACCAGGCGTCAGAAATTCTAGCTGGCTTGGGTTGCATTCAGTGGATGAAGGAAGCAAACCTGCTCCCTCCTTTTCAGATCTGTGCCCTGGTCTGCTGGGAGCCGTAACTGGGAGCCCAAAGTTACACTGCCTCCAGCCAGCAGCAGGGCGTTCTAAGGCAATTAGCTGGAAACAAAGAAAGCAAAAGGCGAGAATTGAAGACCACAGAGACGCAGCCAGTCAGGCAGGTCCCAGACTGAGAGCAGAGGCAGGGACGGAGAGGAGTCTGGTCAGCCGGGCCCCTGCCAATGCTGCCTGATCATTAGGCTTCTGTTGGCTTACATAACACACCCAACTCCTTGATTCAAAGACACATGTTTCCCCACACGTGGAGGTTTCTGCATCAAGACCTAGCAAACAATTGACGTATGTATTTGATGTGATGTGATTTGTGTACGAGTGTTGATCCGTTGTTTGTTTTCTCCTGAAAAGCTATTAATAAACCCGTAGCACATCTTAAAATAAATGGTGTTTCAGAACTCGCGTGTGCAGTATTTCTGGAGCGGGCAGGAATGTGCAGTCTCAACCAGATAAAACTCCTTAGAGCTTTCATCTCCATCACTTTTTATGTCCTATCTCTTCATCTGCCCATCCACTGATTTAGTAGAAACTGAGGAAAGTTACTTAACCTTTCTGTGTCAGTTTCTCTGCCGTCAAAGGGCGGTTGTCAAGATTAAATGAGATCATATGATGTTCACAGAAGGCCCTTCAACGGTGCCTGGTACAAAACAAGGGTTTACGGTTATTTAACTCTGCCATTCACTCATTCATTCATTTACCCATTCATTCATTCATTTAACTGTCTCTGTAATTGCCAGGCATCCACTAGACTGAAACAGAGTTTCTCAGATTCTGCTGCTGAACTCAAGGGACACCTTCCTGGCACGTAGTGCACCCTAGGAGAAGGGAGAAGGGAAAGAGTGCCTCTTTCTTGCTTCCATAGTTGACCACAGACCATTGTTCTCACTGCTCCCCACCTCTGCAGTTTGGGCTTTGCTCCTCGCTTCCTGCCTCCATTTACCTACATTCCACTGTCAGCCTGGGTCTGTCTCAACCCAGCTTTATCCACCATGGTCATCTTTCCTAGGCTACACCCCGTGGCCACATGGACAAACCTCCCGCAGATTGGGTTATGTCCACCAATGACACTGGGGCCGTGGGAGAGGGTCCCAAGCTTCCCACAGTTTCTGATGCCATTATCCAGCACTGACACCCATGGGACTGTGTTCAGAAAGCACAGATGAATCTCTGTGGCTCCACATGGCTCTGTCTGGGAACCTGGAATGTCATGTCCATGATGGAAGGAATTTTTCATATGTTCTATTGCATACCGAACACCCAGTACTAGCCTAGCACGTAGCCAGCATTCAATAGATATTTGCTGAATGAATGAATGAATGAGTGGATCTATAAAGATCATCTCTGGAGGTATAGATGGATAGCTCTGGTTTTTGGTTTTTTATTTTTCCTATGAAGGTAAGGAATATTTCAGAGCCTGTCTCTCTGTGAGGTTCCCTGGGAGTTCAGGAATCTGAAAGGTGAGCGAGGACAGGAATTTGCATAGCTGTGTGTGTGGGTCTCTATCTGCGTACAGATGCCTGTATTTGCACACATGTGGGAGCACACAGCATGTAAGTGCATGATTTGCATAAATGCAGAGTGGGAACGCATGCATTTGCATATATATGCCTTTGTCTTCCTACAAATAACCGGCTGCATGTGCGTGCAAGGTGAGTTTACTTTTGAGGTGTGTGCATGTATGTACATGCATGTGTGTGCCTCCCTGGGGGGCTGTGTGTGTGCCTGGGTGTGCAAACCATGTCAGGCATAGAGCCGTCCTGATACACGCATCATCTATCCACGTGTGTTTGCCCGCAAACGCATGGATGCAAATTTGTGGGTGTGTGTTGTGATGGGGAGGGGAATTCTCAGCGTGTGTGTTAGCTAAACGGTTCACAGTAAGCAGGGAACACCATCAGGCAGGGCCCAGAGATTTCTACCTCGAGGGCCACTCTTGCACACCGGCTCCCTATTTCCCTGCCCTTAGCCAGAACAGCTGCAATTATAGGGACTTCTTAGAGTGAAGGGGGAGGTCCCTGGTTTTAATTTCCCTGAACAGATCGGTGAGCCACACTGTACACACAAAGAGGGAGGATGGCAGGACAAGAAGTCCATGATACCAGAATTTGCATCCGAAGGATCCAAGGAAACCCAAGCACTGAGCCTTGCACTGGAGCCAGACTGCCTGGCCTTGATTCTCAGCTCTGGCTGCTACTGTGCCTCAGTGTGTGCATCTGTAAAATGGGGATAATAACAGGACCCACCTCATCATTTCTGGGAGGAGAAAAAGAGTTCATATGTACAAGCACAGAGTAGGGCTAGATAAGAATTGACCATATTTTGGTTGGACCAGAGAGACTGAGAGTTGTTTTCTTATTCCTGGAAACAAAAGGTAACCTTGATTATTTTACTTATGTGAAACTAGTATGTATTTACTCTAGACAATTTGGAAAATACCGATAGACCAATATAAGAAGAGAAAGGTCTTACTCATCATCTCTCCCTGTACCCAGATGGACACTGTTCATGTTTAAAAGAATCTCTATTTGGATACTTCCATAAACGTGCTTTCCCATTAGTGGGATTCTCTCCCCCTAGCCGCGGTGGTGTACGGCATTGGTGGTCCCCAGTGCAACATGTTTCCGGGATTTATACCCTGTGTAGCCTTCTCCCCTTGCCTCTGGGCTAGTCCTATGATTTGCTTTAACCAACAGAGCGTGGTCAGGTGAAGCTGTGTCAATTCCAGCCCAAGCTTTAAGAAATCTGGGCAGCTCCCACTTTAGCTTTTGGTCTCTGAGCACGCAAGAAGAATGGAGAAACCTGCCACTGGAGAACCCACATGGAGAGAGAGAACCCAGTCTTTCCAGCCTCCGGGAAAGACCACAGAAGAACCACTAGCAAGAACCAGAGAAGAACCACCCCACTGAGCACAGCCTGGTTTGCAGAATCACAGAAATGCCACCAATGGCGGCGTCAAATAACGTGGGTTTTTTTTGAAGCTGATACATTTTGAGGTGGTGGCTTATTTACCTGGTAATAAATAACTGACAATCATTCCATTTCATAACATGCATTTTAAAGTTTAAAATGAGACGACGTTTCTATGTAATTACACTGTGGTCAGAGTGAGTTCCGAATCAAGTAGCCTCAGTTTTAATTCTGATTTAACATATTGGCTGTGACTCTAGGCTAATTGCCTCACCTCAACTATAAAATGGGACTTGATGAAAACCTTGTAGATTTGAGGGGAAATTAAAACACAGTGGCTGAAACCTAGTAAAAATATGAAACAGGTCCGGATGTTACCTAATCATGACTGAATGGCCATAAAATGATATGAGTATGTCAAAACGCCACCCATTTCCTACTCTTGGGCATTTATGCTGTTTCTGGGTTTGTTCGTTTGTTTTTGGGTTTTTGTTTTTTTGGTTTTTTTTACTACCATAAAAAATGCAAAGCAAACCCCCCACACACACACTTGCATTTTTCAAAGGAGTAAGGCTGAGGCAGACCAGGCGGACTTGCTCAGGTCCCACAGTGGGGCTGAGGTTAAAGACCTCACCTTCTCGTTCCTAGGGCTACACCTGCTCCTTGTAGCCAGAAGGAGCACTTAGCAACCCACCTGCATGATGGTTTCGTCTACTGCCCCTGGCATTGTATTATAACCCTGTTTCCCTGGAGACCAGAGTGAGCATAGACAAGGAAATATTTTTTTTTGACATGCTAATTTTTGGAAGACAGTGAGCATGCTAAACTTCCCTGACTCTCTTTGCTGCAGACCTCCCTGTCAGAGGAGTGATATCTTCAGCCTGGCAAGAGAAGCTCCTGCTCATGGACAGAATGGAGACAGAGATGAGAGACGGTGTCATTGACGCAGTGTATTGGACTTGACATCTGGCTTCCAACAGTGCTGCATTTGAATTTTAGTTTGGTCTATTCCCCTTTAGATGATCAAAGGCAAGTTCCTTACCTCTCTGAGCCTTAGTTTCCTCATCTGTGAAATACTGGTACTTCTCCCTTTTCCTATCCCCTCTTCCCCAGCTCTCCTGCATTCTTGTGTGGAATTACAGGAGATCATTGATGTGAAGTGCCTGACAAGAGTGCTTGAGACAGGGTAATTACCATTGGATTCTTGGTATTAGTTAGGGAACCCCTAAGGAAGGCTAAAAAAAATTTCATCTTCCTGGCCTGGAGAAAGTATAGCTCTGGGAACAGAAAAACATTTGGATCCAAAATCTGAACTTCCCTGGTGCTCTCTGAGGTGCCAGAAAAGATGAAAATAAAAAGTACAAATTATTTCTACAAATGGGAAGGCTGAGGGAGGATAGTTCATGCCAAATCATCAGTAAGTGGAATTCTGACTCCCAACACAGCGACCTATCCACTGTCAATTTCCATTCGCCAATGCCCACAGACTTTTTGCATATGGCACTCAAAGTCAGAATCCTCCCAAATGAGATGGAGTGGTAAGGAGGAAGCAGGAGGCCATGTCCATGGTGGTTGCTGCTGTGAGCCCCCCAGTTCTTGGCTTGTCTTCTCCGGCACCCTCCTCTTCTCCTTCAGAAGAAGATGTCATTGTATCAGTCAACATCCAGTCATTGCTGTGGGGTAACTTTGTCTCTGTAGGAGTTGGGCACCCCTGAAGCTTGGTGAGTAGCCTACTTGCCTTCTTTTTGAGATGAACTCAGACGGCTAGATGGTCATTTTGGTAACTTTTCATCTCTTTTCTTCCTTTCCGAATCTTTCCCAGCACTTTCGTTGGCATGGGGCTTAATGACTAAATTCAGGTGCCAATAAAAAGCCGTTTTTACAAAGGCTTTTGAGCTTGGCTGAGACGATCATCATTCTTTTCTTTTTTTTTTTTTTCTCCTTTTTCTTCCTCTTGGCTTCTCTCCCTCCACCCCAGCCCCTCTGCTTTCCTTTCCTCCTGCCTTCTTTTTTCCTTCAAACAGATACGGAGCATTCTTAATGTGCCAAGTCATAATTTGAATGCGGGGGACATTGGTTTATATATAAGGGACTGTCTCTGCCCTTCGGTTACTCACAGATTCAAAGAGGGAGAAGGCAAGTAAGAAATAAATATTCATCAACTATTGCCACAGAATGCTGGCTAATGAACTGTCCGGGTGATGACTACTAGTATTTGTTCTCATGCTTGCAGGCTGGTTAGGGCTGGGCCCAGTTGGTCCAGTTGGTCACCCCTGCTGTGTGTTTGGCTCCGGGCTATTCCCTATACACTCATTTCCAAGCCAGAGTGAAGGGGCAGCAGCTACACAGGGCTTTTTCTTCCCCCAGTGGATCATAAGAGCACAAGAATGCAAGCCTAACCATGTAAGCACAGTTAAGCCTCTGCCTCCTTCAAGCCCACTCGCACCCCACTGCCCAAAGTATGTCAGCATCCATGCAGCAAGCCCACACACGGCAGGAAGGGAAGCGAGGGAATATTTGCTAAAAACATGTCTCAGACCATCACAGGGGAGATAAGCAAATGGACAGAGGTGGCACAGAGCATGGTGGAGTGCAAAGGCAGAGGATTTACACCAGTGTAATCAGGGAAGACATCCTGGAGGAGGTGAACCATCAGCTAAGCACTTAGAATGTTAAGAAGTGGATTGGATGAAGGTATAGGATTGAAATATCTGTTCAAGGCAATAGGGGTGGCCTGTTTGAGAGTATAAGAGAGATCCCAGAGCCCGGTTGATAGCTAGTGAATTGAGCCCCTGGGTAGGTATGGGAAGAGAGATTCTTGGATACGGAGATAAAGGTCAGATTCTCAGACATGTCTTAGAGGACAGACCTTGAAGGGATCTGACAGAGGTGATGGCAAGGCAGAGAAAGGGGTTTTGCGGGGGGGCGGGGGACGGGTCATAATTACAGCTTTGAAGTTTACTTGGAAACAGCTAAGGATGATGAATGGAAGAGTGAAAACCTGAAGATAGGGACACTGGTCAAGACCTGTCCCCTGAAGGCTCAGCAAGATGCCAGCAAACTGAAGACGGACACGACAGGGAGCAGACTGAATTCTGCAAACTACAGTCTGAGACACTGACACTGTTCAGGGACATGTTCCTTGATGGGGTTGCCCAAGGAAGGGAACACTCAGAAGGCGAGCCACGATTCCCACCAGGCATCATAGAAAACTCAGCCCTTTCCTTTCTCAGCAGAACTCTTAGTTGTGGGGGAGGGACTGGGGTTCAGATGCAGACACACGGGGATCTGAACCTATTGGTTCTGTGATGTTGGGTTAGTTCTCTTTGTTGTCGTTTTTTAAGATTTTATTTATTTATTTGAAAGAGAGAGAGAGCACAAGCAGGGGGAGAGGCAGGGGGAGGGGGAGAGGCAGGGGGGAGAGGGAGAAGCCGGCTCCCCGCTGAGCAGGGAGCCTGATGTGGGGCTCGATCCCAGGACCCTGGGATCATGACCGCAGCCAAAGGCAGAGGCTTAACCACTGAGCCATCCAGGCGCCTCTGGATAAATTCTTTACCTCTACCTGGTACCCACAGGCCTGGATTTCGCCACTTTGGGATTTAGCTTCCTTCAATATAAAATGGGGAAATATTATATTTGTGTGTGTGTGTGTGTGTGTGTGTGTAGACACACACATATATATAATATACATGATATAAAAAAAGATATGTATATATACAGATATATGATATATTGTATGATATATGACATAAACAAACATCGGGGCCTGACAGAGTCAGCTCTCCACAGACAAGCTAAGTGATTTACATGAATTAACTCATTTTTCCCAAAAACACCTCTATGAGATAGAAAATGTTATTATCAGCACCATCATTTTACAGACTAAGAAATGAAGCCCAGGAAAGCTATCTAACTGGCCCAGTGGGCCCATAGGTGGCAGAGCCCGGATGTGGACCCAGGGAGTCTGACCCAGAGATGGCGCATTTATATCCACCACATTCCAGGGCCAACCCGAAGCTTCCCCACTGGCTCTATGTGGGTGAGAGAACGCGGTTAAGAAAGGGAAGGGGGAGGGTCTGCATCAGGATCCGTCCATGCGCCCCTTCCTTCCCTGTGCTCCACCACCACATGCAGCCCCTAGAGCCTACAGGAGCACTGAAGTTAGCAGAGAAGGCTGGGACCAGTCCATGTTTGGTGAACGAATGAATGAATGAATGGGATGAGAAAGTCCAGGCCCCGAAGTTTCAGAAACTTGCTCTGAGTCAGAAATGTGGGAGCCTGTTGTCAAGCCCAGGTCTATCCAGTCCCAAGGCAGCCACCCTGCATGTCTCCAAGGCAAGCATTCCCAATATTGCTGTTGTTTGGGCAAAACCAGACTTTGGCAGGAATTTTTGGGAAACTTTTTTTTTTTCTCTAAAAGTTTAATCAGTTTTTTTTTTTTTTTAAAGATTTTATTTATTTATTTGACAGAGAGAGATCACAAGTAGACGGAGAGGCAGGCAGAGAGAGAGAGAGAGGGAAGCAGGCTTCCTGCTGAGCAGAGAGCCCGATGTGGGACTCGATCCCAGGACCCCGAGATCACGACCTGAGCCGAAGGCAGCGGCTTAACCCACTGAGCCACCCAGGCGCCCTAATCAGTTTTTTTATCATCACAGAGAGAACAAAGGATGAACGCAGGGAAGCAAGAAATACTGCTCTTGGAAACTCTCACTGTCTCACTCTTGACTCCATAAATAAATGTTCTCATGTTAAGCAGGCTTCCAATTTTCTTGGAAAATGCTCAATTTATATGCAGACACAATATACTTGCACAAAGCACTGATTCTCGATATTTGTAAGGGAGCCACTAAACACTGTGGGAAAGAATATGGGTTCTGGACTCAGACCTGTGTTTCAATCCTGAGATCAACACTTAGTAGCTGTGGGACCATGGAAATGTCACTGAACCTTCTGAGCCTCGGTTTACCCATTGGTAAGGTGACAGTAAACACAGTGTCCCTGTGATGTCGTTTGGCATGATCCCAGCTGCTCTGTGGGGAAGGGTCCCTGCGGATGCTTAGATCTGCATAATGAAAGAGAAATTGAGTCTCTCTGGAGGTGGGAAGCAAAGTGAACTGAAGAAACTGAGAAACTGAAGGAAGAAGGCCCATCCTCTGCTCCCACTTTGAATGTTAGGGTGCTGGTATGTGATGATGCTACCTGTACCTTTGTAGGGCCAGGTGTGCTCATTTCTCAGGGGCAGGTCATGAGCAGATAAAAAACACCCTAAATTTCCCTATCATTTGCAAATTGATATTCTCTGGAGTCGGCGTTCACCGGGTTGCTCTCAACTTTGGACACTTCACAAGAGTCCCGCCAACGCTGGCTCTGAAGCCCTCTGCTAGATATCTGAGGTCTCTGCTGGAGGACGGGAGCTTGGTGCTACCAAGGCCGCCATCTTGCGGATGTCACCATTCACTCAACATTTCATCCATCTCCGCCTCCCTGACAGCCCTCACTCAGCAAACTTGCTCTAAAAGGGTGGGATAGGGTTGTGGCTTGGAGCGTGACAGGAGCCCCAGGCCTGAGTTCAAATTCCCATGCCATCCATTCTAAGCTGTGTCACCACAGGCCAGTTACTTGGCCAAACTGTTCACACCGCTCTCATCAACATCAGCTCCCCTCCATTTGTTCTGTATGAGATTTCACTTGAAAGCAGGTGTTGGACTTTGCTGAACTGATTCTGCTCTTTAGTTCATCTATACAGACAGAGAGAGAGAGAGAGAAATGCCTGCGATGTGCTAGGTATCCTCCTGGATGCTGGAAATTTCGTAGCAAACACAACAGACAAAGCTTCCGCTCTCATGGGGCTTCTATCTACGGCAAAGGATAGACCATGAATCACCCCCACCCAAATCACTCCCATTGTGCTGATTGAAAAAATAGCTGGGAGTGTTTGGAGAGATGGTGGTCCAGCTGCCCAGCCCCTGTCCCAGCCACCCTGACGTCCTCCCTCATCGGGCCAGACCACGTGGCCAACGCGCCCCCAATCCCTGAGTCTGGCTTGGCCAAATACCTTCCTAGATCTGCCTCTAGAGGTCCCCCTCTGTTCAGCCTTTACTCTGCCTCTTCAGGGCACCGTCCTGGCCCCAGAAATTGCTCTGGGCTGCTTTGGAACCAAGAAGGAGCTGCGTCCTGATGCCAAGCACGAAAATATACAATGCTGGATTATCTATCTCAGTGGGAATAGCCTGTCTCCTCGGTGAAGGACAATTTTCAGCTAAGTGCATCTTATTTAAGGCTCTAAGAATGGCAGTTAAGCAAATGCAAGGAGGAGAAATGTATATGAAAACTATCCATTGAAAGCCCGTGGTTAAATATATCAACCGCTGAGGGATAGTTTCCAGGTAATAGAGCCCGATTGCCACACTCTGGTCACAGCCGCAGCCGGGGTGGGACGCGAGGCTTGGGGGTTGGATTCGCTCTCATTGATTTTTCTTTATAGATCAGTTTGATACTAGACGTTATAAGGTTAATTTTGGATGATTAACTCCTCTGTATTGGGATATTTGATTTAGTTCTCCTTTCAGATGCTTTCTCCCCATTGATTTTCAATATTGCATTTCCAAGACGGAGGTAAAAGGCTCTGGCAAGGACCCATCAAGCAGAGATCTCCCATGGCTGTCCAGTCTCCCTCCCAAATATCCTCCCCAGGCAGGAGGGATAATAGGTGCACAGCTGGGGGACACCCATGCCTTGTGCCAATCTAGGGAGGGTGGCAGTGCCTACTTACCCTGGGACACCTGGACAGGTCCAAGGCATGGTGATCAAGAGCAAGGATTTCAGGATACCAGAGTTTGAAGTCCAGCCTTGCCATTTACTTGATGACTGACCTTGACATTCATGTAACCTCTGACCTCCTTTATCTCATCAGTCACTAATTATCATGGGTACCTACTCTTTTGGAGCCCAGCAACTAGTTCCTCTTCTTCTAGCTCTAGTACTCTCACCTGTTTAATGTGCTCCTTCATACCACAGGCCCTTTGCACATAACATTTCCTTCACTTGTTTCATATTCTGTTCTCCAGACATCCCAAACCTTCTCCCCCACACCTACTCAGGGCCAAGATTCCCCCTCCCCTCCAATTAGACCACAAGTCCCATGAGGTAGGGTTGTCTGTCCTGGCCATTTGTCCCTAGTACATAAGGCCTGACATGCTGTAAACCCACATGGGATATTTCTGAAATAAGTAAGATCAACGCACAATTTTGGAGATTTTATGTGTGTTGAAGGACATTTGAATTCTACAGGATTGTTCCCCAAGATTCAGGCTATGGTACAAATGGGGATCCCCTTTTCTTAGCTCTGCCTGGGTTCTCACCACCTTTCTTACCTACCAAACATTCCAGGCAACCCCCTATCTCTACCTGGCTCTCAGGTAGGACTCCTGCTCCCCGTCCCTCCTGCTTTCCTACCCTGGGGAGCAGGGATGAACACCCTTTGATACTACCCTAAAAATTCTAGAGCCAAAGTTCATCAAATAATGGCAGGAGCTGACACTGACCACAGACTCTGTTCCAGACACTTAAATGTTTATCCACTCCTTGCATCTTCACATGGCCCTACATCTTAGGTTGTGTTATTGCCTTCAATCCCATTTTATTGACGGTGATGCCAAAGCCCAGAGAGGTTAAGTAACTTGCCCAAGGTCATTCAGCTAGCAAGCTAGCACAGCTGGGGTTCCGCACAGTTCATCATTAACCCCAGACTGGACACCCTTCCCCTGTCCTCCGCCATCCCAGGACTCTCCTCTTTCCCCTTGAAGTTCAGATTTGACACTCAAGACCTCAACCTTCCTTTCTGGATATATCTTCTCCCAGCTCAGTTCTGTTGCTAGCTTCTTGATAATTCCTTCAAGTATTTGGCCTTGACAAGTGGCCTGGAGTAGGGGTGTCTCAACCTGGTTTCTGGCTTCTATCTGGACCTGGGGTGGCCATCTGGAGGGTAAGGCTGGTGATCCTCCTACTCAAGGTCAGGGTCATTCTGTCATTGCCCCTCCTATCTGAGCTCCTTTCCTCCACCCCACCCCTTAGAAGTGGGAGTCTGTATGACGGCCTCTCAGCCTCCTGCTCCTTCCTATGCCTTGTAGGGGTGCCCTCTTCCTAACCAGAAGTCGCAAGCCAGCAGGAGGCCCAGCCTCTGGTCCTCATGACTAAAACAGCTTACCATCTGCCATGTACTGAGCAAAAGGCCCTATGATATTAACTCATTTAACCTTCTTCTGGCATTCTACAAGCCGGGGTATTGTGACTCCGTGTTAAGGATGAGGACATTCAAGTTCAGGGCAGCAGCAGTAGAATTGTGCTTGATATGGTGGGGCCCAAGTTTAAGCTGTGACCTGTCGGACTCCTACAAGTGTGCTCTTTCCCACCACCACCCAAGCCTGCCTAGAGCCCTGCGTTTCCAGTGCCCAGCCTTCCTGCCCCTTCCGGCCAGCCTTCTCCCTGCTCCATTCCTCGATCACCCCTTCCCATCCTGAAGGTCATGCTCTGAGGCCTTTTCTCTTCTCCCTGGTTTTCTATGATCTCTTATTCCTGTGCTGGTTCAAGCCAAGAGCAACAGAGAGACAAGTGTAGGGAAGTGACTGAGTTTCCAGAGGCTTACAGAGGCCCAGGCCATTGTCCCTGCCCTGTGTCATCTGGTCACTGGCATGTCCCCTGGGATGGGATAGTCATTGGAAGCTCATTAGGACCTGAGCCCTTTATCCTGAGTTTCAGGATCATCTCATGCCCCCTCTTCTTTTTTCTTTTCTTTCTTTTTTTTTTTTTTTTAGATTTTATTTATTTATTTGACAGAGAGAGAGATCACAAGTAGGCAGAGAGGCAGGCAGAGAGAGAGAGAGGGAAGCAGGCTCCCCGATGAGCAGAGAGTCCAATGTGGGGCTCGATCCCAGGATCCTGGGATCATGACCTGAGCCGAAGGCAGAGGCTTTAACCCACTGAGCCAGGTACCCCTCATGCCCCCTCTTCTTAACGCTTCATGCCCTTGAACAATGGGCACATAACGCCCCTTTCTTGATCATTTGGCATATTCAGCCAGCAGCAAAAATTGGTTAAGGTTTATAGAATCCTTCTCTGTGCCTTGCCCTCCATTATGCATCTGATAGCAGAGACAGGGAGGACAGCATGAGAACAGATAATCACAGAAGAAAAGACCCGAGTTCACTTCTGGGCTTCCCCACCAGCTCTAGGTGTTTGTGGGCAAGTTAATCCATATTTCCACATCTCAGCTCCCATTTTCAGGGGCAGAAGTGGCTGGAGGGACACGGAGATAATACTCACCTTATAGGTTCGCAAAGCCTTGGGTCCCAGTGATGGGCATGTGAAGGGTTTCATAATTGTATTATTTAATACTAATTATTGTCATAATTAGGGCACCTGGGTGGTTCAGTGGGTTAAGTGTCTGCCTTTGGCTCAGGTTATGATCCTGGAGTCCCAGGATCAAGTCCCACATTGGGTTCCCTGCTCAGCAGGGAGTCCGCTTCTCTCTCTGCCCTTCACCCCACTCTCCCTCGCTTTCTCTCAAATAAATTAATAGAATCTAAAAAAAATAATAGTCATAATTATAACATGCAACAACATTATCAAATATAATAATAATTGTAATGAGCCTAGTAATAATAATACATTTTTCTGAAGATGATAATGATGTGATGTTAAAGGTAGCAGTGACGACACATGAATCACAGGGACTAGAAACAGCACAGACGACGAGGTGCTCATATCTGAGTAGGGGGCGGGAGACAGATGTTTGGGGCAAATTTCCCATGGGAAACAATTCCTCAAATGAGTTTGTAAAATCGAGTAAAAACAAGTGAAGGAGTTGACACAGAGAGTTGGGTCAGGGACTGAAAGGGCTTCCTGAGGGAGAAGATCTTCTGCAAAGGCCTACAGGCTGGGGAGAACATGTAACAGGCTATCCATCCCCCAAGAGGACCCTCCGGGTCCCTTGTATAATTCAATATACTTTTGAACCAAAATCTGACTCATGCTCCTCACACTGCCATGTTCCTATTTCCAGCCCCTGGTATCATTCAGAACCTATCACGCCTCCCTTCTGGAATGATCTTTCCACTGTCTGAACTCTGAACTGGTTCCCTCAATGTCTCTCCTCTCCAGGGCAAAAATGTCCAGCTCCTCATATATTCTGTCTTTGAGTGATCTCACCCACCCTGGACCTCTGCTTTTGACTTTGATTTCTCACATATTCCTCATGGGAAGCATATACTAAGTCTCTTGCCCCATGATAATACTGCGGAAGACATGGGGGTCTCTAAAGGCAGTACCCCCACATTGTACAACTGCAGAGACCCCGGCCACCTCATGGAGTTGAACCGTGAGCGGCCACCCTGTCTAAAAGCTTCAGAAGACCACTTTTTGACTTGCGAATCTCTTAAGACCGAGTTTCCAAGCCCCTAAACACTGTTCCTTTACTGCTTCCCCTTTCCAAGGCTACCAGCCCCCAGCCAGCCCTTCCCGTATCAAGGGCTGGTTGTGCTGAATAAGGAGCATTCACTTGATCCCATCCAAGGCTTGTAAAATTGAGGTCATCAGTTCCTAATCAGAGTTCAGACACCAGCTGGGGGCTGTGAAGGATTTCCTCCCAAAGCATCATCTCAGAGGTCGCCCAAGACAGGAGTAAATGGTGTGCCCATGCAGGTGACGGTGGTGAACAGACACAGAGCATGAGGTCCATACTGGGCAGCCAGGAGAGGAGCGTAGGACCAACAAATATCCTATGCCCAAGGTCACAGCCTCAGCCTCAGACACCGCCAGCAAAACGACATTCCCGTGTGTGCTATAGCCCCATGGACGGACCCGAGTTTTTATGTGCCCCTCCATCCAGGAGGCCAGGTTAAGTAAAGCACTAAAGTAATTAATAATTTCTAAAGCTGTTCGTGATGGTTGGTGAGTAATGACTGCTTTCTCCTGGCTGCATCCTAGAGAAGAGAATTGATTGCAATAATATCGGAAACATGTTGCGTCTTCTTTAAATGTCTCCCTTCCGGGAAACTAACCTGTGATCTCAGCAGTGCTGGACCTTTCCACTGGTTCTGGCAATGGGCATGCGACTGAGCCCTGAGCTTGTAAGGTGTGCAACCCTAGACATCACCTGAGCTAGGAGTAATGAAGGTATCCCTCTTCCCAGTAATCCCTGTGTCAGGGAGCATCTGAGTCTAAAGTGACACGTGGCTGTCTTTGCCTGCACCGAGAGAGAGCCCACCTGAGAACAAAGCCAGTAGAGAAGAAAGCAGATCCATGAATCAGAAAGATGTGTTAACACTGAAATTCTGTATCCCGCTGTTCCATTCTTGAATGTACTCAATTCCTGAGCCACCAGTAAATTCCTACTCTGATCAAAGACTGACCAAGCAGTGATGCTTGCATCCCAAGATTCGTGACCCAGACACCACTGTTAAAACAAGGGGATTCTGGGGTGTCCGGATGGCGCAGTTGGTTAAGTATCCAACTCTTGGTTTAGGCTCAGGTCGTGATCTTGGGATAGTAAAATGGAGCCCGACATCAGGCTCCGTGCTCAACGCAGAGTCTGCTTGGGACTCTCTCTCTCCCTCTCCAACCTTCAAATATATAAATAAATAAATCTTCACAGACAATAAAAGGATCCTTATGACGCCTGGGTGGCTCAGTTGGTTAAACATCGGCCTTTGGCTCAGGTCATGACCCTGAGGTCCTGGGATGGAACCCTGCATTGGGCTCCCTGCTCAGGGGGGAGACTGCTTATCCTTCTGCCTCTGCCTGCCGCTCCCCTTGCTCTCTCTCTGACAAATAAATAAATACAATCTTTTAAAAAAATAAAATAAAATTTAAAAAATGAAAGGATCCAGAATATGAGAGAGCAAGGAATTAGGAGAGTCTGCAGGTGGTGTTTGTAGCGGGATGCTGAACAAACATGGCAGAACTCTTAATTTGATATTTAAAAATGGCAGTAATATAAACCCTTGGACATTGTCAAGTAATGACGGCACACTTTAGACTAAGGTTTGATGATACTGAGGTTTCGGTGGTTTGTCTTTCTGCAAAGTAACTTCTACCTTCTTCTCAGACCTTCAGGAAAGTCTCTTACACACACTCAACAATGTCAATGGTTTGGAGAGAGACTGAAGGGGAAAAACAACCACTGTATCAAAGATCCAATGAGAACAATCCCCCCCCCAGAGAAGGTGTTGTCACATTTGTATGAGCTTGAGAGACTATTAAGAATGGGTCTGTAGTAGATGCTGGCAAGGATGCGGAGAAAAGGGAACCCTCCTACACTGTTGGTGGGAATGCAAGCTGGTGCAACCACTCTGGGAAACAGCATGGAGGTTCCTCAAAATGTTGAAAATAGAACTACCCTATGACCCAGCAATTGCACTGGGTATTTACCCTAAAGATACAAACGTAGTGATCTGAAGGGGCACGTGCACCCGAATGTTTACAGCAGCAATGTCTACAATAGCCAAACTATGGAAAGAACCTAGATGTCCATCAACGGATGAATGGATAAAGAAGATGTGGTATATATACACAATGGAATACTATGCAGCCATCAAAAGAAATGAAATCTTGCCATTTGCGATGACGTGGATGGAACTAGAGGGTTTCATGCTTAGCGAAATAAGTCAACTGGAGAAAGACAACTATCATATGATCTCCCTGATATGAGGGAGAGGAGATGCAACATGGGATGTTAAGGGGGTAGGAGAAGAATAAATGAAACAAGATGGGATCCGGAGGGAGACAAACCATAAGTGACTCTCAATCTCACAAAACAAACTGAGGGTTGATGGGGGGAGGGGGGTTGGGAGAGGGGGGTTGGGGTTATGGACATTGGGGAGGGTATGTCTATGGTGAGTGCTGTGAAGTGTGTAAACCTGGCGATTCACAGACCTGTACCCCTGGGGATAAAAATATATGTTTATAAAAAATAAAATTAAAAAAAAAAAAAGAATGGGTCTGTAGTTCCCTATGATGATAAAAGCTCCAAGGGAATGTCTCTCTTATGCTAACAATGAGAAAAAGCCAGATAATCTACGTATTCCTTTTTTTTTTTTTTTGGGAGCCCAACAAAGAGCTAAGATTATAAGAAAAATATTCCAAAGGCCAACAGGCTCCTCTGAGGGGAGATGGAAGCCATAAATGGTCACATCTTTGGCAGAGTGCAGTAGGAAGGAGTAGTCACACTCATAAGAGAGTAAGAATAAAACAGTAAAAATCTTGAAGGTTCTTTTTTTTTTTTTAAAGATTTTATTTATTTATTTGACAGACAGAGATAACAAGTAGGCAGAGAGGCAGACAGATAGAGAGAGAGGTGGAAGCAGGCTCCCTGCAGAGCAGAGAGCCCGATGTGGGGCTCGATCCCAGGACACTGGGACCATGACCTGAGCCGAAGGCAGAGGCTTTAACCCACTGAGCCACCCAGGTGCCCCAAATCTTGAAGGTTCTTAAGGACCAAGTCAGGGAGAGCATAACAATTTAGAATCCTTGGTCACTCCCTAACCCTGAAGGAATCCTGTATCCACTGATGGGATTTGTTCCAGAGGCCTCCAATGATTACTCACTAGGACACTCTCAGTGTCTCAAGCCTACATTCTTCCAAGGTCTGAGGGTGGAACCGGATACCTGAGGAATCTCTCTATGCCTCAGGCCCTCAGTGGGTCCAAGATGGTGATCCTCTGCCATTTGAGACAGACGTGGACCCCATCTTACCATACACTTTCCACTGATACAAAGCAAAAGCTAACTTCCACCACACAAAGGGCAAGAACCAACCCAGGTCCCAGTCCTGAGGATCCTCTGGACACAAGACCAAAGTTGGGTGTCTCTGGGAAAGATAGAGCAAAACCTCCCAGCCACCTGGTTCTGCCGTGACCCTGGGAAAATGTCAAATGCCACTGGGAGAGGGATAACAGAATCTATCCCCCTCCATACTGCATAAACACTAGACACAACCATCTGCTGCTGGTACAGTGGCAGAAATCCTGCTCTATAGAATGCACAGTTCACCTGCGTGAGGACAGGAAACCTGCCTGGGCTCTAGACCTGACCTGGAAAAGACTATTTGTCATAGGGGGATGGGTAGGAATGCCTAGGAAGACCCACCCCCAAAGAGCAGGTGCACCAATCTCCTTAAGGCAAAGGCTACAGCAGATCTGAGAAACTCCATGTCCTCTCATTAGTCTTGTGTGAGCAACAAAAGTCAACTTCTGGATGTAGGGCAGGACTCCTTCTTTGGGGCAGGTTTGGAGGGCCTGGTCAGAGTGCAAGAGGGATACTGAGGAAAACCCTTCAGAACTTTAGGCCTCAAATTAAGCACGAGGCAGTGGCTCCTAAAGGAACTTGAAGGTTGTGTTACCCCATAGTGAATCATAGCAGTAATGGAAACGATAAAATTAAACCTAGTTCCCCTAGATGAGATTGACTCTACACCTAATACAAAAGACCTCATGGAGGGAGAGGCATGCCCATTTCCAGACAGTAATACAATTCACTTAAGTCTTCTTTGTTCTTTTACACACAGTATTCAGCATTCAATAAAAAAAGTTAAGAGACATGTTAAAAAAAAAAGCCAAAGAAAAAAAGGGTCCCCTATCAAAAGATAAAACAGTCAACAAAACCAGACTCAGAGATGGTGCAGGTATTGTCATGATCAGATAGGGACCTTAAAACTAAAATGAGTGTATTAGAGCATCTACAAGAAGCACAACATGAATAAACAGATGAGAAATTTGGGTAGAGATGGAAGCTATACATGGATGAAATGAAAATAAAAACCATGATGTCAGAGATGAATAAATCTTAGAACCTGCTGACCAGTGGAATGGATGTAGCAGATGAAGTAATTAGTTCACTTGAACGTAGCCTAACAGAAATGAATCAAAGTGGGAAAATAGAATAGTGAAGAAGAGGAGGAGGAGGAGGAAGTAGAGGGAGGAGGAGGAAGAAAGAGGAGAAGGAGACAGACTTTTAATTTTTTCAGGAAAATAAATATTGACAATGTTGTTTCCTCTTCCAAAGCTGTGCTTTAAAACTTCCCTAGAGACCCTCACTCCCTCTTTAAATTTCCAGCTCCTCTGATATGCAGAGCATGCAGACAGGTGGAGGCTTGCCACACTCCAGGGGTGAATGCAGGTGGCACAAACTCATGCATTCGAATCTTATGGGTTGAAATCTGGGAAATGTGACCACCTAGCTACAACCATCATCTTCTGTTGCTTAGAAAAGAATCTCGAAATCTCAGGAGCTTCCTGCTCTGCATGTCAATTGCATAGCCGACCTAGACTGGGTCCAGCTTTAAGCCGCAAGTCAGCTAGGTAGGGGTGGTGCTCAGCCTGGCCCATGAATTCTGCCCTCCTTGTACTAGCAGCCCTCAGAGGCATGTGTCAAAGAAAAAGAACATCTGTGTCCCTGTTGAAGATGGCAAAGCTGACTTTCTTCAAGGGGGGGCGTCATTGTGGTGGGGTCTGAGAGTGGTAGAGACAGATTGGGTTCTACCCCAAATACCTCAAGGAAAAAGGGATTCATAGCTAAGTAGTAGGGTAGGGGTCAGTGGATGGAAAAGTACCAAGAGAAAACAGTAAAGTTAAGTGTTATTGGGGGGAGGGTTGTGGATTCTGGCTAAGCCAGCCTAGCAGAATTCCTGGCAAAGGCAGGCCATGGTGATCAGATGTCACAGGGAGCTGGTGGGAGAAGGACTAGCTAGATATCCAAGGTGGTCAGACAAAGAAGAAGAGGGATTCCGGCTAAGGTTGGATAATCCAGAGATGAACCCAGGTATCCAAAAGTTGAAGCCTCAGCTGAAAATTTCAGAGGAGGCCCAGTAGAGTTTGGTCAAAGAGAGAATCTTTACCATGTATTTGCCCCAACCCCATACGTAAATGGTATGTTACCAGAAAAGGAGAGCTGGGCCAAAACTCATGGGCATCCTTGGGGCCTTCTTTGTATCATATCTGAATATCTCCTTGGCACAAGTTCCATAGCCAAATCCAAAATCATTGGTGTGGGGGAAATGCACCTCTCCTACCATACTTTGTAAAAGATCCCTAATCTCAAGCTGTTGGTGTGAACTTGGATGTTCTACTTAACTTTTGAACCCCAGTTTCCTCCTCTAAAAATGTAATTTTGTCCCAGTCCAATAGTTCATCTGTGAGACTCAGTGAGATAAAAATGTAAAGCCCTTAGCCTTTTGCCTCACAGAGTACATGGTGGAGATCTGCATCTTCTCCCCACTACTCATTTGTTTAACAAATACCAGTAGTGGGATCCACTAACACAGAATTTTTGTTTTAAAGATTTTAGTTATTTATTTGACAGACAGATCACAAGTAGGGAGAGAGGCAGGCAGGGGCGGGAGGGAGCAGGCTCCCTGCTGAGCAGAGAGCCTGATGTGGGACTCGATCCCAGGACCCTGGGATCATGACCTGAACTGAAGGCAGAGGCTTTAACCCACTGAGCCATCCAGGCACTCCTAACATAGAATTTTTAAAGAACTCTGGTTATGCAAACTTCAGCCTGTTGAGAAAGGGAGAAATCTGAAGAATAATCTGGCTTTTAGTGAGGAATGGTTTGTGAAAACCCAAACACTCCACCTGCAATTCGAATTTAGTTAAATCTGTCAAGATATTCCTCACCAAGGCCAGGTAGCAGAAAAAGGCCATGGGGCTCCTGAGATAAAATTGCCTTGGAGATAAAAGTTGTAAAACTAGTGTCCAGTCCCAGGGGACATGGTGGTTTGGGGTCCCTAGGGCTCTAGCTACCGCAGTTAATCTTAGCCTAGCCTTCCAGTGCAGGCTTGGTGTCTGGGAAACGTCATCGGGGCAGCTTGGCCATGGAAAGAGTTAGCTGAGATGAGCACTAGGACAGAGGTCATTCTGCACAAACCTGGACCTGACCTGGCCCCAGAAGAGCATTCTGGAAGTCTGAGTGGCTGGACCCTGGAGAAGGAGCTGGCGTTTATCTGCTAGATAGCAAAGATTTCAGTAGGTGGCAATACCTCATCTCTGGCTTTGTGGTGAACAACAGTGTTTTCATAGTTGTCACTAAAACTTTCAGCTGGAAGTCTTAAGGCATAGGAGGAGTTCCATCTCCCACTGATGATCAGCTCCTTGGGAGGGGAATAAGCATTTCAGGTAGGGTTGTCAGAAAAAAATACAGAATTCCCAGTTAAATTTGCATTTCAGGTAAGCGACAAATTGTTGCTTTGGTAATCAATAAATGTATACGTAAAAAAGACTCATTGTTTGTGAAGTTTAAATGTAACTGGTCTTCTGCATTTTTAAAAAATTTGGTAAATCTAGAGATCCTAATTCCAGGAGAAAGAGGAGCGTAGGGAGAGGGAAGACTGAACAGCTAGCTGGACAGGAATTAAGCTGGTATAAGAGACTTGAATGAGTCACAGCAGGGCCATCTAAAATGGTCTAGGAGAATCAGGGGAGACTCTGAAGGGAGCACTGTTTAAGGAGAGCCCCCAGAAGACACAGAATTGTTCCTGCAGAAGGGGAGGGTGGGTGTGGAGTCGTGGGTAAGAATGACTCATGGTCAAGGTAGCAGGAGTATTGGGCACGGTTTTATAGCAATGAGACCCAGCATGGCATAGTCAAGACATGGGGATCGTCTTGATGGGGATAGAGGGTGCAGGGGGGCAGGGCTGGAGGTGAATGGGTGGACAGGGGCTAGATCCAGTCCAAGGATGTTCCCAGCCAAGTGAAGACATGGCTTTTATGAGCACAAACGAATATATTCACAGCAGCTACTCATTGAGCCTCACAGTGACCTTGAGAAACACAGTGTCTGACCTCATGTCATACATTTGGGGCAAAGCCCAGCAGCCTCAGACAATCCAGGTAGATTCAGCCCAGGGCAGAGGTCCACACTAAATGACACCAGCTCAACCCAATCACGTCCTCCCTTGTGACGTGTAAATGCAGGGAGCGCAGGAAGGAGGTGTGGGCTCTGAAGGCACTCACTGATATCCTTAGCAGGGTTTGGCAGTCATCCTGGCTCCTTAGGAACATCCGAGCATCCGAGAACCAGGGAAGCTGGGGAGTCGTGTGACTCCCCGGCTGATGGATGAATTCCTCTTGCACTTTATGATCCCGTATATTCTTAAAATCCATTTACAACAAGCTAAGTGATCTCTGAGTGTCTCTTCCTTAAATCCTAGGAGACAGACCTGCTGGATCATTCCAGTCCCTGGGGCTTGTCAGCAGGCCAGTGCTCTGAGATGGAATGGGCTTTCTCACAGAACAACACTGTAAATTGGAGGGAGACTCACCTGAGCTCCCTTGAACCTCTAATGGAATTGACTAATTATACTACACCTTAGGCACTAAGGAGAAATTTACTGTCTCTTACCCTGATCTTCTGATTCATAACAACAGTGTGAACAAATACCACATCTCTTGCAGCCTGAACTCCTCACCCCCTTAGAGAGCGAGGAGGGAAAGGGCTGAAGTGAATTTGAGTTGGGATCATTCGATTTGGTTTTCCTGATATTTTGGAGAACCGAACCAATGCTGAGAACTAGGAAGGTGACAGGGACACAGACACAGTGCCCCCTTACTTCCCAACACAATTACATCTCTTCTTCTTGTCAGCCCCCAGAAAACTGGCTATCCCATAGCTTTTCCTCCCTGCCTGGGACTCTGGTGCCATTTACATACTCAGACAAAAGGGTGCACCAGGCCAGGGACTCATCTATCATAGATGCCCTTGAGTATTTTTTTTAAAGATTTTATTTATTCATTTTGAGAGAGAGAGAGAGAGAGAGAGAGAGAGAGAGAGAGAGGAGGGGAGGGGCAGAGGCAGAGAAAGAGAGAATCTCAAGCAGACTCCCCACTGAGTGTCAGAGCCCAGCACGGGACTCGATCTCATGACCCTGAGATATGACCTGAGCCAAAATCAAGAGTCAGATGTTTAACGGACTGAGCCACACAGGCGTCCCTGCTCTCAAGAATTTTAAAAGACAAGATCATGAAGGAACTGATGACATAATCTGGCTGTGGGTGGAATGGGGGAATGAGAAAACAGAGAGAGGGAAATCTGGTCGGAGATAGCTGACCTCCCGTAAACTACTGTCTAGGTCACAGTCCAATAGGTTTTGGTGAACTTGACTTTGACCCAAGATAGAGTTGACACTGAGAAGGAATGCAAAGAAGTGTTTCGGCAGGATCGTGGTTTGGGGCTTTGCCCCTGGAGCAGGTCCCCAGTGAAGAGAAGCACCCATCACTCAATTCAGCGTCCCATAACCCAAGGGGAAATTAATTAATTGTACCTGCTGCCTGGGCCACACTTTCCTCATAAGTAAAATGGGGATTATGATATCACCTACATCCTAGGGTTGCTCATTCATTCCACAAACGGGTTTTGAGCACTGATTCTGTTCAGAGTGTTCTTCTGGGCCATGAATATACCACACAGAACAAGACAGAGGGATTCCTGCCTCCCACCCCAGCTGCTTATGCTCCAACGTCGAGGGGCAGATAGGAACAACTACACAGATAGATGAACTTGACCATGTGGTTGAGCACTAAGCACCATGAAAGGGAATCCAAGAATGATCTACGGAGACAGTACTTAGCTGGAGGCTAGGTGGAGGATACGTTCTGAAGAGCTGGCAAAGAACATTCTAGAAAGCTGGTACGAAAGGCCTGAAGTTGGGAGGATTTGCATGTTTCAATGAGGGTGTGGTTTCAACACAGCGCTCAGTGCATGACAAATGTCAAATAGCTGTGATGCCGATGAGGAGGAAGAAGAGGAGGGGTTACGAGTTATCACTACAGTCTGGCCATGGGAACAAGAGGCCAGCTCTCTGCGAAAGGACTAGCAAGAACCAGACTCTGGGTGCTGTTGCTCAAAGCAGATACATATAAAATCTCAGTGAGGCAGACAGTTAAAGCTTTCATGTGGTAGGAGAACCACCCCCTGAGCCCACCAGACACTTAATCTGTGCACCAGGGGCTCAAAGGACAAAGGGGTTCCTAACGCACTTCCCAGGATGGTCATTTGTGGCCCTGGAGCTAGGTAGAGTTGAGGCTGCAGGCTGGAAACAGTGTTTTCTGCAGCCAAGCACAGCTGGGACAGCAGGAGCCCAGCTTCCCAGCACTCAATTTACCAGTCTAATCCACAGCCCCAGGAACCTTCACTCCATGTCCTTTAGAAGTTCTGGCAGCCCCACTCCAGCGCAGGGGGAGTCCAGAGCTGAGTTTATAAACACGCAGGTGCCCACAGAGAGGCCGGCAGGGGAGCACCATTGCCAAGCATGTCCTCATCGAGCATCCTTGTTGGAAACACTCTGGTGCCAGATCTCATTACCACCCTGAGAAGGTCCTTGCAAAGCTTGTCTCTTTCCAACATCTCCTTCCAAGTGGGCTCCGGCTTTTCGTGGTGCCGGCTCCACTCCCCTGACACTGGGGCATTTATATTTGATGGTATGGGGATGAATTATGCACACACCCCACTGAACATAGATTTAATGAGGAGATTTTCTTTTCTGTTCCTTGCTTTGGCTGTTAATGGATTCTAGCCTTTGAATTAAGCATTGGCTCAGCAACCCGACGCCACAGGGGATGCAGGGAGAGAAACTGTCCCTCCAACTGGGGACTTGGAGGTGGCTGTTTCGGCAGTCAGCTCCGTCTATAGGTTTGGCCCATGTGAGTCTTATTTCTGGGTCCCCGATCAATCCTGAGGTGCGGTTCCCCCATTAGAGCCCGAGAACAAAGACCACGCTGTGCTGGGTGAGGAGCAAAAGGACAGCCCCAGGAACAGGCATGACCCAAAAGCCACAAGCAAGCCACAGTTGAGGAAGTGCCGTTCTGGAGAGAAAATACAGAGCTGCCAATAGAAACGGTGTCATGGGCCTGGGAACGGTGGCAGTCACTGCCCAACACCTGTTCCCTTTTATTCTGTTACTCCTAGCTTGCTTTATCTTCAAGGGGAAATGACTTCTTTATTTTAAACTCCTACGGTACAAGAAAGGGTCGACAGCTCTCCTTGCCTCAAAGAGTGAATGAGCCAACCAGAGCCTTCTATTCTTTTGGCTAAATAATTAATGTGGGTACAGCCATATGACCCCCAAAGTAGAATCAGTCCTGGGGTGTCTGTGGGAAATTACGGAAATATATTTTTTAAAACTCCACAGTGGCTGAGAGGTAGAATGTACACCTGTGGAGGGCTACAGCCACAACATGGAAAGGAGACTTTGACCATCAGGTCACTGGTCAAGACAGAATAATGCCGATCTCGGAGGAATAGAGGGTAATACCGAACCCACGTGACATGTCGAGTTTCTGCATCCGTGTCATATCTGAAGTTCATTATAAACAAAGGCACTTCCACCTTTATTAAGCTATTTGAATTGGCTTTATTTTGGGAAGAAGGAAGGAAGGAAGGAAGGACGGACGGACAGGCATAAGCTTGGCTTACATGAAACTTGAGAAGAAACCAAAAATGATCAAGGAAAAAGGACAAAGAATTTCAAGGAGAAATGGGGTCCGGGCATAGTGGGGAATGAAGAACTATTTTTATGGGGTGCTGGTTTAGGCATGAAGATAAATCTTCTGCTTATGTATAAAGGGACAGTCTGGCCAGGTCTCAGTTTCTGTGTCATTCTCATCAGAGCCAGAGTTTGGAACAATAATAAGAGTGAAATCTTTTCTATGAAACTGATCCATATGAAAATAATTTTAGTAAAATGAAAATAGAACAAAAATTGGAAGCAGGTTATATTATATAAAAAATTGATCTGAGAGTTAAATAGGTTTAAAGAGTTAGTTCCATGGAAATATAGCAAATTTATTAGAATTTCGATTGAAATACTTAAGTCACCCCCTTTGTTTTAATACTTAAAATGCCTTCAATCACACTTAGAACGAATTCCAAACTCTTTATCTAAATGATATCTGATCTGACTCTTGTCAACCTGTTTGACGGTAGCGTTTATATCTCCTTTCTGCTGAAATAACTCCAAGCCCCAGGAGCTTCTTTCTGTTCCTTGAAAGGGTCAAGTTTGTTCCTACATTGTGCACATGCTGTTCCCTCTGCCTGTGATGCTGTTCTCTGTCATCATTCTGTCAGGGCAAATGTCACCTCCTCAGAGAAGCCTTCTCTGAATGCCTCATCTGTTTTGTTGGGATATCTTCAGAGGGTTTTCCATGATTGGAAATAATCCTAATTATTTCTTTGTTTCCTTGCCTATTTCTGTCTCTCTCAGTAAACTGTAAGGTCTACAAGATCAAGGGTCCCATATCCTTGTTTCTTTTGTTGAACCCACTTGTTCCTTTTGTTGAACCAGTGGGTTCAACAAAAGAATTCCCTCCACACACTCCCACCAAACATTGCTCATCATCCGCCAATATCCATTCTTCCTGAACTTTCTTTAAGGTACATGTGGGTAGACACTGCAACGTCCTGCCCAGATCCCTTCATGAAGAGGGGGCTTCATGCCCAGTTGTGGGGGGCGGGCATCAGCAGGCAGGTTTTACTAATCAGCTCCATCAAGGGTTTCACAGCCCTTCCTGGGGGTAGCCTGCATCTAGTGACTGAGGGAAGTAGCACTTTGAAGGTCCATCCAGTTCAGCCCATCATGGGTCAACTCAGATGGGTGATTCTTTCTCCAGAATTTTCCATCAGCTTAGTAGAGACATCACAGCCTGACTTCTCCTGGCCTGATCCTGCTTCATACTCCTTTCTAGAGGTGTTGATCTCATGGATGAACTTGCACCCCAAATACACAGTCCCAGCCTTGGCTACTTACTAGCAGACCCAGTCTGTGACCACACTCAGCTACAATGCACATTGCCTTTCCTCCCTCACAGTGGGATGTGACCACGTGACTAAATTCTTCCCTTTGGATGTGAACAAAGTGATGTCTGAAACATCTGTCTTGTTTGTCAAAAGCTAATTGCCTGCCCTCCCCTCTGTCTTACTATGCTGTGCTGTACAGACACAGGGATGTTGAACAAGCTTGAACCAATGAGGTAGGAGGACCTGGTTCCTTCGACAACATCATGGACCCCAATCTCTATCTGTGCTGGGCCACCAACCTACCTCTGGACCATGGATGCTAACTAGGCTCGGTCAGCTTTACTCCGAGTCCCCCATTTTCTTTAAAATTTCCCTTTGCATCAAATCAGATGCTGATTGGATCCAAACAGGTGCTCTGGGATTGAGCTCTGGGTACCCAGGTAGAACTGCCCTATGATCATGCCCCTCACCTTTTCCTGATCGGGCCCATGCCTCAGAGTTTGGTTTCAGAACAATGTCATCCCTCCAGATCCAGGTGCATCATGGTGATCACCCACTCACCCCTGGGTGCCTGGGTCACTACCACCTGTTGCTTATCGCTATTTTCCCTCACACAGCGGGACACCCGCACACAACCACACATATCTCTTCTCCTCATGCAGCTGACCTCTTTAAGCCCACTTCGCCCTGGGAAGTACTGAATTGGTCCCCCTGTCTTGATCTGAGCTGCCCGTAGTTTCCCGGGTCCAGAATGAGTTCTGGCAGCAACACCGTCCTCTCTAAGTCTGACCCACTGACATGAAATGAACACACACAGAGATGCAATGCAAATGTGTTTGTCTCTTCAATCACACTAATAGAATCCTAGTGTTTAACTGAGGGAGGTGATCATTCTGCCCCTAAAGAATCAGACTCATTTGCCGTCTTTTGTCTTCAACCCAGAATATGTTACTGAAATAGTGCCATAGGAGAGTTGGAGCATGATCTCAGGAAGGTACTTGTTTACTCATTAATTGAGTTGAGAAAACACTTACCAAGAACCTACTACATGCCAAATATCGAGCCGGTTGATGAGGACGTAGAGATAAATCTGACATGAGTTGGGATGGATTAAAGTGAGAAATCTTGATGTTCTCCCACAAAGGAAAAGTGGGAAAATTCAAACACACATGCACACGCAATATAAAGGACATGTTAAGGTATAAAAGATGTTCTATTGAGGAAGAGACATCAAGAAGGGCCCCAATAAACATCTCCAAATATCTGAATTTGTATCAGGAAAAGGAAGGATGTTGCTTGTTCTGTGCAGCTCCGAAGGGCATTCATTATGAGAAGGACCTTTTTCTGTTTTAGAAAAAAAAATCATTTAACAAGTGCATGTGGGTGACTCAGTCATTTAAGTGACTGCCTGTTGGTTTCGGTTCAGTTCATGATCTCAGGGTCGTGGGATTGAGCCTGCACTGGGCTCCTCACTCAGCAGGAAGTCTGCTTGAGATCCTCTCCCTCTCCCTCTGTCCCTCCTCCTGCTCTCTCTTTCTCAAATAAATAAATCTTTTAAAAAATCATTTAACATTAACTAAACATTAGCATACCCTTTGCCATAGAAGGGCAGAAGCTGTCAGCCATCAGGGACGCTATGAACAGGATTTCTTTGACTCATTCAACTAAAGTTAACTGAGACCTACCTTGTGCAGGCAGTGTCCTGGATACTAAGGGCAGAGGAGAGACTGTTTTCCTGTCCTCATGGAGTTCACCTTCTGACTACTCTGCTGATGTGGGAAGGGGTGGGGTTCCATGGGGTTGGAAGGCCAGCTTCAAGATCAATGTCAAAGTGGGATCTGGTGCACAAGAAGGAGAGACAAACTTGAGAAAGAGACTGGGTATGCCTCTGAACTCTGCTACCTATGGATTTTATGACTTGCAATGGAGCAGTGAACCTCTTTGATCTATCTTTTCCATCAGCAAAATAATTATATAAATTTTCACTGAATCATCACTTCTTCCTTGAAATCCACTTTATCTGGGGAAGATGATGAGAAGCTCCATGCCCCTTCCATGCTTAGAGTTTCCTTCTAAAGAAAGCCACCTCGGGTGGCTCTTTACAGTTATCAAGGGTTTGTTTCAAGTGTGAGAATTCAACCAGCCCTCCTATGGTGGTTACAGCTCATTGTTTTAGGTCTTGGTCCCTAAGACAAAGAAAGACAAGCAGCAAAGAGATGCAAGAATGGAGGCCATGTACCCTTGAATGACCTTGAGGGCAGCCCTACCTAACAGAATCCATTATATCAGAAGGTGACAAACACCTCACCAGACTGTATCTGAGACCAATGGTCCCAGGGAGAGTGGGGTCATCCCATCTTCCTGATTTTCCATTGGACCGCTGTACTGCCAATTTGCTCAGGGCTGTTTAGGTGATCAAAGATAATGTTCCCCACGTTACTCCCCTGTTGAAAATTCTACTGACTTTCCATTGTTTTTAGAATAAAACCAAGAAAGCTGGAAGAACCACTAGCCTCTACATATCTGCCTTCTTCCCATCTTCAGCTTTGGCTCCTTAACTCTTCTCTCTAGTTTTATTGCCCTTCTTTGGGTTCCTCTGACATACCACGGGGCCTTTGCATATCCTGTTTCATGAAGTCCGGGACCATACCATATTGTCCCTCTGCTCTTCATGTTCACCATGGTATCAACAGTTTTGAGCAGTTTCTGACACCAAGCAGACACCAAAGAAATAAATGAATATTGCCCTAATTTCATAAAAATATTTCCAGAGCTCCCAATACCCTGACTCTCCTGGACATTACTTGCTTGATACACTAATACCTATAACATATGTAGGAGGCAGAATAGCATGGTGGTGAAGCATTAAGGCTCAGGACCAAAAGTTCTGCTTGAGAAAAATCCCTGTTTTGGGGTGAATTTAGGCAGCTTATGCAAGTTCTGTGAACCTTGTTGTTTTTTTTTTAATCCTGTACATAAAGGATGCTAATACTAATCTCCAATAATAGATTTGTGTGTTGTGAGCATCCTGAGATCTGATAACAACCACATCTGGCCCACAGTTAGCACTCAACACACTAAGTGCTGGTTAAAAAGTGGTTTGCATATCTAGTCACCTCTTTTGCCCTTCATTACCTCCCTCCGAGCTACTTCCTACAAAGGGAATTTTAAGAATCATTGGATGGACGGTATAATGTAGCCACATGACGTTATCATCTACTTTACAGCTACCCTGTCCTCGTACCCCAGGGAGGGTGACAGAACCCTGATGTCATATAACCACAGTTCTAAATGAGTCCGTGTATTCTCTCCTAGGTAAGCTGAGATAATAAAAGGGCTGGACCCTGTCCCCTCATGCCACTTACAACTAGAGTGGCCGCGTGGATTCTGAGACGATGGCTGTGGGTGTGCCTTGGCTAGGACTTGGTCCACTGTACATCCGTAGGAAATGTTTACAAATCTGCATGGGAGCAAAGGGACCAGCTTGCTCTTCGCTGAGCTGAGCTGATAAGGGTAATTTCAGCCATCTGAGTTCCCCAGGGAGCCCCAGACATTTCTTAATAGAAAACATTTCATAGTTACAGGAGAGGCTTGTATTATATAGATTCTGCAAGTGGTTCATTAATTTAAAAGTCTGCATTTTATTAAATTAATGTGAATTTTAATGAAAAAAAAAAAAAACAACTAAGCCAGAGTGGTTCTCGTCTTTGGGAGAAAACAGTTATTTCTATGCAGGTTAGGGGAGAGCAGAGAGGAAACGTACACCTCTTAAATTTCCCCAGAGATTACAGTCCATCAGCTTACAGAGCAGGATCTTTTAAAAGATTATCTTCTACACAGAAATGATGAGCTTGTCATAAATGGGAAAATGTCACCTAAAAGACACGGCAGGATGGGAGGAAAATGGGCTGGCAGGTAGGGGGAGGGAGCCAGGGCTAGGCAGGGCAGGGACTGGGACATTCGGTCTAACTATGGGAAGAGCATCCAAGGGTCTTTGAAAACATATGTAAATTTAGGAGTTGAAACTTGTTTCTGAAAGGTGACCCCGTACAAGAGCAGCAGTCATCCTCTATGGGGACGGGTGACGCTTCTCAGTCTCCCAAGCTAATGCCACGTGTCACCCAGCAGTACTCTGGTTCCAAAGAGCAAACACCATATCAAACTGCCTTGGGCAGTTATTTGCTTGGACAAATTTACGGCCAAGTCCCAGGGCTGGATCCAGAAGTTTAAGGGAGACCCTCAGGACCTTGCGTCCTTTCTTCTCTCTTTTTTTTTTTTTTTTTAAAGATTTTATTTATTTATTTGACAGAGAGAAATCACAAGTAGGCAGAGAGGCAGGCAGAGAGAGAGGAGGAAGCAGGCCCCCTGCTGAGCAGAAAGCCCGATGTGGGGCTCGAACCCAGGACCTGGGATCATGACCTGAGCCGAAGGCAGCGGCTTAACCCACTGAGCCACCCAGGCGCCCCATGTCCTTTCTTCTCTTGACTCAGCTTCCCCAACAAGCGCTTGAAGCTCAGGCAGGTGTTTGCTTGTGATGAGGTCACAAGGACTCCAGAATTTTGAATTTATCTCTGATCAGCCTAATAATCCCAGCATGAAGAGAGCATCTCTTGGTTAATATTCTTTTTTAAAAAAAGATTTTATTATTTTATTTATTTTATTGGGGGGGGGGACAGAGAGAGAGAGAGAGCGGGCATGCGCACTCAAGAGGGGGCAGAGGGAGAGGGAATCTCAAACAGACTCCACGCTGAGAGCAGAGCCCGTCCAGCGGCCCCATCTCATACCCCAAGACCAGCACCTGAGCTGAAATCAAGAGTCAGATGCTTAACTGACTACATCACCCAGGCACCCCTCTTGGTTAATACTTTTGTGGAAGTCCTGAGATTTCCTTTTATTGTCCCAGCGCAAGTCACATGCTTATTCCCTCACTCCTGGTCTCAGGCCCTATGGAGGGCTCTGATCGGCGAGCTCGGGCCATGGGTTCACCTGAAAAGCAAGCACCTGTAGGTAAAACCACCCCCATGAGAATAAACAAAGTCATAAAATGAGGTTGGGGCAGTTCCAGGAAGAGGGCAGTGGATTTCGTTAGACAGAAACAATGTGGATTCTCTTTACATAGGATGCAGCTTTCTGGTTGCTGGTGCTCAGGGGACAGAGCAGGCTTCAGCAAGCAAATCTGGGGTCCGGGATCCCAGTCTCTGGGGTGTGACAGAGTGGAAATCGGGGTGAGTCAGAAGATGGAACATAAACCTTAGAATGACATGGTGAGGGGCGCGTGGGTGGCTCAGTCGTTAAGCGTCTGCCTTCAACTCAGGTCATGATCCCAGGGTTCTGGGATGGAGCCCTGTGTCAGGTTCCCTGCCCAGCCCGAAGCCTGCTTCTCCCTCTCCCACTCCCCTTACTTGCGTTCCCTCTCTCACTCTCTCTCCCTCTCTCTGTCAAATAAATAAATAAAGCATCTTTAATAACATCAACAACAAAAAGAATGACATGGCAAAAATAAAAGTCCTCAGCTACACGTGAGAGTTTGTCTTATTTTACTGTGTCCCCAGCACCTCTCACTGGGGCTGGCATGTCATTGGAGTTCAACAAATATCTGTTAAATAATGAATAAAAGTATATCATCAGGACGACACTATTACTACTATGAATAAAAATATAATGATGATGATGTTAATGGTTGTGTATGAGCAAAAGAAGCTAGATGTGCAAAAAAGCAGCCTAGGGCTGACTCCCTGCTCACTGATATTTACTGACAGGGTTTATAGGTGTCAAGGAATATACCAATCCCTTCATTTCAGTATCTCATTTAATCCACACACGATCCTACAAAGCTAAGACATTTATTAGCGTGCCCATCTGATAAACGAACCTTGAAGAGATTGAGTCATGTGCTCAGGTTGTCCTAGGAGTGAAGCCACGCTGTAACAGACAGCCCCCGCATTTTCAGGGCGTCCACACCACAAAAGTTATCTCTTGCTCGGTTCAAGTCCCGCATGGGTGGGTAGAACAGGTTCTTTTCTGGGTGAAGGAGACCCAGGCTCCTTCCATGGTGTGGCTCTCCTGCCTTCCAGGGCCATGACCTTGGAAGGTCTACACCTTCCAGTAGCTGGGGAAGGACAGAGAGCAGAAGGAAAGGAAAGTGAAGTGGTGAAAAGAAGACCCAGATGAAAGTTCCCTGGTCTTCATCAACTTGACTTGGGGTGGGGGACCGGGTTGCTGCCCTCCCCGTGGTTCATTGAGGGCTGATGAAACCCATCATGTGACCCCACCTGGATCCAAGGGGGGCGGGCGTGTCAACTCTGTGTGTGTCAAGGAAATGGCACATTGTATGCGTAGTGGTAAGGGATAGGATCATACACTCCCCTACACTTACATAGACCCTTCCCCGACACACAAGCCACACCCACATGCTACTCCCACATGCACTTGTATTGACCTTCTACCTGGGTGGGCATCACTCTAACCCTCTTTCCCTTTTGCCTCACCTCTACTTTCTTGCTGCATCTCTGCTCTGACCACCTCTGGGCTCCTGGAGCTGGTAGAGAGGGTTCTAGAGGACAAGCTCCCACCAATCAGGCATCTGCGTGGAGATGACAGGCAGTGGCTGGTGACCTTGACTCTTTCTTTCTGTCAGATTCCACCTGCAGGAGTTCTTTCTGCTGTGGCAACCCCAAAGCTGGAATAATTTTATGATTTGATTCTAAGGAGATTCAGTGATATTAGTTGACTGAATATGAAATGTGCCTAACCAACCCCCTTCCGATCTCTTTCATCATTAGATTTGCTCTTAATCTCACACACAGACATTCTGTGATTTTTTTTTTCTTTTTGGCAGGTTAATTAAACCTGTCTTTATTTTTTTCCCTTTTTCCAATTCTCTCTGAGCGTGGGGGAAAAGATCTGAGTCTCTAATCTCTGGCAGCATTTGTCATAGAATATTCCAGACATTCAGAACCATAAACCATTTCCCTCACTGAACCTGGACTCCCAGCTCTGCTCATTTCAGGCTGCCAGAACTCATAGCTAAATGCTTCAGCAACTTTAACTTGGGGGGAGGGAGGGCCACTTAACAAGAAAATTGAACAATAAAAATCTCAGGAAATTGGACATTTAAGCATTCAAAGTAATTGATATTGAAGAAAAAGTATGATAGACTAGAATTATATCCACACCATCTACTGCCCGTTAGTCGGGATGTCCACATAACCCTGATCTAAAATTATGAGGGTTCATTACAGATGTAATCAGACACAATCATCTTCATTCCATATATCACAAGTCCATCTGCTCAAACAGAAAGAAGAAAGGAAGAAAGGAAGAAAGGAAGAAAGGAAGAAAGGAAGAAAGAAAGAAAGAAAGAAAGAAAGAAAGAAAGAAAGAAAGAAAGAAAGAAAGAAAGAAAGAAAGAAAGAAAGAAATCCCTGTCTCTGTGTCCCTACATTCCTAAAGCTGAAGTTTGAGATCTGACTTTTTCATATTAGATGACAATTTCCAGGGCACATGAAATCAAAGACTCAGAAAGATGTAAAACACGTTGAAATAGCATCAAGACAGCTGTGGGTAGGAATTTGAGAAGTGATACCCTTAAAGGACCAAAAGAAAAAAAAAAGAAGAACAAGGTTAAGAAAAGGAAGAATGAAAGCCTCTCTGTATTTACAGCCTGTGGAGGTTCTGGAAGAATTCTTCTCCAGCTCAGACCCACCCAGCCACTTCTTCTTCTTCTTTTTTTTTTTTTTTTTAAGATTTTATTTATTTATTTGACAGACAGAGATCACAAGTAGGCAGAGAGGCAGGCAGAGAGAGAGGAGGAAGCAGGCTCCCTGCTGAGCAGAGAGCCTGATGCGGGGCTCGATCCCAGGACCCTGAGATCATGACCTGAGCTGAAGGCAGAGGCTTTAACCCACTGAGCCACCCAGGTACCCCTCACCCAGCCACTTCTGATGATCATTCTGGAAGGTGGTTGGTCAGCATGCCCCATGGTGCCTGCTTCATCTCCACAAGAAAACAAAACCCAAACCAAAAACAGCAAAAGAGGCTTTGATCCACGCCACCCTCCCAGCCTCAACTGTCCCCCGCCAACCCTGACCACACTCTGCTGTCTCGCATCCCTGCTTCCTCCAGTCTGGAGGCTTCCTGACCTCAAAGGGTAAAGAAGCCATTTCTGAATTTCACATCCCTTTTCTGGTGCCTACCTCAGTGCATTGTTCCCTCTCTCACCTTCTGTTCTGGAAGGGCTCTGCCTTTTTCATCTGTACACCCACGGCAGCTGGCTCACCTCTGTGGAAGGGCTGTCACCCTCTGTTCCCACTGCCTCTTCAGACCTCCCTCTGCTGGGAGACGTGGGACTCAAGGCCACAGCTGAGCATACTCATAACTACATCCCAGGACCCGGCACACATAATTATACATACCAGCAGAATACAAAATAATCACAGACTGGATTGGATTGATTTCATTCATTGACCATCCATTACTCAATAGATATTTACAAGGCGCTATAGACACCTTCCCGTCCATGACTAGTTCAGTGATTTTCAAAATGTGGATTGCAACCCTGTAGCAGGAGATGAAATCATTTTAATAGTTTGCAAGCTGCATGAAGGAATGTAAAATAAAGGGGCACCTGGGTGGCTCAGTTGGTTAAGCATCTGTCTCTTGATTTTGGCTCAGGTCATGATCTCAGGGTGGTGAGATCCAGCCCCGTGTTGGGCTCTGTGCTGAGCACGGGATCTGCTTAAGATTCTCTCTCTTCCTCTCCCTCTGCCTCTCCCCCTGCTCTTCCCCCACCTCAAAGGAATAAATAAGTAAAATCTTTAAGAAAAAAAGCAATGTAAAATAAAGCAGTAGGAAATAGGACAGCATGGATTAGGATAGGGCAGACCAGGGTGGACTGGAACAGCAGAAGATGGAAAATGTCAGCGTCCACTTCACCTAGAAGGTTAAGTAGTATTTCTTAAAATATATAGATTGTGGGACGCCTGGGTGGCTCAGTTGGTTGGACGACTGCCTTCGGCTCAGGTCATGATCCTGGAGTCCCGGGATCGAGTCCCGCATCGGGCTCCCAGCTCCACGGGGAGTCTGCTTCTCTCTGTGACCTTCTCCTAGCTCATGCTCTCTCTCACTGTCTCTCTCTCAAATAAATAAAATCTTTAAAAAATATATATATATATAGATTGTATCTTCCTATGCATCTGTAGCAATAGAAATGCATACACACAGATGGGTACACACAGCAATGTGAGGGTGTGCTGGGGCTGGGGGGGAGGAGTGGGCATGAACCTAAAATTCTGAATGTCCCTGATTTCCATAACTTAATTTATGCTATGATTTTGGTAACAGGAATAGGTGGGTGATGACAGTGCATTTTGTCAAGTTACCGTGACCATCAGGAAGCTCCAAGTCCAACTTTCAACATCAATAGGGCAAGTTAATTAGCCCTCCTGGGCTGCTTATTTGTGTTCTATTTTTAACCATGGTCTTGACTTCCTATCCCCATTGATATTTTCCTTGGCTCAGACACACACTTATGTATGGATTTGTTAAAAGCCACTTTAATACAATCTGTTGTTTTCGACTGTCCAGCCACCCATCTTGAACGAGGAGCTTGTTAGTTTCATACAAGGGAGTCATTCGTTCCCCCAGCCTCAGTCCAAATTGTCCAGACTGGGAGGACCCTTCCCACCCCCAGGATGTAGGAGTCCTACACAATCCACGTGGGACTAACCTCCCTACATTATTCCCAGTCCACGGCCATTAATTTAGGTCCAGTCATGCCCCTCAAGTTGGTCTGATGAGATCTAACAATGGCACTTGGGCTGGAATTTTGAGGAAATGCCTGCCCTCCCTTCACAGTACTGTAAGACTGGACAGACCACATCATGGAGAGAACCCACCTGACATTCTTGACCCAAAGAAACAGAGACCAAGGAAACAGAGAGAATGAATTCAGCCATGTGCGACCTTACAGCCAATCACAGGCTGAGGCCAAGCATATTTCCTCTTTCCAAAATGAAGCCCATTTGAGGTGGTTTTCTGTTTCTTATAACTGGAACAACCCTGATTAACACAGCCATGTTACAAATTCTGTAGAGCACGGAGCGTGGCACCTTTGTGTGTGGTGTTCCCAACTATCCACTCTTCTTCCTGACAAGATCATAACACAACTCTCTACCACTGGACATTTGATTCACCATTCATGCTCTGGTTGGGGGAAAGAGTCTGCTTCCCTGGGCTTTGATATCAGGCTTGGTCATACAACTTAGTTGGGCCAATAAGAGGTGGGAGGTCCAATAGCAAAGCCCAGCAGGGGCTTTAAGGGTTCCTGTGTGAGCTCTCCTTCCGCCGTGAGAAAGGAATGTCCCAAGTGTGCTCCAGCATGTGTCTGGCTGTGTGTAGACATATCAAGCAAAGCCACGGCTGACCCTTGGCTAACAACACACAGCATAGGCAAGAAATAAACCCCCATGGTTGTAAGTCATGAAGTTCTGGTTGTTTCTGCAACCATTAATAATATTTATCACTCTATTGCTGCATCCAACCCCGTAACTCATTTTCCAGCATGCAGTTGTAAGTGGACCTGCACACATGAGCACACATTCGCACACACATGCACACACACCCATCCACATCCTTTAGTTCTTCTCCACTGACATTTTCCCTCCTGCTTAACAAGTAGACCTGACATAGAAAAAACATTTCAAAACCCTTGGTACAGATTCCAAAATGACAGGGGTGGTAGATGAGAACACTGGAAGATCCTGTAAAGCAGATAAAACATCCTATAGGAGCCTGGTTTCTGGAAGCAGGCAGTGCAGACACACCAGTGGCTGCCCGTGTGAGCCCGCAGAGTGCTAGCTCTGGGCTGGAACAGGACATCGGGCAACAGGGAGATGGGATTGGAAAGGCTGATTCAATCTGTGATCGCCGCAGGAGCAGAGAGGCTCTGGCTTCCTGTGGGGCTGTCTGTGATTAGAGTGAACTTTGAATCCATTAACTCAGCCGCATTGTTGTAGATGCTGCAAGTGTGTTGGTCAACAAGACTCACAACATTCCTGCTCTCATGATTGAAAGGAGCAGGAGGGATCCTATGATATACTCAGTGACTTCAGAATGTGCTAAGTGCTTTGAAGAACCGAACTGAAGTGGTAAAGAAGGTGGGAATGAAGGGTGAGAGTTCCTGCAAGAAGGTAGGCCGAGGAAGGTCCTTTGAGTTGGTACAGACCTCAGTGAGGTGGAGGGAAGAGATGATAAGAGAAGATTGCTCTAGGGAAGAGAATGGTAAGTGCAAAGGCCCTGTGACCGAGCATGCTAGTCATCCTCCTCTCTTTCCTGGGCACCTTGACGGAATGTGCTTCTAGTCCCCTGCAGTGGGGCAGGGCCATATGACTGGGGTCTGGCCCAGGACATCTGGGTGGAAATGATATTCTCTATTTCTGGCCATCATAACCTCCAGAGTATTCTAGGCTCTCCCTACCACTACCTAGTGCAGCCTTGGGAGCCATGAGCTGAAGGAGGCAGAGTTGTCAGCAATTCAGCCTCTGAAGGAGTGTCCTACTCCTTCCACTCAAGTGACCTGAATTGGACCGAGACCAGAATAAGCAAGAAATAAGCTTATTGTGTTAAGTCATTCAGTTCTTGGGGAATATTTGCTAGGGTAGCTAGTGATAGTTATCCTGTCTCACAATACACTGAGGCAGGGAAGAACTTTCTGTGGTCTTCGAATAGAAAGAAAGTCTGTGTGGCCCCTAAAAAAACCACCCTTTGCTCATGAGGAGAGCAGGGGATAGGTCCCAGATGCCCTGGTTCCTCCACCTTCTTGGGACTCATTACTGTGCAAGCCTGTCTCCCCTGAACTTCACTCTAGTCCCAGACAAAACCATAAATAAACCCATTTGTCAGAAAAAGGAACTGAGTCCGGCGGGGGTGGGGGGAGTCTGGGGTTCCAGCTTCTTTTAAAACCCTGGGAAGTTTGGGGCACCTGGGTGGCTCAGTTGGTTAAACACCCAACTCTTGATTTCAGCTCAGGTCATGATCTCAGGGCCGTGAGATCAAGCCCCACGTCAGGCTCCACACTCAGTGCAGGGTCTGTTTGGGATTCTCTCTCTTCCTGCCGCCTCCTCCCCCCCCACCACACTCTCTCTGTCTCTAAATTAATTGATTAAATTGAGAAGTTTGGCAGCACTGTCCCCAACATTCCTACAAGGGGACCACCGGCTGCAGCTGTCGTAGGTTCCTCTTCCTTCTCCGAAGATCCATTGTGGGCTTCTATTTTATCCTTCCTCACCCTCTGCATGCCTTATTCTTTGCATTTATTTAACAATTGCTTATACAGCACTTACTACGTGCCAGGCACTATCCTAAGGGCTTTGCAAATACTAATTCATGGTTACCTTAAGCAGCCTACAAAAGGGTTACTACTGTTAGACCCATTTTACAGATGAGGAAATGGTTAAGAAACTTGTCAACATTCATGCAGTCAGCCAGTGGTGGGGAGGCAGGGATTTGACCCCTCAGAGTCTGGTGTCCAGATCTCCACTCTTCACCACAACATGAGGACACTCTCTGTTGCCTGCCCTGTCTCTGTATGTGTGTCGGTAGCCCTTTGATGATCAAGCTCATTGCTTTCAAATGAACAGCACGTAGCTGGCTCCACATTTCTACTTAGCGGCCGGACAATTCTAGTAAGTTCCTTTTGCCTCCAGCTGGATGGTTTCCTGGGTGAGAAGGTGGATGCCTATCGCCTGCTAAGGCCCCTTTCTTACACGATGTCTAGAGAAGCTTAGGATTTCAACCATGAGCCACAAGTCCTCGTGAGAGGGTGTGCCTGGAAGGGAGCCTGACTGGCAGACAGAGGTCGAATGTGCTTTATCTCCTCCACCGATCCTCTGCTATCCCTGTATGTTGACACATCCACAGCTCTGAGTCCCGTGATCTGGAAGAGCTGTCATTTTATTCTCTCCCAGCTCCTCGGCCTCTGACTACAGTGTCATTGAGAGTGACTGTTTCTACCTCGAAGCCCTCCAGGGAAATGCCCAGAGAGAAATGACATTTTACATTTTTTTCCTTCCAGAACCAAAATATGTAGGGTGTTCAGAGAATGGCCTTCCCCAGTGGACACAGAGTCCTGTGGAATGATCGGTCTCCAGCTGGTGCTTTGAGCTTTGTGGAAAGAATGTCAGTGGGACTGGATAGAGTTCTCTGAATCAACTTCCCATCGAGGACAAAACCACTACCATCGCGTCCCCGACAAGGCAGCAAGCCACTTTGCTTTGACTGGAACATTCTTTGGTGACAAGAAGCTCATTACTTTTCCATTCCTAGACAGCTGGTAGGAACTGGGAGCTGACACCTTACATTAAAACTAAAACCTCCCTTTTTGTAACTTCAATCCATTGGGCTTCTTCCATCCCTTGATCCACATGTAAATAAGCAATCAGTTCTCTCTCTCTCTCTCTCTGATCTCTGTTTCTTCTCCTCCTCACCCTATCATGCACCAAGCACCCACTATGTGTCGGGCACTGTCTTAAGACATCACCTCCATGATCCCATTTTTATTCTCACAGCAGCAATAGGAGGTTGGTACAGTAAGGACTGCTGCCTCACAAATAAGGAAACTAAGGCTTAAGTTAGTTAAGCAAGTAGGTTAGAGGTTAGGGAAGGAAGGAAGAAAGAGGTTGACTTGTCCTGGATCGTGCAGGTGGTATGTGGAAAAGCCAAACGCTTGCTAGAATGCTTACATTGCCAACTGCCATGTTGGGATTGAGTTTCCGCTTAATGGTAATGGGATGCCTATGAGTGCCCAAAGAGAAACAGAATCATAAGTACAATTTCTCATTTAAGTTGCTAAGGAGGGGATGCACAAATGTCATCACAATAGCATTTTGTTAATACTGGCCCACGCCAGTTCCCCTACAGGCTCTGGAGAAAGTGCTGAGTTGGAACCCTCAGCTTACACTCACAGCCCATTAGGGACCTCGATGCTACAAGCCCAACACCATGTCCCTCTCTCTCAGTCAGGATTCCCTAGAGAAAGAGAACATACAAGATCCTATAGAGATATTTGTAAGAGGAGATTTATTATAGGAATTGGCTCACATGATTATGGTTGTTGAGAAGTCCCACAATCTGCTGTCTATAAGCTGGATAATCAGGCCAGCCTGAGTCCAATGATTAGGGCACTGGTGCTATAGGGCCCAGTCTTGAGTCAGAAGGCCCAAGAACCAGGAGCTCTGGTGTCCAAGGCCAGGAGAGGATCAATGTCTCAGCTCAATGTCTCCACATAGAGAGAGCAAATTCACTTTTCCTTCACATTTTTGTTACATTCAGATATGTCACAGATTGGCTGCTGCCCACCGCACTGGGGGTGGGTGATCTCCTTTACTTAGTCTACTGTTCCCAATGCTAATCTCTTCTGGAAACACTCTCACAGACACAGCCTGAAATAATGTTTTCCCATTATTAAAGCCGTTAAGCAATACCATTAACTATTGACATAAAGTTAACTATCCCGCCATTTTTCCCTGAAATCTAATATTAGGAAACCAGCCTCCTGTAAGACTCTCTGTTGGTTGTTTGGTATCTGCCCCATCCCATCCATCCTTCAGCTCTCCAAGCCATGCCTGGTTGTCCAAGAGGCTGGATCTATAGACCCCATCACCTAGACTCTTTTTACTGACCCTCTCTGGTTGAGTTCAGCTAATGAAAACTTGCAGGAACTCAGGGTATGGGAGAAGAAAGAGGCTGAACTATCTTCCTGTGCTTCTCCCTGCCTTGGTCCTTCCATCCTGTGGAGGCTCAGCATATTGATGGCTCCTACTAGGCAGTCCCCTTTCTCCATGGGTCCACATCGTGTTGAACTCCATAATGTCTTTTCCTCATCTTGCACTTTCTGATGTTGAGAAGTGCTGTTGGGTTCCCCTTTGGCTAGTTCCCTTGTGCCTCGTTATCTGTTGATTCCTCTCCCCTGCCCATACCTCCATAAATAATGCATTTATTAAAGATTCGAGCCATCTGAGTGGAATTCCATTTGCTTTCAGTCCCTTGATAGGTCACACACAGCCCAAGTGTGAAAGAGATAGTAAATCCTTGAGCGGACCTGGATTTTCCTGTTTATTCACTGAGGCTGAGTCGGAAGGAGAGAATGACAGGGTCCCATAGGGTCCAAAAAGGAGTGACCAAGGGAAGCCAAAGCGTCATAGATAAGCATTACCTGCTATAGCACACTGAGCCCACCTATCAGCCCCCACAGATGGATCAGAATAGCAACTTATGCTTTGGGCAGGGATATGGAACAAGGAAGGGGGTACAGACACAAGGCACTCAAGAGGAGAAAAGTCTATTAAGTTCCCCTCCCCTTGTAGGTTCCATTTTCTCCATGACAATTCTTTGAACCATTAAAAAAAAAAAAAAGGCTCAACTGTATCAATTGATTAATTGATTGATATAGTTCCAGGACCTTCTACCATTCTTCCTTCGATACGCATTCTGATTGTTCTCTCCACGTGCTCTGAATCTCCTTAAAGACCTACTCACAGGGGGCGCCTGGCTGGCTCAGTGGGTTAAAGCCTCTGCCTTCGGCTCAGGTCATGATCCCAGGGTCCTGGGATGGAGCCCCACATCAGGCTCTCTGCTCCACGGGGAGCCTGCTTCCTCCTCTCTCTCTCTCTGCCTGCCTTTCTACCTACTTGTGATCTCTGTCTGTCAAATAAGTAAAGAAAATCTTTAAAAAAAAAAAAAGACCTACTCACAGAATGAGAATAAGACTCTAAGTCAGGTGGGACAAGGGACAAGGACAGCAAAAGATCTCCTTCCTCATTCTGAGTTCAGCCTTTCCAGGCAAGCTTTGCCAAAACATTGGTCTAATGACTCGAGAGTGTTTGGGGGTACACAGAATCTCAAGGTCATTGTATTTATTTATTTTGAGGTGTGAGTAGCAAACAGAACCATCTTCCCTAATAGTACTGTTACAGTGTGCCTGCATTCTTTGAGATGCAGTAAAAGGTATGAACTACTTCCGTACCCTCCAGTTGCCTTTTCTGGATCATTCCTCTTGTTGAGATGAGGAGTTTGAGAAATCCATATGCATTCCCTTTGGTTTACACTCCCGTCCGAAGGAGAAGCAAGTGCTTACCATGTGCCTGACACCATGCTAAGTGTTTAAATTCATTATTTCATAGAATCTGCACAACAAGCTTATCAACTGAACTGATCTTACCCTGTATGTTCTTGCAGATGCACACGTGAGCACGTGCGTGTGTGTGCGTGCGCGCGCGTGCGCGCGCACACACACACACACACACACACACACACACCCAAACTACTTATAGGTGACTAGAACAAGCATCAGAAAAATACATTTTCCAAGGTTAGAAGGTTGTAGCACTAGCATTCAGACCCCAGCTGGCTAACTCTAGAGGCAACCTTTCAATAACTCAGCTCTACTGCCTTTCTTGAAAATAGAATTTGGGATCCAGAGAAATCCCCTCCTGTCTCAGCTCAATCCAGGCAAAATCATACGCAAAAGGGGATCAGTGTCCCTTGGCCTGCTCACATTAGCTAGCCAGAACCAGTCAACCTTGAAAATCCCTCTTAGTAAGTTATGAGCCTGTTTTTCTCCAATTTCCAAGGAGTTGCATTTGGCATCCAGTCAATGACCTGAATCTTTGCCACTGCTGGTTTTACTTTCACAGCCTGCTCATGAATTTTGAGAAATAGCTGGTATTTTCTCCAAACTGTACCCTTTAATTCCCTGGGGATGAGGACATAAGCCAAAGGAAACTCTGCTTCCAAGCCAGACTTCACCTTCTATCTGGGGGGTTCTTAGAGGCAACCACCTTGACCCATGCTCATTAGTAGCAGAGACCCAAGGGATTCAGCCACCCTTAAAAAATGCCACCAGGGCAGAGACAGGAGAGGCCCCAAGTAAACAGCCAAACATAGGGAAATGTTTCATTCATTGTGTATTGCTCCGTTGATGTGCGTTGCCATGGTGACCTCTGATTATTTTTGAACGAGGAGAATTAATCTTATTGAATTTTCTGTCCTAATAACTTAAGAAATTAATTTTCCATTTTATAAAATTCAAATGCACAATCCCACGAACCAAGGTTTAGCAAGTCAAACAAGTCCATCCAAATGCCTTCTGGGCTCAGAAATGCTGTTTTCCAGATGAGAAAGGGCAGGACCTGGTGGCAGATGGGCACTGTTGACTGCGCTCTTGCTCTGATAGCTGGCTCTTTAATCACAGAAAGCAAAGGCTCTTGTAGAATTGTTAGAATCTTCTGCACAGGGCAAGGTACGCTGAGACACACAGAGCTTTAGTTTTTCTTGCTTATGAATTTTCAAGACCTGCCTGGTTAGCGTGAGTGGGCACCAACCCCTCCTTTCCCTCTCCACTTGCCCTAGTAGCAAGCTTCTCCTTGGCCCTGGGTGGATGAGTCTTCCAATTCAGTTTTCCCAAACAGACTGTGGAACTGGGCGACTCCAGAACCACCTCTTGTGCTGCTCATAACTTCCTCTGTGACCAGTGTTGGGCCAGCATCTCTAGGTTGCCCAAGGCAAATCAGCTGCCTCCTAGTAACTGAGAGTCATGTTGTACCTACATCCCTCTCCTCATTCTGGCTCAGACTGTGAGACCCAGCCTTCTACCTCAGTCCTTGCCTTACTGTCAATCTGCTCCCACCATGGTGAATTTAACATCATGGTAACTAGACACCTCTTGCCCTAAACTGCCTCCCATTGACTAGCCCCTTCTTTGCTGGAAACATGCTATGGGAAGATTTTCTCAGTGTGGGGATGGGTTTACCAGTTGTCCGTCTGACTGCTACCTCTCAGCTCTTTCACTATGGTGTCCTGTTACTGCATCAGAATGATGAGGGAGACCCTTGGGCCTTTGAACACAGTGTGTCAACAATTGGGAAGATAATAAGAGTTGGCCTTGGCAAACTGATCATTTCCTCTAGATCTTAATCTACACCAGTGTATAGGTCCCAGCCAGTCTGCAGAATCACCCCTTCCCACCCTTCATGATGCCATAAACACCATTATTTTCCCAACTGAAGAATAATCACTATGGCCATCAGTGGCTGGTATGTTTAAAGAACAGAAACATGGGGCGCCTGGGTGGCTCAGTGGGTTAAGCCTCTGCCTTCGCCTCAGGTCATGATCTCAGGGTCCTGGGATCGAGCCCCGCATCAGGCTCTCTGCTCAGCAGGAAGACTGCTTCCCCCTCTCTCTCTGCCTGCCTCTCTGACTACTTGTGATCTCTGTCTGTCAAATAAAAAAAATAAAATAAAATAAAAGAGCAGAAACACTTTCAACATTTCTCATGAATGGGAACTTGTATTTTATTGGAAGCCTTCTTGGTGAGTTCATGGGAATCATGGTGGATCAGTACTTACAGAAAAGGAGCTGCTGGGACCGAAGCATCTCAACCCTCCATGTTGGCAATTTCTCCATACTGATTGGCTTTCTCTGGTTATTCACTCATGTAATGAATGTCTCTTTCAACTCCAACTCATATGTGGCCCTTAGAGGCCACTAAAGCAGATGGGCATTATTAATTATACTCTTGCTTATCTGATTCTGTAATGACCTTTCAGCTCAATTCCTAAATCTACATTAGAAGGGGAAATGGACAAGATATGCAATAGCCTTGAAGACAGTGACTGCTCTGTTGCACTTCCAATCCTAGGAATGCAGGGATATGGAGTGGGGGTCAAGTTGGGCATTGACCAAGTCAGAGGTCCTGAAAGGGGAATAACCACAGTTTGAATTTATTTCAAATGTCTTATCAGATAAAGGGCTAGTATCCAAAATCTATAAAGAACTTACAAAACTCAACACCTCCAAAAATAAAAACTCCAGCCAAGAAATGGGCAGAAGACATGAACAAACATTTCTCCAAAGAATACATATAATTGGCCAACAGACACATGAAAAAATGCTCAATATCACTCAGTATCAGGGAAATACAAATCAAAACCACAATGAAACACCACCTCAAACCAGTCAGAATGGCTGAAATTAACAACTCAGGAAATGACAGATTTGGGGAGGATGTGGAGAAAGGAGAACCCTCTCACACTATTTGTGGGAATGCAAACTAGTGCAGCCACTCTGGAAAATATACAGATGTTCCTAAAAAAGTTAAAAAAAAAAAAAGAGCTACCCTATCATTACTAGATATTTATCCAAAGGATACAAACATAGAGATTAGAAGAGGCACCTACACCCCAATGGTTATAGCAGCAACATCTACAATAGCCAAACTATGGAAAGGCCCAGATGTCCATTGACAGATGAATGGATAAAGAAGATGTGGTATATATACACACAATGGATTATTACTCAGCCATCAAAAGGAATGAAATCTTGCCATTTGCAAGGATATGGATAGAACTAGAGAATATTATGCTAAGCAAAGTAAGTCTAAGCAGAGAAAGAAAAATACCATATGATTTTACTCATATGTGAAATTTAAGAAACAAAACAGATGAACATAGGATAAGGGAAGGAAAAATAAAATAAGGTAAAAACAGAGAAGGAGACAAACCATAAGAGACTTTTAACTATAGGGAACAAACTGAGGGCTGCTAGAGTGGAGGTGGGTGGGAGGATGGAGTAACTGGGTGATGAACATTAAGGAGGGCATTTGATGGAATGAGCATTGGGTGTTGTATGCACATGATGGATCACTGAATCTACCTCTGAAACTAATAATACAGTGTATGTTAATTAAATTGAACTTAAACACATTTGTATCTTCGGGGTAAATGCCCAGTAGTGCAATTGCTGGGTCATAGGGTAGCTCTATTGTAACTTTTTGAGGAACTTCCACACTGTTTTCCAAAGTAGCTGCACCAACTTGCATTCCCACCAACAGTGTAAGAAGGCTCCCCTTTCTCCACAACCTCGTCAACATTTGTTGTTTCCTGCCCTGTCGATTTTTGCCATTTTAACTGGTGTAAGGTCGTATCTCAAAGTGGTTTTGATTTGAATTTCCCTGATGGCTAATGATGTTTAACATTTTTTAATGTGTCTGTTAGTCTTTCATAGGTCATCAGAAAGGACAAATGCCCACCATTTGCATGGACATGGATGGGACTGGAGGGGATTATGCTAAGTAAAATAAGTCAAGCAGAGAAAGACAAGTATTATACGGTTTCACTTATATGTGAAACATAAGGAATAGCATGGAGGACATTAGGAGAAAAAAGAGAAAAAGGAAGTGGGGGAAATCAGAGGGAGAGAGGAACCATGAGAGACTTGTGGACTATGGGAAACAAACCGAGGATGTCAGAGGGGAGAGGGGTGAAAGGGTGGCTTAGCCCAGTGATGGGTATTAAGGAGGGCATGTATTACAAGGAGCACTGGGTGTTATACGCCAACAATGAATCATGGAAAAATAAATAGAATTTAAATAAAAAATTTTAAAAAAGAGTTAAAGCCCAAAGCCCAGATGGGTTACATATCATAAAAAGTATAATACATGAATGACAAAATTTGAATTCAAAACAAAGTAGTTGGAAATACTGGAGCAAGAGATTTGGGAGGTAAACCTGATGGGACCTGTCAGAGTATTGCTGCTGCCCTAGAAAATGATTCAGGACCTGAGGATTCCACCTTCAAGTCTCAGCTCTTCAAAGGACCAGCACTTGGTTTAATGTTTGCCAACTGGGGCTTCATTAAAGTTCAAGTTGGCATTTCCTATAGATCTTCTTTGTTTCTCATGGGCTCTCAGGGACCCCGACTTCTGAAGTCACACAACTTCCATGTGTTTCTTTTGGTAAACTAAGACTTCAATTAGCCTAATATGCTCTCCTCTGTGATGTCAGATATTGTTAATATCTTCCGAAACCACTACCTTCCCCAGTGACTCGTAGGTAGACTCTGTGCTTTGGGGTGAAATCATCCAGAAAAAGAAGAAGAAGGACGAAGGAGGAGGAAGAGGAGGGGCAAGGTCTTTGTGTTCCAATGTCACAGATCCTACACTAGTTGAGGGAGCAAGAATGGTGAGTAAGATTAACTTTGGCCCCAGTCTAGTGTGGGGAACACAGACACCAACTTTGATCCCACAACGTAATCATTGCTTTCACGGAGGTTTGCAAAAGATGCTAGTGGACAGAGAAGAGGACGTTGCTTCCTGGGGGATGCTGGGAAAGCTCCAATGAAGAGATAACCTTTGAATTGGCACTTAGATGAAAAAGAGGTCATCAGTTAGGGAAGGCAGGAAAGATATTCTAGGTCAAAAAAAAAAAAAAAAAAAAGCTTAGGCAAAAGTATGGCTATGTGAGAGAACATGGTGGATATCAAGCAAGACCAGTTTCATCCAGAAGTGACAGAAAAGCTCCTGTTTCAACGAGCATAAACAATGACAGGAAGCCATGCCCCAAATCAAAAGGGATGTAGTCATTCACACAATTGTGAAATCTGGGAATATATGGCATTTGGGAATGACTGGATACTGGTTCTCAGTCCACGTCATTGACAACTTCTCCCTCTCTCTGTCTCTCTGTGTCTCATTTTCACAGACACTCTCAAACCCATTTACAGAATTTCTAAATCCTTCTCTCTTCCCTTGTCCATGCTCTCTCTCTTTCTCTTTCTCTCTCTCTCTCTTTTTTAATCTCTTCTCCAGCAACACTACTATTCTTATGCAGACTTGCCTGTGCTCATGAACACACACACACACACACACAAAATCTCCCCTCTACTGTGATCTTTCACAAACATGGCGTCTTTGTCTTACAAGATAATCTCAGGCAGAGTCTCTTCTCCCTCTTTTCTCTGTTCCTCTGTCTCTCTTTCCATCTCATATTGTCTCTCCCACCGCTTTCCCTCTGTTTTCTTTTTTTCCTTTCCAAAGCTCTGTGTCTCTCTTACCCAGTGGTTTTCGAATCCCTAGGAGGCATTCAGAACTGGGGAAGGGAGACAATTTTGTGTTTTTCCCTCTTTCCCTTTGTCACTCTACTAAGATACATCTCTGTCCTCCCTCCCCCATTCACCCCGTTCAGTCCTGTCAGACCCTTTTCTGATAAATAACAGAGGAAAAGTGTCGTGAAGCCAGTGCTAACCACAGCCCCTAGCTTTCAGCAGGAAAAATGACTCTGAGAGGCTTTTCCAGCAAGAATCAGGCAGTTCCTACCACTGCTAAGTATCTCTGCGTTCTTCTCATGTCCACAGATTAGTAACAATAGCTACCACAAAGACTTTAGAGGAAAACAGAACACTTTGGTCAAATGGGCTTGTAGATAACTGTTTAAAGGTAAGGGTGGGGGGAGTTTAAAAACTTCTACCTCTCTTTATTGCAAACCCTCTCTCCTGGCTCTGCTTTCTTGCCTTTGTGATTGACATTTAACTTCTCTGTTTCCAACCTCCAGATCGCGCTGGGGGACATGTGGACTGGCCATCCTGTGGATTTTCTGTGACCACCCATTGTTCCAGCTAAAGCCCAGGTTCCCCCAGGAAAATGAATGTGTCCACGGTTGGGTAGGGGTCATGTTCTGGCGATGTCTGTTCACACATGTGTATTGTTGTGGTATCCAGGCATCCAAGTCTGCCTTCGTATGTGCGCTGGGGACTCCAGACTTGTCCTGGCGTTGGTGGAAGAAGGTGTTTTGGAAAGTATCTATGTGCTTCCTTGTCTGGGCTTTTGAGTGAATCTGAGTGTTTGTGTGTGAACAGTGTTTATTTGACTTCCCATCTAACTGGGATCATGTTATTTTCAGGCTCCATATAAAAGATGGGGAGATTGTTTCTTGTTTCAGAGCATCTACTCTACTCGTTGTGAATAATCAAAATACAGCAATAATTGGATACTTTAACTTCTTGTAAAAGAAAAATCGAGAAACAACATCCCCATCTTCAGAGGACAGGAGGACAGAGCTATAAGCAGTAGGTGAGATTCACCTGGGCTTCCCAAGGTAAATTTTAGATGTTAGAAGTGACACAAAGTTATACTGAAATAATTGGGGGGTGTGGAGGGAACAGGGCTGGGCACGAGGAGAGGAAAAGGAGCTCTCCTTTCCTGGGAAGGTTTGCTTGTCAGGAGCCTGGGGTAGGCTTTTCTTTCTAACAGAGCTAGTTCCATTCTCTGCTTTTGGTGCTTCCCTTTGTCCCATCCTGCAATGTAAACCCTTTCAGTTTTCCAAACAGATTAGAAGCAACATTTTCAAGGTCACCCACAGCACAATAGGACCCAAGCTTCCCTTTGAGGGTTCATACGTGGAATCTGTTTGTCATTCATGTTCCTCTGGGGGTTGCCTCTGAAGAGTATGCCTCGGGCTGGGATTGTGTGTGTGTGTGTCTATCTGGAGGTGCACGTATGCACTGCTATGTGCTGGCCCCTGGCTCTGGCTGAGATGGTGGGCAGAAAGGAGGATGAGGGTGACGTTGTGTATGTGACTCTGTGTGCATTTTGTCAGACATGTGATTGGCCACCTGAGTAGGAAGTCATGTGGCCAGCATTCTGTAGTGTGGAATCCTTTGTGTGACCCTACAGTGTGGGCCAAGCTCACAGCTACTAAGGCACAGTACACAGAGTGATTGATTTGCACACGTCCTCACAAGCACACACACACACAAATACACATTCTTTCTACAGGCACACCTCCTTTCTATGTCTGACCCCCCACGCACACAAAACACAGATCTACTCAGCTACAGAGTCACTTGCAGAAGAGTTAGATACAAAAATCCAATTTTCTCTTTCACCAGCAGTGCTTCTTAAGCCCCTAGGGGGCATTTGGAAATGGGGGTGGGGAAAAGCAATTTTAAAGATCATGTGACCTGTGTGTGCTACAACATTTAGCCTGTCCTTGCTCAAAGGATGTTAATGCTGCTACAGTGTATTCCAGCCCTCCCCAGCATCAGCTCAAGGAAAATGCCTATAGCACCCCCATCTGGAGAAAATTTGAAGAGAAACACCAAAAACAGGCAAGCACACACTCAATTCGAATCCTTAAACACCAACCCGCAAGACAGCCATCCTCATGCAACCGTCTACAGGTGTAGACAGCTGTAATCCAGACAATAGCCTACGGTCAGAGGCAAGGTCAGGAAAATAGATAACCAGTCATACACAATATGAATACGGTACAAAGAAACAACACAGATGTGTCATGACTGACTGAATTGTACAATTGCAAATTAAGGGGAATTTAACATATTTTTATGTGCCTAACATACAGTACCTTTTTGTAAAAATTAGCTAGTGTAATGTTAGTGATAGTACTTTTAAGAACATCTCTAGAATAGTGCTTCTCGTTTTTTTTTTTAATTTTATTTATTTAACACACAGACAGAGATCACAATTAGGCAGAGAGGCAGGCAGAGAGAGAGGAGGAAGCAGGCTCCCCGCTGAGCAGAGAGCCTGATGTGGGGCTCAATCCCAGGACCCTGAGTTCATGACCTGAGCTGAAGGCAGAGGCTTTAACCCACTGAGTCACTCAGGTGCCCCCTCGATTTTTTTTAAAGATTTTTATTTATTTATTTGACAGACAGAGATCACAAGTAGGCAGAGAGGCAGGCAGAGAGAGAGGGAGGAAGCAGGCTCCCCGCCGAGCAGAGAGCCCGATGCCCGATGCGGGGCTCGATCCCAGGACCCTGAGATCATGACCTGAGCCGAAGGCAGAGGCTTTAACCCACTGAGCCACCCAGGTGCCCCTGCTTCTCGATTTTTAATGTGCACAAAAATCAACTAGGAATCCTGTTTCATATCCATTCTGATTCTGTGGTCTGGGGTGGCCTCTGAGAGTGTCCATGTCCAGAAAGCACTCAGGACATACTAATGCTATTGGTCTACAAGGTTCTAAAACACTGATTCTAAACCTGTCTACCCATTGAGATCATCCAGAGGGGCTTAAACAATATTGATGCTTGCGTCCCACCATCAGAGGATTTTGTTTAATTGTCTGAAAGTTGACAATTAAATCACCCACTGGTTAAGGGGGGGGTGTCTGGGCATAGAGACATCCCAAGGCTCCCCAGATCATTCTAACATGGAGCAAAGTTTGGAGACCACTGTTCTGGGCAAACATCCCTCCCTCTATGACATCATGGCCAAGGCAAGATCATGTCCTAGAATACTCTGATGCTTAGTTGTGCATCCCCCCACGCCATGCACAATACACCTGGACCTCACCCCCAGATGGGTTGTATCCCTGATCTGATTCTGATGCTCCCTTCCTGTTCCTCTATGCCTTATCAAGGGTATGGACTTTCTTCTGTATTTGGCAGCCCACTAAAATCACCCAGGCCCCATGTGCAGAGACTCTGATCCAATTGGACTAGAATTCATATTTAAAAACAAACCATGCAACCTAAAAGCAAAAACTTCCCAGATGACCCCAATGTGCAGCCAAGACCGAGAAGACTTGATCTACAACATCAAGTGCAAACCACCCACTACGGCAACAGAGTTGGCCGCTCCCTCTCCGGACAACACCCTAGGCTCTGACCCCTTGCCAGCACCAAGCCTCCTCCGCACATGTCTGGGCATTTCCACATATGTCACATTAGTCCATACCTCTGGGGTTTTGCACCTAGTGGTCTCTTCTCTGAAATGGCTCCAGCATTTGCTCTATTTGGAAAAATTCCTATTCTCCAGCATCACCTCTTTTGTGAAATCTATTTTGACCCACTGTGATAGATTTAAGGATTTATTCTCACTGGAGATATGAAGTCACTCAGAAATAGGGTCTTTACTGATGTTGTCAACTTGAGATGAGGTCATAGTGAAACAGGGTGGGCCTTAAGTTCAGTGATCAGTATCCCTAGGAGGAGAGAGAGATTTAAAGACACAGAAGAGACACAGAGAAGAAAGCCGAGGAACATCAAGGATTGTCAGCAACCACCAGAAACCAGACAGTCAAGGAGGGATTACTTCCTATAGACTTCAGTGGGAGCATGGCCTTCCTGACACCTTGAATGAGAACTTCTAGCCTCCAGAAGTATAAAAGAAAAAATTTTGCTGTTTTAAGAAATTATTATTATTATTATTATTATTATTATTATTATTATTATTTCCAAGGTGCTGTCTTGGATCCTCTAGCATATCTATATCATAACCCATCACAATACTGTGTAGATACTATGTGCATCTCCCACATTAAGTCAGGAGCTCCATGAGGGGAGAGACAGCTCTGTGGCTGGTCTACAAGGTTCTAAAACACTGGTTTCTGGATCCTTGAGGCTTAGTGCTATTCCTAGGATGTCGCTGGAGACAAGGCAGTTTCATTTGCCTGAACTGGAAAGCCAAACCAGGATCCACACAATGTCATGAAGGGTGTGCAGTCATCACTGGGGAACCTAAGGAAAAATGGTGAGTAGTAACTCAAAGGTGTTGATACATTTCAACCCAAAGAATTTCAATTCTGGGAATGCTGCCTGAGAAAATGAGCCATTGAAATCAAAAGCTGTATGTGCAAAGATGTTCACCATTGCATTATCTATGTTAGCAAAAGCAAACAAAATAAGCGTACCTGAAAAGCTTTTAAATGGCCAAAAATGGAATTGGTGGAATAAATAATGGCACATCCTTATAAACTCTTTAAAGGCTCAGTACCAAAGATCTGTAGAAATCTGGGGAAATGTTTATGTGCCAATATTAAATTTTAAAACACAAATACAAATTGATCGCCCCAGTGTTATTATTTATCTGAATTTCACCTGCAGATAAAAAAAATTAAAAATACTTAAAGGAAATGGATAGAAAAGAAGGAAGCTACACTTATATTTCACGGTTATATATTTCTTGCTTTCTCTACCTTCCTCAAGAAAGAACTTATTTTAAAGTCTCTTTTTAATAAAGCCATTCCTCCTTTTTCCCTAGGTGCAGAAACGGATCTATTTCATGAGTCTTTGCTGAGTGCTTATATAATGTAAGAAATAGGTAGTATATTCCGAAGATCAAGCTTCAGCCTGTACCCTTGAGGAAGCACAGTCTTGTGGGATAGACAGGTACAGACACAAGAAATTATACTGAAATGTGAAGGGCAGGAAGCATTATGAGAATAAGGGGAAATGGGGGCTTTGGAGTAGGAAGGCCTGAATCCCAGTAGCAACCTGTGTGTGTCAAGTCATTCCACTTCTCTATTAATACCCACTGATGCTTCCCTGACAGTCTCAGCGTAAAAGCCAAAAATCCTTACAGTGTCCTGCAAAACACTGGACGACCTGGATCAGCTCCCTGACCTCATCACACGTTGATTTCCACATGCCAAGCATGTTGGCCGCAGGGCCTTTGCAACAAAGGCTCCCTTTGCCTGGAAATCATGCTGACCCTCAATTCCCTCAAGTCTGTTCAAATGCTATCATTTTAGTGAGGCTTTCCTTGACCATTCTCCATATAATTACAACCCCCAAGTCTCCCCCTGCACTCTTCTGCTTCCATTTCTTTCCACAGCACTCATCACGATCAGATAGAATATGTCTTGATCATTTGGATTCTGCCTGACTGCATTAAAATGGAAAACTCCTCGCGGGCAGGGCTTTCAATCTCTTTTGTTCATTGCTGTATTGTCAGAGCCTAGAACGATGCTTGGCACAAAGTAGGTCCTCAACCAATATTTTGGAATAAATGAATAAAATAATGAGCAAGGCTGTGTATTCATCTACAAAAGGTCGCATGATACTTCTCCTCTCACAGAGTCCCAACATCACAGGAGCTGGCACCCAATGGACACCATGGAAATAGGGGCAGAGAGTGCCTTCTGAATCGTCTCAGTAAAGATCAGAGAACTAGATGAGCCATGCCTACCAGATTCAGAATCCCCTGTCAATGAGACAGGGCACCCTCAGACCTCCAGTGCCTACCTTAGAGGCTCTGTGCATCTTAATAGGAAAACAGTCTTCATTTCTGCACTCAGCAGCACAGGCTGTCAACAGTCAAAAGAAGGAGGAGAAAAAAAAAAGAAAAGAAGAAGAAGAAAATGAAATGCACCTCGGCTATTTTTGCATCCAAGAAAGCATACCAATTTCAAAAAAATAATAAAACCAGAAAAACAAAAGCAACCAGTTTAACAAATTAGATCTAGCTCTTGTCAAAAGAAATGTTGGTGGGTTTTTTTTTTTTTTTTTAAGTCTATACTAAACAATCCTCCCGGTGCTGTAAAAGTCTGCAAATGTGAAACTCTTGGAGCTTGAAAAGGTCTCTCTCACCAGCGAGAATGCTTCCAATAATACCCAGAAACAAGATTCATTAAAAGCTATCTTTAGCATTATCAGCAATTGTGTTATTATGTGTCCTTCACAAAGCGTGTCGCGGGCTTCCACTCCACATCCCAACGGAGGAGTGAGGGAAGGGTGGGAAAAAACACGGCCGCTGGCCCAGGGGAGTCGCCTTGCTGTGTGGGCAGAGTGAGAGCAAATGGAAAGAGAAGGTTCTAGGAATTGAAACCAGATATCCTGACTCGGAGGAGCATGACCTTCGACAAATAATAGCAACGTACCACTGGGAAGCATTTCACGAGTAAGAGAGTTTCATATGTCTTCCAGGTGTCAGAGAAGTGATACTTGCAAAGTTACAATAGCATTTGCCAGGACGGCTCAAAACAGAGGTCAAGGGGACCATTGGGGACCACTGGGAAGGGCCGGGCAACAGTGTCCGGGATGGAATTAGCACTCAGTTAACATGTGTTGAATAAATGAGTGGATGATAGAAGAAGGAAGCCGTGAATCGCCACAACCCTTCATGCGCTCATCCTCAATATTGTATCTATTGCTTATCCTCGAGGAACACGGCGGGCAAATGGATACGGGCTCCCCAAGCTCAGTGGAGAGGAAGGAGTCCAGGACAGCTGAATCCATATGGTGCAGTTAATTACCAGAAAAGACAGAGAGGGCTTGATCATCACGAGAGCCCGCAGAGCAGGTGCGGCAATCAAATCTCAGAGATTGGGCTGAGATGGGCAGCAATTCATCAGCCATAGCTTCCCAAGGGATGTAATCAATAGCAAAGCTACCAAGAATCTCTGCCTTCAGGGAACCGTGCCCCCGAAACCCTGTGTTCCTTGCGAGACCATAAATCCGTTTTCTGGGGCGTGTTAATTACGAAGCCTTTCCCGCGTTCCAGGCATTGTGCTAAGCATTTTGCAATCATGCCTTGAGCCCTCCTGACAGTCCCTGATGAAAAATCTGCTCCCATGGTTGAGATCAAGGACTCTGGGGGCAGCTGGGATGGAACCCAGCTCTGCCCCCTTGATGGCTGAATGGAGGCAGGCGCTTCTCTATCATCAGTTTACCTATCTGTAAAATGACAGTAGTAACGGTTTCTATCTCAGATACTCGCTGTGAGGGTTGACAGAGCTGATCCATACACAGCACCAGGAACACATCCGGCACAGAGTGAGGGTTGGAGACGGGAGGTTAACAGCAGCCCTACCATGCAGACCAGGGGACTGGCACCTAAAGAAGCAAGTACGTTGGTCAATGTAACACTATTACTATGCGTCAGGGCTGGGATTAAAACAAAGGCTACTGTGTCCCCTGTCTTCATCCCCTTTGCCGTCACACTATCTGTGAGTCCAATTTTTGTCAAGGAAGCAAAAATCCTGAATCAAATAAAAATACCTCTTCTCTCAGCTCTTAAAGTTGTTATAGCACAATTTGAGAAAACTAGGAACAGAGGCAGATGCATACCAAGGAGTTTTAGAAGATAAAAATCTACAGAACTGGGAACTGTAGTTGGTGAAACATGAAGGTTGAAAGAAAGAGGGCAGCGGTGTTGGCAATTTTCGGGCATAGGTGCCTGGGGATGAAGGAGGGAGACTTCATTGGGGAGGGGCGGGGGGTCAAGATGTGGAGTGCCGAGGGAAACCTCTGTGTTTCAAGCGTGTGTGGTTCATCCGAACAGGCAGTGAGATGTGTGGGTGCTGACCTCAGCTTGGAATCCTGGGGTAAAGCCCGGAAGATCTGAGTCCTCAGATTCTAAGAGACAGGGGAACTGCAGATATGATCAAGGCTTCCCTGATGGGGTCCTGAGCATGGAGAAACATGGGATCTGGCGGCCAACTTCCAGAAAAGACTTTGGATACAGATAAAAGAAAAGAAATCCCAGAGTGAATTGAGATGGTCCAATTCCAAGAGGAGTGGTATGTTACCAGGCATATGCTATGCCCCAGATGAAATGCACAGAATGTGTGGCAGTTGGACCCTCCAGTTTGGAGAGAGAGACAGACAGATAAAGAGACACCCACACAAAGACAGGGGCACAGGAAAAAAGTAGAGAGCACGCACGATTGCACGTATATGCGGGGTGGGTATGAAATAGGTACAACACACAAATTAGTGGTTCTCAATTGAGCTCAGCTGCCACACAGAATAGAAACAACTGAGTGATGTAGCGTCGGTGAAGCCAAAACAGAGCCCCCATGTACATTCTGCCTCAGAGGTGAGCTAAGAGATCGGAAAATTCTGCTACAATTGACCTGAGGATTTAACCTGTCTACAACCCAAGCTCCATCCATCCTGAGCTAACCACCGATGTCCCAAGAGCAAGCTCACTGAGTGCTACAAGGGAGGAGGACCAGGGAAGACAGACCACCCAGTGGGCATTTTTCTTCCATTGACAGAGTTGTAAGAGTTCCCTTGGGAAAGTCTGGAATGAGACACGAGGCTGTTCCATCTTCCAAAACTGGTTACTGAGGACTCAGCCACCTGGAGGTCTGGGCTCAACCCAGAGAATGCAAATTTAGCAAACAACACTGTGGATCTAATGTGCAAAATTTGTGATATGAGGCAGAGAATTTGGCTTGCATAGGCTTACAGAAAGCAAGGGAAAAGACACAGAAGCACAGCACTTAGAATCAATATATTCAAATCCCGTCCTACAACGTACTTGCTATGGGATCCCAGGGGAGCCTTTTCGCCCCATTTGAGTCCCGATTTGCTCTTCTTTCTGTGCGATGTCACCAGACACTATGTCTGCCTGTGTTGTTCGGGGGTGGGGGAGGCAGACGGAGAGTGAGAAGCAGACACCCCCCCCCCCCGCCCCCGAGCAGGGTTTGATCCCAGGACCCTGGGACCAAGACCTGAGCCAAAGGCAGATGCTTCATCGACTGAGCCACCCAGACACCCAGAAAACTCATCTGAATAAAAATCTCGCAACTATCAAGTGTCTAGTCCTTCCATCCCATTTGCACATTTAATTCTCAGAGCTGCGGAGTGAATGAATCACGCCTGGTTTAAAGACAAGGATGCTAAAAGAGATGGACTCATTTATACAAGGGTGAGTTGGGGAGGTTGGAGCTGAACCAGGCTTTTCAGAGGCCAGAGTTCACAGACCTCCCTGAGCGCTTGTGCTTACGAAGAAGGTAGTCTGGGAGAATGGGCACATGGTTGGCACAGAGACTTCCCGGCTGCTAGAAACTGCTTCCTCATCTCATTTCCATTTGATCACTTATGCTATATGTATCTTTTGCACAAGACCCAGCAAATCCTTCGTGGAATGAGCTGGAGTACAAAAACTGTCAATCAACGAGCTACCTGTGCACAGGTGTTCATGTGTCTCTTTCACACGTCTCTTCCACGTACATGTGGCTGTATGTGGGTGTGAGCCCTGAGCGATCTGGCGCCTAGTTGGTGTTCAATACCAAGACGGTGTCTTACCCCTCTCTTAACCCCACGGAGGCTCTAGGTAGTTTCCACCCCCACTTATGGCAAAGTACGTAGTAGGCTCCGGGCTCCTTCTAGTCCTATCTTCTGAATCAGGGAATAGCCTTGAGGGCTGGTGGAAGCCATTTTCCAAAGGAAAAGGTTTTATTGTTCATCTCAGTGGCAGGCTCTGCTGGAGAATCCCTCTCGGCTTTGGAGGGCCTCCTCACAATCGGGGAAAATTGCATGTCTCTGGATCCAGGAGGGAGACAATTAGACACTGAGTGTCAGTTAGCAAACATCTGCCCACCCGTGCCCCCAGGATCAGGCAGATTTGCAAGACAGTGGGTGAGCCTAGTCTTGCCAGGGCTCTAACTGACTCAAGACCTCTCAAGGCAGCTGGAAATCTCACTCATCTGGGGCAGGCTGGGGGCGGTTCCTCAAAGCCGGAAGCCCCCATGACCCTGACTTCTGCTCTGCCTTCTGGGCCTCCCACACCCTCCTTTCCTTACTCCCCCTTCATTCCTTCTGACAGTTCCTCTCCCTAGCTGAGTGGGGTGGCCTTGGAGGTGGACAGCTCCACCTCTCTTTGAGAAAGAACTTGTTTAGCTAAAGGAAGTCCACCAAATGCAAATTCACTCTGACTGAATCAAAAGACTGAAGGGTAATTGATGGCGACAAATTTAAATTGAGCACGTAAGTGATCATGGGTCCTGGAGGTGCACCTTTAAGTGAGACAAAGACGGTGTCTGTCTTCGTGTGGGGGAGAAGGAGATGGCCAGTAAAGTAACTCACTGAATAATAAGATTTCAGGTAGTGAGAAGTGCTATTAAAAAAAAAAATGAGTCAGGGCAATGAAATCCAGAAAAGTGCGTAAGAGTGTGGGCATGGTGTACTACTTTAGTGTGGGTGGTCAGGGAAGGTCTCTCTGAAGCTTTTGAGCTAAAACCTGAAAGACAAGAGAAGCCAGAACACAGAGAGATCTTCGGAAAGAGCACTCTAGGCAGAGGGAAAAGGAAGGAGAAATCCTCGACAACTGCCATCACATACTCTTCTCAAAATGACATTTTTGCTGCATCCGCAAATTATCTCTATTCATCTCTGTGACTCCAGTAATTTGTCACATATTTTGAGAAACACTGGGTGAGATAATCTCCAAGCTCTCTCTTCCCTGGCATTCTTTTATTCTGTGACTCTCCCCAGGCAAAGCCAGCATCTGCATGCAGCAAAGGATTTGGGGGAAGACAAGCGGCTATGGGCCATGACCTCAGGATCTTCCCCTCCAATCTTTCCCAAACCTTTCCTTCTCCTTGTGCCTCCTGTTTAGGGTCAAAGAACAAGGACCCAAACACCAAACAGTTCTGATCCTTCTCTTCTACCACATGCCACCATCCACCTTGATCATCTCCCTGCTTCCCCAGCCCTCTGAATCTAGAGAGGAGAAGCAGAAGATGGGAGACAAAGAAGGACTAGAATACCATTCCATTAGCTAAATTCACTACTAAGAGTCTGCAATTTCAGCCCCATGTTTCAGTCAGCCCCCGGCAATGCCTCATCCTCAATGAGTGGCCATAGCTGCTGAGGTCTGATGGTGATTCTTGGGTAACACCTCATTCTCCTTCTGTCTAAGGGCCAGTCAAGGTCTTCTATGGATTCTTGGCTTCATCTTCTAAAGATAATGTGCAGATGAGTCTTCTCGGTTTTATGCAGAACTTTGGATTTTCATGTGTAAGGTGATCTCCTGGACTCTTGGTCTCCTAGGAAACCACACAACTATTCCTTGGCCCAGGGTTTCTCCATGTCACCACAATGGATGTTTTGGGCCAGATCATTCTTTGCTGTGTGTAACTGTCCTGCACGTTTTTGGACATTTAGAACCCTATTCTCTGGACATTGCAAAAATGTCTGTGGACATTGCAAAACATCCCCTGGGAGATGAAACTACTGCTGGCTGAAAACTATTGCCTCAGCTTTACCCTGAAGCAGAAGGTATCTGATTGAAGAACAGGACATATTTCCATTACATTCACCTGAGCTAGATTTGTGCTGGTTCCACAATATCTTTTTTTTTTTTAAGATTTTAACTTAATTTTATTTTATTTGACAGAGAGACAGATCACAAGTAGGCAGAGAGGCAGGCGGGGGGGGGGGGGGGAGCAGGCTCCCTGCTGAGCAGAGAGCCCGATGCGGGGCTCGATCTCAGGACCCTGAGATCATGACCTGAGCTGAAGGCAGAGGCTTAACCCACTGAGCCACCCAGGCGCCCCTCCACAATATCTTTATTCAGAGGTCTTCAATCCATGATGTCCATTTAACTGGATGTCATATATTCACCAAGGCAATTAAAAACAGGAACTAAAAGCTTGCATAAACTGAGAAATATTAAAAATGCTCCATGTCACAGCATAGCTAGAAGGGGGACCAAAAACCCATGTGCTTGGAGAGGCTCCCCCTTGTATGACATTAATGCTGATCAGACCACAAGTGAATTCAACTAATTAAAATTTAGCAGCATCCTGATTCCTCCCCGGTAAAATACACAGAGTTGTCTGTTATGGAAGCGTGCTGATCTCCTGCACCAAACCATAACCTCGTGTAATGGGACACTTTATAAGGTGCATAGATCAAATAAAAACATGAATTATCTTGGGGCGCCTGGGTGGCTCAGTGAGTTAAGCCTCTGCCTTCAGCTCAGGTCATGATCTCAGGGTCCTGGGATTGAGTCCCGCATCGGGCTCTCTGCTTTGCAGGGAGCCTGCTTCCCCCTCTCTCTGCCTGCCTCTCTGCCTGCTTGTGATCTCTCTCTCTCTCTCTCTAATAAATAAATAAAATCTTTAAAAAAAACATGAATTATCTTGAGATTAATGACTCAAGATAAAATGTCACATTATTCAGTTTGTTTTAAATTATCTCGCTTAAATTCTTCATTTGCTTGCTTATTCTCTACTCTCCTTATTTGGAAGCAGGGATCTTGTTTGTCTTTTCACTGCCTTACCTTCAACCTAGAACAGTGCTTGGCACAGAATAAGAACTCCATATATACTCAGTGAGCAAATGCATTTTGAATGAATGAATGAAGTTATTCCTAACACAAAGATTCCTACAACTGGAGAGAAATAACTCAAGGGAAACTGGTAGGAGAGACTTACAGGAAGGTCACTGAAAGGAGGACAAGGGCCAACGTCCTTTTGTCTTTGCTCTTTCCTCATTGTTCATGTTTCTGGGTATGCACATTGTTACATCTGGAGCTCCTAAATGGTGGCTTTCAACACATCTCCATCCAGTTCCAGCTCATACTTATGGGTTCCAATCTGCTCATGGCCTTTGATTCCTATTGCCTTCTTTGTGGACCTCAGGCTCCACATCAGACACAGACCCAGCAGCTTACAGAGACTACCTCACTAGTGCCCACAGCTGCATAAGCCAATTCTCTAACAAATTCCTTAACTATATGTCAGATAGGATTCCTTCCTTGGGGGCTCACACTACAGCACTGTAGTGTGGGAGAAGATATACATGCTGATAACTATTTCATAACCACATGAGAGAATGTGTATGTATGTGTAGGTACATGCTTACATATATGTACATCTATACACATACACAATCTTTGGTTCTACTCCTCCGCCTGAATCCTGACTGAAACACAACCTTCCCCACTAACTCATTAATACATAAGTGGCATCCAAAGATCCACCCCGAGAAGATACCAGGATTCTTGATTGGACATTTCAGGGAGCTCTTGTAAGAAAGTTAGATGATCTTTGTAAGAAAGGTTTTTTTTGTAAGAAAGTTTTTTGTATAAGAAACTTTGTAAGAAAGTTAGATGTTTGGAGCTCAGAAGATAAATTCATGATACTCCTTTTTTGCTGCCGAAGAACAATGTGACCGTGGATAAGTCAAATAACTTCTTTGACCCATAGTTTCTTCCTCTGTAAACTGTCCAATGTCCACATATGTCAGAAACGTTTACTGCCAAATGTCAATGTTGTCCCACCGCCACTCATTGCCCAGCCTTCTTGCCCTCAGGCTGGGCTATATAACTCATTCTGGCCAATGCATTGTGAGGGGAAGTGATGTGCTCCTTCCTGCTGACACATTTAAAAACCAACACGTGTATATATCTTTTTTAATTCGTGTCTTCATTTTCTTTGGGCAAATACCTAGTAGTCTGATTGTTGGGTTGTAGGGTGGCACTATTTTTAACTGTTTGGGGAACCTCCATACTGTTCTCCAGAGTGGCTACATTAGCTTGTTTTCCTACCAACAGTTCCTCTTTTTCCCCATCCTTACCAACATCTGTTGTTTCTTTTTTTTTTTTTTAAGATTTTATTTATTTATTTGACAGAGATCACAAGTAGGCAGAGAGGCAGGCAGAGAGAGAGGAAGGGGACACAGGCTCCCTGCTAAGCAGAGAGCCCGATGTGGGGCTCGATCCCAGGACCCTGAGATCATGACCTGAGCCGAAGGCAGAGGCTTAACCCACTGAGCCACCCAGGCACCCCAACATCTGTTGTTTCTTATGTTGTTGATTCTAGCCATTGTGACGGGGTGAGGTGATACCTCCTTGTAGTTTTGATTGGCATTTCCCTGATGATGGGTGATGCTGAACATCTTTCCATGTGTCTGTTGGACATCCATATATCTTCTTTGAAGAAATGGCTTTTCATGTCTTTTCATTTTCTTTTTTTTAAAAGCAGGCTCTACACCCAGCATGGAGCCCAACACAGGGGTTGAACTCATGACCCTGAGATCAAGACCTGAGCTGAGATCAAGAGTTAAACACTCAACTGGCAGAGCCACCCAGTTGCCCCTCTTTTGCTCATTTTTAACTGGGTTCTTCGTTTTTTGTTGTTGTTGGTGGTGGTGGTGTTGAGTTGTAGAAGCTCTTTACGTAAATACAATGGCCATTTGCAACAAGATAGATGGATCTAGAGGGTATTATGCTAAATGAAATTAGTCAGTAAGAAAAAGACAAATACCATATGATCTCACTCATACGTGGAATTTAAGGAACAAAACAATGAAATAGGAAAAAGGCAAACCAAAAAAACCAAAGTCTTAAATACAGAGAACAAACTGGTGGTTGTCAGAGGGGAAGTGGGTGGGGGGATGGGTGAAATGGATAAAGGGGATTAGGACCACACTTCCCATGATGACCACTGAGTAGTGTATAGAACTGTTGAATCATTACCTGTACACTGAAACTAACGGAACACTGTACGTTCATTATACTGACTTTTTCTTTTTTTAATTCAATGTGTGTCTCTTCAGTTCTTTCTTCCTCTGATGCAGCAACTGTGGAAGCCACGTGATGAGCACCCATCCCCCTGGGTCCCTGAGTGACTGAGTGGAGCAAAACTCCCACTGAAGTGAACTGGACAGTTAGCATGAGTGAGACATAAACTGTCTTTGAGGGAAACCGCTGAAATTTTAGGGTTCATTGGTTAACTAGGCATAACCTAGACACTCCCAACCAATGTACAGTATACTGTGGTTGACTTGAGGACCATTTGAAAGTACTCAGGAAGAAATGTCTAGCAGGATGCCAGGCATAGAGAGAGTGCTCAGCGGTCATTGACATCTGTTTCTTTATATTCAGCTTTCTATTGGGTGGACAGAACCATCTTTCCAGTTCACCAAGGCCAAGCCCCCTCTCTTCCCCCACAAGCAAAAGCCCATTTAGGAAAATGTGTATCCGTGAGACCTCTAAATGAGGGCAGGCGATTTTTCTGCTTGGCAAAATGTTCCTTCTCTTTTAAAAGGATTCAGTGTTACGAGTCCTCAGAAACAGCAGGTGCATCTGTACAATGGATATGTTTGCTGAAACACGGCAGGTGAAAGCCACCTGCTCTGGAACCTGCAAATTGTGTGTCACCAAATGAGCAGCTGCTGGCAGGTGTTAGCAGAGAGGCACAAATGTGCTCTTATGACAACGCTCCCAGACCTGAAGAACGACGTCTCCCTGAGAGACAGACAGCAAGCCTCAGTACTCTGGGATCTCTAACAGCATGATTTCATTGTCACTGAATGGCCTATAATGCAGATTACAGCAACGATGGAATCTTTTCAATGGCTTAGCTCTAAAGTGCATTGAGACTGGTGCCTGGCAGAAACGGCATACCCAGCCCCAGCTCAGCACTTACTAGCTGTGTGACTTTAGGCAAGGGAATTAACCTCTCTGAGCTCCAGTTCTCCTCTGCAAGAGAAGGTTCTGTTATTGTGCCCACCTCATGGGTTCTTGGGAAATTGAGTCAGACATACAAGTAAAGCAATTCCTGAAGTGTCCAGCTTGCGGTGCTATTAAGAAGGTGACCACAGGCGCAAAAGATTGTCACTTAGGTTAAGACCCCAGGTCAGTAAACCAAGACTTAATATCTAACCTGATTGCAGTCACACCCTCCCCCTTCCCCCAGAAATGTAACCTTTAACCAGTCGACATGGGATTTCCTGGGAGCAGGAGGAAATTTATTGACTGACCCCTTATGTTCCCCCAGGGGGGGTGACCTTGCCTCAAATAATGGATTCTTGGCTAATAATTTCCCCTCCCACTTCTTCTCTACCTTTAAACACCTTTCCTTTTCTTAGCCCCATAGAACTCCTCTCCACTGGCGAGACAGGGCACTGCCCCAATTCATGAATTGATTATCAAGCCAATTAGATCCTTAATATTTATGCAGCTGAGTTCTTGTTATTTAACCATACCCTCTCAAGACATGTTTACAATCATAATTATGATCACTACCATCACCACAATGATTTTTGGTGTCCTGCCCACGGCCCCATTGCCTTCCATGACTGTGTGGACTCTTTGTGAAGTGCTAACAATTACACCTTAGAGGAAATTCTCCCAGTCCTTCTACCTCGCCCAAGTTTAACCTAACAAATTATTTATCAGTGACTGCATTATATGTTTTCTGTGTTTTCACAGAAGTCATCTCCATCATTCTTATAAAACCTCTATAGAATCCTTAAAACTGTAGAGCTAGAGACACATGGGCTCAGAGGAGTTAAGTCATTTCTCCCTGATTAAAAAGTGTGTGTGTGTGTGTGTGTGTGTGTGTGTGTGTGTGTGTGTATTTCATTTTAAAATTGAGGAGTACAAACTGGTATCTTCTTATTCTATAGTCCTGGCTTTGCTGGCCTTGCCCACTCTTCATTATGATTTCAGGTGATTTAAGAGAGTGACCCTGAGTTATGGGTATTTTCCTTCCCTGGCCTATGTAATTTTGGCCAAAATACATCCCTTGCTTTTTAAAAAATTAAACACTTAATAGAATTCATAGTGAGATATTATTTCCCTGAGTTTTAATTAAAAAATGCATTCACACACATGATCTCATTCGAGTTTTGCAGTAACTGTCTTATCCAGTAGAGGATCAGTCACTCTCTCTATCTAGAGGAGGAGATTAAGCCTCAGACAGACAGGTGGCTGGCCTGGGGTCAAGGATGTACCCAGTGGCAGCAGAGGAAACACAGGACTGGTGCTCAGATACCCAGCCCTTGACTCCTCTTGTATCCCCAATCACCAAGGCCATCTGTAATTGTGGGCAAATCCTCAGGATTAGAGAAAATAGAATCAAATTTTTGGTTTCCAAATGCATCACAAGAGGGACAAAACACTACATTTTTATGCAACCAAGCTCTTTTCCAACTATTTTGTTTCCTTAGCTGTGAAGCAAATGCAAAAGGAAATGCATTCATGCTAGAAATAACCCCCAAGGGTATACCAGTGAATTCTCTTGCCTAAAAATAAACTCAATTTGGGAAAAGCCACCTGCTGTTTCTTATAAAGTGGCCGGGGAAACAGATCTGAAGCCCAGGGGATTTGGTCTCTTTCTGTTTCTTTCCAAACCCTCCTCATTCTCTCCTCTTTAAAATCAACATCACTGAGCCATAATTAACATACAAGAAAATGCATGTATTTTAAGTATACAGGTTTACGTGTTTGGCAAATACAGAGCCCTCTGTAACCATCATCCCAATAAAGATATACAATGTTTCTACCCCCCATAGATAAGTCTGCTTATGAGCCTTTGCAGTTAAATCCCCCCTGACCACAACCTAGGCAACTACTGATCTGATTTCTATCTCCCCAGACTAGTTTTGCCTAATCTTCAAATAAATGGAATCATGGGGTTTTCCTTTGTTTGTTTGTATCTGATTTCTTTGCTCAGCATAATGTTTCTGAGTTTTCTCCATCTTGTACTATCAGTAATTTGTTCTTTTGTTGCTAAAAAGTATCCAGTGTACAAAGCCAACCCATTTCATTCATTCATTCACCCCTCCATGGGCACTTGCTTGTCTCCAGTCTTTGGATATTATGAATGCAGCCCTAAAATACTGACTACCAGGCTTTTTGTCAACACGTGATTTTATTTCTCTTGTGAATTGCTAGAACATAAAGGAAATGTATGTTTAACTTTTGAGAAGCCTGCAAATATTTTTCCAAAGTGTTGCAAAGTGTGAGGCTTGTGATTCAACACATCCTTCATTTCTCTCGGCTACCAACATAGCCTCAGGCAAACCACTGGTAGGCTTCCTATCCCAAGAGATTAGTTCCCATTCTGTAGAATTCTGTATCAGTGGAATCACCCTGTAGGTACTCATTTGTCTGGCTTTTTCACTCAGCCTAATGGTTTTGAGATTCATCTGTGTTTTCACATGCACTGGTATTTTATTACTCACTACTGTGGAATGGTTGACCATTTTGTGGTTGTACCACGATCTGTTTATCCATTAGACTGGTGACGGGCATGCGAGTTATTTCCACTCTTTGGCTATTACAAATAATGCAGCAATAGTTTCCCTTACAAGTAGTCGTGAGGACATATGCTTTCACTTTTGATTAACACAAACACCTAGGAGGGGAATAGTTGGACCATATGGTGGGTACACAATTAATTTTTTAAGAAACTGCCATATTGTTTTCCAATGGGGTTATGCAATTTTACATTCCTACCAGCAGATATGAGAGATCTAGTTGCTTCCTATCATTGCCAGTTTGGGCATGATCAGTCTGTTTAATTTTAGACAGTCCCGTAGCCAGGTACTCTTATTTCCTTAAGTATTAATTTGAATTTCCCCAATGGCTAATCATGTTGTATATCTTGTCATGTGCCCCCCTCCCCCATTTATGTATCTTTTTGTATGAAACAGTTGCTCAAATATACTTTTTTTTTTAATGGGGTACCTGTCTTCTTACTGAGTTGTGAAACCTCTTCATGTTTTTAGATACAAATCCTTTGATGGGTATAGGTTTTGTAAATATTTTCCGCCAGTCTGCGACTTACCTTTTCATTTTTGTAGTCACATTTTTTGTGGGGCAAAAGATTTAAACTAGGATAAAGTCTAAAATACCAATTTTCATTTATGAATTGAGTTTTTAGTATCATTTATAAGCAATAGTCCCCTAATGCAGAAATGCGAACACTTCCAACTATTTTGCCTTCTAAAAATATTTAGTTTTAAAATTTGCATATAAGTTTATAATTCATTTCATTTTTATGTGGTGTAGGATATAGGGTCAAGTTTCAACTTTTTGGCATATAGGTATCCAGTTGCTCTAGGACATTTTTTTTTCTAAAGAACTATCATATTTCATTAAAATGTTTTTGTACATTTTTTGAAAAACAGTTGATCATATATGTATGACTCTATTTCTGCACCTTAATCTGTCCCATGATTTATTCCAGTCCACTGGTTTTATTAATTCCACATTCTCTCCATTACTGTATCTTTACTTTTAGTTATTTAAGCTTGGGAAATGTAAGTTCTTCAGTTTTGTTCACTTTTTGAGAATGTTTTGATTATTCTTTTTTTTTTTTCCTCTGCTTAATTACATAAATTTTTTAGTCAATCTGTAGGTTTCTACAGAAAAGTCCTGATGGGGATTTGAACTGCAGTGAATCTCTGTTTGGGGAGAATTGACTTCTTGGTCCTATCTTCTAGTCTATGGACATGGAATTTCTATCCATTCATTTACATCTTTGATTTCTTTCATAGGTGCTTTGTACTTTTTAGTATACATATATTGCACGTATTTTCTTAGGCTTCCATGTATCTCATATTTTTTCCTGCAATTGTAGATGGGACCATTTGTTAATTTCACTTTCCCAGTTGTTTATTTCCAGTATGTAGAAATACTATCGATTCTTCTGTTGACCTGATATCCTGCAATCTTGCGAAACTCATTTATTAGCTCAAATAAATTTTTATGTAGATTTTTTAAGATTTTCTATGTGGATAATCTTGTAATTTTGGAGAGGCATGACTTAATTTTTTATTTCCAATGTATCCGATTTTATTTAATTTTCTTGTTTTATGAGACTGATAGGACTTCATTATAATTTTGGATACCAATGATAAGGGTAAACAAATATGCTTTGTTTCAGATATGAAAAGGGAAAGTATTTGTTCATGCACCATTAACTACAATGCTATCTGTAGAGTTTTGGGTTGGTTGGTTGGTTAGTTAGTTGGTTTTGTTTTTATAGATGCCCTCTATAAGACTGGGGAAGTTCCTTTCTATTTCTTATCATCATGAATGATTGTCAAATTCTGTCAAATACTTTTTTGTTTCTGCAACGATTGAGATGATCATATGATTTCTGTCTTTTGTTTTTTTTTAGTCTGTTAATACAATGAATTACATTGCTTGATTTTGTAGGTCAAACCAGCACTGCATTCTTTGGATAAACCCCACTTGATCATTTAATGGTTAGTTTTATGGGTCGACTTGACTGAGTTAAGGGATACCCATATAACTGGTAAAATATTATTTCTGGGTGTATCTGTAAGATTTCAAAAGAGAATAGCGTTCAAATTAGCGGACTGAATAAAGATCATCCTTACCAAAGCAGGTGGGGAACATCCACTCCCCTGAGGGCCTTCATGGAACCAAAGATGAAAGAAGGGTAGATTTGCTGTCTTACTCAGCTAGGACATCCATTGTCTCCTGCCCACAGATACCGGTGCCCCTGGTTCTCAGCGCTTGAATTAAGACTTTATACCATTGGCTCCTCTGGTTCTCAGGCCTTCAGGTTTGGACTGAAACTAACTAAACCAGCAGCTTTCCTGGGTCTCCAGCTTATGGGCCACAGATCATGGGATTTCTCAGCCTCCATAACTGTGTGAATTAATCCCTTATAATAAATCTCTATATTTATCCTATTGGTCCTATTTCTCTGGAGAACTCTGACTAATGCAGTCATAGATCTTCTTTTTCATATATTTCTGAATTCATTTTGCTAATATTTAGTTCAAGATTTTTGTATCTGTGTACATGAGGGGTATTGATTTGTGGTTTTCTTTTGAAGTGCAAAAGTTTTTAGTTTTGGTGAGATTGACTTTTTTCTTTTTCCTTTTTTATGGACTATGATTTTGTTGTCATAGCTAAGAAATCTTTGCCTACCCCAAGGACTTAAAGATTTTCTTCTGTGTTTCCTTATAAAATACTATTGTTTTGCCTCTTACATTTAAGTCTATACACATGCTTTTTTTCCTCTGGCTACTTTCAAGTTGTTCTTGGATCTCAGCAGTTCAACTATTTTATGTGTAGCTGTTCTTTTCTTTGCATTCATGCTCCTTCATTTTGCCAGAATTCTTGGATCTATAAGTCATGTTTTTAATACACTTGGGAAAATTTCTGGCATATTTCTTCATCTATGTTTTTTTGGTCTTATTCGTAATCTCTTCTACTTCTGGGACTGCAATTACATGCATGTTACCTATATTGTTTCACAGTACCGAGGGTTTTGTTCACTTTTCTGAAATTTTTTCCCTCTTTTTTCTTCTCTGTATGGTAGCAACCTTTGATTGTACACTGGTAAATGTAAATGACTTATTGTAGACACATGGGATTCTATTTTTTTTCCTCTAAAAATTTCTTTTCTTATTGTTAGACAATTCAATTATTGATCTACCATGTTGAACTTGTATGAGTTTAACATTGTTTGGCTAGTGCAGATCTGTGGAACATTCAAAGATTTCTAGGTCTCTCTACCTTGTATGATTATAGCCACCAAACTCTGTTTCCCCCGCAATTCTTTTAGCGCATCACTGTAGATCTGGTTAGGGTAAGTCTAGAAAGGTCTTACCCTAGGGTGGTATTATCATTCTTAAGCTAGGCGCCTTCTGATGTCTCTCACCAGAAGGGTGGGGTAGGGGTGAGTAACAAGTTGTTAATGAATGAAGTCTCTATTCTGAGCGTGCTATAATCCTAAATTCCCTTTGTAGTCTGACCAGTAGTTTCTCAGTTTTACTTCCAACCTTGTAGAAGCCACTTTCTTGTAAACCTCATATTGTCTCACCCCTATACATGCAAACTAGCCTTCAGCTAAGGACCCATGGAGACCCCTACACAGACTTCTGGGGTACTCTTCTTTCCTTCTCTCTCTTATTGATGTGTGTTTCACAGATTCCAGCTCCATCAGCTAACCCAGAAGCTATCTTCTGCTTCCTTGGCACAATGTAACCAACGTACTCTACTTGCACTACAGCTCATTCCATTCAGGTGGGAAATTATCCCCAGTCAGGGAGGTAGGGTAATTGTGGGACCTGCATTTTTCCTTATTTTAGGAATTCTTCTTATTTCAGGGCTTGTAATCTTCTGCTGCTTGATGTCCAATCCCTGAAAACAGTTGCCTCATTTATGTTTGTTTTCATAGTTGGGTTTTTTTTTTTTAAATATTTTATTTATTTGCCAGAGAGAGAGAGAGAGTACACACAAGCAGCCAGAGAGGCAGGCAGAGGCAGCAAGAGAAGCAGGCTCCCCGCTGAGCAAGGAGCCCGATGCGGAACTTGATCCCAGGACCCGGAGGTCATGACCGGAGCCGAAGGCAGTGGCTTAACCAACTGAGCCACCCAGGTGTCCCCATAGTTGGTTATTTTTTTTTTAAAGATTTTATTTATTTATTTGACAGAGAGAGATCACAAGTAGGCAGAGAGGCAGGCAGAGAGAGAGGAGGAAGCAGGCTCCCTGCTGAGCAGAAAGCCCGATGTGGGGCTTGAACCCAGGACCTGGGATCATGACCTGAGCCGAAGGCAGCGGCTTAACCCACTGAGCCACCCAGGCGCCCCCATAGTTGGTTATTTTAAGAAGGTAGGTCTGTCACCAGTTACTCTGTCTAAGCTGAAAGCAGAAATCCTTTCCAACTTTTTGTTGATAAACAAGCATAAGGAAGGCAAATAGGTTAATCTCGTCTGCTTATCTCAATTGATTTGTCATACATTGAGTCTGAGTCCCAAGTTTTGGAGATGATTAGTAAATTCTTCCATAGATTATGATGGTTAAAGTGGAGACTCATGTTCCTTCCCAGGTAAGAGAACTTTACCTGACTCTTTGCCCCTTAAATGAGGAAGAAAGTTCTTCAAAGGTCATCTCATCTACACACTCTACAGAACAGTCAATCCTTTTGGATTAATGGAGTTGCATTTTATTTTGGCCCAAACCCTCCCATGTTCCAAATATCGTGTCGAGAATTTAATTCTTGTCTTTCTCTGTCCCAGACTTCATGGAGACAATTCCCAATGAGGTAGAGACAGCTAGTGTTCAACGATGTCAGATACTGCTCTCCTTGGAAACACAGAAAGGCTACAATTCCTAGCTCATGGAAGGACCTAGCTCATAGAAGGTCGAGAAGGACCACATGAATAGATCTAGGTGAGGCAATGTTAGCAGAAGTGATGGGTGTCACTCATGAGTTGAAGCCTTAAGGAACTGATGTGCCACCCATGTTCATTCTCACATCATGGTGATCCTGTTAAAGAGGTAGCAAGAAACAAAGACTGGATTCCTGAATCACTGGATGGAGCAGAGCTCTCAGCAACCCAAATCAGCCCTTTTAGAAGTGGGGAATAAATCTGCTTTATGCTGAACTACTGAGATTTGGGGGTTTATCTCTCACATTTGCTATTTCATAGTTACTTAGTTTACTACACTCTGTTCCTTTACAAGTACTGTGTCTGTTCCATTAAAACACATTCATTCAAACACAGATACATTCATCCTTTCTTACTCATCATCTTTGGATAGAAGTTCTAAACTCTTGGGGTGACTTCTGCAAATGGCTTGAGTTCTCACATCATCAGGGAACTTAATTAATTGTGACCTCAGAGGCTCTAAGCTCTGTGGTCCTGTACAATGGCATGGATTTCCACTGCTCGTCTGACCCCCCCCAATGATCAGGCAGTGTGTTCCTGTTCTTCAAGGACCTTATTTTCAAGCCAAGCTCTTACTCAAGCTTGATACCGAAAGGGAGAGAAAAGGGATGTTTTGGGGAAATTAAATATTACCTTGAGTGTCAGAGGCAAGTTTCCTGAGGCAAATCCTTTGAGGACTTTGATATGACTTTCTTAAATTTGGAACTTATAAAAGCTCTCTATCTGAGTCAAGTCCAGGCTGAGACATGGTCATGTCCCCCTACCCAGGAGAAGGGCATGTGTGCCAATAATCTTTATAAAGCCAAATTTCCTGTCTAATTTAGATTATTCCAAGAAAGTGCATCTAAAAATTTTGGCAAATACAAGTGCCAACCACACGTTCATCACTCTCATCAACTTCAACCGCTAACACTACCGTTAGCTCCAGCATCACCACCATCACCATGAACGTGGCCACCATTATAATTAAAACCAGGACCAAAGCTTATACTAGGTGGGTAGTATAAGCTTTCATCCACATAAAATCTCTTCTGTAGCTGTTCCCACCATTGCCCCTTTGCCACCATCATCTTTGGAATAATCACCTTTATCGTCAATCATCATTAGTCCATCCTTCACATAAGGACAAATCACCAACATCATCATTATCACTATTACCTTGATCAGTTAGTTCATTCATTAAACTAGCATGCATTGCCTATGAAACCTGGCCAGATACCATACTAGAGGCTGAAGAGACAGTGATGAACAAGTCAGAAATGACCCCCATCAGCCAGGGAAGACAGGTATTTAAACAAATATTTACAGAAAGTATCATTGTTGTTACCTGGGAGGTTTGTGTGTTGAGACAGGGCATAAAGGACAATGCTGTCTAGATGAGTCAGGGACAACCTCTGGGAAGAAATGATGCTAAGCAAAGCCTTAAAGGGTATGTGGGAACTAGCCAGACAAAGAAGGTATGGAGACAGAGGAAATTTCAGGCTGAAGAAATAGAAATTCACAAAAGAAACCAAAAACAAATGACCAATATGTGATGCTTTAGCCTCATTGGTAATAAAGATTTAATTGAAAGGAGGTATTGGGGTCACCTATCAAACTGACAAAGATAATTTAAATATTAATGCCCAGTTTTATTGCAGTGACCATCAGGGTAGAATTTCCTTAGACTACAGAATGTGTAAAACTCACCTAACTTTCTGGAGGTTTTGTAAAAATATATAAAGAACTTTTTAAAATATTACAATTTTTTGCAATGATCTTCTAGGAATTTATCCTAATTTTAAAAAGCTCACAGACAAGATAATGGTAAAAAAAAAAAAATCTGGTGCAGCCACATAATAAATGAATAAATGAATATTGCACAGACATTAAAGCTACAATCTTAAAGAATATGTGTTGATATGAGAAATTGCATCTGATATCATGTAAAATGACTAAAAATAGTATATGAATCAGTGTGTACAGAGGGTGTTGGTCAGGATAGGCTAGGGTATGCTGTTCTAGTTTAATAGTGATACTAACAGAGAAATTGATGCTAGGAGGCACAAAAGAAAGTTCCCAAGCAGTTCAATTAATAGTTTCTCAGATCTCAATTGCATAATGCAGCAGAGGTTTATTTCTTAGTCCTCTTCCAGTTAGAAGCACATCATACAGCTCTGCTCCATGGGTCTCCCTTGAGTAGTGACCCAGGGACTCAAGGATGCTCTTACCATAAGAGAAATGAGCTTGGGGCTCAAAGATGGTGTGTGGATGACTGTACAAGAGTTTTGATACCAGCCCTGGAAATCTGTGCTTCTTTTGTGCATTTCCTTTGCATTCTTTTGGCCAGACTCTGTCTTATTGCCCAGCTAACTTTGAAGAAGGTGGAGAAGCGTGGAGGGACATATGGATAGTTGGAGAGAATGAACAATCTCTAACACATTATGATCTCAAATTTTTATAAAGTCAACCTACATATCCATACGTGTATCTGCTTGTCATCAGTCTGGCCATCCACCCAGTCATCGAACCATGCCTCAATTCACCCGTTCATTTATCAAATTGCATTTAGGAGGAGATCAGAAGGAATGCACAGATGTACTTACAGTGATCAGATAGAGACATAATGGGTGATTTTATCTCCCTTATCTTGTTCTGAATTTTCTGAATTTATTACATTGTAGGTGCACTTATATAAGCAGAAAAAAAAGATGTTCCATTTAATTTTTAAAAGAGCAAGCCAACACACTTCAATAATCTCCTTGATGGAGAGGGAGGCTAATTTGAATTAGCAACATCCTGAGTTGTAGACTACAAAAAGATGCAGCTTTATTACTTTTAACTAGCATTGTGGACCTGCTGTAATGACTAGGCAGGAATGATTTATAATTACTGTAGTCATTGTTTGTATCTCATTGAATACTTCTAACGTGCTTGGGAACTTTCTTATGGGCTTCCTCACATCACCTCAGTTTCTGTTAATATCAAAAATTCTTGAATGGATGGAATCTAAATTCATGAACTTTTATGATGAGCATATCAAAATAAATTCTCACACTATAGGAAAATGAAGCTCTACATGATTAGGGAAGAAGCATTGACCAACAGCAGGTATTTGCTAGTGTCTGCTATGAAATAGGCCCAGGAAAACATGACTTTCAATCATACGGGAATGCACAGAAGTATTTTTCTCTAGCCCATAGACACAAAGGGCTAGACACTCTGCCCTAAGGCAGACTCAAAGGCACCTCCTATTTTCATTTCATCAATCCAAGAACACTGCCTGGAGAAGGGTCTGATTGTGTTTGACTACCTCTTCTGTTTCATCTCAGAACACACATTCTCTCAATCCTGCTCTACCGCCTTCCTGACCAACATGCTTCCTGTCACCCCAGGGCCTTTGCATATGCTCTCCACTGTGCTCTCATTGAGCCTCTTTCCTCCTATTCTCTACTTCCTCCCTGCAAATACTTCTTAGAACTGCCTGTTTATGCCAAATCTCCCATCACACGACATGTATCTCTCTTTCAAGTATTCATCACAGGAATGACCTTACAACTTGCCAGGTGATATTTTGATTTATGTCTATTTCCCCCATTAAGGCACAAGTTCCATGATAACAGAGTAACTTATCATTTTATTCTTTATTTCTCTTTATTTTTAAACACTGGGCCTGGCAGCCAACAGGCACTCAGTGAATGTGTGGTGCACTCATGGGTAAAGGAAGGATTCAATGAGAAATCTGTGGCCCAGAGAGAAGTTAGGTAACTCACCCACAGCCTTGCAGCTAGAAGGATCACCCTGCCTCCTTAGAGATTTGCATTGTGAAAACAGAAAAGGAAATAATGAGAGGCAATTCATATTTATAAATAATGCTAGCGATGCCTAATAAAGATAGCCACGATTTATTGTCTCGGGCCCTGTGCCAACTGCTTTATTAGATTATTCAATCCTCATAGAACTTCTGTGAGGTTTCATTATCCATATTTGCAAATAGAAGATTGGGGAGTTCACTGACTTTGGGGGACTTATCAAAGTTGTTTTTCTAAACATGCAATATTTTAAATTTACAGGGAATAACACGACCAGCCGCGAGGTCAGACAGCCTGCAGTGGCAGAGCGAAGGTCCGCATTTGGCACCACCTGACTCCAGACACCCACGTTTCGCTGCGAAGCAACCTTGCCTCCCATGATTCAAACAAAAATAACCTGGTATCCTGCAGAGAGTGATTAAGGAAAGTGGTGATTCTGTGAGAGCTCAGAGCACAGGGACCCAAGTCCTGGCTGCAGGAATCAGGAAGCCTTCCATAGGAAATTTGATCTTTGAGGCGGTCTACCTGTGACCACGTGGAGAAGAGCCATGGCAGGTGTTCCAGACATAGAACAGCCAGGAGCAAAGACCTGGCAAGAGCAAATACAGGGCACATGGCTGGGGCTTTACGTCCGGTGTGTGGGGGGGTGCACATTTAGGTGCAAAAATGCATGGCTTTCCCTACCATGGGATTTAACAGACTGGGAGGGGTCGGTGGCCACTCAGAGGATCAGGTGGCTCAGCAGTTAGAGCTCAGGTGTGCATTTGGCCTGAGCAGTGATGTGTCCTGGTCAAAAGAGGCAGGATTCTCAGACAGGTATCCCCAAAAATCCATCTAGTAGACTTTCTACTTTTTATTTTTTGCCTGGACATTCATGAGGGATGACACTCACATGACCAAAAATACATTTTGTCATGAGGCAGTGCTCGTGTACTAGTCCAAGTTCTTTACAGAAGTAGAACTAGTAACAAATACCTATACTATAATGATACATACATACATATATATAATGTTATATATATAATATATAATATATAATATTAATGTTAATTACAGAATATATGTTATATATATAATATGTTAATTATATTTATATTACATCCATTCTAGAAAATTCATTACATATTTTTACATATTCATTATGTCATTATATAATATGTATTATGTAGTGTATGTTAATATACAAATTATAGCATGATTATATAGGTTTTATTATATATTATTTACTATATAGATTATATAAAATTATATAGAATTTGTTATGTAAAATTTGTTAAATTTTAAGTTAAATATATAAGTTATTGTATCTATATAATTGTTTATATATAATTATTACATATATTATTTGTTATGAGGGGTTGGCTCATGTAGTTTTAGGGGCTAAGAAGTCCCCTGATCTGCCATCTACAAGCTGGAGACCCAGGAGAGTATACTTCAGTCTGAGTCCAAAGGCCTGAGAAGCAGGAGGTCAAGTTCAAGGGCAGGACAGGCTTAAGCAGTCAGGCAGAGAGAGAATTTACTCTTAGTTGGCTTTTTTGCTCTATTCAGGCCCTCAGTGGTTTGGATAATGCCCTCTTACACTGGGGAGGGAGATCTGCTTTACTCAGTCTACCAATTCAAATGCTAATCTCTCCTGGAAATAACCCCCACATGTACCCAGAAACCCTGTTTAACCAAATATCTGGGCATCCCTCGGCCGAGTCAAGTTGACACCGTTAACCCTCTTACCTTGCTATGGTACAAGCTGCTGCATAGAAAAGGTGAGTGAAGGGCTGTGTGCACAGCCTGTGGTGAAGGCAGCTCCCCACCTTCCTCTCCATCTCTCCCAATACACCCTGGGCCTCTGAATGGCATGAGGGTCAACTGCTACTCCAGGGTAATGCCTCTGTTTTAAGGTGGGGATGGGACACTTGACATATTTCTTCCCTGGGACATCCAAAGCCACGGTCTTAGAGATTCTGAGACAGGTGAATTTGTGGCATTGTTAAAAAGAGAAGCTTTGTAACCAAAGACTCCTAGATTTAAGTCCCAAATGTGCCACCTAATAGTTGTGTGAATGCAGGGACATATCTAGAAACTCCTCAACTGTAATGTGATCAGAATAATCTCATCTCAGAAGATATGCTATCTATATGTATGCAAACTTCACGTGGGAATATTTACACATGAATACATAGAACACACGAAATCCTGCAAGGGCACAGGCCAAAATGTTAAATGTGGTATTTTCTGTGTATGATGGTGGAAAGACAAGTGGTTTTCATTTCTCTTTTATATCTGTCATTGACCCACAGATCATGAAAAATGAGAATGCACTGTTGGCCACATTTAAGATTTCAAAATGGAATGTGCCTGGCTGGCTCAGTCAGTAGAGTATGCGACTCTTGATCTTGGGGTCATGAGTTCAAGCCCTACGTTGGGCATATAGCCTGCTTTAAAAAAAATGTGTCCATCAAAAAATGAGCTACATTCTTTTTTTTTTTTAAGATTTTATTTATTTATTTGACAGAGATCACAAGTAGGCAGAGTGGCAGGCAGAGAGAGAGAAGAAAGGAAGCAGGCTCCCCACTGAGCAGAGAGCCTGATGCGGGGCTCGATCCCAGGACCCCGAGACCACGACCTGAGCCGAAGGCAGAGGCTCAACCCACTGAGCCACCCAGGCGCCCCCCAAAAATGATCTACATTCTAAGTACAACAAAAAGGACACAAAATTTTTTTTAAAGATTTCAAAATGGTTTAAGGAATACTGTAACAGAAACTTGTAAACCCACCTCCAGCTTAAGAAATAAAATGCTACCAACAGACACATGTGCCCATGTGTACACACATACGCACACACCAGAATCTCTGCATCCTGAGCCTTGTATTCAGAATGATTACATCATGGGGCAGCTGAGCCTCCAGAGCAGAAGCCCACGAGCATT